>NW_027136311.1:600000-1200000 GCF_039906515.1 Pseudorca crassidens
CGTGGAATGGGTACCATGCAATATGACTTCAAAGGGTCTTCATTTGCTCACCGAACCTCTCCAATCCTATCACTGCTGCATTTATGCCCCTGGACACACGCTTGATTCTCTTTTGGAGATATAGCAATCCATAGGTTTTAAGATACTTACTAGTCAGGTACATTCTTAGGCGCTTAATATGGGGTGTTGAGTCCATTTCGTTGAGCAAGGAGTAGCTCTTGTCTATTCCATATTTGGCTTAAGGAACTTTATCTGTGCTCATTTCAATCAATGGTTTTATGCAGCACCCCAACTCACCTTTACCCTTAAGCAAGCATAAGTTGGTTTTCTAAATTTGAGACCCTGTTCTGTTCTGTAATTCAGTTCCTGTGTAGCCAAGTTTACATTCCGTGTATTACTGATATCTTATGATGTTTCTTTTTCTGTGTGACTTATTTCAGTTAGAATCATCATACCTGAATCCACTCATTGTGCTGCTAAGGGCCTGATGACATAGATTTCATTGCTGAGTGATATTGCTTTGTAAGTAAATACCACAACTTCTTTATCCATTTTTCACTTTCTGCGATGTTGAACTTGTACTGTAAACGCGGTTCTTGTAAACAGAGGCGTTCCGTACTTTGGGGTGGCTGTGTCTTTTTGAATTTAATTTCCCTAAGCTATGGGACCATAAGTGGAAGTGCCCTAGGCTCTGTTGCTTTGTTTTTTAGATGTTTCAGGAAACACCATACACTTCTCCCGAGTGTCTGTTGGCAATTTACATCCCGCCCATCAGCATAACAAGGCTCCCAGTTCTCCATGGCCTGTCCTGCCTTTCTGGATTTTACACTTTTTTCAGATGGCCCTTTTGACCGGGGGGAAGTGAGACTTCATTGTAGTGCAGATTTCCTTTGCAAGCTTGCTTGGTTGGCCAAAAAGTGCGTATGCGTTTTGTCCTGAATATATTCAGGAAAAAACACATACGCCCTTTTTGGCCAAGTGCATCATTGTGGACGTTCTGCCTCTTTTCCTATGCTTTCAATGCAATTCCAGTCTACCTCCTGAAATCGGATTCCTGCAATTCTGCCCCGCTTTCAAGTCCTCTTGGCAGCCTTACTTCAGTATATTTTTGGACGATAGCTGTCATTTATAACTCTGCAGTGTTGTGAATTACAGTGCCCCTGAGCTCCTTTCTTCAACTCGCTTTCTTGTGACCTGGCCGCAACACGGCAGGATGGCTTCAGGCCCTAATCTGGTTCCGGCAGGGCACGCTGAGCCTTTGGTTAATTCCTCTTCCTGGTGGGAAATGAGAGTTAAATTTGCCCGTCCAGACACCTCCAGCTAGTCTCTCATTGGTTCTCGCTATTCCTGTTCATCTTCCGCAGAAATTGCAAACTGGGCCAAACAGGAGGTTAAAGGGACTGACTCTCCAAGTCGGGAGGGTGTTAGTAAAGCGTCTGGAATGTTGCACCCGAGTACCAGGGTACGAAAACTGAGACATATTTGAACACGTTTCCCGATCACATGGTTGATCATACTCTAGGTTCCACATGCATGTTTTAGCTGACGGAAGAATCCCTGAAACCTGGAGAGTTGAGACCCGTGGAATGGGTACCATGCAATATGACTTCAAAGGGTCTTTGTTTGCTCACCGAACCTCTCCAATCCTATCACTGCTGCATTTATGCCCCTGGACACACGCTTGATTCTCTTTTGGAGATATAGCAATCCATAGGTTTTAAGATACTTACTAGTCAGGTACATTCTTAGGCGCTTAATATGGGGTGTTGAGTCCATTTCGTTGAGCAAGGAGTAGCTCTTGTCTATTCCATATTTGGCTTAAGGAACTTTATCTGTGCTCATTTCAATCTCTGGTTTTATGCAGCACCCCAACTCACCTTTACCCTTAAGCAAGCATAAGTTGGTTTTCTAAATTTGAGACCCTGTTCTGTTCTGTAATTCAGTTCCTTTGGAGTCAAGTTTACATTCCGTGTATTACTGATATCTTATGATGTTTCTTTTTCTGTGTGACTTATTTCAGTTAGAATCATCATACCTGAATCCACTCATTGTGCTGCTAAGGGCCTGATGACATAGATTTCATTGCTGAGTGATATTGCTTTGTAAGTAAATACCACAACTTCTTTATCCATTTTTCACTTTCTGCGATGTTGAACTTGTACTGTAAACGAGGTTCTTGTAAACAGAGGCGTCCCAAACTTTGGGGTGGCTGTGTCTTTTTGATTTTAATTTCCCTAAGCTATAGGACCATAAGTGGAAGTGCCCTAGGCTCTGTTGCTTTGTGTTTTAGATGTTTCAAGAAACACCATACACTTCTCCCGAGTGTCTGTTGGCAATTTACATCCCGCCCATCAGCATAACAAGGCTCCCAGTTCTCCATGGCCTGTCCTGCCTTTCTGGATTTTACACTTTTTTCAGATGGCCCTTTTGACCGGGGGGAAGTGAGACTTCATTGTAGTGCAGATTTCCTTTGCAAGCTTGCTTGGTTGACCAAAAAGGGCGTATGCGTTTTTTCCTGAATATATTCAGGAAAAAACGCATACGCCCTTTTTGGCCAAGTGCATCATTGTGGACGTTCTGCCTCTTTTCCTATGCTTTCAATGCAATTCCAGTCTACCTCCTGAAATCGGTTTCCTGCAATTCTGCCCCGCTTTCAAGTCCTCTTGGCAGCCTTACTTCAGTATATTTTTGGACGATAGCTGTCATTTATAACTCTGCAGGTTTGTGAATTACAGTGCCCCTGAGCTCCTTTCTTCAACTCGCTTTCTTTTGAGCTGGCCGCAACACCGCAGGATGGATTCAGGCCCTAATCTGGTTCCGGCACGGCACGCTGAGCCTTTGGTTAATTCCTCTTCCTGGTGGGAAATGAGAGTTAAATTTGCCCGTCCAGACACCTCCAGCTAGTCTCTCATTGGTTCTCGCTATTCCTGTTCATCTTCCGCAGAAATTGCAAACTGGGCCAAACAGGAGGTTAAAGGGACTGACTCTCCAAGTCGAGAGAGTGTTAGTAAAGCGTCTGGAATGTTGTACCCGAGTACCAGGGTATGAAAACTGAGACATATTTGAACACGTCTCCCGTTCACACGGTTGATCATACTCTGGGTTCCACATGCATGTTTTAGCTGAAGGAAGAATACCTTAAACCTGGAGAGTTGAGACCCGTGTAATGGGTACCATGCAATATGACTTCAAAGGGTCTTCATTTGCTCACCGAACCTCTCCAATCCTATCACTGCTGCGTTTATGCCCCTGTACACACGCTTGATTCTCTTTTGGAGACATAGCAATCCATAGGTTTTAAGATACTTACTAGTCAGGTACATTCTTAGGCGTTTAATATGGGGTGTTGAGTCCATTTCGTTGAGCAAGGAGTAGCTCTTGTCTATTCCATATTTGGCTTAAGGAACTTTATCTGTGCTCATTTCAATCTCTGGTTTTATGCAGCACCCCAACTCACCTTTCCCCTTAAGCAAGCATAAGTTGGTTTTCTAAATTTGAGACCCTGTTCTGTTTTGGAATTCAGTTCCTGTGTAGCCAAGTTTACATTCCGTGTATTACTGATATCTTATGATGTTTCTTTTTTGGTGTGACTTATTTCAGTTAGAATCATCGTACCTGAATCCACTCATTATGCTGCTACGGGCCTGATGACATAGATTCCATTGCTGAGTGATACTGCATTGTAAGTAAGTATCACAAGTTCTGTATCCATTTTTCACTTTCTGTGATATTGAACTTGTACGGTAAACGAGGTTGTTGTAAACAAAGGCGTCCCAAACTTTGGGGTGGCTGTGTCTTTTTGATTTTAATTTCCCTAAGCTATAGGACCATAAGTGGAAGTGCCCTAGGGTCTGTTGCTTTCTGTTTTAGATGTTTCAGGAAACACCATACACTTCTCCCGAGTGTCTGTTGGCAATTTACATCCCTCCCATCAGCATAACAAGGCTCCCAGTTCTCCATGGCCTGTCCTGCCTTTCTGGATTTTACACTTTATTCAGATGGCCCTTTTGACCGGGGGGAAGTGAGACTTCATTGTAGTGCAGATTTCCTTTGCAAGTTTGCTTGGTTGGCCAAAAAGGGCGTATGCGTTTTTTCCTGAATATATTCAGGAAAAAACGCATACGCCCTTTTTGGCCAAGTGCATCATTGTGGACGTTCTGCCTCTTTTCCTATGCTTTCAATGCAATTCCAGTCTACCTCCTGAAATCGGTTTCCTGCAATTCTGCCCCGCTTTCAAGTCCTCTTGGCAGCCTTACTTCAGTATATTTTTGGACGATAGCTGTCATTTATAACTCTGCAGGTTTGTGAATTACAGTGCCCCTGAGCTCCTTTCTTCAACTCGCTTTCTTGTGACCTGGCCGCAACACCGCAGGATGGCTTCAGGAATTAATCTGGTTCCGGCCCGGCACGCTGAGCCTTTTGGTTAATTCCTCTTCCTGGTGGGAAATGAGAGTTAAATTTGCCCGTCCAGACACCTCCAGCTAGTCTCTCATTGGTTCTCGCTATTCCTGTTCATCTTCCGCATAAATTGCAAACAGGGCCAAACAGGAGGTTAAAGGGACTGACTCTCCAAGTCGGGAGAGTGTTAGTAAAGCGTCTGGAATGTTGTACCCGAGTACCAGGGTACGAAAACTGAGACATATTTGAACACGTCTCCCATTCACACGGTTGATCATACTCTGGGTTCCACATGCATGTTTTAGCTGAAGGAAGAATACCTTAAACCTGGAGAGTTGAGACCCGTGTAATGGGTACCATGCAATATGACTTCAAAGGGTCTTCATTTGCTCACCGAACCTCTCCAATCCTATCACTGCTGCGTTTATGCCCCTGTACACACGCTTGATTCTCTTTTGGAGACATAGCAATCCATAGGTTTTAAGATACTTACTAGTCAGGTACATTCTTAGGCGTTTAATATGCGGTGTTGAGTCCATTTCGTTGAGCAAGGAGTAGCTCTTGTCTATTCCATATTTGGCTTAAGGAACTTTATCTGTGCTCATTTCAATCTCTGGTTTTATGCAGCACCCCAACTCACCTTTCCCCTTAAGCAAGGATAAGTTGGTTTTCTAAATTTGAGACCCTGTTCTGTTTTGGAATTCAGTTCCTGTGTAGCCAAGTTTACATTCCGTGTATTACTGATATCTTATGATGTTTCTTTTTCGGTGTGACTTATTTCAGTTAGAATCATCGTATCTGAATCCACTCATTATGCTGCTATGGGCCTGATGACGTAGATTTCATTGCTGAGTGATATTGCTTTGTAAGTAAATACCACAACTTCTTTATCCATTTTTCACTGTCTGCGATGTTGTACTTGTACTGTAAACGAGGTTCTTGTAAACAGAGGCGTCCCAAACTTTGGGGTGGCTGTGTCTTTTTGATTTTAATTTCCCTAAGCTATAGGACCATAAGTGGAAGTGCCCTAGGCTCTGTTGCTTTGTTTTTTAGATGTTTCAGGAAACACCATACACTTCTCCCGAGTGTCTGTTGGCAATTTACATCCCGCCCATCAGCATAACAAGGCTCCCAGTTCTCCATGGCCTGTCCTGCCTTTCTGGATTTTACACTTTTCTCAGATGGCCCTTTTGACCGGGGGGAAGTGAGACTTCATTGTAGTGCAGATTTCCTTTGCAAGTTTGCTTGGTTGGCCAAAAAGGGCGTATGCGTTTTTTCCTGAATATATTCAGGAAAAAACGCATACGCCCTTTTTGGCCAAGTGCATCATTGTGGACGTTCTGCCTCTTTTCCTATGCTTTCAATGCAATTCCAGTCTACCTCCTGAAATCGGTTTCCTGCAATTCTGCCCCGCTTTCAAGTCCTCTTGGCAGCCTTACTTCAGTATATGTTTGGACGATAGCTGTCATTTATAACTCTGCAGGTTTGTGAATTACCGTGCCCCTGAGCTCCTTTCTTCAACTCGCTTTCTTGTGACCTGGCCGCAACACCGCAGGATGGCTTCAGGAATTAATCTGGTTCCGGCACGGCACGCTGAGCCTTTTGGTTAATTCCTATTCCTGGTGGGAAATGAGAGTTAAATTTGCCCGTCCAGACACCTCCAGCTAGTCTCTCATTGGTTCTCGCTATTCCTGTTCATCTTCCGCATAAATTGCAAACAGGGCCAAACAGGAGGTTAAAGGGACTGACTCTCCAAGTCGGGAGAGTGTTAGTAAAGCGTCTGGAATGTTGCACCCGAGTACCAGGGTACGAAAACTGAGACATATTTGAACACGTCTCCCGTTCACATGGTTGATCATACTCTGGGTTCCACATGCATGTTTTAGCTGAAGGAAGAATACCTTAAACCTGGGTATTTGAAACCCATGGAATGGGTACCATGCAATATGACTTCAAAGGGTCTTCATTTGCTCACCGAACCTCTAAAATCCTATCACTGCTGCGTTTATGCCCCTCTACACACGCTTGATTCTCTTTCGGAGACATAGCAATCCATAGGTTTTAAGATACTTACTAGTCACGTACATTCTTAGGCATTTAATATGCGGTGTTGAGTCCATTTCGTTGAGCAAGGAGTAGCTCTTGTCTATTCCATATTTGGCTTAAGGAACTTTATCTGTGCTCATTTCAATCTCTGGTTTTATGCAGCACCCCAACTCACCTTTACCCTTAAGCAAGCATAAGTTGGTTTTCTAAATTTGAGACCCTGTTCTGTTCTGTAATTCAGTTCCTGTGTAGCCAAGTTTACATTCCGTGTATTACTGATATCTTATGATGTTTCTTTTTCTGTGTGACTTATTTCAGTTAGAATCATCGTACCTGAATCCACTCATTGTGCTGCTAAGGGCCTGATGACATAGATTTCATTGCTGAGTGATATTGCTTTGTAAGTAAATACCACAACTTCTTTATCCATTTTTCACTTTCTGCGATGTTGAACTTGTACTGTAAACGAGGTTCTTGTAAACAGAGGCGTCCCAATGTTTGGGGTGGCTGTGTCTTTTTGATTTTAATTTCCCTAAGCTATAGGACCATAAGTGGAAGTGCCCTAAGCTCTGTTGCTTTGCTTTTTAGATGTTTCAGGAAACACCATACACTTCTCCCGAGTGTCTGTTGGCAATTTACATCCCGCCCATCAGCATAACAAGGCTCCCAGTTCTCCATGGCCTGTCCTGCCTTTCTGGATTTTACACTTTTTTCAGATGGCCCTTTTGACCGGGGGGAAGTGAGACTTCATTGTAGTGCAGATTTCCTTTGCAAGCTTGCTTGGTTGGCCAAAAAGGGCGTATGCGTTTTTTCCTGAATATATTCAGGAAAAAACGCATACGCCCTTTTTGGCCAAGTGCATCATTGTGGACGTTCTGCCTCTTTTCCTATGCTTTCAATGCAATTCCAGTCTACCTCCTGAAATCGGTTTCCTGCAATTCTGCCCCGCTTTCAAGTCCTCTTGGCAGCCTTACTTCAGTATATTTTTGGACGATAGCTGTCATTTATAACTCTGCAGGTTTGTGAATTACAGTGCCCCTGAGC
This sequence comes from Pseudorca crassidens, assembly GCF_039906515.1. Classification (NCBI taxonomy): domain Eukaryota; kingdom Metazoa; phylum Chordata; class Mammalia; order Artiodactyla; family Delphinidae; genus Pseudorca; species Pseudorca crassidens. The sequence goes on from NW_027136311.1 coordinate 607,489, forward strand.
TCCTTTCTTCAACTCGCTTTCTTTTGAGCTGGCCGCAACACCGCAGTATGGCTTCAGGCCCTAAACTGGTTCCTGCACGGCACGCTGAGCCTGTGGTTAATTCCTCTTCCTGGTGGGAAATGAGGGTTAAATTTGCCCGTCCAGACACCTCCAGCTAGTCTCTCATTGGTTCTCGCTATTCCTGTTCATCTTCCGCAGAAATTGCAAACTGGGCCAAACAGGAGGTTAAAGGCGCTGACTCTCCAAGTCGGGAGGGTGTTAGTAAAGCGTCTGGAATGTTGCACCCGAGTACCAGGGTACGAAAACTGAGACATATTTGAACACGTCTCCCGATCACATGGTTGATCATACTCTAGGTTCCACATGCATGTTTTAGCTGAAGGAAGAATACCTTAAACCTGGGTAGTTGAAACCCGTGGAATGGGTACCATGCAATATGACTTCAAAGGGTCTTCATTTGCTCACCGAACCTCTCCAATCCTATCACTGCTGCGTTTATGCCCCTGTACACACGCTTGATTCTCTTTCGGAGACATAGCAATCCCTAGGTTTTAAGATACTTACTAGTCAGATACATTCTTAGGCGTTTAATATGGGGTGTTGAGTCCATTTCGTTGAGCAAGGAGTAGCTCTTGTCTATTCCATATTTGGCTTAAGGAACTTTATCTGTGCTCATTTCAATCTCTGGTTTTATGAAGCACCCCAACTCACCTTTCCCCTTAAGAAAGCATAAGTTGGTTTTCTAAATTTGAGACCCTGTTCTGTTTTGGAATTCAGTTCCTGTGTAGCCAAGTTTACATTCCGTGTATTAGTGATATCTTATGATGTTTCTTTTTCTGTGTGACTTATTTCAGTTAGAATCATCGTACCTGAATCCACTCATTATGCTGCTACGGGCCTGATGACATAGATTTCATTGTTGAGTGATACTGCATTGTACGTAAGTACCACAAGTTCTTTATCCATTTTTCACTTTCTGTGATATTGAACTTGTACGGTAAACGAGGTTCTTGTAAACAGAGGCGTCCCAAACTTTGGGGTGGCTGTGTCTTTTTGATTTTAATTTCCCTAAGCTATAGGACCATAAGTGGAAGTGCCCTAGGCTCTGTTGCTTTGTTTTTTAGATGTTTCAGGAAACACCATACACTTCTCCCGAGTGTCTGTTGGCAATTTACATCCCGCCCATCAGCATAACAAGGCTCCCAGTTCTCCATGGCCTGTCCTGCCTTTCTGGATTTTACACTTTTTTCAGATGGCCCTTTTGACCGGGGGGAAGTGAGACTTCATTGTAGTGCAGATTTCCTTTGCAAGTTTGCTTGGTTGGCCAAAAAGGGCGTATGCGTTTTTTCCTGAATATATTCAGGAAAAAACGCGTACGCCCTTTTTGGCCAAGTGCATCATTGTGGACGTTCTGCCTCTTTTCCTATGCTTTCAATGCAATTCCAGTCTACCTCCTGAAATCGGTTTCCTGCAATTCTGCCCCACTTTCAAGTCCTCTTGGCAGCCTTACTTCAGTATATTTTTGGACGATAGCTGTCATTTATAACTCTGCAGGTTTGTGAATTACAGTGCCCCTGAGCTCCTTTCTTCAACTCGCTTTCTTTTGAGCTGGCCGCAACACCGCAGGATGGCTTCAGGCCCTAATCTGGTTCCGGCACGGCACGCTGAGCCTTTGGTTAATTCCTCTTCCTGGTGGGAAATGAGAGTTAAATTTGCCCGTCCAGACACCTCCAGCTAGTCTCTCATTGGTTCTCGCTATTCCTGTTCATCTTCCGCCGAATTTGCAAACTGGGCCAAACAGGAGGTTAAAGGGACTGACTCTCCAAGTCGGGAGGGTGTTAGTAAAGCGTCTGGAATGTTGCACCCGAGTTCCAGGGTACGAAAACTGAGACATATTTGAACACATTTCCCGATCACATGGTTGATCATACTCTAGGTTCCACATGCATGTTTTAGCTGAAGGAAGAATACCTTAAACCTGGGTAGTTGAAACCCGTGGAATGGGTACCATGCAATATGACTTCAAAGGGTCTTCATTTGCTCACCGAACCTCTCCAATCCTATCACTGCTGCGTTTATGACCCTGTACACACGCTTGATTCTCTTTTGGAGACATAGCAATCCATAGGTTTTAAGATACTTACTAGTCAGGTACATTCTTAGGCGTTTAATATGCGGTGTTGAGTCCATTTCGTTGAGGAAGGAGTAGCTCTTGTCTATTCCATATTTGGCTTAAGGAACTTTATCTGTGCTCATTTCAATCTCTGGTTTTATGCAGCACCCCAACTCACCTTTCCCCTTAAGCAAGCATAAGTTGGTTTTCTAAATTTGAGACCCTGTTCTGTTCTGGAATTCAGTTCCTGTGTAGCCAAGTTTACATTCCGTGTATTACTGATATCTTATGATGTTTCTTTTTCTGTGTGACTTATTTCAGTTAGAATCATCATACCTGAATCCACTCATTGTGCTGCTAAGGGCCTGATGACATAGATTTCATTGCTGAGTGATATTGCTTTGTAAGTAAATACCACAACTTCTTTATCCATTTTTCACTTTCTGCGATGTTGAACTTGTACTGTAAACGAGGTTCTTGTAAACAGAGGCGTCCCAATGTTTGGGGTGGCTGTGTCTTTTTGATTTTAATTTCCCTAAGCTATAGGACCATAAGTGGAAGTGCCCTAGGCTCTGTTGCTTTGTTTTTTAGATGTTTCAGGAAACACCATACACTTCTCCCGAGTGTCTGTTGGCAATTTACATCCCGCCCATCAGCATAACAAGGCTCCCAGTTCTCCATGGCCTGTCCTGCCTTTCTGGATTTTACACTTTTTTCAGATGGCCCTTTTGACCGGGGGGAAGTGAGACTTCATTGTAGTGCAGATTTCCTTTGCAAGCTTGCTTGGTTGGCCAAAACGGGCGTATGCGTTTCTTCCTGAATATATTCAGGAAAAAACGCATACGCCCTTTATGGCCAAGTGCATCATTGTGGACGTTCTGCCTCTTTTCCTATGCTTTCAATGCAATTCCAGTCTACCTCCTGAAATCGGTTTCCTGCAATTCTGCCCCGCTTTCAAGTCCTCTTGGCAGCCTTACTTCAGTATATTTTTGGACGATAGCTGTCATTTATAACTCTGCAGGTTTGTGAATTACAGTGCCCCTGAGCTCCTTTCTTCAACTCGCTTTCTTTTGAGCTGGCCGCAACACCGCAGTATGGCTTCAGGCCCTAATCTGGTTCCGGCACGGCACGCTGAGCCTGTGGTTAATTCCTCTTCCTGGTGGGAAATGAGGGTTAAATTTGCCCGTCCAGACACCTCCAGCTAGTCTCTCATTGGTTCTCGCTATTCCTGTTCATCTTCCGCAGAAATTGCAAACTGGGCCAAACAGGAGGTTAAAGGCGCTGACTCTCCAAGTCGGGAGGGTGTTAGTAAAGCGTCTGGAATGTTGCACCCGAGTACCAGGGTACGAAAACTGAGACATATTTGAACACGTCTCCCGATCACATGGTTGATCATACTCTAGGTTCCACATGCATGTTTTAGCTGAAGGAAGAATACCTTAAACCTGGGTAGTTGAAACCCGTGGAATGGGTACCATGCAATATGACTTCAAAGGGTCTTCATTTGCTCACCGAACCTCTCCAATCCTATCACTGCTGCGTTTATGACCCTGTACACACGCTTGATTCTCTTTCGGAGACATAGCAATCCATAGGTTTTAAGATACTTACTAGTCAGGTACATTCTTAGGCGTTTAATATGCGGTGTTGAGTCCATTTCGTTGAGCAAGGAGTAGCTCTTGTCTATTCCATATTTGGCTTAAGGAACTTTATCTGTGCTCATTTCAATCTCTGGTTTTATGCAGCACCCCAACTCACCTTTCCCCTTAAGCAAGCATAAGTTGGTTTTCTAAATTTGAGACCCTGTTCTGTTCTGTAATTCAGTTCCTGTGTAGCCAAGTTTACATTCCGTGTATTACTGATATCTTATGATGTTTCTTTTTCTGTGTGACTTATTTCAGTTAGAATCATCATACCTGAATCCACTCATTGTGCTGCTAAGGGCCTGATGACATAGATTTCATTGCTGAGTGATATTGCTTTGTAAGTAAATACCACAACTTCTTTATCCATTTTTCACTTTCTGCGATGTTGAACTTGTACTGTAAACGAGGTTCTTGTAAACAGAGGCGTCCCAATGTTTGGGGTGGCTGTGTCTTTTTGATTTTAATTTCCCTAAGCTATAGGACCATAAGTGGAAGTGCCCTAGGCTCTGTTGCTTTGTTTTTTAGATGTTTCAGGAAACACCATACACTTCTCCCGAGTGTCTGTTGGCAATTTACATCCCGCCCATCAGCATAACAAGGCTCCCAGTTCTCCATGGCCTGTCCTGCCTTTCTGGATTTTACACTTTTTTCAGATGGCCCTTTTGACCGGGGGGAAGTGAGACTTCATTGTAGTGCAGATTTCCTTTGCAAGCTTGCTTGGTTGGCCAAAACGGGCGTATGCGTTTCTTCCTGAATATATTCAGGAAAAAACGCATACACCCTTTACGGCCAAGTGCATCATTGTGGACGTTCTGCCTCTTTTCCTATGCTTTCAATGCAATTCCAGTCTACCTCCTGAAATCGGTTTCCTGCAATTCTGCCCCGCTTTCAAGTCCTCTTGGCAGCCTTACTTCAGTATATTTTTGGACGATAGCTGTCATTTATAACTATGCAGGTTTGTGAATTACAGTGCCCCTGAGCTCCTTTCTTCAACTCGCTTTCTTTTGAGCTGGCAGCAACACAGCAGGATGGCTTCAGGCCCTAATCTGGTTCCGGCACGGCACGCTGAGCCTTTGGTTAATTGCTCTTCCTCATGGGAAATGAGAGTTAAATTTGCCCGTCCAGACACCTCCAGCTAGTCTCTCATTGGTTCTCGCTATTCCTGTTCATCTTCCGCAGAAATTGCAAACTGGGCCAAACAGGAGGTTAAAGGGACTGACTCTCCAAGTCGGGAGGATGTTAGTAAAGCGTCTGGAATGTTGCACCCGAGTACCAGGGTACGAAAACTGAGACATATTTTAACACGTCTCCCGATCACATGGTTGATCATACTCTAGGTTCCACATGCATGTTTTAGCTGAAGGAAGAATACCTTAAACCTGGGTAGTTGAAACCCGTGGAATGGGTACCATGCAATATGACTTCAAAGGGTCTTCATTTGCTCACCGAACCTCTCCAATCCTATCACTGCTGCGTTTATGCCCCTGTACACACGCTTGATTCTCTTTCGGAGACATAGCAATCCCTAGGTTTTAAGATACTTACTAGTCAGGTACATTCTTAGGCGTTTAATATGGGGTGTTGAGTCCATTTCGTTGAGCAAGGAGTAGCTCTTGTCTATTCCATATTTGGCTTAAGGAACTTTATCTGTGCTCATTTCAATCTCTGGTTTTATGAAGCACCCCAACTCACCTTTCCCCTTAAGCAAGCATAAGTTGGTTTTCTAAATTTGAGACCCTGTTCTGTTTTGGAATTCAGTTCCTGTGTAGCCAAGTTTACATTCCGTGTATTAGTGATATCTTATGATGTTTCTTTTTCTGTGTGACTTATTTCAGTTAGAATCATCGTACCTGAATCCACTCATTATGCTGCTACGGGCCTGATGACATAGATTTCATTGTTGAGTGATACTGCATTGTACGTAAGTACCACAAGTTCTTTATCCATTTTTCACTTTCTGTGATATTGAACTTGTACGGTAAATGAGGTTCTTGTAAACAGAGGCGTCCGAAACTTTGGGGTGGCTGTGTCTTTTTGATTTTAATTTCCCTAAGCTATAGGACCATAAGTGGAAGTGCCCTAGGCTCTGTTGCTTTGTTTTTTAGATGTTTCAGGAAACACCATACACTTCTCCCGAGTGTCTGTTGGCAATTTACATCCCGCCCATCAGCATAACAAGGCTCCCAGTTCTCCATGGCCTGTCCTGCCTTTCTGGATTTTACACTTTTTTCAGATGGCCCTTTTGACCGGGGGGAAGTGAGACTTCATTGTAGTGCAGATTTCCTTTGCAAGTTTGCTTGGTTGGCCAAAAAGTGCGTATGCGTTTTTTCCTGAATATATTCAGGAAAAAACGCGTACGCCCTTTTTGGCCAAGTGCATCATTGTGGACGTTCTGCCTCTTTTCCTATGCTTTCAATGCAATTCCAGTCTACCTCCTGAAATCAGTTTCCTGCAATTCTGCCCCACTTTCAAGTCCTCTTGGCAGCCTTACTTCAGTATATTTTTGGACGATAGCTGTCATTTATAACTCTGCAGGTTTGTGAATTACAGTGCCCCTGAGCTCCTTTCTTCAACTCGCTTTCTTTTGAGCTGGCCGCAACACCGCAGGATGGCTTCAGGCCCTAATCTGGTTCCGGCACGGCACGCTGAGCCTTTGGTTAATTCCTCTTCCTGGTGGGAAATGAGAGTTAAATTTGCCCGTCCAGACACCTCCAGCTAGTCTCTCATTGGTTCTCGCTATTCCTGTTCATTTTCCGCCGAATTTGCAAACTGGGCCAAACAGGAGGTTAAAGGGACTGACTCTCCAAGTCGGGAGGGTGTTAGTAAAGCGTCTGGAATGTTGCACCCGAGTTCCAGGGTACGAAAACTGAGACATATTTGAAAACATTTCCCGATCACATGGTTGATCATACTCTAGGTTCCACATGCATGTTTTAGCTGAAGGAAGAATACCTTAAACCTGGGTAGTTGAAACCCGTGGAATGGGTACCATGCAATATGACTTCAAAGGGTCTTCATTTGCTCACCGAACCTCTCCAATCCTATCACTGCTGCGTTTATGACCCTGTACACACGCTTGATTCTCTTTTGGAGACATAGCAATCCATAGGTTTTAAGATACTTACTAGTCAGGTACATTCTTAGGCGTTTAATATGCGGTGTTGAGTCCATTTCGTTGAGCAAGGAGTAGCTCTTGTCTATTCCATATTTGGCTTAAGGAACTTTATCTGTGCTCATTTCAATCTCTGGTTTTATGCAGCACCCCAACTCACCTTTCCCCTTAAGCAAGCATAAGTTGGTTTTCTAAATTTGAGACCCTGTTCTGTTCTGTAATTCAGTTCCTGTGTAGCCAAGTTTACATTCCGTGTATTACTGATATCTTATGATGTTTCTTTTTCTGTGTGACTTATTTCAGTTAGAATCATCATACCTGAATCCACTCATTGTGCTGCTAAGGGCCTGATGACATAGATTTCATTGCTGAGTGATATTGCTTTGTAAGTAAATACCACAACTTCTTTATCCATTTTTCACTTTCTGCGATGTTGAACTTGTACTGTAAACGAGGTTCTTGTAAACAGAGGCGTCCCAATGTTTGGGGTGGCTGTGTCTTTTTGATTTTAATTTCCCTAAGCTATAGGACCATAAGTGGAAGTGCCCTAGGCTCTGTTGCTTTGTTTTTTAGATGTTTCAGGAAACACCATACACTTCTCCCGAGTGTCTGTTGGCAATTTACATCCCGCCCATCAGCATAACAAGGCTCCCAGTTCTCCATGGCCTGTCCTGCCTTTCTGGATTTTACACTTTTTTCAGATGGCCCTTTTGACCGGGGGGAAGTGAGACTTCATTGTAGTGCAGATTTCCTTTGCAAGCTTGCTTGGTTGGCCAAAACGGGCGTATGCGTTTCTTCCTGAATATATTCAGGAAAAAACGCATACGCCCTTTACGGCCAAGTGCATCATTGTGGACGTTCTGCCTCTTTTCCTATGCTTTCAATGCAATTCCAGTCTACCTCCTGAAATCGGTTTCCTGCAATTCTGCCCCGCTTTCAAGTCCTCTTGGCAGCCTTACTTCAGTATATTTTTGGACGATAGCTGTCATTTATAACTATGCAGGTTTGTGAATTACAGTGCCCCTGAGCTCCTTTCTTCAACTCGCTTTCTTTTGAGCTGGCAGCAACACAGCAGGATGGCTTCAGGCCTTAATCTGGTTCCGGCACGGCACGCTGAGCCTTTGGTTAATTGCTCTTCCTCATGGGAAATGAGAGTTAAATTTGCCCGTCCAGACACCTCCAGCTAGTCTCTCATTGGTTCTCGCTATTCCTGTTCATCTTCCGCAGAAATTGCAAACTGGGCCAAACAGGAGGTTAAAGGGACTGACTCTCCAAGTTGGGAGGATGTTAGTAAAGCGTCTGGAATGTTGCACCCGAGTACCAGGGTACGAAAACTGAGACATATTTTAACACGTCTCCCGATCACATGGTTGATCATACTCTAGGTTCCACATGCATGTTTTAGCTGAAGGAAGAATACCTTAAACCTGGGTAGTTGAAACCCGTGGAATGGGTACCATGCAATATGACTTCAAAGGGTCTTCATTTGCTCACCGAACCTCTCCAATCCTATCACTGCTGCGTTTATGCCCCTGTACACATGCTTGATTCTCTTTCGGAGACATAGCAATCCATAGGTTTTAAGATACTTACTAGTCAGGTACATTCTTAGGCGTTTAATATGCGGTGTTGAGTCCATTTCGGTGAGCAAGGAGTAGCTCTTGTCTATTCCATATTTGGCTTAAGGAACTTTATCTGTGCTCATTTCAATCTCTGGTTTTATGCAGCACCCCAACTCACCTTTACCCTTAAGCAAGCATAAGTTGGTTTTCTAAATTTGAGACCCTGTTCTGTTCTGTAATTCAGTTCCTGTGTAGCCAAGTTTACATTCCGTGTATTACTGATATCTTATGATGTTTCTTTTTCTGTGTGACTTATTTCAGTTAGAATCATCATACCTGAATCCACTCATTGTGCTGCTAAGGGCCTGATGACATAGATTTCATTGCTGAGTGATATTGCTTTGTAAGTAAATACCACAACTTCTTTATCCATTTTTCACTTTCTGCGATGTTGAACTTGTACTGTAAACGAGGTTCTTGTAAACAGAGGCGTCCCAATGTTTGGGGTGGCTGTGTCTTTTTGATTTTAATTTCCCTAAGCTATAGGACCATAAGTGGAAGTGCCCTAGGCTCTGTTGCTTTGTTTTTTAGATGTTTCAGGAAACACCATACACTTCTCCCGAGTGTCTGTTGGCAATTTACATCCCGCCCATCAGCATAACAAGGCTCCCAGTTCTCCATGGCCTGTCCTGCCTTTCTGGATTTTACACTTTTTTCAGATGGCCCTTTTGACCGGGGGGAAGTGAGACTTCATTGTAGTGCAGATTTCCTTTGCAAGCTTGCTTGGTTGGCCAAAACGGGCGTATGCGTTTCTTCCTGAATATATTCAGGAAAAAACGCATACACCCTTTACGGCCAAGTGCATCATTGTGGACGTTCTGCCTCTTTTCCTATGCTTTCAATGCAATTCCAGTCTACCTCCTGAAATCGGTTTCCTGCAATTCTGCCCCGCTTTCAAGTCCTCTTGGCAGCCTTACTTCAGTATATTTTTGGACGATAGCTGTCATTTATAACTATGCAGGTTTGTGAATTACAGTGCCCCTGAGCTCCTTTCTTCAACTCGCTTTCTTTTGAGCTGGCAGCAACACAGCAGGATGGCTTCAGGCCCTAATCTGGTTCCGGCACGGCACGCTGAGCCTTTGGTTAATTGCTCTTCCTCATGGGAAATGAGAGTTAAATTTGCCCGTCCAGACACCTCCAGCTAGTCTCTCATTGGTTCTCGCTATTCCTGTTCATCTTCCGCAGAAATTGCAAACTGGGCCAAACAGGAGGTTAAAGGGACTGACTCTCCAAGTCGGGAGGATGTTAGTAAAGCGTCTGGAATGTTGCACCCGAGTACCAGGGTACGAAAACTGAGACATATTTTAACACGTCTCCCGATCACATGGTTGATCATACTCTAGGTTCCACATGCATGTTTTAGCTGAAGGAAGAATACCTTAAACCTGGGTAGTTGAAACCCGTGGAATGGGTACCATGCAATATGACTTCAAAGGGTCTTCATTTGCTCACCGAACCTCTCCAATCCTATCACTGCTGCGTTTATGCCCCTGTACACACGCTTGATTCTCTTTCGGAGACATAGCAATCCCTAGGTTTTAAGATACTTACTAGTCAGGTACATTCTTAGGCGTTTAATATGGGGTGTTGAGTCCATTTCGTTGAGCAAGGAGTAGCTCTTGTCTATTCCATATTTGGCTTAAGGAACTTTATCTGTGCTCATTTCAATCTCTGGTTTTATGAAGCACCCCAACTCACCTTTCCCCTTAAGCAAGCATAAGTTGGTTTTCTAAATTTGAGACCCTGTTCTGTTTTGGAATTCAGTTCCTGTGTAGCCAAGTTTACATTCCGTGTATTAGTGATATCTTATGATGTTTCTTTTTCTGTGTGACTTATTTCAGTTAGAATCATCGTACCTGAATCCACTCATTATGCTGCTACGGGCCTGATGACATAGATTTCATTGTTGAGTGATACTGCATTGTACGTAAGTACCACAAGTTCTTTATCCATTTTTCACTTTCTGTGATATTGAACTTGTACGGTAAATGAGGTTCTTGTAAACAGAGGCGTCCGAAACTTTGGGGTGGCTGTGTCTTTTTGATTTTAATTTCCCTAAGCTATAGGACCATAAGTGGAAGTGCCCTAGGCTCTGTTGCTTTGTTTTTTAGATGTTTCAGGAAACACCATACACTTCTCCCGAGTGTCTGTTGGCAATTTACATCCCGCCCATCAGCATAACAAGGCTCCCAGTTCTCCATGGCCTGTCCTGCCTTTCTGGATTTTACACTTTTTTCAGATGGCCCTTTTGACCGGGGGGAAGTGAGACTTCATTGTAGTGCAGATTTCCTTTGCAAGTTTGCTTGGTTGGCCAAAAAGTGCGTATGCGTTTTTTCCTGAATATATTCAGGAAAAAACGCGTACGCCCTTTTTGGCCAAGTGCATCATTGTGGACGTTCTGCCTCTTTTCCTATGCTTTCAATGCAATTCCAGTCTACCTCCTGAAATCAGTTTCCTGCAATTCTGCCCCACTTTCAAGTCCTCTTGGCAGCCTTACTTCAGTATATTTTTGGACGATAGCTGTCATTTATAACTCTGCAGGTTTGTGAATTACAGTGCCCCTGAGCTCCTTTCTTCAACTCGCTTTCTTTTGAGCTGGCCGCAACACCGCAGGATGGCTTCAGGCCCTAATCTGGTTCCGGCACGGCACGCTGAGCCTTTGGTTAATTCCTCTTCCTGGTGGGAAATGAGAGTTAAATTTGCCCGTCCAGACACCTCCAGCTAGTCTCTCATTGGTTCTCGCTATTCCTGTTCATTTTCCGCCGAATTTGCAAACTGGGCCAAACAGGAGGTTAAAGGGACTGACTCTCCAAGTCGGGAGGGTGTTAGTAAAGCGTCTGGAATGTTGCACCCGAGTTCCAGGGTACGAAAACTGAGACATATTTGAAAACATTTCCCGATCACATGGTTGATCATACTCTAGGTTCCACATGCATGTTTTAGCTGAAGGAAGAATACCTTAAACCTGGGTAGTTGAAACCCGTGGAATGGGTACCATGCAATATGACTTCAAAGGGTCTTCATTTGCTCACCGAACCTCTCCAATCCTATCACTGCTGCGTTTATGACCCTGTACACACGCTTGATTCTCTTTTGGAGACATAGCAATCCATAGGTTTTAAGATACTTACTAGTCAGGTACATTCTTAGGCGTTTAATATGCGGTGTTGAGTCCATTTCGTTGAGCAAGGAGTAGCTCTTGTCTATTCCATATTTGGCTTAAGGAACTTTATCTGTGCTCATTTCAATCTCTGGTTTTATGCAGCACCCCAACTCACCTTTCCCCTTAAGCAAGCATAAGTTGGTTTTCTAAATTTGAGACCCTGTTCTGTTCTGTAATTCAGTTCCTGTGTAGCCAAGTTTACATTCCGTGTATTACTGATATCTTATGATGTTTCTTTTTCTGTGTGACTTATTTCAGTTAGAATCATCATACCTGAATCCACTCATTGTGCTGCTAAGGGCCTGATGACATAGATTTCATTGCTGAGTGATATTGCTTTGTAAGTAAATACCACAACTTCTTTATCCATTTTTCACTTTCTGCGATGTTGAACTTGTACTGTAAACGAGGTTCTTGTAAACAGAGGCGTCCCAATGTTTGGGGTGGCTGTGTCTTTTTGATTTTAATTTCCCTAAGCTATAGGACCATAAGTGGAAGTGCCCTAGGCTCTGTTGCTTTGTTTTTTAGATGTTTCAGGAAACACCATACACTTCTCCCGAGTGTCTGTTGGCAATTTACATCCCGCCCATCAGCATAACAAGGCTCCCAGTTCTCCATGGCCTGTCCTGCCTTTCTGGATTTTACACTTTTTTCAGATGGCCCTTTTGACCGGGGGGAAGTGAGACTTCATTGTAGTGCAGATTTCCTTTGCAAGCTTGCTTGGTTGGCCAAAACGGGCGTATGCGTTTCTTCCTGAATATATTCAGGAAAAAACGCATACGCCCTTTACGGCCAAGTGCATCATTGTGGACGTTCTGCCTCTTTTCCTATGCTTTCAATGCAATTCCAGTCTACCTCCTGAAATCGGTTTCCTGCAATTCTGCCCCGCTTTCAAGTCCTCTTGGCAGCCTTACTTCAGTATATTTTTGGACGATAGCTGTCATTTATAACTCTGCAGGTTTGTGAATTACAGTGCCCCTGAGCTCCTTTCTTCAACTCGCTTTCTTTTGAGCTGGCAGCAACACAGCAGGATGGCTTCAGGCCTTAATCTGGTTCCGGCACGGCACGCTGAGCCTTTGGTTAATTGCTCTTCCTCATGGGAAATGAGAGTTAAATTTGCCCGTCCAGACACCTCCAGCTAGTCTCTCATTGGTTCTCGCTATTCCTGTTCATCTTCCGCAGAAATTGCAAACTGGGCCAAACAGGAGGTTAAAGGGACTGACTCTCCAAGTCGGGAGGATGTTAGTAAAGCGTCTGGAATGTTGCACCCGAGTACCAGGGTACGAAAACTGAGACATATTTTAACACGTCTCCCGATCACATGGTTGATCATACTCTAGGTTCCACATGCATGTTTTAGCTGAAGGAAGAATACCTTAAACCTGGGTAGTTGAAACCCGTGGAATGGGTACCATGCAATATGACTTCAAAGGGTCTTCATTTGCTCACCGAACCTCTCCAATCCTATCACTGCTGCGTTTATGCCCCTGTACACATGCTTGATTCTCTTTCGGAGACATAGCAATCCATAGGTTTTAAGATACTTACTAGTCAGGTACATTCTTAGGCGTTTAATATGCGGTGTTGAGTCCATTTCGGTGAGCAAGGAGTAGCTCTTGTCTATTCCATATTTGGCTTAAGGAACTTTATCTGTGCTCATTTCAATCTCTGGTTTTATGCAGCACCCCAACTCACCTTTACCCTTAAGCAAGCATAAGTTGGTTTTCTAAATTTGAGACCCTGTTCTGTTCTGTAATTCAGTTCCTGTGTAGCCAAGTTTACATTCCGTGTATTACTGATATCTTATGATGTTTCTTTTTCTGTGTGACTTATTTCAGTTAGAATCATCATACCTGAATCCACTCATTGTGCTGCTAAGGGCCTGATGACATAGATTTCATTGCTGAGTGATATTGCTTTGTAAGTAAATACCACAACTTCTTTATCCATTTTTCACTTTCTGCGATGTTGAACTTGTACTGTAAACGAGGTTCTTGTAAACAGAGGCGTCCCAAACTTTGGGGTGGCTGTGTCTTTTTGATTTTAATTTCCCTAAGCTATAGGACCATAATTGGAAGTGCCCTAGGCTCTGTTGCTTTGTTTTTTAGATGTTTCAGGAAACACCATACACTTCTCCCGAGTGTCTGTTGGCAATTTACATCCCGCCCATCAGCATAACAAGGCTCCCAGTTCTCCATGGCCTGTCCTGCCTTTCTGGATTTTACACTTTTTTCAGATGGCCCTTTTGACCGGGGGGAAGTGAGACTTCATTGTAGTGCAGATTTCCTTTGCAAGCTTGCTTGGTTGGCCAAAAAGGGCGTATGCGTTTTTTCCTGAATATATTCAGGAAAAAACGCATACGCCCTTTTTGGCCAAGTGCATCATTGTGGACGTTCTGCCTCTTTTCCTATGCTTTCAATGCAATTCCAGTCTACCTCCTGAAATCGGTTTCCTGCAATTCTGCCCCGCTTTCAAGTCCTCTTGGCAGCCTTACTTCAGTATATTTTTGGACGATAGCTGTCATTTATAACTCTGCAGGTTTGTGAATTACAGTGCCCCTGAGCTCCTTTCTTCAACTCGCTTTCTTTTGAGCTGGCCGCAACACCGCAGGATGGCTTCAGGCCCTAATCTGGTTCCGGCACGGCACGCTGAGCCTTTGGTTAATTCCTCTTCCTGGTGGGAAATGAGAGTTAAATTTGCCCGTCCAGACACCTCCAGCTAGTCTCTCATTGGTTCTCACTATTCCTGTTCATCTTCCGCAGAAATTGCAAACTGGGCCAAACAGGAGGTTAAAGGGACTGACTCTCCAAGTCGGGAGGGTGTTAGTAAAGCGTCTGGAATGTTGCACCCGAGTACCAGGGTACGAAAACTGAGACATATTTGAACACGTCTCCCGATCACATGGTTGATCATACTCTAGGTTCCACATGCATGTTTTAGCTGAAGGAAGAATACCTTAAAACTGGGTAGTTGAAACCCGTGGAATGGGTACCATGCAATATGACTTCAAAGGGTCTTCATTTGCTCACCGAACCTCTCCAATCCTATCACTGCTGCGTTTATGCCCCTGTACACATGCTTGATTCTCTTTCGGAGACATAGCAATCCATAGGTTTTAAGATACTGACTAGTCAGGTACATTCTTAGGCGTTTAATATGCGGTGTTGAGTCCATTTCGTTGAGCAAGGAGTAGCTCTTGTCTATTCCATATTTGGCTTAAGGAACTTTATCTGTGCTCATTTCAATCTCTGGTTTTATGCAGCACCCCAACTCACCTTTACCCTTAAGCAAGCATAAGTTGGTTTTCTAAATTTGAGACCCTGTTCTGTTCTGTAATTCAGTTCCTGTGTAGCCAAGTTTACATTCCGTGTATTACTGATATCTTATGATGTTTCTTTTTCTGTGTGACTTATTTCAGTTAGAATCATCATACCTGAATCCACTCATTGTGCTGCTAAGGGTCTGATGACATAGATTTCATTGCTGAGTGATATTGCTTTGTAAGTAAATACCACAACTTCTTTATCCATTTTTCACTTTCTGTGATATTGAACTTGTACGGTAAATGAGGTTCTTGTAAACAGAGGTGTCCCAAACTTTGGGGTGGCTGTGTCTTTTTGATTTTAATTTCCCTAAGCTATAGGACCATAATTGGAAGTGCCCTAGGCTCTGTTGCTTTGTTTTTTAGATGTTTCAGGAAACACCATACACTTCTCCCGAGTGTCTGTTGGCAATTTACATCCCGCCCATCAGCATAACAAGGCTCCCAGTTCTCCATGGCCTGTCCTGCCTTTCTGGATTTTACACTTTTTTCAGATGGCCCTTTTGACCGGGGGAAAGTGAGACTTCATTGTAGTGCAGATTTCCTTTGCAAGCTTGCTTGGTTGGCCAAAAAGGGCGTATGCGTTTTTTCCTGAATATATTCAGGAAAAAACGCATACGCCCTTTTTGGCCAAGTGCATCATTGTGGACGTTCTGCCTCTTTTCCTATGCTTTCAATGCAATTCCAGTCTACCTCCTGAAATCGGTTTCCTGCAATTCTGCCCCGCTTTCAAGTCCTCTTGGCAGCCTTACTTCAGTATATTTTTGGACGATAGCTGTCATTTATAAGTCTGCAGTTTTGTGAATTACAGTGCCCCTGAGCTCCTTTCTTCAACTCGCTTTCTTTTGAGCTGGCCGCAACACCGCAGGATGGCTTCAGGCCCTAATCTGGTTCCGGCATGGCACGCTGAGCCTTTGGTTAATTCCTCTTCCTGGTGGGAAATGAGAGTTAAATTTGCCCGTCCAGACACCTCCAGCTAGTCTCTCATTGGTTCTCGCTATTCCTGTTCATCTTCCGCAGAAATTGCAAACTGGGCCAAACAGGAGGTTAAAGGGACTGACTCTCCAAGTCGGGAGGGTGTTAGTAAAGCGTCTGGAATGTTGCACCCGAGTACCAGGGTATGGAAAGTGAGACATATTTGAACACATCTCCCGAACACATGGTTGATCATACTCTAGGTTCCACATGCATGTTTTAGCTGAAGGAAGAATACCTTAAACCTGGGTAGTTGAAACCCGTGGAATGGGTACCATGCAATATGACTTCAAAGGGTCTTCATTTGCTCACCAAACCTCTCCAATCCTATCACTGCTGCGTTTATGCCCCTGTACACATGCTTGATTCTCTTTCGGAGACATAGCAATCCATAGGTTTTAAGATACTTACTAGTCAGGTACATTCTTAGGCGTTTATTATGCGGTGTTGAGTCCATTTCGTTGAGCAAGGAGTAGCTCTTGTCTATTCCATATTTGGCTTAAGGAACTTTATCTGTGCTCATTTCAATCTCTGGTTTTATGCAGCACCCCAACTCACCTTTCCCCTTATGCAAGCATAAGTTGGTTTTCTAAATTTGAGACCCTGTTCTGTTCTGTAATTCAGTTCCTGTGTAGCCAAGTTTACATTCCGTGTATTACTGATATCTTATGATGTTTCTTTTTCTGTGTGACTTATTTCAGTTAGAATCATCATACCTGAATCCACTCATTGTGCTGCTAAGGGCCTGATGACATAGATTTCATTGCTGAGTGATATTGCTTTGTAAGTAAATACCACAACTTCTTTATCCATTTTTCACTTTCTGCGATGTTGAACTTGTACTGTAAACGAGGTTCTTGTAAACAGAGGCGTCCCAAACTTTGGGGTGGCTGTGTCTTTTTGATTTTAATTTCCCTAAGCTATAGGACCATAAGTGGAAGTGCCCTAGGCTCTGTTGCTTTGTTTTTTAGATGTTTCAGGAAACACCATACACTTCTCCCGAGTGTCTGTTGGCAATTTACATCCCGCCCATCAGCATAACAAGGCTCCCAGTTCTCCATGGCCTGTCCTGCCTTTCTGGATTTTACACTTTTTTCAGATGGCCCTTTTGACCGGGGGGAAGTGAGACTTCATTGTAGTGCAGATTTCCTTTGCAAGCTTGCTTGGTTGGCCAAAAAGGGCGTATGCGTTTTTTCCTGAATATATTCAGGAAAAAACGCATACACCCTTTTTGGCCAAGTGCATCATTGTGGACGTTCTGCCTCTTTTCCTATGCTTTCAATGCAATTCCAGTCTACCTCCTGAAATCGGTTTCCTGCAATTCTGCCCCGCTTTCAAGTCCTCTTGGCAGCCTTACTTCAGTATATTTTTGGACGATAGCTGTCATTTATAACTCTGCAGGTTTGTGAATTACAGTGCCCCTGAGCTCCTTTCTTCAACTCGCTTTCTTTTGAGCTGGCCGCAACACCGCAGGATGGCTTCAGGCCCTAATCTGGTTCCGGCACGGCATGCTGAGCCTTTGGTTATTTCCTCTTCCTGGTGGGAAATGAGAGTTAAATTTGCCCGTCCAGACACCTCCAGCTAGTCTCTCATTGGTTCTCCGTATTTCTGTTCATCTTCCGCAGAAATTGCAAACTGGGCCAAACAGGAGCTTAAAGGTGCTGACTCTCCAAGTGCAGAGAGTGTTAGTAAAGCGTCTGGAATGTTGCACCCGAGTACCAGGGGAGGAAAACTGAGACATATTTGAACATGTCTCCCGTTCACACGGTTGATCATACTCTGGGTTCCACATGCATGTTTTAGCTGAAGGAAGAATACCTTAAACCTGGAGAGTTGAGACCCGTGGAATGGGTACCATGCAATATGACTTCAAAGGGTCTTCATTTGCTCACTGAAACTCTCCAATCCTATCACTGCTGCGTTTATGCCCCTGTACACATGCTTGATTCTCTTTTGGAGACATAGCAATCCATAGGTTTTAAGATACTTACTAGTCAAGTACATGCTTAGGCGTTTAATATGGGGTGTTGAGTCCATTTCATTGAGCAAGGAGTAGCTCTTGCTATTCCATATTTGGCTTAAGGAACTTTATCTGTGCTCATTTCAATGTCTGGTTTTATGCAGCACCCCAACTCACCTTTACCCTTAAGCAAGCATAAGTTGGTTTTCTAAATTTGAGACCCTGTTCTGTTCTGGAATTCAGTTCCTGTGTAGCCAAGTTTACATTCCGTGTATTACTGATATCTTATGATGTTTCTTTTTCTGTGTGACTTATTTCAGTTAGAATCATCATACCTGAATCCACTCATTGTGCTGCTAAGGGCCTGATGACATAGATTTCATTGCTGAGTGATATTGCTTTGTAAGTAAATACCACAACTTCTTTATCCATTTTTCACTTTCTGCGATGTTGAACTTGTACTGTAAACGAGGTTCTTGTAAACAGAGGCGTCCCAAACTTTGGGGTGGCTGTGTCTTTTTGATTTTAATTTCCCTAAGCTATAGGACCATAAGTGGAAGTGCCCTAGGCTCTGTTGCTTTGTTTTTTAGATGTTTCAGGAAACACCATACACTTCTCCCGAGTGTCTGTTGGCAATTTACATCCCGCCCATCAGCATAACAAGGCTCCCAGTTCTCCATGGCCTGTCCTGCCTTTCTGGATTTTACACTTTTTTCAGATGGCCCTTTTGACCGGGGGGAAGTGAGACTTCATTGTAGTGCAGATTTCCTTTGCAAGCTTGCTTGGTTGGCCAAAAAGGGCGTATGCGTTTTTTCCTGAATATATTCAGGAAAAAACGCATACGCCCTTTTTGGCCAAGTGCATCATTGTGGACGTTCTGCCTCTTTTCCTATGCTTTCAATGCAATTCCAGTCTACCTCCTGAAATCGGTTTCCTGCAATTCTGCCCCGCTTTCAAGTCCTCTTGGCAGCCTTACTTCAGTATATTTTTGGACGATAGCTGTCATTTATAACTCTGCAGGTTTGTGAATTACAGTGCCCCTGAGCTCCTTTCTTCAACTCGCTTTCTTTTGAGCTGGCCGCAACACCGCAGGATGGCTTCAGGCCCTAATCTGGTTCCGGCACGGCACGCTGAGCCTTTGGTTAATTCCTCTTCCTGGTGGGAAATGAGAGTTAAATTTGCCCGTCCAGACACCTCCAGCTAGTCTCTCATTGGTTCTCGCTATTCCTGTTCATCTTCCGCAGAAATTGCAAACTGGGCCAAACAGGAGGTTAAAGGGACTGACTCTCCAAGTCGGGAGGGTGTTAGTAAAGCGTCTGGAATGTTGCACCCGAGTACCAGGGTACGAAAACTGAGACATATTTGAACACGTCTCCCGATCACATGGTTGATCATACTCTAGGTTCCACATGCATGTTTTAGCTGAAGGAAGAATACCTTAAACCTGGGTAGTTGAAACCCGTGGAATGGGTACCATGCAATATGACTTCAAAGGGTCTTCATTTGCTCACCGAACCTCTCCAATCCTATCACTGCTGTGTTTATGCCCCTGTACACATGCTTGATTCTCTTTCGGAGACATAGCAATCCATAGGTTTTAAGATACTTACTAGTCAGGTACATTCTTAGGCATTTAATATGCGGTGTTGAGTCCATTTCGTTGAGCAAGAGGTAGCTCTTGTCTATTCCATATTTGGCTTAAGGAACTTTATCTGTGCTCATTTCAATCTCTGGTTTTATGCAGCACCCCAACTCACCTTTACCCTTAAGCAAGCATAAGTTGGTTTTCTAAATTTGAGACCCTGTTCTGTTCTGTAATTCAGTTCCTGTGTAGCCAAGTTTACATTCCGTGTATTACTGATATCTTATGATGTTTCTTTTTCTGTGTGACTTATTTCAGTTAGAATCATCATACCTGAATCCACTCATTGTGCTGCTAAGGGCCTGATGACATAGATTTCATTGCTGAGTGATATTGCTTTGTAAGTAAATACCACAACTTCTTTATCCATTTTTCACTTTCTGCGATGTTGAACTTGTACTGTAAACGAGGTTCTTGTAAACAGAGGCGTCCCAAACTTTGGGGTGGCTGTGTCTTTTTGATTTTAATTTCCCTAAGCTATAGGACCATAAGTGGAAGTGCCCTAGGCTCTGTTGCTTTGTTTTTTAGATGTTTCAGGAAACACCATACACTTCTCCCGAGTGTCTGTTGGCAATTTACATCCCGCCCATCAGCATAACAAGGCTCCCAGTTCTCCATGGCCTGTCCTGCCTTTCTGGATTTTACACTTTTTTCAGATGGCCCTTTTGACCGGGGGGAAGTGAGACTTCATTGTAGTGCAGATTTCCTTTGCAAGCTTGCTTGGTTGGCCAAAAAGGGCGTATGCGTTTTTTCCTGAATATATTCAGGAAAAAACGCATACGCCCTTTTTGGCCAAGTGCATCATTGTGGACGTTCTGCCTCTTTTCCTATGCTTTCAATGCAATTCCAGTCTGCCTCCTGAAATCGGTTTCCTGCAATTCTGCCCCGCTTTCAAGTCCTCTTGGCAGCCTTACTTCAGTATATTTTTGGAAGATAGCTGTCATTTATAACTCTGCAGGTTTGTGAATTACAGTGCCCCTGAGCTCCTTTCTTCAACTCGCTTTCTTTTGAGCCGGCCGCAACACCGCAGGATGGCTTCAGGCCCTAATCTGGTTCCGGCACGGCACGCTGAGCCTTTGGTTAATTCCTCTTCCTGGTGGGAAATGAGAGTTAAATTTGCCCGTCCAGACACCTCCAGCTAGTCTCTCATTGGTTCTCGCTATTCCTGTTCATCTTCCGCAGAAATTGCAAACTGGGCCAAACAGGAGGTTAAAGGGACTGACTCTCCAAGTCGGGAGGGTGTTAGTAAAGCGTCTGGAATGTTGCACCCGAGTACCAGGGTACGAAAACTGAGACATATTTGAACACGTCTCCCGATCACATGGTTGATCAGACTCTAGGTTCCACATGCATGTTTTACCTGAAGGAAGAATACCTTAAACCTGGGTAGTTGAAACCCGTGGAATGGGTACCATGCAATATGACTTCAAAGGGTCTTCATTTGCTCACCGAACCTCTCCAATCCTATCACTGCTGCGTTTATGCCCCTGTACACATGCTTGATTCTCTTTCGGAGACATAGCAATCCATAGGTTTTAAGATACTTACTAGTCAGGTACATTCTTAGGCATTTAATATGCGGTGTTGAGTCCATTTCGTTGAGCAAGGAGTAGCTCTTGTCTATTCCATATTTGGCTTAAGGAACTTTATCTGTGCTCATTTCAATCTCTGGTTTTATGCAGCACCCCAACTCACCTTTCCCCTTAAGCAAGCATAAGTTGGTTTTCTAAATTTGAGACCCTGTTCTGTTCTGTAATTCAGTTCCTGTGTAGCCAAGTTTACATTCCGTGTATTACTGATATCTTATGATGTTTCTTTTTCTGTGTGACTTATTTCAGTTAGAATCATCATACCTGAATCCACTCATTGTGCTGCTAAGGGCCTGATGACATAGATTTCATTGCTGAGTGATATTGCTTTGTAAGTAAATACCACAACTTCTTTATCCATTTTTCACTTTCTGTGATGTTGAACTTGTACTGTAAACGAGGTTCTTGTAAACAGAGGCGTCCCAAACTTTGGGGTGGCTGTGTCTTTTTGATTTTAATTTCCCTAAGCTATAGGACCATAAGTGGAAGTGCCCTAGGCTCTGTTGCTTTGTTTTTTAGATGTTTCAGGAAACACCATACACTTCTCCCGAGTGTCTGTTGGCAATTTACATCCCGCCCATCAGCATAACAAGGCTCCCAGTTCTCCATGGCCTGTCCTGCCTTTCTGGATTTTACACTTTTTTCAGATGGCCCTTTTGACCGGGGGGAAGTGAGACTTCATTGTAGTGCAGATTTCCTTTGCAAGCTTGCTTGGTTGGCCAAAAAGGGCGTATGCGTTTTTTCCTGAATATATTCAGGAAAAAACGCATACGCCCTTTTTGGCCAAGTGCATCATTGTGGACGTTCTGCCTCTTTTCCTATGCTTTCAATGCAATTCCAGTCTACCTCCTGAAATCGGTTTCCTGCAATTCTGCCCCGCTTTCAAGTCCTCTTGGCAGCCTTACTTCAGTATATTTTTGGACGATAGCTGTCATTTATAACTCTGCAGGTTTGTGAATTACAGTGCCCCTGAGCTCCTTTCTTCAACTCGCTTTCTTTTGAGCTGGCCGCAACACCGCAGGATGGCTTCAGGCCCTAATCTGGTTCCGGCACGGCACGCTGAGCCTTTGGTTAATTCCTCTTCCTGGTGGGAAATGAGAGTTAAATTTGCCCGTCCAGACACCTCCAGCTAGTCTCTCATTGGTTCTCGCTATTCCTGTTCATCTTCCGCAGAAATTGCAAACTGGGCCAAACAGGAGGTTAAAGGGACTGACTCTCCAAGTCGGGAGGGTGTTAGTAAAGCGTCTGGAATGTTGCACCCGAGTACCAGGGTACGAAAACTGAGACATATTTGAACACGTCTCCCGATCACATGGTTGATCATACTCTAGGTTCCACATGCATGTTTTAGCTGAAGGAAGAATACCTTAAACCTGGGTAGTTGAAACCCGTGGAATGGGTACCATGCAATATGACTTCAAAGGGTCTTCATTTGCTCACCGAACCTCTCCAATCCTATCACTGCTGCGTTTATGCCCCTGTACACATGCTTGATTCTCTTTCGGAGACATAGCAATCCATAGGTTTTAAGATACTTACTAGTCAGGTACATTCTTAGGCATTTAATATGCGGTGTTGAGTCCATTTCGTTGAGCAAGGAGTAGCTCTTGTCTATTCCATATTTGGCCTAAGGAACTTTATCTGTGCTCATTTCAATCTCTGGTTTTATGCAGCACCCCAACTCACCTTTCCCCTTAAGCAAGCATAAGTTGGTTTTCTAAATTTGAGACCCTGTTCTGTTCTGTAATTCAGTTCCTGTGTAGCCAAGTTTACATTCCGTGTATTACTGATATCTTATGATGTTTCTTTTTCTGTGTGACTTATTTCAGTTAGAATCATCATACCTGAATCCACTCATTGTGCTGCTAAGGGCCTGATGACATAGATTTCATTGCTGAGTGATATTGCTTTGTAAGTAAATACCACAACTTCTTTATCCATTTTTCACTTTCTGCGATGTTGAACTTGTACTGTAAACGAGGTTCTTGTAAACAGAGGCGTCCCAAACTTTGGGGTGGCTGTGTCTTTTTGATTTTAATTTCCCTAAGCTATAGGACCATAAGTGGAAGTGCCCTAGGCTCTGTTGCTTTGTTTTTTAGATGTTTCAGGAAACACCATACACTTCTCCCGAGTGTCTGTTGGCAATTTACATCACGCCCATCAGCATAACAAGGCTCCCAGTTCTCCATGGCCTGTCCTGCCTTTCTGGATTTTACACTTTTTTCAGATGGCCCTTTTGACCGGGGGGAAGTGAGACTTCATTGTAGTGCAGATTTCCTTTGCAAGCTTGCTTGGTTGGCCAAAAAGGGCGTATGCGTTTTTTCCTGAATATATTCAGGAAAAAACGCATACGCCCTTTTTGGCCAAGTGCATCATTGTGGACGTTCTGCCTCTTTTCCTATGCTTTCAATGCAATTCCAGTCTGCCTCCTGAAATCGGTTTCCTGCAATTCTGCCCCGCTTTCAAGTCCTCTTGGCAGCCTTACTTCAGTATATTTTTGGAAGATAGCTGTCATTTATAACTCTGCAGGTTTGTGAATTACAGTGCCCCTGAGCTCCTTTCTTCAACTCGCTTTCTTTTGAGCCGGCCGCAACACCGCAGGATGGCTTCAGGCCCTAATCTGGTTCCGGCACGGCACGCTGAGCCTTTGGTTAATTCCTCTTCCTGGTGGGAAATGAGAGTTAAATTTGCCCGTCCAGACACCTCCAGCTAGTCTCTCATTGGTTCTCGCTATTCCTGTTCATCTTCCGCAGAAATTGCAAACTGGGCCAAACAGGAGGTTAAAGGGACTGACTCTCCAAGTCGGGAGGGTGTTAGTAAAGCGTCTGGAATGTTGCACCCGAGTACCAGGGTACGAAAACTGAGACATATTTGAACACGTCTCCCGATCACATGGTTGATCAGACTCTAGGTTCCACATGCATGTTTTACCTGTAGGAAGAATACCTTAAACCTGGGTAGTTGAAACCCGTGGAATGGGTACCATGCAATATGACTTCAAAGGGTCTTCATTTGCTCACCGAACCTCTCCAATCCTATCACTGCTGCGTTTATGCCCCTGTACACATGCTTGATTCTCTTTCAGAGACATAGCAATCCATAGGTTTTAAGATACTTACTAGTCAGGTACATTCTTAGGCATTTAATATGCGGTGTTGAGTCCATTTCGTTGAGCAAGGAGTAGCTCTTGTCTATTCCATATTTGGCTTAAGGAACTTTATCTGTGCTCATTTCAATCTCTGGTTTTATGCAGCACCCCAACTCACCTTTCCCCTTAAGCAAGCATAAGTTGGTTTTCTAAATTTGAGACCCTGTTCTGTTCTGTAATTCAGTTCCTGTGTAGCCAAGTTTACATTCCGTGTATTACTGATATCTTATGATGTTTCTTTTTCTGTGTGACTTATTTCAGTTAGAATCATCATACCTGAATCCACTCATTGTGCTGCTAAGGGCCTGATGACATAGATTTCATTGCTGAGTGATATTGCTTTGTAAGTAAATACCACAACTTCTTTATCCATTTTTCACTTTCTGCGATGTTGAACTTGTACTGTAAACGAGGTTCTTGTAAACAGAGGCGTCCCAAACTTTGGGGTGGCTGTGTCTTTTTGATTTTAATTTCCCTAAGCTATAGGACCATAAGTGGAAGTGCCCTAGGCTCTGTTGCTTTGTTTTTTAGATGTTTCAGGAAACACCATACACTTCTCCCGAGTGTCTGTTGGCAATTTACATCCCGCCCATCAGCATAACAAGGCTCCCAGTTCTCCATGGCCTGTCCTGCCTTTCTGGATTTTACACTTTTTTCAGATGGCCCTTTTGACCGGGGGGAAGTGAGACTTCATTGTAGTGCAGATTTCCTTTGCAAGCTTGCTTGGTTGGCCAAAAAGGGCGTATGCGTTTTTTCCTGAATATATTCAGGAAAAAACGCATACGCCCTTTTTGGCCAAGTGCATCATTGTGGACGTTCTGCCTCTTTTCCTATGCTTTCAATGCAATTCCAGTCTACCTCCTGAAATCGGTTTCCTGCAATTCTGCCCCGCTTTCAAGTCCTCTTGGCAGCCTTACTTCAGTATATTTTTGGACGATAGCTGTCATTTATAACTCTGCAGGTTTGTGAATTACAGTGCCCCTGAGCTCCTTTCTTCAACTCGCTTTCTTTTGAGCTGGCCGCAACACCGCAGGATGGCTTCAGGCCCTAATCTGGTTCCGGCACGGCACGCTGAGCCTTTGGTTAATTCCTCTTCCTGGTGGGAAATGAGAGTTAAATTTGCCCGTCCAGACACCTCCAGCTAGTCTCTCATTGGTTCTCGCTATTCCTGTTCATCTTCCGCAGAAATTGCAAACTGGGCCAAACAGGAGGTTAAAGGGACTGACTCTCCAAGTCGGGAGGGTGTTAGTAAAGCGTCTGGAATGTTGCACCCGAGTACCAGGGTACGAAAACTGAGACATATTTGAACACGTCTCCCGATCACATGGTTGATCATACTCTAGGTTCCACATGCATGTTTTAGCTGAAGGAAGAATACCTTAAACCTGGGTAGTTGAAACCCGTGGAATGGGTACCATGCAATATGACTTCAAAGGGTCTTCATTTGCTCACCGAACCTCTCCAATCCTATCACTGCTGCGTTTATGCCCCTGTACACATGCTTGATTCTCTTTCGGAGACATAGCAATCCATAGGTTTTAAGATACTTACTAGTCAGGTACATTCTTAGGCATTTAATATGCGGTGTTGAGTCCATTTCGTTGAGCAAGGAGTAGCTCTTGTCTATTCCATATTTGGCCTAAGGAACTTTATCTGTGCTCATTTCAATCTCTGGTTTTATGCAGCACCCCAACTCACCTTTCCCCTTAAGCAAGCATAAGTTGGTTTTCTAAATTTGAGACCCTGTTCTGTTCTGTAATTCAGTTCCTGTGTAGCCAAGTTTACATTCTGTGTATTACTGATATCTTATGATGTTTCTTTTTCTGTGTGACTTATTTCAGTTAGAATCATCATACCTGAATCCACTCATTGTGCTGCTAAGGGCCTGATGACATAGATTTCATTGCTGAGTGATATTGCTTTGTAAGTAAATACCACAACTTCTTTATCCATTTTTCACTTTCTGCGATGTTGAACTTGTACTGTAAACGAGGTTCTTGTAAACAGAGGCGTCCCAAACTTTGGGGTGGCTGTGTCTTTTTGATTTTAATTTCCCTAAGCTATAGGACCATAAGTGGAAGTGCCCTAGGCTCTGTTGCTTTGTTTTTTAGATGTTTCAGGAAACACCATACACTTCTCCCGAGTGTCTGTTGGCAATTTACATCCCGCCCATCAGCATAACAAGGCTCCCAGTTCTCCATGGCCTGTCCTGCCTTTCTGGATTTTACACTTTTTTCAGATGGCCCTTTTGACCGGGGGGAAGTGAGACTTCATTGTAGTGCAGATTTCCTTTGCAAGCTTGCTTGGTTGGCCAAAAAGGGCGTATGCGTTTTTTCCTGAATATATTCAGGAAAAAACGCATACGCCCTTTTTGGCCAAGTGCATCATTGTGGACGTTCTGCCTCTTTTCCTATGCTTTCAATGCAATTCCAGTCTGCCTCCTGAAATCGGTTTCCTGCAATTCTGCCCCGCTTTCAAGTCCTCTTGGCAGCCTTACTTCAGTATATTTTTGGAAGATAGCTGTCATTTATAACTCTGCAGGTTTGTGAATTACAGTGCCCCTGAGCTCCTTTCTTCAACTCGCTTTCTTTTGAGCCGGCCGCAACACCGCAGGATGGCTTCAGGCCCTAATCTGGTTCCGGCACGGCACGCTGAGCCTTTGGTTAATTCCTCTTCCTGGTGGGAAATGAGAGTTAAATTTGCCCGTCCAGACACCTCCAGCTAGTCTCTCATTGGTTCTCGCTATTCCTGTTCATCTTCCGCAGAAATTGCAAACTGGGCCAAACAGGAGGTTAAAGGGACTGACTCTCCAAGTCGGGAGGGTGTTAGTAAAGCGTCTGGAATGTTGCACCCGAGTACCAGGGTACGAAAACTGAGACATATTTGAACACGTCTCCCGATCACATGGTTGATCAGACTCTAGGTTCCACATGCATGTTTTAGCTGAAGGAAGAATACCTTAAACCTGGGTAGTTGAAACCCGTGGAATGGGTACCATGCAATATGACTTCAAAGGGTCTTCATTTGCTCACCGAACCTCTCCAATCCTATCACTGCTGCGTTTATGCCCCTGTACACATGCTTGATTCTCTTTCGGAGACATAGCAATCCATAGGTTTTAAGATACTTACTAGTCAGGTACATTCTTAGGCATTTAATATGCGGTGTTGAGTCCATTTCGTTGAGCAAGGAGTAGCTCTTGTCTATTCCATATTTGGCTAAAGGAACTTCATCTGTGCTCATTTCAATCTCTGGTTTTATGCAGCACCCCAACTCACCTTTACCCTTAAGCAAGCATAAGTTGGTTTTCTAAATTTGAGACCCTGTTCTGTTCTGTAATTCAGTTCCTGTGTAGCCAAGTTTACATTCCGTGTATTACTGATATCTTATGATGTTTCTTTTTCTGTGTGACTTATTTCAGTTAGAATCATCATACCTGAATCCACTCATTGTGCTGCTAAGGGCCTGATGACATAGATTTCATTGCTGAGTGATATTGCTTTGTAAGTAAATACCACAACTTCTTTATCCATTTTTCACTTTCTGCGATGTTGAACTTGTACTGTAAACGAGGTTCTTGTAAACAGAGGCGTCCCAAACTTTGGGGTGGCTGTGTCTTTTTGATTTTAATTTCCCTAAGCTATAGGACCATAAGTGGAAGTGCCCTAGGCTCTGTTGCTTTGTTTTTTAGATGTTTCAGGAAACACCATACACTTCTCCCGAGTGTCTGTTGGCAATTTACATCCCGCCCATCAGCATAACAAGGCTCCCAGTTCTCCATGGCCTGTCCTGCCTTTCTGGATTTTACACTTTTTTCAGATGGCCCTTTTGACCGGGGGGAAGTGAGACTTCATTGTAGTGCAGATTTCCTTTGCAAGCTTGCTTGGTTGGCCAAAAAGGGCGTATGCGTTTTTTCCTGAATATATTCAGGAAAAAACGCATACGCCCTTTTTGGCCAAGTGCATCATTGTGGACGTTCTGCCTCTTTTCCTATGCTTTCAATGCAATTCCAGTCTACCTCCTGAAATCGGTTTCCTGCAATTCTGCCCCGCTTTCAAGTCCTCTTGGCAGCCTTACTTCAGTATATTTTTGGACGATAGCTGTCATTTATAACTCTGCAGGTTTGTGAATTACAGTGCCCCTGAGCTCCTTTCTTCAACTCGCTTTCTTGTGACCTGGCCGCAACACCGCAGGATGGCTTCAGGCCCTAATCTGGTTCCGGCACGGCACGCTGAGCCTTTGGTTAATTCCTCTTCCTGGTGGGAAATGAGAGTTAAATTTGCCTGTCCAGACACCTCCAGCTAGTCTCTCATTGGTTCTCGCTATTCCTGTTCATCTTCCGCAGAAATTGCAAACTGGGCCAAACAGGAGGTTAAAGGGACTGACTCTCCAAGTCGGGAGGGTGTTAGTAAAGCGTCTGGAATGTTGCACCCGAGTACCAGGGTACGAAAACTGAGACATATTTGAACACGTTTCCCGATCACATGGTTGATCATACTCTAGGTTCCACATGCATGTTTTAGCTGAAGGAAGAATACCTTAAACCTGGGTAGTTGAAACCCGTGGAATGGGTACCATGCAATATGACTTCAAAGGGTCTTCATTTGCTCACCGAACCTCTCCAATCCTATCAC
Source organism: Pseudorca crassidens (assembly GCF_039906515.1). Taxonomy (NCBI): domain Eukaryota; kingdom Metazoa; phylum Chordata; class Mammalia; order Artiodactyla; family Delphinidae; genus Pseudorca; species Pseudorca crassidens. Next base: position 636,415 of record NW_027136311.1, read on the forward strand.
TGCTGCATTTATGCCCCTGTACACATGCTTGATTCTCTTTCGGAGACATAGCAATCCATAGGTTTTAAGATACTTACTAGTCAGGTACATTCTTAGGCATTTAATATGCGGTGTTGAGTCCATTTCGTTGAGCAAGGAGTAGCTCTTGTCTATTCCATATTTGGCTTAAGGAACTTTATCTGTGCTCATTTCAATCTCTGGTTTTATGCAGCACCCCAACTCACCTTTACCCTTAAGCAAGCATAAGTTGGTTTTCTAAATTTGAGACCCTGTTCTGTTCTGTAATTCAGTTCCTGTGTAGCCAAGTTTACATTCCGTGTATTACTGATATCTTATGATGTTTCTTTTTCTGTGTGACTTATTTCAGTTAGAATCATCATACCTGAATCCACTCATTGTGCTGCTAAGGGCCTGATGACATAGATTTCATTGCTGAGTGATATTGCTTTGTAAGTAAATACCACAACTTCTTTATCCATTTTTCACTTTCTGCAATGTTGAACTTGTACTGTAAACGAGGTTCTTGTAAACAGAGGCGTCCCAAACTTTGGGGTGGCTGTGTCTTTTTGATTTTAATTTCCCTAAGCTATAGGACCATAAGTGGAAGTGCCCTAGGCTCTGTTGCTTTGTTTTTTAGATGTTTCAGGAAACACCATACACTTCTCCCGAGTGTCTGTTGGCAATTTACATCCCGCCCATCAGCATAACAAGGCTCCCAGTTCTCCATGGCCTGTCCTGCCTTTCTGGATTTTACACTTTTTTCAGATGGCCCTTTTGACCGGGGGGAAGTGAGACTTCATTGTAGTGCAGATTTCCTTTGCAAGCTTGCTTGGTTGGCCAAAAAGGGCGTATGCGTTTTTTCCTGAATATATTCAGGAAAAAACGCATACGCCCTTTTTGGCCAAGTGCATCATTGTGGACGTTCTGCCTCTTTTCCTATGCTTTCAATGCAATTCCAGTCTACCTCCTGAAATTGGATTCCTGCAATTCTGCCCCGCTTTCAAGTCCTCTTGGCAGCCTTACTTCAGTATATTTTTGGACGATAGCTGTCATTTATAACTCTGCAGGTTTGTGAATTACAGTGCCCCTGAGCTCCTTTCTTCAACTCGCTTTCTTTTGAGCTGGCCGCAACACCGCAGGATGGCTTCAGGCCCTAATCTGGTTCCGGCACGGCACGCTGAGCCTTTGGTTAATTCCTCTTCCTGGTGGGAAATGAGAGTTAAATTTGCCCGTCCAGACACCTCCAGCTAGTCTCTCATTGGTTCTCGCTATTCCTGTTCATCTTCCGCAGAAATTGAAAACTGGGCCAAACAGGAGGTTAAAGGGACTGACTCTCCAAGTCGGGAGGGTGTTAGTAAAGCGTCTGGAATGTTGCACCCGAGTACCAGGGTACGAAAACTGAGACATATTTGAACACGTCTCCCGATCACATGGTTGATCATACTCTAGGTTCCACATGCATGTTTTAGCTGAAGGAAGAATACCTTAAACCTGGGTAGTTGAAACCCGTGGAATGGGTACCATGCAATATGACTTCAAAGGGTCTTCATTTGCTCACCGAACCTCTCCAATCCTATCACTGCTGCGTTTATGCCCCTGTACACATGCTTGATTCTCTTTCGGAGACATAGCAATCCATAGGTTTTAAGATACTTACTAGTCAGGTACATTCTTAGGCATTTAATATGCGGTGTTGAGTCCATTTCGTTGAGCAAGGAGTAGCTCTTGTCTATTCCATATTTGGCTTAAGGAACTTTATCTGTGCTCATTTCAATCTCTGGTTTTATGCAGCACCCCAACTCACCTTTCCCCTTAAGCAAGCATAAGTTGGTTTTCTAAATTTGAGACCCTGTTCTGTTCTGTAATTCAGTTCCTGTGTAGCCAAGTTTACATTCCGTGTATTACTGATATCTTATGATGTTTCTTTTTCTGTGTGACTTATTTCAGTTAGAATCATCATACCTGAATCCACTCATTGTGCTGCTAAGGGCCTGATGACATAGATTTCATTGCTGAGTGATATTGCTTTGTAAGTAAATACCACAACTTCTTTATCCATTTTTCACTTTCTGCGATGTTGAACTTGTACTGTAAACGAGGTTCTTGTAAACAGAGGCGTCCCAATGTTTGGGGTGGCTGTGTCTTTTTGATTTTAATTTCCCTAAGCTATAGGACCATAAGTGGAAGTGCCCTAGGCTCTGTTGCTTTGTTTTTTAGATGTTTCAGGAAACACCATACACTTCTCCCGAGTGTCTGTTGGCAATTTACATCCCGCCCATCAGCATAACAAGGCTCCCAGTTCTCCATGGCCTGTCCTGCCTTTCTGGATTTTACACTTTTTTCAGATGGCCCTTTTGACCGGGGGGAAGTGAGACTTCATTGTAGTGCAGATTTCCTTTGCAAGCTTGCTTGGTTGGCCAAAAAGGGCGTATGCGTTTTTTCCTGAATATATTCAGGAAAAAACGCATACGCCCTTTTTGGCCAAGTGCATCATTGTGGACGTTCTGCCTCTTTTCCTATGCTTTCAATGCAATTCCAGTCTGCCTCCTGAAATCGGTTTCCTGCAATTCTGCCCCGCTTTCAAGTCCTCTTGGCAGCCTTACTTCAGTATATTTTTGGAAGATAGCTGTCATTTATAACTCTGCAGGTTTGTGAATTACAGTGCCCCTGAGCTCCTTTCTTCAACTCGCTTTCTTTTGAGCCGGCCGCAACACCGCAGGATGGCTTCAGGCCCTAATCTGGTTCCGGCACGGCACGCTGAGCCTTTGGTTAATTCCTCTTCCTGGTGGGAAATGAGAGTTAAATTTGCCCGTCCAGACACCTCCAGCTAGTCTCTCATTGGTTCTCGCTATTCCTGTTCATCTTCCGCAGAAATTGCAAACTGGGCCAAACAGGAGGTTAAAGGGACTGACTCTCCAAGTCGGGAGGGTGTTAGTAAAGCGTCTGGAATGTTGCACCCGAGTACCAGGGTACGAAAACTGAGACATATTTGAACACGTCTCCCGATCACATGGTTGATCATACTCTAGGTTCCACATGCATGTTTTAGCTGAAGGAAGAATACCTTAAACCTGGGTAGTTGAAACCCGTGGAATGGGTACCATGCAATATGACTTCAAAGGGTCTTCATTTGCTCACCGAACCTCTCCAATCCTATCACTGCTGCGTTTATGCCCCTGTACACATGCTTGATTCTCTTTCGGAGACATAGCAATCCATAGGTTTTAAGATACTTACTAGTCAGGTACATTCTTAGGCATTTAATATGCGGTGTTGAGTCCATTTCGTTGAGCAAGGAGTAGCTCTTGTCTATTCCATATTTGGCTTAAGGAACTTTATCTGTGCTCATTTCAATCTCTGGTTTTATGCAGCACCCCAACTCACCTTTCCCCTTAAGCAAGCATAAGTTGGTTTTCTAAATTTGAGACCCTGTTCTGTTCTGTAATTCAGTTCCTGTGTAGCCAAGTTTACATTCCGTGTATTACTGATATCTTATGATGTTTCTTTTTCTGTGTGACTTATTTCAGTTAGAATCATCATACCTGAATCCACTCATTGTGCTGCTAAGGGCCTGATGACATAGATTTCATTGCTGAGTGATATTGCTTTGTAAGTAAATACCACAACTTCTTTATCCATTTTTCACTTTCTGCGATGTTGAACTTGTACTGTAAACGAGGTTCTTGTAAACAGAGGCGTCCCAAACTTTGGGGTGGCTGTGTCTTTTTGATTTTAATTTCCCTAAGCTATAGGACCATAAGTGGAAGTGCCCTAGGCTCTGTTGCTTTGTTTTTTAGATGTTTCAGGAAACACCATACACTTCTTCCGAGTGTCTGTTGGCAATTTACATCCCGCCCATCAGCATAACAAGGCTCCCAGTTCTCCATGGCCTGTCCTGCCTTTCTGGATTTTACACTTTTTTCAGATGGCCCTTTTGACCGGGGGGAAGTGAGACTTCATTGTAGTGCAGATTTCCTTTGCAAGCTTGCTTGGTTGGCCAAAAAGGGCGTATGCGTTTTTTCCTGAATATATTCAGGAAAAAACGCATACGCCCTTTTTGGCCAAGTGCATCATTGTGGACGTTCTGCCTCTTTTCCTATGCTTTCAATGCAATTCCAGTCTACCTCCTGAAATTGGATTCCTGCAATTCTGCCCCGCTTTCAAGTCCTCTTGGCAGCCTTACTTCAGTATATTTTTGGACGATAGCTGTCATTTATAACTCTGCAGGTTTGTGAATTACAGTGCCCCTGAGCTCCTTTCTTCAACTCGCTTTCTTTTGAGCTGGCCGCAACACCGCAGGATGGCTTCAGGCCCTAATCTGGTTCCGGCACGGCACGCTGAGCCTTTGGTTAATTCCTCTTCCTGGTGGGAAATGAGAGTTAAATTTGCCCGTCCAGACACCTCCAGCTAGTCTCTCATTGGTTCTCGCTATTCCTGTTCATCTTCCGCAGAAATTGAAAACTGGGCCAAACAGGAGGTTAAAGGGACTGACTCTCCAAGTCGGGAGGGTGTTAGTAAAGCGTCTGGAATGTTGCACCCGAGTACCAGGGTACGAAAACTGAGACATATTTGAACACGTCTCCCGATCACATGGTTGATCATACTCTAGGTTCCACATGCATGTTTTAGCTGAAGGAAGAATACCTTAAACCTGGGTAGTTGAAACCCGTGGAATGGGTACCATGCAATATGACTTCAAAGGGTCTTCATTTGCTCACCGAACCTCTCCAATCCTATCACTGCTGCGTTTATGCCCCTGTACACATGCTTGATTCTCTTTCGGAGACATAGCAATCCATAGGTTTTAAGATACTTACTAGTCAGGTACATTCTTAGGCATTTAATATGCGGTGTTGAGTCCATTTCGTTGAGCAAGGAGTAGCTCTTGTCTATTCCATATTTGGCTTAAGGAACTTTATCTGTGCTCATTTCAATCTCTGGTTTTATGCAGCACCCCAACTCACCTTTCCCCTTAAGCAAGCATAAGTTGGTTTTCTAAATTTGAGACCCTGTTCTGTTCTGTAATTCAGTTCCTGTGTAGCCAAGTTTACATTCCGTGTATTACTGATATCTTATGATGTTTCTTTTTCTGTGTGACTTATTTCAGTTAGAATCATCATACCTGAATCCACTCATTGTGCTGCTAAGGGCCTGATGACATAGATTTCATTGCTGAGTGATATTGCTTTGTAAGTAAATACCACAACTTCTTTATCCATTTTTCACTTTCTGCGATGTTGAACTTGTACTGTAAACGAGGTTCTTGTAAACAGAGGCGTCCCAATGTTTGGGGTGGCTGTGTCTTTTTGATTTTAATTTCCCTAAGCTATAGGACCATAAGTGGAAGTGCCCTAGGCTCTGTTGCTTTGTTTTTTAGATGTTTCAGGAAACACCATACACTTCTCCCGAGTGTCTGTTGGCAATTTACATCCCGCCCATCAGCATAACAAGGCTCCCAGTTCTCCATGGCCTGTCCTGCCTTTCTGGATTTTACACTTTTTTCAGATGGCCCTTTTGACCGGGGGGAAGTGAGACTTCATTGTAGTGCAGATTTCCTTTGCAAGCTTGCTTGGTTGGCCAAAAAGGGCGTATGCGTTTTTTCCTGAATATATTCAGGAAAAAACGCATACGCCCTTTTTGGCCAAGTGCATCATTGTGGACGTTCTGCCTCTTTTCCTATGCTTTCAATGCAATTCCAGTCTGCCTCCTGAAATCGGTTTCCTGCAATTCTGCCCCGCTTTCAAGTCCTCTTGGCAGCCTTACTTCAGTATATTTTTGGAAGATAGCTGTCATTTATAACTCTGCAGGTTTGTGAATTACAGTGCCCCTGAGCTCCTTTCTTCAACTCGCTTTCTTTTGAGCCGGCCGCAACACCGCAGGATGGCTTCAGGCCCTAATCTGGTTCCGGCACGGCACGCTGAGCCTTTGGTTAATTCCTCTTCCTGGTGGGAAATGAGAGTTAAATTTGCCCGTCCAGACACCTCCAGCTAGTCTCTCATTGGTTCTCGCTATTCCTGTTCATCTTCCGCAGAAATTGCAAACTGGGCCAAACAGGAGGTTAAAGGGACTGACTCTCCAAGTCGGGAGGGTGTTAGTAAAGCGTCTGGAATGTTGCACCCGAGTACCAGGGTACGAAAACTGAGACATATTTGAACACGTCTCCCGATCACATGGTTGATCATACTCTAGGTTCCACATGCATGTTTTAGCTGAAGGAAGAATACCTTAAACCTGGGTAGTTGAAACCCGTGGAATGGGTACCATGCAATATGACTTCAAAGGGTCTTCATTTGCTCACCGAACCTCTCCAATCCTATCACTGCTGCGTTTATGCCCCTGTACACATGCTTGATTCTCTTTCGGAGACATAGCAATCCATAGGTTTTAAGATACTTACTAGTCAGGTACATTCTTAGGCATTTAATATGCGGTGTTGAGTCCATTTCGTTGAGCAAGGAGTAGCTCTTGTCTATTCCATATTTGGCTTAAGGAACTTTATCTGTGCTCATTTCAATCTCTGGTTTTATGCAGCACCCCAACTCACCTTTCCCCTTAAGCAAGCATAAGTTGGTTTTCTAAATTTGAGACCCTGTTCTGTTCTGTAATTCAGTTCCTGTGTAGCCAAGTTTACATTCCGTGTATTACTGATATCTTATGATGTTTCTTTTTCTGTGTGACTTATTTCAGTTAGAATCATCATACCTGAATCCACTCATTGTGCTGCTAAGGGCCTGATGACATAGATTTCATTGCTGAGTGATATTGCTTTGTAAGTAAATACCACAACTTCTTTATCCATTTTTCACTTTCTGCGATGTTGAACTTGTACTGTAAACGAGGTTCTTGTAAACAGAGGCGTCCCAAACTTTGGGGTGGCTGTGTCTTTTTGATTTTAATTTCCCTAAGCTATAGGACCATAAGTGGAAGTGCCCTAGGCTCTGTTGCTTTGTTTTTTAGATGTTTCAGGAAACACCATACACTTCTTCCGAGTGTCTGTTGGCAATTTACATCCCGCCCATCAGCATAACAAGGCTCCCAGTTCTCCATGGCCTGTCCTGCCTTTCTGGATTTTACACTTTTTTCAGATGGCCCTTTTGACCGGGGGGAAGTGAGACTTCATTGTAGTGCAGATTTCCTTTGCAAGCTTGCTTGGTTGGCCAAAAAGGGCGTATGCGTTTTTTCCTGAATATATTCAGGAAAAAACGCATACGCCCTTTTTGGCCAAGTGCATCATTGTGGACGTTCTGCCTCTTTTCCTATGCTTTCAATGCAATTCCAGTCTGCCTCCTGAAATCGGATTCCTGCAATTCTGCCCCGCTTTCAAGTCCTCTTGGCAGCCTTACTTCAGTATATTTTTGGAAGATAGCTGTCATTTATAACTCTGCAGGTTTGTGAATTACAGTGCCCCTGAGCTCCTTTCTTCAACTCGCTTTCTTTTGAGCCGGCCGCAACACCGCAGGATGGCTTCAGGCCCTAATCTGGTTCCGGCACGGCACGCTGAGCCTTTGGTTAATTCCTCTTCCTGGTGGGAAATGAGAGTTAAATTTGCCCGTCCAGACACCTCCAGCTAGTCTCTCATTGGTTCTCGCTATTCCTGTTCATCTTCCGCAGAAATTGCAAACTGGGCCAAACAGGAGGTTAAAGGGACTGACTCTCCAAGTCGGGAGGGTGTTAGTAAAGCGTCTGGAATGTTGCACCCGAGTACCAGGGTACGAAAACTGAGACATATTTGAACACGTCTCCCGATCACATGGTTGATCAGACTCTAGGTTCCACATGCATGTTTTACCTGAAGGAAGAATACCTTAAACCTGGGTAGTTGAAACCCGTGGAATGGGTACCATGCAATATGACTTCAAAGGGTCTTCATTTGCTCACCGAACCTCTCCAATCCTATCACTGCTGCGTTTATGCCCCTGTACACATGCTTGATTCTCTTTCGGAGACATAGCAATCCATAGGTTTTAAGATACTTACTAGTCAGGTACATTCTTAGGCATTTAATATGCGGTGTTGAGTCCATTTCGTTGAGCAAGGAGTAGCTCTTGTCTATTCCATATTTGGCTTAAGGAACTTTATCTGTGCTCATTTCAATCTCTGGTTTTATGCAGCACCCCAACTCACCTTTCCCCTTAAGCAAGCATAAGTTGGTTTTCTAAATTTGAGACCCTGTTCTGTTCTGTAATTCAGTTCCTGTGTAGCCAAGTTTACATTCCGTGTATTACTGATATCTTATGATGTTTCTTTTTCTGTGTGACTTATTTCAGTTAGAATCATCATACCTGAATCCACTCATTGTGCTGCTAAGGGCCTGATGACATAGATTTCATTGCTGAGTGATATTGCTTTGTAAGTAAATACCACAACTTCTTTATCCATTTTTCACTTTCTGCGATGTTGAACTTGTACTGTAAACGAGGTTCTTGTAAACAGAGGCGTCCCAAACTTTGGGGTGGCTGTGTCTTTTTGATTTTAATTTCCCTAAGCTATAGGACCATAAGTGGAAGTGCCCTAGGCTCTGTTGCTTTGTTTTTTAGATGTTTCAGGAAACACCATACACTTCTCCCGAGTGTCTGTTGGCAATTTACATCCCGCCCATCAGCATAACAAGGCTCCCAGTTCTCCATGGCCTGTCCTGCCTTTCTGGATTTTACACTTTTTTCAGATGGCCCTTTTGACCGGGGGGAAGTGAGACTTCATTGTAGTGCAGATTTCCTTTGCAAGCTTGCTTGGTTGGCCAAAAAGGGCGTATGCGTTTTTTCCTGAATATATTCAGGAAAAAACGCATACGCCCTTTTTGGCCAAGTGCATCATTGTGGACGTTCTGCCTCTTTTCCTATGCTTTCAATGCAATTCCAGTCTACCTCCTGAAATCGGTTTCCTGCAATTCTGCCCCGCTTTCAAGTCCTCTTGGCAGCCTTACTTCAGTATATTTTTGGACGATAGCTGTCATTTATAACTCTGCAGGTTTGTGAATTACAGTGCCCCTGAGCTCCTTTCTTCAACTCGCTTTCTTTTGAGCTGGCCGCAACACCGCAGGATGGCTTCAGGCCCTAATCTGGTTCCGGCACGGCACGCTGAGCCTTTGGTTAATTCCTCTTCCTGGTGGGAAATGAGAGTTAAATTTGCCCGTCCAGACACCTCCAGCTAGTCTCTCATTGGTTCTCGCTATTCCTGTTCATCTTCCGCAGAAATTGCAAACTGGGCCAAACAGGAGGTTAAAGGGACTGACTCTCCAAGTCGGGAGGGTGTTAGTAAAGCGTCTGGAATGTTGCACCCGAGTACCAGGGTACGAAAACTGAGACATATTTGAACACGTCTCCCGATCACATGGTTGATCAGACTCTAGGTTCCACATGCATGTTTTACCTGAAGGAAGAATACCTTAAACCTGGGTAGTTGAAACCCGTGGAATGGGTACCATGCAATATGACTTCAAAGGGTCTTCATTTGCTCACCGAACCTCTCCAATCCTATCACTGCTGCGTTTATGCCCCTGTACACATGCTTGATTCTCTTTCGGAGACATAGCAATCCATAGGTTTTAAGATACTTACTAGTCAGGTACATTCTTAGGCATTTAATATGCGGTGTTGAGTCCATTTCGTTGAGCAAGGAGTAGCTCTTGTCTATTCCATATTTGGCTTAAGGAACTTTATCTGTGCTCATTTCAATCTCTGGTTTTATGCAGCACCCCAACTCACCTTTCCCCTTAAGCAAGCATAAGTTGGTTTTCTAAATTTGAGACCCTGTTCTGTTTTGGAATTCAGTTCCTGTGTAGCCACGTTTAAATTCCGTGTATTAGTGATATCTTATGATGTTTCTTTTTCTGTGTGACTTATTTCAGTTAGAATCATCGTACCTGAATCCACTCATTATGCTGCTACGGGCCTGATGACATAGATTTCATTGCTGAGTGATACTGCATTGTACGTAAGTACCACAAGTTCTTTAACCATTTTTCACTTTCTGTGATATTGAACTTGTACGGTAAACGAGGTTCTTGTAAACAGAGGCGTCCCAAACTTTGGGGTGGCTGTGTCTTTTTGATTTTAATTTCCCTAAGCTATAGGACCATAAGTGGAAGTGCCCTAGGCTCTGTTGCTTTGTTTTTTAGATGTTTCAGGAAACACCATACACTTCTCCCGAGTGTCTGTTGGCAATTTACATCCCGCCCATCAGCATAACAAGGCTCCCAGTTCTCCATGGCCTGTCCTGCCTTTCTGGATTTTACACTTTTTTCAGATGGCCCTTTTGACCGGGGGGAAGTGAGACTTCATTGTAGTGCAGATTTCCTTTGCAAGCTTGCTTGGTTGGCCAAAAAGGGCGTATGCGTTTTTTCCTGAATATATTCAGGAAAAAACGCATACGCCCTTTTTGGCCAAGTGCATCATTGTGGACGTTCTGCCTCTTTTCCTATGCTTTCAATGCAATTCCAGTCTACCTCCTGAAATCGGTTTCCTGCAATTCTGCCCCGCTTTCAAGTCCTCTTGGCAGCCTTACTTCAGTATATTTTTGGACGATAGCTGTCATTTATAACTCTGCAGGTTTGTGAATTACAGTGCCCCTGAGCTCCTTTCTTCAACTCGCTTTCTTGTGACCTGGCCGCAACACCGCAGGATGGCTTCAGGCCCTAATCTGGTTCCGGCACGGCACGCTGAGCCTTTGGTTAATTCCTCTTCCTGGTGGGAAATGAGAGTTAAATTTGCCTGTCCAGACACCTCCAGCTAGTCTCTCATTGGTTCTCGCTATTCCTGTTCATCTTCCGCAGAAATTGCAAACTGGGCCAAACAGGAGGTTAAAGGGACTGACTCTCCAAGTCGGGAGGGTGTTAGTAAAGCGTCTGGAATGTTGCACCCGAGTACCAGGGTACGAAAACTGAGACATATTTGAACACGTTTCCCGATCACATGGTTGATCATACTCTAGGTTCCACATGCATGTTTTAGCTGAAGGAAGAATACCTTAAACCTGGGTAGTTGAAACCCGTGGAATGGGTACCATGCAATATGACTTCAAAGGGTCTTCATTTGCTCACCGAACCTCTCCAATCCTATCACTGCTGCATTTATGCCCCTGTACACATGCTTGATTCTCTTTCGGAGACATAGCAATCCATAGGTTTTAAGATACTTACTAGTCAGGTACATTCTTAGGCATTTAATATGCGGTGTTGAGTCCATTTCGTTGAGCAAGGAGTAGCTCTTGTCTATTCCATATTTGGCTTAAGGAACTTTATCTGTGCTCATTTCAATCTCTGGTTTTATGCAGCACCCCAACTCACCTTTACCCTTAAGCAAGCATAAGTTGGTTTTCTAAATTTGAGACCCTGTTCTGTTCTGTAATTCAGTTCCTGTGTAGCCAAGTTTACATTCCGTGTATTACTGATATCTTATGATGTTTCTTTTTCTGTGTGACTTATTTCAGTTAGAATCATCATACCTGAATCCACTCATTGTGCTGCTAAGGGCCTGATGACATAGATTTCATTGCTGAGTGATATTGCTTTGTAAGTAAATACCACAACTTCTTTATCCATTTTTCACTTTCTGCAATGTTGAACTTGTACTGTAAACGAGGTTCTTGTAAACAGAGGCGTCCCAAACTTTGGGGTGGCTGTGTCTTTTTGATTTTAATTTCCCTAAGCTATAGGACCATAAGTGGAAGTGCCCTAGGCTCTGTTGCTTTGTTTTTTAGATGTTTCAGGAAACACCATACACTTCTCCCGAGTGTCTGTTGCCAATTTACATCCCGCCCATCAGCATAACAAGGCTCCCAGTTCTCCATGGCCTGTCCTGCCTTTCTGGATTTTACACTTTTTTCAGATGGCCCTTTTGACCGGGGGGAAGTGAGACTTCATTGTAGTGCAGATTTCCTTTGCAAGCTTGCTTGGTTGGCCAAAAAGGGCGTATGCGTTTTTTCCTGAATATATTCAGGAAAAAACGCATACGCCCTTTTTGGCCAAGTGCATCATTGTGGACGTTCTGCCTCTTTTCCTATGCTTTCAATGCAATTCCAGTCTACCTCCTGAAATTGGATTCCTGCAATTCTGCCCCTCTTTCAAGTCCTCTTGGCAGCCTTACTTCAGTATATTTTTGGACGATAGCTGTCATTTATAACTCTGCAGGTTTGTGAATTACAGTGCCCCTGAGCTCCTTTCTTCAACTCGCTTTCTTTTGAGCTGGCCGCAACACCGCAGGATGGCTTCAGGCCCTAATCTGGTTCCGGCACGGCATGCTGAGCCTTTGGTTAATTCCTCTTCCTGGTGGGAAATGAGAGTTAAATTTGCCCGTCCAGACACCTCCAGCTAGTCTCTCATTGGTTCTCGCTATTCCTGTTCATCTTCCGCAGAAATTGAAAACTGGGCCAAACAGGAGGTTAAAGGGACTGACTCTCCAAGTCGGGAGGGTGTTAGTAAAGCGTCTGGAATGTTGCACCCGAGTACCAGGGTACGAAAACTGAGACATATTTGAACACGTCTCCCGATCACATGGTTGATCATACTCTAGGTTCCACATGCATGTTTTAGCTGAAGGAAGAATACCTTAAACCTGGGTAGTTGAAACCCGTGGAATGGGTACCATGCAATATGACTTCAAAGGGTCTTCATTTGCTCACCGAACCTCTCCAATCCTATCACTGCTGCGTTTATGCCCCTGTACACATGCTTGATTCTCTTTCGGAGACATAGCAATCCATAGGTTTTAAGATACTTACTAGTCAGGTACATTCTTAGGCATTTAATATGCGGTGTTGAGTCCATTTCGTTGAGCAAGGAGTAGCTCTTGTCTATTCCATATTTGGCTTAAGGAACTTTATCTGTGCTCATTTCAATCTCTGGTTTTATGCAGCACCCCAACTCACCTTTCCCCTTAAGCAAGCATAAGTTGGTTTTCTAAATTTGAGACCCTGTTCTGTTCTGTAATTCAGTTCCTGTGTAGCCAAGTTTACATTCCGTGTATTACTGATATCTTATGATGTTTCTTTTTCTGTGTGACTTATTTCAGTTAGAATCATCATACCTGAATCCACTCATTGTGCTGCTAAGGGCCTGATGACATAGATTTCATTGCTGAGTGATATTGCTTTGTAAGTAAATACCACAACTTCTTTATCCATTTTTCACTTTCTGCGATGTTGAACTTGTACTGTAAACGAGGTTCTTGTAAACAGAGGCGTCCCAATGTTTGGGGTGGCTGTGTCTTTTTGATTTTAATTTCCCTAAGCTATAGGACCATAAGTGGAAGTGCCCTAGGCTCTGTTGCTTTGTTTTTTAGATGTTTCAGGAAACACCATACACTTCTCCCGAGTGTCTGTTGGCAATTTACATCCCGCCCATCAGCATAACAAGGCTCCCAGTTCTCCATGGCCTGTCCTGCCTTTCTGGATTTTACACTTTTTTCAGATGGCCCTTTTGACCGGGGGGAAGTGAGACTTCATTGTAGTGCAGATTTCCTTTGCAAGCTTGCTTGGTTGGCCAAAAAGGGCGTATGCGTTTTTTCCTGAATATATTCAGGAAAAAACGCATACGCCCTTTTTGGCCAAGTGCATCATTGTGGACGTTCTGCCTCTTTTCCTATGCTTTCAATGCAATTCCAGTCTGCCTCCTGAAATCGGTTTCCTGCAATTCTGCCCCGCTTTCAAGTCCTCTTGGCAGCCTTACTTCAGTATATTTTTGGAAGATAGCTGTCATTTATAACTCTGCAGGTTTGTGAATTACAGTGCCCCTGAGCTCCTTTCTTCAACTCGCTTTCTTTTGAGCCGGCCGCAACACCGCAGGATGGCTTCAGGCCCTAATCTGGTTCCGGCACGGCACGCTGAGCCTTTGGTTAATTCCTCTTCCTGGTGGGAAATGAGAGTTAAATTTGCCCGTCCAGACACCTCCAGCTAGTCTCTCATTGGTTCTCGCTATTCCTGTTCATCTTCCGCAGAAATTGCAAACTGGGCCAAACAGGAGGTTAAAGGGACTGACTCTCCAAGTCGGGAGGGTGTTAGTAAAGCGTCTGGAATGTTGCACCCGAGTACCAGGGTACGAAAACTGAGACATATTTGAACACGTCTCCCGATCACATGGTTGATCATACTCTAGGTTCCACATGCATGTTTTAGCTGAAGGAAGAATACCTTAAACCTGGGTAGTTGAAACCCGTGGAATGGGTACCATGCAATATGACTTCAAAGGGTCTTCATTTGCTCACCGAACCTCTCCAATCCTATCACTGCTGCGTTTATGCCCCTGTACACATGCTTGATTCTCTTTCGGAGACATAGCAATCCATAGGTTTTAAGATACTTACTAGTCAGGTACATTCTTAGGCATTTAATATGCGGTGTTGAGTCCATTTCGTTGAGCAAGGAGTAGCTCTTGTCTATTCCATATTTGGCTTAAGGAACTTTATCTGTGCTCATTTCAATCTCTGGTTTTATGCAGCACCCCAACTCACCTTTACCCTTAAGCAAGCATAAGTTGGTTTTCTAAATTTGAGACCCTGTTCTGTTCTGTAATTCAGTTCCTGTGTAGCCAAGTTTACATTCCGTGTATTACTGATATCTTATGATGTTTCTTTTTCTGTGTGACTTATTTCAGTTAGAATCATCATACCTGAATCCACTCATTGTGCTGCTAAGGGCCTGATGACATAGATTTCATTGCTGAGTGATATTGCTTTGTAAGTAAATACCACAACTTCTTTATCCATTTTTCACTTTCTGCGATGTTGAACTTGTACTGTAAACGAGGTTCTTGTAAACAGAGGCGTCCCAAACTTTGGGGTGGCTGTGTCTTTTTGATTTTAATTTCCCTAAGCTATAGGACCATAAGTGGAAGTGCCCTAGGCTCTGTTGCTTTGTTTTTTAGATGTTTCAGGAAACACCATACACTTCTCCCGAGTGTCTGTTGGCAATTTACATCCCGCCCATCAGCATAACAAGGCTCCCAGTTCTCCATGGCCTGTCCTGCCTTTCTGGATTTTACACTTTTTTCAGATGGCCCTTTTGACCGGGGGGAAGTGAGACTTCATTGTAGTGCAGATTTCCTTTGCAAGCTTGCTTGGTTGGCCAAAAAGGGCGTATGCGTTTTTTCCTGAATATATTCAGGAAAAAACGCATACGCCCTTTTTGGCCAAGTGCATCATTGTGGACGTTCTGCCTCTTTTCCTATGCTTTCAATGCAATTCCAGTCTACCTCCTGAAATCGGTTTCCTGCAATTCTGCCCCGCTTTCAAGTCCTCTTGGCAGCCTTACTTCAGTATATTTTTGGACGATAGCTGTCATTTATAACTCTGCAGGTTTGTGAATTACAGTGCCCCTGAGCTCCTTTCTTCAACTCGCTTTCTTTTGAGCTGGCCGCAACACCGCAGGATGGCTTCAGGCCCTAATCTGGTTCCGGCACGGCACGCTGAGCCTTTGGTTAATTCCTCTTCCTGGTGGGAAATGAGAGTTAAATTTGCCCGTCCAGACACCTCCAGCTAGTCTCTCATTGGTTCTCGCTATTCCTGTTCATCTTCCGCAGAAATTGCAAACTGGGCCAAACAGGAGGTTAAAGGGACTGACTCTCCAAGTCGGGAGGGTGTTAGTAAAGCGTCTGGAATGTTGCACCCGAGTACCAGGGTACGAAAACTGAGACATATTTGAACACGTCTCCCGATCACATGGTTGATCAGACTCTAGGTTCCACATGCATGTTTTACCTGAAGGAAGAATACCTTAAACCTGGGTAGTTGAAACCCGTGGAATGGGTACCATGCAATATGACTTCAAAGGGTCTTCATTTGCTCACCGAACCTCTCCAATCCTATCACTGCTGCGTTTATGCCCCTGTACACATGCTTGATTCTCTTTCGGAGACATAGCAATCCCTAGGTTTTAAGATACTTACTAGTCAGGTACATTCTTAGGCATTTAATATGCGGTGTTGAGTCCATTTCGTTGAGCAAGGAGTAGCTCTTGTCTATTTCATATTTGGCTTAAGGAACTTTATCTGTGCTCATTTCAATCTCTGGTTTTATGCAGCACCCCAACTCACCTTTCCCCTTAAGCAAGCATAAGTTGGTTTTCTAAATTTGAGACCCTGTTCTGTTTTGGAATTCAGTTCCTGTGTAGCCACGTTTAAATTCCGTGTATTAGTGATATCTTATGATGTTTCTTTTTCTGTGTGACTTATTTCAGTTAGAATCATCGTACCTGAATCCACTCATTATGCTGCTACGGGCCTGATGACATAGATTTCATTGCTGAGTGATACTGCATTGTACGTAAGTACCACAAGTTCTTTAACCATTTTTCACTTTCTGTGATATTGAACTTGTACGGTAAACGAGGTTCTTGTAAACAGAGGCGTCCCAAACTTTGGGGTGGCTGTGTCTTTTTGATTTTAATTTCCCTAAGCTATAGGACCATAAGTGGAAGTGCCCTAGGCTCTGTTGCTTTGTTTTTTAGATGTTTCAGGAAACACCATACACTTCTCCCGAGTGTCTGTTGGCAATTTACATCCCGCCCATCAGCATAACAAGGCTCCCAGTTCTCCATGGCCTGTCCTGCCTTTCTGGATTTTACACTTTTTTCAGATGGCCCTTTTGACCGGGGGGAAGTGAGACTTCATTGTAGTGCAGATTTCCTTTGCAAGCTTGCTTGGTTGGCCAAAAAGGGCGTATGCGTTTTTTCCTGAATATATTCAGGAAAAAACGCATACGCCCTTTTTGGCCAAGTGCATCATTGTGGACGTTCTGCCTCTTTTCCTATGCTTTCAATGCAATTCCAGTCTGCCTCCTGAAATCGGTTTCCTGCAATTCTGCCCCGCTTTCAAGTCCTCTTGGCAGCCTTACTTCAGTATATTTTTGGACGATAGCTGTCATTTATAAGTCTGCAGTTTTGTGAATTACAGTGCCCCTGAGCTCCTTTCTTCAACTCGCTTTCTTGTGACCTGGCCGCAACACCGCAGGATGGCTTCAGGCCCTAATCTGGTTCCGGCACGGCACGCTGAGCCTTTGGTTAATTCCTCTTCCTGGTGGGAAATGAGAGTTAAATTTGCCCGTCCAGACACCTCCAGCTAGTCTCTCATTGGTTCTCGCTATTCCTGTTCATCTTCCGCAGAAATTGCAAACTGGGCCAAACAGGAGGTTAAAGGGACTGACTCTCCAAGTCGGGAGAGTGTTAGTAAAGAGTCTGGAATGTTGCACCCGAGTACCAGGGTATGAAAACTGAGACATATTTGAACACGTCTCCCGATCACATGGTTGATCATACTCTAGGTTCCACATGCATGTTTTAGCTGAAGGTAGAATACCTTAAACCTGGGTATTTGAAACCCATGAAATGGGTACCATGCAATATGACTTCAAAGGGTCTTCATTTGCTCACCGAACCTCTAAAATCCTATCACTGCTGCGTTTATGCCCCTCTACACACGCTTGATTCTCTTTCGGAGACATAGCAATCCATAGGTTTTAAGATACTTACTAGTCACGTACATTCTTAGGCATTTAATATGCGGTGTTGAGTCCATTTCGTTGAGCAAGGAGTAGCTCTTGTCTATTCCATATTTGGCTTAAGGAACTTTATCTGTGCTCATTTCAATCTCTGGTTTTATGCAGCACCCCAACTCACCTTTACCCTTAAGCAAGCATAAGTTGGTTTTCTAAATTTGAGACCCTGTTCTGTTCTGTAATTCAGTTCCTGTGTAGCCAAGTTTACATTCCGTGTATTACTGATATCTTATGATGTTTCTTTTTCTGTGTGACTTATTTCAGTTAGAATCATCGT
Organism: Pseudorca crassidens; assembly: GCF_039906515.1. Lineage (NCBI taxonomy): Eukaryota > Metazoa > Chordata > Mammalia > Artiodactyla > Delphinidae > Pseudorca > Pseudorca crassidens. Next base: position 654,175 of record NW_027136311.1, read on the forward strand.
ACCTGAATCCACTCATTGTGCTGCTAAGGGCCTGGTGACATAGATTTCATTGCTGAGTGATATTGCTTTGTAAGTAAATACCACAACTTCTTTATCCATTTTTCACTTTCTGCGATGTTGAACTTGTACTGTAAACGAGGTTCTTGTAAACAGAGGCGTCCCAAACTTTGGGGTGGCTGTGTCTTTTTGATTTTAATTTCCCTAAACTGTAGGACCATAAGTGGAAGTGCCCTAGGCTCTGTTGCTTTGCTTTTTAGATGTTTCAGGAAACACCATACACTTCTCCCGAGTGTCTGTTGGCAATTTACATCCCGCCCATCAGCATAACAAGGCTCCCAGTTCTCCATGGCCTGTCCTGCCTTTCTGGATTTTACACTTTTTTCAGATGGCCCTTTTGACCGGGGGGAAGTGAGACTTCATTGTAGTGCAGATTTCCTTTGCAAGCTTGCTTGGTTGGCCAAAAAGGGCGTATGCGTTTTTTCCTGAATATATTCAGGAAAAAACGCATACGCCCTTTTTGGCCAAGTGCATCATTGTGGACGTTCTGCCTCTTTTCCTATGCTTTCAATGCAATTCCAGTCTACCTCCTGAAATCGGTTTCCTGCAATTCTGCCCCGCTTTCAAGTCCTCTTGGCAGCCTTACTTCAGTATATTTTTGGACGATAGCTGTCATTTATAAGTCTGCAGGTTTGTGAATTACAGTGCCCCTGAGCTCCTTTCTTCAACTCGCTTTCTTTTGAGCTGGCCGCAACACCGCAGTATGGCTTCAGGCCCTAAACTGGTTCCGGCACGGCACGCTGAGCCTGTGGTTAATTCCTCTTCCTGGTGGGAAATGAGGGTTAAATTTGCCCGTCCAGACACCTCCAGCTAGTCTCTCATTGGTTCTCGCTATTCCTGTTCATCTTCCGCAGAAATTGCAAACTGGGCCAAACAGGAGGTTAAAGGGACTGACTCTCCAAGTCGGGAGGGTGTTAGTAAAGCGTCTGGAATGTTGCACCCGAGTTCCAGGGTACGAAAACTGAGACATATTTGAACACATTTCCCGATCACATGGTTGATCATACTCTAGGTTCCACATGCATGTTTTAGCTGAAGGAAGAATACCTTAAACCTGGGTAGTTGAAACCCGTGGAATGGGTACCATGCAATATGACTTCAAAGGGTCTTCATTTGCTCACCGAACCTCTCCAATCCTATCACTGCTGCGTTTATGACCCTGTACACACGCTTGATTCTCTTTTGGAGACATAGCAATCCATAGGTTTTAAGATACTTACTAGTCAGGTACATTCTTAGGCGTTTAATATGCGGTGTTGAGTCCATTTCGTTGAGCAAGGAGTAGCTCTTGTCTATTCCATATTTGGCTTAAGGAACTTTATCTGTGCTCATTTCAATCTCTGGTTTTATGCAGCACCCCAACTCACCTTTCCCCTTAAGCAAGCATAAGTTGGTTTTCTAAATTTGAGACCCTGTTCTGTTCTGTAATTCAGTTCCTGTGTAGCCAAGTTTACATTCCGTGTATTACTGATATCTTATGATGTTTCTTTTTCTGTGTGACTTATTTCAGTTAGAATCATCATACCTGAATCCACTCATTGTGCTGCTAAGGGCCTGATGACATAGATTTCATTGCTGAGTGATATTGCTTTGTAAGTAAATACCACAACTTCTTTATCCATTTTTCACTTTCTGCGATGTTGAACTTGTACTGTAAACGAGGTTCTTGTAAACAGAGGCGTCCCAATGTTTGGGGTGGCTGTGTCTTTTTGATTTTAATTTCCCTAAGCTATAGGACCATAAGTGGAAGTGCCCTAGGCTCTGTTGCTTTGTTTTTTAGATGTTTCAGGAAACACCATACACTTCTCCCGAGTGTCTGTTGGCAATTTACATCCCGCCCATCAGCATAACAAGGCTCCCAGTTCTCCATGGCCTGTCCTGCCTTTCTGGATTTTACACTTTTTTCAGATGGCCCTTTTGACCGGGGGGAAGTGAGACTTCATTGTAGTGCAGATTTCCTTTGCAAGTTTGCTTGGTTGGCCAAAAAGGGCGTATGCGTTTTTTCCTGAATATATTCAGGAAAAAACGCGTACGCCCTTTTTGGCCAAGTGCATCATTGTGGACGTTCTGCCTCTTTTCCTATGCTTTCAATGCAATTCCAGTCTACCTCCTGAAATCGGTTTCCTGCAATTCTGCCCCACTTTCAAGTCCTCTTGGCAGCCTTACTTCAGTATATTTTTGGACGATAGCTGTCATTTATAACTCTGCAGGTTTGTGAATTACAGTGCCCCTGAGCTCCTTTCTTCAACTCGCTTTCTTTTGAGCCGGCCGCAACACCGCAGGATGGCTTCAGGCCCTAATCTGGTTCCGGCACGGCACGCTGAGCCTTTGGTTAATTCCTCTTCCTGGTGGGAAATGAGAGTTAAATTTGCCCGTCCAGACACCTCCAGCTAGTCTCTCATTGGTTCTCGCTATTCCTGTTCATCTTCCGCCGAATTTGCAAACTGGGCCAAACAGGAGGTTAAAGGGACTGACTCTCCAAGTCGGGAGGGTGTTAGTAAAGCGTCTGGAATGTTGCACCCGAGTTCCAGGGTACGAAAACTGAGACATATTTGAACACATTTCCCGATCACATGGTTGATCATACTCTAGGTTCCACATGCATGTTTTAGCTGAAGGAAGAATACCTTAAACCTGGGTAGTTGAAACCCGTGGAATGGGTACCATGCAATATGACTTCAAAGGGTCTTCATTTGCTCACCGAACCTCTCCAATCCTATCACTGCTGCGTTTATGACCCTGTACACACGCTTGATTCTCTTTTGGAGACATAGCAATCCATAGGTTTTAAGATACTTACTAGTCAGGTACATTCTTAGGCGTTTAATATGCGGTGTTGAGTCCATTTCGTTGAGCAAGGAGTAGCTCTTGTCTATTCCATATTTGGCTTAAGGAACTTTATCTGTGCTCATTTCAATCTCTGGTTTTATGCAGCACCCCAACTCACCTTTCCCCTTAAGCAAGCATAAGTTGGTTTTCTAAATTTGAGACCCTGTTCTGTTCTGTAATTCAGTTCCTGTGTAGCTAAGTTTACATTCCGTGTATTACTGATATCTTATGATGTTTCTTTTTCTGTGTGACTTATTTCAGTTAGAATCATCATACCTGAATCCACTCATTGTGCTGCTAAGGGCCTGATGACATAGATTTCATTGCTGAGTGATATTGCTTTGTAAGTAAATACCACAACTTCTTTATCCATTTTTCACTTTCTGCGATGTTGAACTTGTACTGTAAACGAGGTTCTTGTAAACAGAGGCGTCCCAATGTTTGGGGTGGCTGTGTCTTTTTGATTTTAATTTCCCTAAGCTATAGGACCATAAGTGGAAGTGCCCTAGGCTCTGTTGCTTTGTTTTTTAGATGTTTCAGGAAACACCATACACTTCTCCCGAGTGTCTGTTGGCAATTTACATCCCGCCCATCAGCATAACAAGGCTCCCAGTTCTCCATGGCCTGTCCTGCCTTTCTGGATTTTACACTTTTTTCAGATGGCCCTTTTGACCGGGGGGAATTGAGACTTCATTGTAGTGCAGATTTCCTTTGCAAGCTTGCTTGGTTGGCCAAAACGGGCGTATGCGTTTCTTCCTGAATATATTCAGGAAAAAACGCATACGCCCTTTATGGCCAAGTGCATCATTGTGGACGTTCTGCCTCTTTTCCTATGCTTTCAATGCAATTCCAGTCTACCTCCTGAAATCGGTTTCCTGCAATTCTGCCCCGCTTTCAAGTCCTCTTGGCAGCCTTACTTCAGTATATTTTTGGACGATAGCTGTCATTTATAACTATGCAGGTTTGTGAATTACAGTGCCCCTGAGCTCCTTTCTTCAACTCGCTTTCTTTTGAGCTGGCAGCAACACAGCAGGATGGCTTCAGGCCCTAATCTGGTTCCGGCACGGCACGCTGAGCCTTTGGTTAATTCCTCTTCCTGGTGGGAAATGAGAGTTAAATTTGCCCGTCCAGACACCTCCAGCTAGTCTCTCATTGGTTCTCACTATTCCTGTTCATCTTCCGCAGAAATTGCAAACTGGGCCAAACAGGAGGTTAAAGGGACTGACTCTCCAAGTCGGGAGGGTGTTAGTAAAGCGTCTGGAATGTTGCACCCGAGTACCAGGGTACGAAAACTGAGACATATTTGAACACGTCTCCCGATCACATGGTTGATCATACTCTAGGTTCCACATGCATGTTTTACCTGTAGGAAGAATACCTTAAAACTGGGTAGTTGAAACCCGTGGAATGGGTACCATGCAATATGACTTCAAAGGGTCTTCATTTGCTCACCGAACCTCTCCAATCCTATCACTGCTGCGTTTATGCCCCTGTACACATGCTTGATTCTCTTTCGGAGACATAGCAATCCATAGGTTTTAAGATACTGACTAGTCAGGTACATTCTTAGGCGTTTAATATGCGGTGTTGAGTCCATTTCGTTGAGCAAGGAGTAGCTCTTGTCTATTCCATATTTGGCTTAAGGAACTTTATCTGTGCTCATTTCAATCTCTGGTTTTATGCAGCACTCCAACTCACCTTTACCCTTAAGCAAGCATAAGTTGGTTTTCTAAATTTGAGACCCTGTTCTGTTCTGGAATTCAGTTCCTGTGTAGCCAAGTTTACATTCCGTGTATTACTGATATCTTATGATGTTTCTTTTTCTGTGTGACTTATTTCAGTTAGAATCATCATACCTGAATCCACTCATTGTGCTGCTAAGGGTCTGATGACATAGATTTCATTGCTGAGTGATATTGCTTTGTAAGTAAATACCACAACTTCTTTATCCATTTTTCACTTTCTGTGATATTGAACTTGTACGGTAAATGAGGTTCTTGTAAACAGAGGTGTCCCAAACTTTGGGGTGGCTGTGTCTTTTTGATTTTAATTTCCCTAAGCTATAGGACCATAATTGGAAGTGCCCTAGGCTCTGTTGCTTTGTTTTTTAGATGTTTCAGGAAACACCATACACTTCTCCCGAGTGTCTGTTGGCAATTTACATCCCGCCCATCAGCATAACAAGGCTCCCAGTTCTCCATGGCCTGTCCTGCCTTTCTGGATTTTACACTTTTTTCAGATGGCCCTTTTGACCGGGGGGAAGTGAGACTTCATTGTAGTGCAGATTTCCTTTGCAAGCTTGCTTGGTTGGCCAAAAAGGGCGTATGCGTTTTTTCCTGAATATATTCAGGAAAAAACGCATACGCCCTTTTTGGCCAAGTGCATCATTGTGGACGTTCTGCCTCTTTTCCTATGCTTTCAATGCAATTCCAGTCTACCTCCTGAAATCGGTTTCCTGCAATTCTGCCCCGCTTTCAAGTCCTCTTGGCAGCCTTACTTCAGTATATTTTTGGACGATAGCTGTCATTTATAACTCTGCAGGTTTGTGAATTACAGTGCCATTGAGCTCCTTTCTTCAACTCACTTTCTTTTGAGCTGGCCGCAACACCGCAGGATGGCTTCAGGCCCTAATCTGGTTCCGGCACGGCACGCTGAGCCTTTGGTTAATTCCTCTTCCTGGTGGGAAATGAGAGTTAAATTTGCCCGTCCAGACACCTCCAGCTAGTCTCTCATTGGTTCTCACTATTCCTGTTCATCTTCCGCAGAAATTGCAAACTGGGCCAAACAGGAGGTTAAAGGGACTGACTCTCCAAGTCGGGAGGGTGTTAGTAAAGCGTCTGGAATGTTGCACCCGAGTACCAGGGTACGAAAACTGAGACATATTTGAACACGTCTCCCGATCACATGGTTGATCATACTCTAGGTTCCACATGCATGTTTTACCTGAAGGAAGAATACCTTAAAACTGGGTAGTTGAAACCCGTGGAATGGGTACCATGCAATATGACTTCAAAGGGTCTTCATTTGCTCACCGAACCTCTCCAATCCTATCACTGCTGCGTTTATGCCCCTGTACACATGCTTGATTCTCTTTCGGAGACATAGCAATCCATAGGTTTTAAGATACTGACTAGTCAGGTACATTCTTAGGCGTTTAATATGCGGTGTTGAGTCCATTTCGTTGAGCAAGGAGTAGCTCTTGTCTATTCCATATTTGGCTTAAGGAACTTTATCTGTGCTCATTTCAATCTCTGGTTTTATGCAGCACTCCAACTCACCTTTACCCTTAAGCAAGCATAAGTTGGTTTTCTAAATTTGAGACCCTGTTCTGTTCTGGAATTCAGTTCCTGTGTAGCCAAGTTTACATTCCGTGTATTACTGATATCTTATGATGTTTCTTTTTCTGTGTGACTTATTTCAGTTAGAATCATCATACCTGAATCCACTCATTGTGCTGCTAAGGGTCTGATGACATAGATTTCATTGCTGAGTGATATTGCTTTGTAAGTAAATACCACAACTTCTTTATCCATTTTTCACTTTCTGTGATATTGAACTTGTACGGTAAATGAGGTTCTTGTAAACAGAGGTGTCCCAAACTTTGGGGTGGCTGTGTCTTTTTGATTTTAATTTCCCTAAGCTATAGGACCATAATTGGAAGTGCCCTAGGCTCTGTTGCTTTGTTTTTTAGATGTTTCAGGAAACACCATACACTTCTCCCGAGTGTCTGTTGGCAATTTACATCCCGCCCATCAGCATAACAAGGCTCCCAGTTCTCCATGGCCTGTCCTGCCTTTCTGGATTTTACACTTTTTTCAGATGGCCCTTTTGACCGGGGGAAAGTGAGACTTCATTGTAGTGCAGATTTCCTTTGCAAGCTTGCTTGGTTGGCCAAAAAGGGCGTATGCGTTTTTTCCTGAATATATTCAGGAAAAAACGCATACGCCCTTTTTGGCCAAGTGCATCATTGTGGACGTTCTGCCTCTTTTCCTATGCTTTCAATGCAATTCCAGTCTACCTCCTGAAATCGGTTTCCTGCAATTCTGCCCCGCTTTCAAGTCCTCTTGGCAGCCTTACTTCAGTATATTTTTGGACGATAGCTGTCATTTATAAGTCTGCAGTTTTGTGAATTACAGTGCCCCTGAGCTCCTTTCTTCAACTCGCTTTCTTTTGAGCCGGCCGCAACACCGCAGGATGGCTTCAGGCCCTAATCTGGTTCCGGCACGGCACGCTGAGCCTTTGGTTAATTCCTCTTCCTGGTGGGAAATGAGAGTTAAATTTGCCCGTCCAGACACCTCAAGCTAGTCTCTCATTGGTTCTCGCTATTCCTGTTCATCTTCCGCAGAAATTGCAAACTGGGCCAAACAGGAGGTTAAAGGGACTGACTCTCCAAGTCGGGAGGGTGTTAGTAAAGCGTCTGGAATGTTGCACCCGAGTACCAGGGTACGGAAAGTGAGACATATTTGAACACATCTCCCGAACACATGGTTGATCATACTCTAGGTTCCACATGCATGTTTTAGCTGAAGGAAGAATACCTTAAACCTGGGTAGTTGAAACCCGTGGAATGGGTACCATGCAATATGACTTCAAAGGGTCTTCATTTGCTCACCGAACCTCTCCAATCCTATCACTGCTGCGTTTATGCCCCTGTACACATGCTTGATTCTCTTTCGGAGACATAGCAATCCATAGGTTTTAAGATACTTACTAGTCAGGTACATTCTTAGGCGTTTATTATGCGGTGTTGAGTCCATTTCGTTGAGCAAGGAGTAGCTCTTGTCTATTCCATATTTGGCTTAAGGAACTTTATCTGTGCTCATTTCAATCTCTGGTTTTATGCAGCACCCGAACTCACCTTTCCCCTTATGCAAGCATAAGTTGGTTTTCTAAATTTGAGACCCTGTTCTGTTCTGTAATTCAGTTCCTGTGTAGCCAAGTTTACATTCCGTGTATTACTGATATCTTATGATGTTTCTTTTTCTGTGTGACTTATTTCAGTTAGAATCATCATACCTGAATCCACTCATTGTGCTGCTAAGGGCCTGATGACATAGATTTCATTGCTGAGTTATATTGCTTTGTAAGTAAATACCACAACTTCTTTATCCATTTTTCACTTTCTGCGATGTTGAACTTGTACTGTAAACGAGGTTCTTGTAAACAGAGGCGTCCCAAACTTTGGGGTGGCTGTGTCTTTTTGATTTTAATTTCCCTAAGCTATAGGACCATAAGTGGAAGTGCCCTAGGCTCTGTTGCTTTGTTTTTTAGATGTTTCAGGAAACACCATACACTTCTCCCGAGTGTCTGTTGGCAATTTACATCCCGCCCATCAGCATAACAAGGCTCCCAGTTCTCCATGGCCTGTCCTGCCTTTCTGGATTTTACACTTTTTTCAGATGGCCCTTTTGACCGGGGGGAAGTGAGACTTCATTGTAGTGCAGATTTCCTTTGCAAGCTTGCTTGGTTGGCCAAAAAGGGCGTATGCGTTTTTTCCTGAATATATTCAGGAAAAAACGCATACGCCCTTTTTGGCCAAGTGCATCATTGTGGACGTTCTGCCTCTTTTCCTATGCTTTCAATGCAATTCCAGTCTACCTCCTGAAATCGGTTTCCTGCAATTCTGCCCCGCTTTCAAGTCCTCTTGGCAGCCTTACTTCAGTATATTTTTGGACGATAGCTGTCATTTATAACTCTGCAGGTTTGTGAATTACAGTGCCCCTGAGCTCCTTTCTTCAACTCGCTTTCTTTTGAGCTGGCCGCAACACCGCAGGATGGCTTCAGGCCCTAATCTGGTTCCGGCACGGCACGCTGAGCCTTTGGTTAATTCCTCTTCCTGGTGGGAAATGAGAGTTAAATTTGCCCGTCCAGACACCTCCAGCTAGTCTCTCATTGGTTCTCACTATTCCTGTTCATCTTCCGCAGAAATTGCAAACTGGGCCAAACAGGAGGTTAAAGGGACTGACTCTCCAAGTCGGGAGGGTGTTAGTAAAGCGTCTGGAATGTTGCACCCGAGTACCAGGGTACGAAAACTGAGACATATTTGAACACGTCTCCCGATCACATGGTTGATCATACTCTAGGTTCCACATGCATGTTTTACCTGAAGGAAGAATACCTTAAAACTGGGTAGTTGAAACCCGTGGAATGGGTACCATGCAATATGACTTCAAAGGGTCTTCATTTGCTCACCGAACCTCTCCAATCCTATCACTGCTGCGTTTATGCCCCTGTACACATGCTTGATTCTCTTTCGGAGACATAGCAATCCATAGGTTTTAAGATACTGACTAGTCAGGTACATTCTTAGGCGTTTAATATGCGGTGTTGAGTCCATTTCGTTGAGCAAGGAGTAGCTCTTGTCTATTCCATATTTGGCTTAAGGAACTTTATCTGTGCTCATTTCAATCTCTGGTTTTATGCAGCACTCCAACTCACCTTTACCCTTAAGCAAGCATAAGTTGGTTTTCTAAATTTGAGACCCTGTTCTGTTCTGGAATTCAGTTCCTGTGTAGCCAAGTTTACATTCCGTGTATTACTGATATCTTATGATGTTTCTTTTTCTGTGTGACTTATTTCAGTTAGAATCATCATACCTGAATCCACTCATTGTGCTGCTAAGGGTCTGATGACATAGATTTCATTGCTGAGTGATATTGCTTTGTAAGTAAATACCACAACTTCTTTATCCATTTTTCACTTTCTGTGATATTGAACTTGTACGGGAAATGAGGTTCTTGTAAACAGAGGTGTCCCAAACTTTGGGGTGGCTGTGTCTTTTTGATTTTAATTTCCCTAAGCTATAGGACCATAATTGGAAGTGCCCTAGGCTCTGTTGCTTTGTTTTTTAGATGTTTCAGGAAACACCATACACTTCTCCCGAGTGTCTGTTGGCAATTTACATCCCGCCCATCAGCATAACAAGGCTCCCAGTTCTCCATGGCCTGTCCTGCCTTTCTGGATTTTACACTTTTTTCAGATGGCCCTTTTGACCGGGGGGAAGTGAGACTTCATTGTAGTGCAGATTTCCTTTGCAAGCTTGCTTGGTTGGCCAAAAAGGGCGTATGCGTTTTTTCCTGAATATATTCAGGAAAAAACGCATACGCCCTTTTTGGCCAAGTGCATCATTGTGGACGTTCTGCCTCTTTTCCTATGCTTTCAATGCAATTCCAGTCTACCTCCTGAAATCGGTTTCCTGCAATTCTGCCCCACTTTCAAGTCCTCTTGGCAGCCTTACTTCAGTATATTTTTGGACGATAGCTGTCATTTATAAGTCTGCAGTTTTGTGAATTACAGTGCCCCTGAGCTCCTTTCTTCAACTCGCTTTCTTTTGAGCTGGCCGCAACACCGCAGGATGGCTTCAGGCCCTAATCTGGTTCCGGCACGGCACGCTGAGCCTTTGGTTAATTCCTCTTCCTGGTGGGAAATGAGAGTTAAATTTGCCCGTCCAGACACCTCAAGCTAGTCTCTCATTGGTTCTCGCTATTCCTGTTCATCTTCCGCAGAAATTGCAAACTGGGCCAAACAGGAGGTTAAAGGGACTGACTCTCCAAGTCGGGAGGGTGTTAGTAAAGCGTCTGGAATGTTGCACCCGAGTACCAGGGTACGGAAAGTGAGACATATTTGAACACATCTCCCGAACACATGGTTGATCATACTCTAGGTTCCACATGCATGTTTTAGCTGAAGGAAGAATACCTTAAACCTGGGTAGTTGAAACCCGTGGAATGGGTACCATGCAATATGACTTCAAAGGGTCTTCATTTGCTCACCGAACCTCTCCAATCCTATCACTGCTGCGTTTATGCCCCTGTACACATGCTTGATTCTCTTTCGGAGACATAGCAATCCATAGGTTTTAAGATACTTACTAGTCAGGTACATTCTTAGGCGTTTATTATGCGGTGTTGAGTCCATTTCGTTGAGCAAGGAGTAGCTCTTGTCTATTCCATATTTGGCTTAAGGAACTTTATCTGTGCTCATTTCAATCTCTGGTTTTATGCAGCACCCCAACTCACCTTTCCCCTTATGCAAGCATAAGTTGGTTTTCTAAATTTGAGACCCTGTTCTGTTCTGTAATTCAGTTCCTGTGTAGCCAAGTTTACATTCCGTGTATTACTGATATCTTATGATGTTTCTTTTTCTGTGTGACTTATTTCAGTTAGAATCATCATACCTGAATCCACTCATTGTGCTGCTAAGGGCCTGATGACATAGATTTCATTGCTGAGTTATATTGCTTTGTAAGTAAATACCACAACTTCTTTATCCATTTTTCACTTTCTGCGATGTTGAACTTGTACTGTAAACGAGGTTCTTGTAAACAGAGGCGTCCCAAACTTTGGGGTGGCTGTGTCTTTTTGATTTTAATTTCCCTAAGCTATAGGACCATAAGTGGAAGTGCCCTAGGCTCTGTTGCTTTGTTTTTTAGATGTTTCAGGAAACACCATACACTTCTCCCGAGTGTCTGTTGGCAATTTACATCCCGCCCATCAGCATAACAAGGCTCCCAGTTCTCCATGGCCTGTCCTGCCTTTCTGGATTTTACACTTTTTTCAGATGGCCCTTTTGACCGGGGGGAAGTGAGACTTCATTGTAGTGCAGATTTCCTTTGCAAGCTTGCTTGGTTGGCCAAAAAGGGCGTATGCGTTTTTTCCTGAATATATTCAGGAAAAAACGCATACACCCTTTTTGGCCAAGTGCATCATTGTGGACGTTCTGCCTCTTTTCCTATGCTTTCAATGCAATTCCAGTCTACCTCCTGAAATCGGTTTCCTGCAATTCTGCCCCGCTTTCAAGTCCTCTTGGCAGCCTTACTTCAGTATATTTTTGGACGATAGCTGTCATTTATAACTCTGCAGGTTTGTGAATTACAGTGCCCCTGAGCTCCTTTCTTCAACTCGCTTTCTTTTGAGCTGGCCGCAACACCGCAGGATGGCTTCAGGCCCTAATCTGGTTCCGGCACGGCATGCTGAGCCTTTGGTTATTTCCTCTTCCTGGTGGGAAATGAGAGTTAAATTTGCCCGTCCAGACACCTCCAGCTAGTCTCTCATTGGTTCTCCCTATTTCTGTTCATCTTCCGCAGAAATTGCAAACTGGGCCAAACAGGAGCTTAAAGGTGCTGACTCTCCAAGTGCGGAGAGTGTTAGTAAAGCGTCTGGAATGTTGCACCCGAGTACCAGGGGAGGAAAACTGAGACATATTTGAACATGTCTCCCGTTTACATGGTTGATCATACTCTGGGTTCCACATGCATGTTTTAGCTGAAGGAAGAATACCTTAAACCTGGAGAGTTGAGACCCGTGGAATGGGTACCATGCAATATGACTTCAAAGGCTCTTCATTTGCTCACTGAAACTCTCCAATCCTATCACTGCTGCGTTTATGCCCCTGTACACATGCTTGATTCTCTTTTGGAGACATAGCAATCCATAGGTTTTAAGATACTTACTAGTCAGGTACATGCTTAGGCGTTTAATATGGGGTGTTGAGACCATTTCATTGAGCAAGGAGTAGCTCTTGCTATTCCATATTTGGCTTAAGGAACTTTATCTGTGCTCATTTCAATGTCTGGTTTTATGCAGCACCCCAACTCACCTTTACCCTTAAGCAAGCATAAGTTGGTTTTCTAAATTTGAGACCCTGTTCTGTTCTGGAATTCAGTTCCTGTGTAGCCAAGTTTACATTCCGTGTATTACTGATATCTTATGATGTTTCTTTTTCTGTGTGACTTATTTCAGTTAGAATCATCATACCTGAATCCACTCATTGTGCTGCTAAGGGCCTGATGACATAGATTTCATTGCTGAGTGATATTGCTTTGTAAGTAAATACCACAACTTCTTTATCCATTTTTCACTTTCTGCGATGTTGAACTTGTACTGTAAACGAGGTTCTTGTAAACAGAGGCGTCCCAAACTTTGGGGTGGCTGTGTCTTTTTGATTTTAATTTCCCTAAGCTATAGGACCATAAGTGGAAGTGCCCTAGGCTCTGTTGCTTTGTTTTTTAGATGTTTCAGGAAACACCATACACTTCTCCCGAGTGTCTGTTGGCAATTTACATCCCGCCCATCAGCATAACAAGGCTCCCAGTTCTCCATGGCCTGTCCTGCCTTTCTGGATTTTACACTTTTTTCAGATGGCCCTTTTGACCGGGGGGAAGTGAGACTTCATTGTAGTGCAGATTTCCTTTGCAAGCTTGCTTGGTTGGCCAAAAAGGGCGTATGCGTTTTTTCCTGAATATATTCAGGAAAAAACGCATACGCCCTTTTTGGCCAAGTGCATCATTGTGGACGTTCTGCCTCTTTTCCTATGCTTTCAATGCAATTCCAGTCTGCCTCCTGAAATCGGTTTCCTGCAATTCTGCCCCGCTTTCAAGTCCTCTTGGCAGCCTTACTTCAGTATATTTTTGGAAGATAGCTGTCATTTATAACTCTGCAGGTTTGTGAATTACAGTGCCCCTGAGCTCCTTTCTTCAACTCGCTTTCTTTTGAGCCGGCCGCAACACCGCAGGATGGCTTCAGGCCCTAATCTGGTTCCGGCACGGCACGCTGAGCCTTTGGTTAATTCCTCTTCCTGGTGGGAAATGAGAGTTAAATTTGCCCGTCCAGACACCTCCAGCTAGTCTCTCATTGGTTCTCGCTATTCCTGTTCATCTTCCGCAGAAATTGCAAACTGGGCCAAACAGGAGGTTAAAGGGACTGACTCTCCAAGTCGGGAGGGTGTTAGTAAAGCGTCTGGAATGTTGCACCCGAGTACCAGGGTACGAAAACTGAGACATATTTGAACACGTCTCCCGATCACATGGTTGATCAGACTCTAGGTTCCACATGCATGTTTTAGCTGAAGGAAGAATACCTTAAACCTGGGTAGTTGAAACCCGTGGAATGGGTACCATGCAATATGACTTCAAAGGGTCTTCATTTGCTCACCGAACCTCTCCAATCCTATCACTGCTGCGTTTATGCCCCTGTACACATGCTTGATTCTCTTTCGGAGACATAGCAATCCATAGGTTTTAAGATACTTACTAGTCAGGTACATTCTTAGGCATTTAATATGCGGTGTTGAGTCCATTTCGTTGAGCAAGAGGTAGCTCTTGTCTATTCCATATTTGGCTTAAGGAACTTTATCTGTGCTCATTTCAATCTCTGGTTTTATGCAGCACCCCAACTCACCTTTACCCTTAAGCAAGCATAAGTTGGTTTTCTAAATTTGAGACCCTGTTCTGTTCTGTAATTCAGTTCCTGTGTAGCCAAGTTTACATTCCGTGTATTACTGATATCTTATGATGTTTCTTTTTCTGTGTGACTTATTTCAGTTAGAATCATCATACCTGAATCCACTCATTGTGCTGCTAAGGGCCTGATGACATAGATTTCATTGCTGAGTGATATTGCTTTGTAAGTAAATACCACAACTTCTTTATCCATTTTTCACTTTCTGCGATGTTGAACTTGTACTGTAAACGAGGTTCTTGTAAACAGAGGCGTCCCAAACTTTGGGGTGGCTGTGTCTTTTTGATTTTAATTTCCCTAAGCTATAGGACCATAAGTGGAAGTGCCCTAGGCTCTGTTGCTTTGTTTTTTAGATGTTTCAGGAAACACCATACACTTCTCCCGAGTGTCTGTTGGCAATTTACATCCCGCCCATCAGCATAACAAGGCTCCCAGTTCTCCATGGCCTGTCCTGCCTTTCTGGATTTTACACTTTTTTCAGATGGCCCTTTTGACCGGGGGGAAGTGAGACTTCATTGTAGTGCAGATTTCCTTTGCAAGCTTGCTTGGTTGGCCAAAAAGGGCGTATGCGTTTTTTCCTGAATATATTCAGGAAAAAACGCATACGCCCTTTTTGGCCAAGTGCATCATTGTGGACGTTCTGCCTCTTTTCCTATGCTTTCAATGCAATTCCAGTCTGCCTCCTGAAATCGGTTTCCTGCAATTCTGCCCCGCTTTCAAGTCCTCTTGGCAGCCTTACTTCAGTATATTTTTGGAAGATAGCTGTCATTTATAACTCTGCAGGTTTGTGAATTACAGTGCCCCTGAGCTCCTTTCTTCAACTCGCTTTCTTTTGAGCCGGCCGCAACACCGCAGGATGGCTTCAGGCCCTAATCTGGTTCCGGCACGGCACGCTGAGCCTTTGGTTAATTCCTCTTCCTGGTGGGAAATGAGAGTTAAATTTGCCCGTCCAGACACCTCCAGCTAGTCTCTCATTGGTTCTCGCTATTCCTGTTCATCTTCCGCAGAAATTGCAAACTGGGCCAAACAGGAGGTTAAAGGGACTGACTCTCCAAGTCGGGAGGGTGTTAGTAAAGCGTCTGGAATGTTGCACCCGAGTACCAGGGTACGAAAACTGAGACATATTTGAACACGTCTCCCGATCACATGGTTGATCAGACTCTAGGTTCCACATGCATGTTTTACCTGAAGGAAGAATACCTTAAACCTGGGTAGTTGAAACCCGTGGAATGGGTACCATGCAATATGACTTCAAAGGGTCTTCATTTGCTCACCGAACCTCTCCAATCCTATCACTGCTGCGTTTATGCCCCTGTACACATGCTTGATTCTCTTTCGGAGACATAGCAATCCATAGGTTTTAAGATACTTACTAGTCAGGTACATTCTTAGGCATTTAATATGCGGTGTTGAGTCCATTTCGTTGAGCAAGGAGTAGCTCTTGTCTATTCCATATTTGGCTTAAGGAACTTTATCTGTGCTCATTTCAATCTCTGGTTTTATGCAGCACCCCAACTCACCTTTACCCTTAAGCAAGCATAAGTTGGTTTTCTAAATTTGAGACCCTGTTCTGTTCTGTAATTCAGTTCCTGTGTAGCCAAGTTTACATTCCGTGTATTACTGATATCTTATGATGTTTCTTTTTCTGTGTGACTTATTTCAGTTAGAATCATCATACCTGAATCCACTCATTGTGCTGCTAAGGGCCTGATGACATAGATTTCATTGCTGAGTGATATTGCTTTGTAAGTAAATACCACAACTTCTTTATCCATTTTTCACTTTCTGCGATGTTGAACTTGTACTGTAAACGAGGTTCTTGTAAACAGAGGCGTCCCAAACTTTGGGGTGGCTGTGTCTTTTTGATTTTAATTTCCCTAAGCTATAGGACCATAAGTGGAAGTGCCCTAGGCTCTGTTGCTTTGTTTTTTAGATGTTTCAGGAAACACCATACACTTCTCCCGAGTGTCTGTTGGCAATTTACATCCCGCCCATCAGCATAACAAGGCTCCCAGTTCTCCATGGCCTGTCCTGCCTTTCTGGATTTTACACTTTTTTCAGATGGCCCTTTTGACCGGGGGGAAGTGAGACTTCATTGTAGTGCAGATTTCCTTTGCAAGCTTGCTTGGTTGGCCAAAAAGGGCGTATGCGTTTTTTCCTGAATATATTCAGGAAAAAACGCATACGCCCTTTTTGGCCAAGTGCATCATTGTGGACGTTCTGCCTCTTTTCCTATGCTTTCAATGCAATTCCAGTCTGCCTCCTGAAATCGGTTTCCTGCAATTCTGCCCCGCTTTCAAGTCCTCTTGGCAGCCTTACTTCAGTATATTTTTGGAAGATAGCTGTCATTTATAACTCTGCAGGTTTGTGAATTACAGTGCCCCTGAGCTCCTTTCTTCAACTCGCTTTCTTTTGAGCCGGCCGCAACACCGCAGGATGGCTTCAGGCCCTAATCTGGTTCCGGCACGGCACGCTGAGCCTTTGGTTAATTCCTCTTCCTGGTGGGAAATGAGAGTTAAATTTGCCCGTCCAGACACCTCCAGCTAGTCTCTCATTGGTTCTCGCTATTCCTGTTCATCTTCCGCAGAAATTGCAAACTGGGCCAAACAGGAGGTTAAAGGGACTGACTCTCCAAGTCGGGAGGGTGTTAGTAAAGCGTCTGGAATGTTGCACCCGAGTACCAGGGTACGAAAACTGAGACATATTTGAACACGTCTCCCGATCACATGGTTGATCAGACTCTAGGTTCCACATGCATGTTTTACCTGAAGGAAGAATACCTTAAACCTGGGTAGTTGAAACCCGTGGAATGGGTACCATGCAATATGACTTCAAAGGGTCTTCATTTGCTCACCGAACCTCTCCAATCCTATCACTGCTGCGTTTATGCCCCTGTACACATGCTTGATTCTCTTTCGGAGACATAGCAATCCATAGGTTTTAAGATACTTACTAGTCAGGTACATTCTTAGGCATTTAATATGCGGTGTTGAGTCCATTTCGTTGAGCAAGGAGTAGCTCTTGTCTATTCCATATTTGGCTTAAGGAACTTTATCTGTGCTCATTTCAATCTCTGGTTTTATGCAGCACCCCAACTCACCTTTACCCTTAAGCAAGCATAAGTTGGTTTTCTAAATTTGAGACCCTGTTCTGTTCTGTAATTCAGTTCCTGTGTAGCCAAGTTTACATTCCGTGTATTACTGATATCTTATGATGTTTCTTTTTCTGTGTGACTTATTTCAGTTAGAATCATCATACCTGAATCCACTCATTGTGCTGCTAAGGGCCTGATGACATAGATTTCATTGCTGAGTGATATTGCTTTGTAAGTAAATACCACAACTTCTTTATCCATTTTTCACTTTCTGCGATGTTGAACTTGTACTGTAAACGAGGTTCTTGTAAACAGAGGCGTCCCAAACTTTGGGGTGGCTGTGTCTTTTTGATTTTAATTTCCCTAAGCTATAGGACCATAAGTGGAAGTGCCCTAGGCTCTGTTGCTTTGTTTTTTAGATGTTTCAGGAAACACCATACACTTCTCCCGAGTGTCTGTTGGCAATTTACATCCCGCCCATCAGCATAACAAGGCTCCCAGTTCTCCATGGCCTGTCCTGCCTTTCTGGATTTTACACTTTTTTCAGATGGCCCTTTTGACCGGGGGGAAGTGAGACTTCATTGTAGTGCAGATTTCCTTTGCAAGCTTGCTTGGTTGGCCAAAAAGGGCGTATGCGTTTTTTCCTGAATATATTCAGGAAAAAACGCATACGCCCTTTTTGGCCAAGTGCATCATTGTGGACGTTCTGCCTCTTTTCCTATGCTTTCAATGCAATTCCAGTCTGCCTCCTGAAATCGGTTTCCTGCAATTCTGCCCCGCTTTCAAGTCCTCTTGGCAGCCTTACTTCAGTATATTTTTGGAAGATAGCTGTCATTTATAACTCTGCAGGTTTGTGAATTACAGTGCCCCTGAGCTCCTTTCTTCAACTCGCTTTCTTTTGAGCCGGCCGCAACACCGCAGGATGGCTTCAGGCCCTAATCTGGTTCCGGCACGGCACGCTGAGCCTTTGGTTAATTCCTCTTCCTGGTGGGAAATGAGAGTTAAATTTGCCCGTCCAGACACCTCCAGCTAGTCTCTCATTGGTTCTCGCTATTCCTGTTCATCTTCCGCAGAAATTGCAAACTGGGCCAAACAGGAGGTTAAAGGGACTGACTCTCCAAGTCGGGAGGGTGTTAGTAAAGCGTCTGGAATGTTGCACCCGAGTACCAGGGTACGAAAACTGAGACATATTTGAACACGTCTCCCGATCACATGGTTGATCAGACTCTAGGTTCCACATGCATGTTTTAGCTGAAGGAAGAATACCTTAAACCTGGGTAGTTGAAACCCGTGGAATGGGTACCATGCAATATGACTTCAAAGGGTCTTCATTTGCTCACCGAACCTCTCCAATCCTATCACTGCTGCGTTTATGCCCCTGTACACACGCTTGATTCTCTTTTGGAGACATAGCAATCCATAGGTTTTAAGATACTTACTAGTCAGGTACATTCTTAGGCGTTTAATATGCGGTGTTGAGTCCATTTCGTTGAGCAAGGAGTAGCTCTTGTCTATTCCATATTTGGCTTAAGGAACTTTATCTGTGCTCATTTCAATCTCTGGTTTTATGCAGCACCCCAACTCACCTTTACCCTTAAGCAAGCATAAGTTGGTTTTCTAAATTTGAGACCCTGTTCTGTTCTGTAATTCAGTACCTGTGTAGCCAAGTTTACATTCCGTGTATTACTGATATCTTATGATGTTTTTTTTTCTGTGTGACTTATTTCAGTTAGAATCATCATACCTGAATCCACTCATTGTGCTGCTAAGGGCCTGATGACATAGATTTCATTGCTGAGTGATATTGCTTTGTAAGTAAATACCACAACTTCTTTATCCATTTTTCACTTTCTGCGATGTTGAACTTGTACTGTAAACGAGGTTCTTGTAAACAGAGGCGTCCCAAACTTTGGGGTGGCTGTGTCTTTTTGATTTTAATTTCCCTAAGCTATAGGACCATAAGTGGAAGTGCCCTAGGCTCTGTTGCTTTGTTTTTTAGATGTTTCAGGAAACACCATACACTTCTCCCGAGTGTCTGTTGGCAATTTACATCCCGCCCATCAGCATAACAAGGCTCCCAGTTCTCCATGGCCTGTCCTGCCTTTCTGGATTTTACACTTTTTTCAGATGGCCCTTTTGACCGGGGGGAAGTGAGACTTCATTGTAGTGCAGATTTCCTTTGCAAGCTTGCTTGGTTGGCCAAAAAGGGCGTATGCGTTTTTTCCTGAATATATTCAGGAAAAAACGCATACGCCCTTTTTGGCCAAGTGCATCATTGTGGACGTTCTGCCTCTTTTCCTATGCTTTCAATGCAATTCCAGTCTACCTCCTGAAATCGGTTTCCTGCAATTCTGCCCCGCTTTCAAGTCCTCTTGGCAGCCTTACTTCAGTATATTTTTGGACGATAGCTGTCATTTATAACTCTGCAGGTTTGTGAATTACAGTGCCCCTGAGCTCCTTTCTTCAACTCGCTTTCTTTTGAGCTGGCCGCAACACCGCAGGATGGCTTCAGGCCCTAATCTGGTTCCGGCACGGCACGCTGAGCCTTTGGTTAATTCCTCTTCCTGGTGGGAAATGAGAGTTAAATTTGCCCGTCCAGACACCTCCAGCTAGTCTCTCATTGGTTCTCGCTATTCCTGTTCATCTTCCGCAGAAATTGCAAACTGGGCCAAACAGGAGGTTAAAGGGACTGACTCTCCAAGTCGGGAGGGTGTTAGTAAAGCGTCTGGAATGTTGCACCCGAGTACCAGGGTACGAAAACTGAGACATATTTGAACACGTCTCCCGATCACATGGTTGATCATACTCTAGGTTCCACATGCATGTTTTAGCTGAAGGAAGAATACCTTAAACCTGGGTAGTTGAAACCCGTGGAATGGGTACCATGCAATATGACTTCAAAGGGTCTTCATTTGCTCACCGAACCTCTCCAATCCTATCACTGCTGCGTTTATGCCCCTGTACACATGCTTGATTCTCTTTCGGAGACATAGCAATCCATAGGTTTTAAGATACTTACTAGTCAGGTACATTCTTAGGCATTTAATATGCGGTGTTGAGTCCATTTCGTTGAGCAAGAGGTAGCTCTTGTCTATTCCATATTTGGCTTAAGGAACTTTATCTGTGCTCATTTCAATCTCTGGTTTCATGCAGCACCCCAACTCACCTTTACCCTTAAGCAAGCATAAGTTGGTTTTCTAAATTTGAGACCCTGTTCTGTTCTGTAATTCAGTTCCTGTGTAGCCAAGTTTACATTCCGTGTATTACTGATATCTTATGATGTTTCTTTTTCTGTGTGACTTATTTCAGTTAGAATCATCATACCTGAATCCACTCATTGTGCTGCTAAGGGCCTGATGACATAGATTTCA
This sequence comes from Pseudorca crassidens, assembly GCF_039906515.1. NCBI lineage: Eukaryota > Metazoa > Chordata > Mammalia > Artiodactyla > Delphinidae > Pseudorca > Pseudorca crassidens. The sequence continues at coordinate 674,763 of NW_027136311.1, forward strand.
TTGCTGAGTGATATTGCTTTGTAAGTAAATACCACAACTTCTTTATCCATTTTTCACTTTCTGCGATGTTGAACTTGTACTGTAAACGAGGTTCTTGTAAACAGAGGCGTCCCAAACTTTGGGGTGGCTGTGTCTTTTTGATTTTAATTTCCCTAAGCTATAGGACCATAAGTGGAAGTGCCCTAGGCTCTGTTGCTTTGTTTTTTAGATGTTTCAGGAAACACCATACACTTCTCCCGAGTGTCTGTTGGCAATTTACATCCCGCCCATCAGCATAACAAGGCTCCCAGTTCTCCATGGCCTGTCCTGCCTTTCTGGATTTTACACTTTTTTCAGATGGCCCTTTTGACCGGGGGGAAGTGAGACTTCATTGTAGTGCAGATTTCCTTTGCAAGCTTGCTTGGTTGGCCAAAAAGGGCGTATGCGTTTTTTCCTGAATATATTCAGGAAAAAACCCATACGCCCTTTTTGGCCAAGTGCATCATTGTGGACGTTCTGCCTCTTTTCCTATGCTTTCAATGCAATTCCAGTCTGCCTCCTGAAATCGGTTTCCTGCAATTCTGCCCCGCTTTCAAGTCCTCTTGGCAGCCTTACTTCAGTATATTTTTGGACGATAGCTGTCATTTATAACTCTGCAGGTTTGTGAATTACAGTGCCCCTGAGCTCCTTTCTTCAACTCGCTTTCTTTTGAGCCGGCCGCAACACTGCAGGATGGCTTCAGGCCCTAATCTGGTTCCGGCACGGCACGCTGAGCCTTTGGTTAATTCCTCTTCCTGGTGGGAAATGAGAGTTAAATTTGCCCGTCCGGACACCTCCAGCTAGTCTCTCATTGGTTCTCGCTATTCCTGTTCATCTTCCGCAGAATTTGCAAACTGGGCCAAACAGGAGGTTAAAGGGACTGACTCTCCAAGTCGGGAGGGTGTTAGTAAAGCGTCTGGAATGTTGCACCCGAGTACCAGGGTACGAAAACTGAGACATATTTGAACACGTCTCCCGATCACATGGTTGATCATACTCTAGGTTCCACATGCATGTTTTAGCTGAAGGAAGAATACCTTAAACCTGGGTAGTTGAAACCCGTGGAATGGGTACCATGCAATATGACTTCAAAGGGTCTTCATTTGCTCACCGAACCTCTCCAATCCTATCACTGCTGCGTTTATGCCCCTGTACACATGCTTGATTCTCTTTCGGAGACATAGCAATCCATAGGTTTTAAGATACTTACTAGTCAGGTACATTCTTAGGCATTTAATATGCGGTGTTGAGTCCATTTCGTTGAGCAAGGAGTAGCTCTTGTCTATTCCATATTTGGCTTAAGGAACTTTATCTGTGCTCATTTCAATCTCTGGTTTTATGCAGCACCCCAACTCACCTTTCCCCTTAAGCAAGCATAAGTTGGTTTTCTAAATTTGAGACCCTGTTCTGTTCTGTAATTCAGTTCCTGTGTAGCCAAGTTTACATTCCGTGTATTACTGATATCTTATGATGTTTCTTTTTCTGTGTGACTTATTTCAGTTAGAATCATCATACCTGAATCCACTCATTGTGCTGCTAAGGGCCTGATGACATAGATTTCATTGCTGAGTGATATTGCTTTGTAAGTAAATACCACAACTTCTTTATCCATTTTTCACTTTCTGCGATGTTGAACTTGTACTGTAAACGAGGTTCTTGTAAACAGAGGCGTCCCAAACTTTGGGGTGGCTGTGTCTTTTTGATTTTAATTTCCCTAAGCTATAGGACCATAAGTGGAAGTGCCCTAGGCTCTGTTGCTTTGTTTTTTAGATGTTTCAGGAAACAGCATACACTTCTCCCGAGTGTCTGTTGGCAATTTACATCCCGCCCATCAGCATAACAAGGCTCCCAGTTCTCCATGGCCTGTCCTGCCTTTCTGGATTTTACACTTTTTTCAGATGGCCCTTTTGACCGGGGGGAAGTGAGACTTCATTGTAGTGCAGATTTCCTTTGCAAGCTTGCTTGGTTGGCCAAAAAGGGCGTATGCGTTTTTTCCTGAATATATTCAGGAAAAAACCCATACGCCCTTTTTGGCCAAGTGCATCATTGTGGACGTTCTGCCTCTTTTCCTATGCTTTCAATGCAATTCCAGTCTGCCTCCTGAAATCGGTTTCCTGCAATTCTGCCCCGCTTTCAAGTCCTCTTGGCAGCCTTACTTCAGTATATTTTTGGACGATAGCTGTCATTTATAACTCTGCAGGTTTGTGAATTACAGTGCCCCTGAGCTCCTTTCTTCAACTCGCTTTCTTTTGAGCCGGCCGCAACACCGCAGGATGGCTTCAGGCCCTAATCTGGTTCCGGCACGGCACGCTGAGCCTTTGGTTAATTCCTCTTCCTGGTGGGAAATGAGAGTTAAATTTGCCCGTCCGGACACCTCCAGCTAGTCTCTCATTGGTTCTCGCTATTCCTGTTCATCTTCCGCAGAAATTGCAAACTGGGCCAAACAGGAGGTTAAAGGGACTGACTCTCCAAGTCGGGAGGGTGTTAGTAAAGCGTCTGGAATGTTGCACCCGAGTACCAGGGTACGAAAACTGAGACATATTTGAACACGTCTCCCGATCACATGGTTGATCAGACTCTAGGTTCCACATGCATGTTTTAGCTGAAGGAAGAATACCTTAAACCTGGGTAGTTGAAACCCGTGGAATGGGTACCATGCAATATGACTTCAAAGGGTCTTCATTTGCTCACCGAACCTCTCCAATCCTATCACTGCTGCGTTTATGCCCCTGTACACATGCTTGATTCTCTTTCGGAGACATAGCAATCCATAGGTTTTAAGATACTTACTAGTCAGGTACATTCTTAGGCATTTAATATGCGGTGTTGAGTCCATTTCGTTGAGCAAGGAGTAGCTCTTGTCTATTCCATATTTGGCTTAAGGAACTTTATCTGTGCTCATTTCAATCTCTGGTTTTATGCAGCACCCCAACTAACCTTTACCCTTAAGCAAGCATAAGTTGGTTTTCTAAATTTGAGACCCTGTTCTGTTCTGTAATTCAGTTCCTGTGTAGCCAAGTTTACATTCCGTGTATTACTGATATCTTATGATGTTTCTTTTTCTGTGTGACTTATTTCAGTTAGAATCATCATACCTGAATCCACTCATTGTGCTGCTAAGGGCCTGATGACATAGATTTCATTGCTGAGTGATATTGCTTTGTAAGTAAATACCACAACTTCTTTATCCATTTTTCACTTTCTGCGATGTTGAACTTGTACTGTAAACGAGGTTCTTGTAAACAGAGGCGTCCCAAACTTTGGGGTGGCTGTGTCTTTTTGATTTTAATTTCCCTAAGCTATAGGACCATAAGTGGAAGTGCCCTAGGCTCTGTTGCTTTGTTTTTTAGATGTTTCAGGAAACAGCATACACTTCTCCCGAGTGTCTGTTGGCAATTTACATCCCGCCCATCAGCATAACAAGGCTCCCAGTTCTCCATGGCCTGTCCTGCCTTTCTGGATTTTACACTTTTTTCAGATGGCCCTTTTGACCGGGGGGAAGTGAGACTTCATTGTAGTGCAGATTTCCTTTGCAAGCTTGCTTGGTTGGCCAAAAAGGGCGTATGCGTTTTTTCCTGAATATATTCAGGAAAAAACCCATACGCCCTTTTTGGCCAAGTGCATCATTGTGGACGTTCTGCCTCTTTTCCTATGCTTTCAATGCAATTCCAGTCTGCCTCCTGAAATCGGTTTCCTGCAATTCTGCCCCGCTTTCAAGTCCTCTTGGCAGCCTTACTTCAGTATATTTTTGGACGATAGCTGTCATTTATAACTCTGCAGGTTTGTGAATTACAGTGCCCCTGAGCTCCTTTCTTCAACTCGCTTTCTTTTGAGCCGGCCGCAACACCGCAGGATGGCTTCAGGCCCTAATCTGGTTCCGGCACGGCACGCTGAGCCTTTGGTTAATTCCTCTTCCTGGTGGGAAATGAGAGTTAAATTTGCCCGTCCGGACACCTCCAGCTAGTCTCTCATTGGTTCTCGCTATTCCTGTTCATCTTCCGCAGAAATTGCAAACTGGGCCAAACAGGAGGTTAAAGGGACTGACTCTCCAAGTCAGGAGGGTGTTAGTAAAGCGTCTGGAATGTTGCACCCGAGTACCAGGGTACGAAAACTGAGACATATTTGAACACGTCTCCCGATCACATGGTTGATCAGACTCTAGGTTCCACATGCATGTTTTAGCTGAAGGAAGAATACCTTAAACCTGGGTAGTTGAAACCCGTGGAATGGGTACCATGCAATATGACTTCAAAGGGTCTTCATTTGCTCACCGAACCTCTCCAATCCTATCACTGCTGCGTTTATGCCCCTGTACACATGCTTGATTCTCTTTCGGAGACATAGCAATCCATAGGTTTTAAGATACTTACTAGTCAGGTACATTCTTAGGCATTTAATATGCGGTGTTGAGTCCATTTCGTTGAGCAAGGAGTAGCTCTTGTCTATTCCATATTTGGCTTAAGGAACTTTATCTGTGCTCATTTCAATCTCTGGTTTTATGCAGCACCCCAACTCACCTTTCCCCTTAAGCAAGCATAAGTTGGTTTTCTAAATTTGAGACCCTGTTCTGTTCTGTAATTCAGTTCCTGTGTAGCCAAGTTTACATTCCGTGTATTACTGATATCTTATGATGTTTCTTTTTCTGTGTGACTTATTTCAGTTAGAATCATCATACCTGAATCCACTCATTGTGCTGCTAAGGGCCTGATGACATAGATTTCATTGCTGAGTGATATTGCTTTGTAAGTAAATACCACAACTTCTTTATCCATTTTTCACTTTCTGCGATGTTGAACTTGTACTGTAAACGAGGTTCTTGTAAACAGAGGCGTCCCAAACTTTGGGGTGGCTGTGTCTTTTTGATTTTAATTTCCCTAAGCTATAGGACCATAAGTGGAAGTGCCCTAGGCTCTGTTGCTTTGTTTTTTAGATGTTTCAGGAAACACCATACACTTCTCCCGAGTGTCTGTTGGCAATTTACATCCCGCCCATCAGCATAACAAGGCTCCCAGTTCTCCATGGCCTGTCCTGCCTTTCTGGATTTTACACTTTTTTCAGATGGCCCTTTTGACCGGGGGGAAGTGAGACTTCATTGTAGTGCAGATTTCCTTTGCAAGCTTGCTTGGTTGGCCAAAAAGGGCGTATGCGTTTTTTCCTGAATATATTCAGGAAAAAACGCATACGCCCTTTTTGGCCAAGTGCATCATTGTGGACGTTCTGCCTCTTTTCCTATGCTTTCAATGCAATTCCAGTCTACCTCCTGAAATCGGTTTCCTGCAATTCTGCCCCGCTTTCAAGTCCTCTTGGCAGCCTTACTTCAGTATATTTTTGGACGATAGCTGTCATTTATAACTCTGCAGGTTTGTGAATTACAGTGCCCCTGAGCTCCTTTCTTCAACTCGCTTTCTTTTGAGCTGGCCGCAACACCGCAGGATGGCTTCAGGCCCTAATCTGGTTCCGGCACGGCACGCTGAGCCTTTGGTTAATTCCTCTTCCTGGTGGGAAATGAGAGTTAAATTTGCCCGTCCAGACACCTCCAGCTAGTCTCTCATTGGTTCTCGCTATTCCTGTTCATCTTCCGCAGAAATTGCAAACTGGGCCAAACAGGAGGTTAAAGGGACTGACTCTCCAAGTCGGGAGGGTGTTAGTAAAGCGTCTGGAATGTTGCACCCGCGTACCAGGGTACGAAAACTGAGACATATTTGAACACGTCTCCCGATCACATGGTTGATCATACTCTAGGTTCCACATGCATGTTTTAGCTGAAGGAAGAATACCTTAAACCTGGGTAGTTGAAACCCGTGGAATGGGTACCATGCAATATGACTTCAAAGGGTCTTCATTTGCTCACCGAACCTCTCCAATCCTATCACTGCTGCGTTTATGCCCCTGTACACATGCTTGATTCTCTTTCGGAGACATAGCAATCCATAGGTTTTAAGATACTTACTAGTCAGGTACATTCTTAGGCATTTAATATGCGGTGTTGAGTCCATTTCGTTGAGCAAGGAGTAGCTCTTGTCTATTCCATATTTGGCTTAAGGAACTTTATCTGTGCTCATTTCAATCTCTGGTTTTATGCAGCACCCCAACTCACCTTTCCCCTTAAGCAAGCATAAGTTGGTTTTCTAAATTTGAGACCCTGTTCTGTTCTGTAATTCAGTTCCTGTGTAGCCAAGTTTACATTCCGTGTATTACTGATATCTTATGATGTTTCTTTTTCTGTGTGACTTATTTCAGTTAGAATCATCATACCTGAATCCACTCATTGTGCTGCTAAGGGCCTGATGACATAGATTTCATTGCTGAGTGATATTGCTTTGTAAGTAAATACCACAACTTCTTTATCCATTTTTCACTTTCTGCGATGTTGAACTTGTACTGTAAACGAGGTTCTTGTAAACAGAGGCGTCCCAAACTTTGGGGTGGCTGTGTCTTTTTGATTTTAATTTCCCTAAGCTATAGGACCATAAGTGGAAGTGCCCTAGGCTCTGTTGCTTTGTTTTTTAGATGTTTCAGGAAACACCATACACTTCTCCCGAGTGTCTGTTGGCAATTTACATCCCGCCCATCAGCATAACAAGGCTCCCAGTTCTCCATGGCCTGTCCTGCCTTTCTGGATTTTACACTTTTTTCAGATGGCCCTTTTGACCGGGGGGAAGTGAGACTTCATTGTAGTGCAGATTTCCTTTGCAAGCTTGCTTGGTTGGCCAAAAAGGGCGTATGCGTTTTTTCCTGAATATATTCAGGAAAAAACCCATACGCCCTTTTTGGCCAAGTGCATCATTGTGGACGTTCTGCCTCTTTTCCTATGCTTTCAATGCAATTCCAGTCTACCTCCTGAAATCGGTTTCCTGCAATTCTGCCCCGCTTTCAAGTCCTCTTGGCAGCCTTACTTCAGTATATTTTTGGACGATAGCTGTCATTTATAACTCTGCAGGTTTGTGAATTACAGTGCCCCTGAGCTCCTTTCTTCAACTCGCTTTCTTTTGAGCCGGCCGCAACACCGCAGGATGGCTTCAGGCCCTAATCTGGTTCCGGCACGGCACGCTGAGCCTTTGGTTAATTCCTCTTCCTGGTGGGAAATGAGAGTTAAATTTGCCCGTCCGGACACCTCCAGCTAGTCTCTCATTGGTTCTCGCTATTCCTGTTCATCTTCCGCAGAAATTGCAAACTGGGCCAAACAGGAGGTTAAAGGGACTGACTCTCCAAGTCGGGAGGGTGTTAGTAAAGCGTCTGGAATGTTGCACCCGAGTACCAGGGTACGAAAACTGAGACATATTTGAACACGTCTCCCGATCACATGGTTGATCAGACTCTAGGTTCCACATGCATGTTTTAGCTGAAGGAAGAATACCTTAAACCTGGGTAGTTGAAACCCGTGGAATGGGTACCATGCAATATGACTTCAAAGGGTCTTCATTTGCTCACCGAACCTCTCCAATCCTATCACTGCTGCGTTTATGCCCCTGTACACATGCTTGATTCTCTTTCGGAGACATAGCAATCCATAGGTTTTAAGATACTTACTAGTCAGGTACATTCTTAGGCGTTTAATATGCGGTGTTGAGTCCATTTCGTTGAGCAAGGAGTAGCTCTTGTCTATTCCATATTTGGCTTAAGGAACTTTATCTGTGCTCATTTCAATCTCTGGTTTTATGCAGCACCCCAACTCACCTTTACCCTTAAGAAAGCATAAGTTGGTTTTCTAAATTTGAGACCCTGTTCTGTTCTGTAATTCAGTTCCTGTGTAGCCAAGTTTACATTCCGTGTATTACTGATATCTTATGATGTTTCTTTTTCTGTGTGACTTATTTCAGTTAGAATCATCATACCTGAATCCACTCATTGTGCTGCTAAGGGCCTGATGACATAGATTTCATTGCTGAGTGATATTGCTTTGTAAGTAAATACCACAACTTCTTTATCCATTTTTCACTTTCTGCGATGTTGAACTTGTACTGTAAACGAGGTTCTTGTAAACAGAGGCGTCCCAAACTTTGGGGTGGCTGTGTCTTTTTGATTTTAATTTCCCTAAGCTATAGGACCATAAGTGGAAGTGCCCTAGGCTCTGTTGCTTTGTTTTTTAGATGTTTCAGGAAACACCATACACTTCTCCCGAGTGTCTGTTGGCAATTTACATCCCGCCCATCAGCATAACAAGGCTCCCAGTTCTCCATGGCCTGTCCTGCCTTTCTGGATTTTACACTTTTTTCAGATGGCCCTTTTGACCGGGGGGAAGTGAGACTTCATTGTAGTGCAGATTTCCTTTGCAAGCTTGCTTGGTTGGCCAAAAAGGGCGTATGCGTTTTTTCCTGAATATATTCAGGAAAAAACGCATACGCCCTTTTTGGCCAAGTGCATCATTGTGGACGTTCTGCCTCTTTTCCTATGCTTTCAATGCAATTCCAGTCTACCTCCTGAAATCGGTTTCCTGCAATTCTGCCCCGCTTTCAAGTCCTCTTGGCAGCCTTACTTCAGTATATTTTTGGACGATAGCTGTCATTTATAACTCTGCAGGTTTGTGAATTACAGTGCCCCTGAGCTCCTTTCTTCAACTCGCTTTCTTTTGAGCCGGCCGCAACACCGCAGGATGGCTTCAGGCCCTAATCTGGTTCCGGCACGGCACGCTGAGCCTTTGGTTAATTCCTCTTCCTGGTGGGAAATGAGAGTTAAATTTGCCCGTCCAGACACCTCCAGCTAGTCTCTCATTGGTTCTCGCTATTCCTGTTCATCTTCCGCAGAAATTGCAAACTGGGCCAAACAGGAGGTTAAAGGGACTGACTCTCCAAGTCGGGAGGGTGTTAGTAAAGCGTCTGGAATGTTGCACCCGAGTACCAGGGTACGAAAACTGAGACATATTTGAACACGTCTCCCGATCACATGGTTGATCATACTCTAGGTTCCACATGCATGTTTTAGCTGAAGGAAGAATACCTTAAACCTGGGTAGTTGAAACCCGTGGAATGGGTACCATGCAATATGACTTCAAAGGGTCTTCATTTGCTCACCGAACCTCTCCAATCCTATCACTGCTGCGTTTATGCCCCTGTACACATGCTTGATTCTCTTTCGGAGACATAGCAATCCATAGGTTTTAAGATACTTACTAGTCAGGTACATTCTTAGGCATTTAATATGCGGTGTTGAGTCCATTTCGTTGAGCAAGAGGTAGCTCTTGTCTATTCCATATTTGGCTTAAGGAACTTTATCTGTGCTCATTTCAATCTCTGGTTTCATGCAGCACCCCAACTCACCTTTACCCTTAAGCAAGCATAAGTTGGTTTTCTAAATTTGAGACCCTGTTCTGTTCTGTAATTCAGTTCCTGTGTAGCCAAGTTTACATTCCGTGTATTACTGATATCTTATGATGTTTCTTTTTCTGTGTGACTTATTTCAGTTAGAATCATCATACCTGAATCCACTCATTGTGCTGCTAAGGGCCTGATGACATAGATTTCATTGCTGAGTGATATTGCTTTGTAAGTAAATACCACAACTTCTTTATCCATTTTTCACTTTCTGCGATGTTGAACTTGTACTGTAAACGAGGTTCTTGTAAACAGAGGCGTCCCAAACTTTGGGGTGGCTGTGTCTTTTTGATTTTAATTTCCCTAAGCTATAGGACCATAAGTGGAAGTGCCCTAGGCTCTGTTGCTTTGTTTTTTAGATGTTTCAGGAAACACCATACACTTCTCCCGAGTGTCTGTTGGCAATTTACATCCCGCCCATCAGCATAACAAGGCTCCCAGTTCTCCATGGCCTGTCCTGCCTTTCTGGATTTTACACTTTTTTCAGATGGCCCTTTTGACCGGGGGGAAGTGAGACTTCATTGTAGTGCAGATTTCCTTTGCAAGCTTGCTTGGTTGGCCAAAAAGGGCGTATGCGTTTTTTCCTGAATATATTCAGGAAAAAACCCATACGCCCTTTTTGGCCAAGTGCATCATTGTGGACGTTCTGCCTCTTTTCCTATGCTTTCAATGCAATTCCAGTCTGCCTCCTGAAATCGGTTTCCTGCAATTCTGCCCCGCTTTCAAGTCCTCTTGGCAGCCTTACTTCAGTATATTTTTGGACGATAGCTGTCATTTATAACTCTGCAGGTTTGTGAATTACAGTGCCCCTGAGCTCCTTTCTTCAACTCGCTTTCTTTTGAGCTGGCCGCAACACCGCAGGATGGCTTCAGGCCCTAATCTGGTTCCGGCACGGCACGCTGAGCCTTTGGTTAATTCCTCTTCCTGGTGGGAAATGAGAGTTAAATTTGCCCGTCCAGACACCTCCAGCTAGTCTCTCATTTGTTCTCGCTATTCCTGTTCATCTTCCGCAGAAATTGCAAACTGGGCCAAACAGGAGGTTAAAGGGACTGACTCTCCAAGTCGGGAGGGTGTTAGTAAAGCGTCTGGAATGTTGCACCCGAGTACCAGGGTACGAAAACTGAGACATATTTGAACACGTCTCCCGATCACATGGTTGATCAGACTCTAGGTTCCACATGCATGTTTTAGCTGAAGGAAGAATACCTTAAACCTGGGTAGTTGAAACCCGTGGAATGGGTACCATGCAATATGACTTCAAAGGGTCTTCATTTGCTCACCGAACCTCTCCAATCCTATCACTGCTGCGTTTATGCCCCTGTACGCATGCTTGATTCTCTTTCGGAGACATAGCAATCCATAGGTTTTAAGATACTTACTAGTCAGGTACATTCTTAGGCATTTAATATGCGGTGTTGAGTCCATTTCGTTGAGCAAGAGGTAGCTCTTGTCTATTCCATATTTGGCTTAAGGAACTTTATCTGTGCTCATTTCAATCTCTGGTTTTATGCAGCACCCCAACTCACCTTTCCCCTTAAGCAAGCATAAGTTGGTTTTCTAAATTTGAGACCCTGTTCTGTTCTGTAATTCAGTTCCTGTGTAGCCAAGTTTACATTCCGTGTATTACTGATATCTTATGATGTTTCTTTTTCTGTGTGACTTATTTCAGTTAGAATCATCATACCTGAATCCACTCATTGTGCTGCTAAGGGCCTGATGACATAGATTTCATTGCTGAGTGATATTGCTTTGTAAGTAAATACCACAACTTCTTTATCCATTTTTCACTTTCTGCGATGTTGAACTTGTACTGTAAACGAGGTTCTTGTAAACAGAGGCGTCCCAAACTTTGGGGTGGCTGTGTCTTTTTGATTTTAATTTCCCTAAGCTATAGGACCATAAGTGGAAGTGCCCTAGGCTCTGTTGCTTTGTTTTTTAGATGTTTCAGGAAACACCATACACTTCTCCCGAGTGTCTGTTGGCAATTTACATCCCGCCCATCAGCATAACAAGGCTCCCAGTTCTCCATGGCCTGTCCTGCCTTTCTGGATTTTACACTTTTTTCAGATGGCCCTTTTGACCGGGGGGAAGTGAGACTTCATTGTAGTGCAGATTTCCTTTGCAAGCTTGCTTGGTTGGCCAAAAAGGGCGTATGCGTTTTTTCCTGAATATATTCAGGAAAAAACGCATACGCCCTTTTTGGCCAAGTGCATCATTGTGGACGTTCTGCCTCTTTTCCTATGCTTTCAATGCAATTCCAGTCTACCTCCTGAAATCGGTTTCCTGCAATTCTGCCCCGCTTTCAAGTCCTCTTGGCAGCCTTACTTCAGTATATTTTTGGACGATAGCTGTCATTTATAACTCTGCAGGTTTGTGAATTACAGTGCCCCTGAGCTCCTTTCTTCAACTCGCTTTCTTTTGAGCTGGCCGCAACACCGCAGGATGGCTTCAGGCCCTAATCTGGTTCCGGCACGGCACGCTGAGCCTTTGGTTAATTCCTCTTCCTGGTGGGAAATGAGAGTTAAATTTGCCCGTCCAGACACCTCCAGCTAGTCTCTCATTGGTTCTCGCTATTCCTGTTCATCTTCCGCAGAAATTGCAAACTGGGCCAAACAGGAGGTTAAAGGGACTGACTCTCCAAGTCGGGAGGGTGTTAGTAAAGCGTCTGGAATGTTGCACCCGAGTACCAGGGTACGAAAACTGAGACATATTTGAACACGTCTCCCGATCACATGGTTGATCAGACTCTAGGTTCCACATGCATGTTTTAGCTGAAGGAAGAATACCTTAAACCTGGGTAGTTGAAACCCGTGGAATGGGTACCATGCAATATGACTTCAAAGGGTCTTCATTTGCTCACCGAACCTCTCCAATCCTATCACTGCTGCGTTTATGCCCCTGTACGCATGCTTGATTCTCTTTCGGAGACATAGCAATCCATAGGTTTTAAGATACTTACTAGTCAGGTACATTCTTAGGCATTTAATATGCGGTGTTGAGTCCATTTCGTTGAGCAAGAGGTAGCTCTTGTCTATTCCATATTTGGCTTAAGGAACTTTATCTGTGCTCATTTCAATCTCTGGTTTTATGCAGCACCCCAACTCACCTTTCCCCTTAAGCAAGCATAAGTTGGTTTTCTAAATTTGAGACCCTGTTCTGTTCTGTAATTCAGTTCCTGTGTAGCCAAGTTTACATTCCGTGTATTACTGATATCTTATGATGTTTCTTTTTCTGTGTGACTTATTTCAGTTAGAATCATCATACCTGAATCCACTCATTGTGCTGCTAAGGGCCTGATGACATAGATTTCATTGCTGAGTGATATTGCTTTGTAAGTAAATACCACAACTTCTTTATCCATTTTTCACTTTCTGCGATGTTGAACTTGTACTGTAAACGAGGTTCTTGTAAACAGAGGCGTCCCAAACTTTGGGGTGGCTGTGTCTTTTTGATTTTAATTTCCCTAAGCTATAGGACCATAAGTGGAAGTGCCCTAGGCTCTGTTGCTTTGTTTTTTAGATGTTTCAGGAAACACCATACACTTCTCCCGAGTGTCTGTTGGCAATTTACATCCCGCCCATCAGCATAACAAGGCTCCCAGTTCTCCATGGCCTGTCCTGCCTTTCTGGATTTTACACTTTTTTCAGATGGCCCTTTTGACCGGGGGGAAGTGAGACTTCATTGTAGTGCAGATTTCCTTTGCAAGCTTGCTTGGTTGGCCAAAAAGGGCGTATGCGTTTTTTCCTGAATATATTCAGGAAAAAACCCATACGCCCTTTTTGGCCAAGTGCATCATTGTGGACGTTCTGCCTCTTTTCCTATGCTTTCAATGCAATTCCAGTCTACCTCCTGAAATCGGTTTCCTGCAATTCTGCCCCGCTTTCAAGTCCTCTTGGCAGCCTTACTTCAGTATATTTTTGGACGATAGCTGTCATTTATAACTCTGCAGGTTTGTGAATTACAGTGCCCCTGAGCTCCTTTCTTCAACTCGCTTTCTTTTGAGCTGGCCGCAACACCGCAGGATGGCTTCAGGCCCTAATCTGGTTCCGGCACGGCACGCTGAGCCTTTGGTTAATTCCTCTTCCTGGTGGGAAATGAGAGTTAAATTTGCCCGTCCGGACACCTCCAGCTAGTCTCTCATTGGTTCTCGCTATTCCTGTTCATCTTCCGCAGAAATTGCAAACTGGGCCAAACAGGAGGTTAAAGGGACTGACTCTCCAAGTCGGGAGGGTGTTAGTAAAGCGTCTGGAATGTTGCACCCGAGTACCAGGGTACGAAAACTGAGACATATTTGAACACGTCTCCCGATCACATGGTTGATCAGACTCTAGGTTCCACATGCATGTTTTAGCTGAAGGAAGAATACCTTAAACCTGGGTAGTTGAAACCCGTGGAATGGGTACCATGCAATATGACTTCAAAGGGTCTTCATTTGCTCACCGAACCTCTCCAATCCTATCACTGCTGCGTTTATGCCCCTGTACACATGCTTGATTCTCTTTCGGAGACATAGCAATCCATAGGTTTTAAGATACTTACTAGTCAGGTACATTCTTAGGCGTTTAATATGCGGTGTTGAGTCCATTTCGTTGAGCAAGGAGTAGCTCTTGTCTATTCCATATTTGGCTTAAGGAACTTTATCTGTGCTCATTTCAATCTCTGGTTTTATGCAGCACCCCAACTCACCTTTACCCTTAAGAAAGCATAAGTTGGTTTTCTAAATTTGAGACCCTGTTCTGTTCTGTAATTCAGTTCCTGTGTAGCCAAGTTTACATTCCGTGTATTACTGATATCTTATGATGTTTCTTTTTCTGTGTGACTTATTTCAGTTAGAATCATCATACCTGAATCCACTCATTGTGCTGCTAAGGGCCTGATGACATAGATTTCATTGCTGAGTGATATTGCTTTGTAAGTAAATACCACAACTTCTTTATCCATTTTTCACTTTCTGCGATGTTGAACTTGTACTGTAAACGAGGTTCTTGTAAACAGAGGCGTCCCAAACTTTGGGGTGGCTGTGTCTTTTTGATTTTAATTTCCCTAAGCTATAGGACCATAAGTGGAAGTGCCCTAGGCTCTGTTGCTTTGTTTTTTAGATGTTTCAGGAAACACCATACACTTCTCCCGAGTGTCTGTTGGCAATTTACATCCCGCCCATCAGCATAACAAGGCTCCCAGTTCTCCATGGCCTGTCCTGCCTTTCTGGATTTTACACTTTTTTCAGATGGCCCTTTTGACCGGGGGGAAGTGAGACTTCATTGTAGTGCAGATTTCCTTTGCAAGCTTGCTTGGTTGGCCAAAAAGGGCGTATGCGTTTTTTCCTGAATATATTCAGGAAAAAACGCATACGCCCTTTTTGGCCAAGTGCATCATTGTGGACGTTCTGCCTCTTTTCCTATGCTTTCAATGCAATTCCAGTCTACCTCCTGAAATCGGTTTCCTGCAATTCTGCCCCGCTTTCAAGTCCTCTTGGCAGCCTTACTTCAGTATATTTTTGGACGATAGCTGTCATTTATAACTCTGCAGGTTTGTGAATTACAGTGCCCCTGAGCTCCTTTCTTCAACTCGCTTTCTTTTGAGCCGGCCGCAACACCGCAGGATGGCTTCAGGCCCTAATCTGGTTCCGGCACGGCACGCTGAGCCTTTGGTTAATTCCTCTTCCTGGTGGGAAATGAGAGTTAAATTTGCCCGTCCAGACACCTCCAGCTAGTCTCTCATTGGTTCTCGCTATTCCTGTTCATCTTCCGCAGAAATTGCAAACTGGGCCAAACAGGAGGTTAAAGGGACTGACTCTCCAAGTCGGGAGGGTGTTAGTAAAGCGTCTGGAATGTTGCACCCGAGTACCAGGGTACGAAAACTGAGACATATTTGAACACGTCTCCCGATCACATGGTTGATCAGACTCTAGGTTCCACATGCATGTTTTAGCTGAAGGAAGAATACCTTAAACCTGGGTAGTTGAAACCCGTGGAATGGGTACCATGCAATATGACTTCAAAGGGTCTTCATTTGCTCACCGAACCTCTCCAATCCTATCACTGCTGCGTTTATGCCCCTGTACACATGCTTGATTCTCTTTCGGAGACATAGCAATCCATAGGTTTTAAGATACTTACTAGTCAGGTACATTCTTAGGCATTTAATATGCGGTGTTGAGTCCATTTCGTTGAGCAAGAGGTAGCTCTTGTCTATTCCATATTTGGCTTAAGGAACTTTATCTGTGCTCATTTCAATCTCTGGTTTCATGCAGCACCCCAACTCACCTTTACCCTTAAGCAAGCATAAGTTGGTTTTCTAAATTTGAGACCCTGTTCTGTTCTGTAATTCAGTTCCTGTGTAGCCAAGTTTACATTCCGTGTATTACTGATATCTTATGATGTTTCTTTTTCTGTGTGACTTATTTCAGTTAGAATCATCATACCTGAATCCACTCATTGTGCTGCTAAGGGCCTGATGACATAGATTTCATTGCTGAGTGATATTGCTTTGTAAGTAAATACCACAACTTCTTTATCCATTTTTCACTTTCTGCGATGTTGAACTTGTACTGTAAACGAGGTTCTTGTAAACAGAGGCGTCCCAAACTTTGGGGTGGCTGTGTCTTTTTGATTTTAATTTCCCTAAGCTATAGGACCATAAGTGGAAGTGCCCTAGGCTCTGTTGCTTTGTTTTTTAGATGTTTCAGGAAACACCATACACTTCTCCCGAGTGTCTGTTGGCAATTTACATCCCGCCCATCAGCATAACAAGGCTCCCAGTTCTCCATGGCCTGTCCTGCCTTTCTGGATTTTACACTTTTTTCAGATGGCCCTTTTGACCGGGGGGAAGTGAGACTTCATTGTAGTGCAGATTTCCTTTGCAAGCTTGCTTGGTTGGCCAAAAAGGGCGTATGCGTTTTTTCCTGAATATATTCAGGAAAAAACCCATACGCCCTTTTTGGCCAAGTGCATCATTGTGGACGTTCTGCCTCTTTTCCTATGCTTTCAATGCAATTCCAGTCTGCCTCCTGAAATCGGTTTCCTGCAATTCTGCCCTGCTTTCAAGTCCTCTTGGCAGCCTTACTTCAGTATATTTTTGGACGATAGCTGTCATTTATAACTCTGCAGGTTTGTGAATTACAGTGCCCCTGAGCTCCTTTCTTCAACTCGCTTTCTTTTGAGCTGGCCGCAACACCGCAGGATGGCTTCAGGCCCTAATCTGGTTCCGGCACGGCACGCTGAGCCTTTGGTTAATTCCTCTTCCTGGTGGGAAATGAGAGTTAAATTTGCCCGTCCAGACACCTCCAGCTAGTCTCTCATTGGTTCTCGCTATTCCTGTTCATCTTCCGCAGAAATTGCAAACTGGGCCAAACAGGAGGTTAAAGGGACTGACTCTCCAAGTCGGGAGGGTGTTAGTAAAGCGTCTGGAATGTTGCACCCGAGTACCAGGGTACGAAAACTGAGACATATTTGAACACGTCTCCCGATCACATGGTTGATCATACTCTAGGTTCCACATGCATGTTTTAGCTGAAGGAAGAATACCTTAAACCTGGGTAGTTGAAACCCGTGGAATGGGTACCATGCAATATGACTTCAAAGGGTCTTCATTTGCTCACCGAACCTCTCCAATCCTATCACTGCTGCGTTTATGCCCCTGTACACATGCTTGATTCTCTTTCGGAGACATAGCAATCCATAGGTTTTAAGATACTTACTAGTCAGGTACATTCTTAGGCATTTAATATGCGGTGTTGAGTCCATTTCGTTGAGCAAGGAGTAGCTCTTGTCTATTCCATATTTGGCTTAAGGAACTTTATCTGTGCTCATTTCAATCTCTGGTTTTATGCAGCACCCCAACTAACCTTTACCCTTAAGCAAGCATAAGTTGGTTTTCTAAATTTGAGACCCTGTTCTGTTCTGTAATTCAGTTCCTGTGTAGCCAAGTTTACATTCCGTGTATTACTGATATCTTATGATGTTTCTTTTTCTGTGTGACTTATTTCAGTTAGAATCATCATACCTGAATCCACTCATTGTGCTGCTAAGGGCCTGATGACATAGATTTCATTGCTGAGTGATATTGCTTTGTAAGTAAATACCACAACTTCTTTATCCATTTTTCACTTTCTGCGATGTTGAACTTGTACTGTAAACGAGGTTCTTGTAAACAGAGGCGTCCCAAACTTTGGGGTGGCTGTGTCTTTTTGATTTTAATTTCCCTAAGCTATAGGACCATAAGTGGAAGTGCCCTAGGCTCTGTTGCTTTGTTTTTTAGATGTTTCAGGAAACACCATACACTTCTCCCGAGTGTCTGTTGGCAATTTACATCCCGCCCATCAGCATAACAAGGCTCCCAGTTCTCCATGGCCTGTCCTGCCTTTCTGGATTTTACACTTTTTTCAGATGGCCCTTTTGACCGGGGGGAAGTGAGACTTCATTGTAGTGCAGATTTCCTTTGCAAGCTTGCTTGGTTGGCCAAAAAGGGCGTATGCGTTTTTTCCTGAATATATTCAGGAAAAAACGCATACGCCCTTTTTGGCCAAGTGCATCATTGTGGACGTTCTGCCTCTTTTCCTATGCTTTCAATGCAATTCCAGTCTACCTCCTGAAATCGGTTTCCTGCAATTCTGCCCCGCTTTCAAGTCCTCTTGGCAGCCTTACTTCAGTATATTTTTGGACGATAGCTGTCATTTATAACTCTGCAGGTTTGTGAATTACAGTGCCCCTGAGCTCCTTTCTTCAACTCGCTTTCTTTTGAGCTGGCCGCAACACCGCAGGATGGCTTCAGGCCCTAATCTGGTTCCGGCACGGCACGCTGAGCCTTTGGTTAATTCCTCTTCCTGGTGGGAAATGAGAGTTAAATTTGCCCGTCCAGACACCTCCAGCTAGTCTCTCATTGGTTCTCGCTATTCCTGTTCATCTTCCGCAGAAATTGCAAACTGGGCCAAACAGGAGGTTAAAGGGACTGACTCTCCAAGTCGGGAGGGTGTTAGTAAAGCGTCTGGAATGTTGCACCCGAGTACCAGGGTACGAAAACTGAGACATATTTGAACACGTCTCCCGATCACATGGTTGATCAGACTCTAGGTTCCACATGCATGTTTTAGCTGAAGGAAGAATACCTTAAACCTGGGTAGTTGAAACCCGTGGAATGGGTACCATGCAATATGACTTCAAAGGGTCTTCATTTGCTCACCGAACCTCTCCAATCCTATCACTGCTGCGTTTATGCCCCTGTACGCATGCTTGATTCTCTTTCGGAGACATAGCAATCCATAGGTTTTAAGATACTTACTAGTCAGGTACATTCTTAGGCATTTAATATGCGGTGTTGAGTCCATTTCGTTGAGCAAGAGGTAGCTCTTGTCTATTCCATATTTGGCTTAAGGAACTTTATCTGTGCTCATTTCAATCTCTGGTTTTATGCAGCACCCCAACTCACCTTTCCCCTTAAGCAAGCATAAGTTGGTTTTCTAAATTTGAGACCCTGTTCTGTTCTGTAATTCAGTTCCTGTGTAGCCAAGTTTACATTCCGTGTATTACTGATATCTTATGATGTTTCTTTTTCTGTGTGACTTATTTCAGTTAGAATCATCATACCTGAATCCACTCATTGTGCTGCTAAGGGCCTGATGACATAGATTTCATTGCTGAGTGATATTGCTTTGTAAGTAAATACCACAACTTCTTTATCCATTTTTCACTTTCTGCGATGTTGAACTTGTACTGTAAACGAGGTTCTTGTAAACAGAGGCGTCCCAATGTTTGGGGTGGCTGTGTCTTTTTGATTTTAATTTCCCTAAGCTATAGGACCATAAGTGGAAGTGCCCTAGGCTCTGTTGCTTTGTTTTTTAGATGTTTCAGGAAACACCATACACTTCTCCCGAGTGTCTGTTGGCAATTTACATCCCGCCCATCAGCATAACAAGGCTCCCAGTTCTCCATGGCCTGTCCTGCCTTTCTGGATTTTACACTTTTTTCAGATGGCCCTTTTGACCGGGGGGAAGTGAGACTTCATTGTAGTGCAGATTTCCTTTGCAAGCTTGCTTGGTTGGCCAAAAAGGGCGTATGCGTTTTTTCCTGAATATATTCAGGAAAAAACGCATACGCCCTTTTTGGCCAAGTGCATCATTGTGGACGTTCTGCCTCTTTTCCTATGCTTTCAATGCAATTCCAGTCTACCTCCTGAAATCGGTTTCCTGCAATTCTGCCCCGCTTTCAAGTCCTCTTGGCAGCCTTACTTCAGTATATTTTTGGACGATAGCTGTCATTTATAACTCTGCAGGTTTGTGAATTACAGTGCCCCTGAGCTCCTTTCTTCAACTCGCTTTCTTGTGACCTGGCCGCAACACCGCAGGATGGCTTCAGGCCCTAATCTGGTTCCGGCACGGCACGCTGAGCCTTTGGTTAATTCCTCTTCCTGGTGGGAAATGAGAGTTAAATTTGCCCGTCCAGACACCTCCAGCTAGTCTCTCATTGGTTCTCGCTATTCCTGTTCATCTTCCGCAGAAATTGCAAACTGGGCCAAACAGGAGGTTAAAGGGACTGACTCTCCAAGTCGGGAGGGTGTTAGTAAAGCGTCTGGAATGTTGCACCCGAGTACCAGGGTACGAAAACTGAGACATATTTGAACACGTCTCCCGATCACATGGTTGATCAGACTCTAGGTTCCACATGCATGTTTTAGCTGAAGGAAGAATACCTTAAACCTGGGTAGTTGAAACCCGTGGAATGGGTACCATGCAATATGACTTCAAAGGGTCTTCATTTGCTCACCGAACCTCTCCAATCCTATCACTGCTGCGTTTATGCCCCTGTACACATGCTTGATTCTCTTTCGGAGACATAGCAATCCATAGGTTTTAAGATACTTACTAGTCAGGTACATTCTTAGGCATTTAATATGCGGTGTTGAGTCCATTTCGTTGAGCAAGGAGTAGCTCTTGTCTATTCCATATTTGGCTTAAGGAACTTTATCTGTGCTCATTTCAATCTCTGGTTTTATGCAGCACCCCAACTCACCTTTACCCTTAAGCAAGCATAAGTTGGTTTTCTAAATTTGAGACCCTGTTCTGTTCTGTAATTCAGTTCCTGTGTAGCCAAGTTTACATTCCGTGTATTACTGATATCTTATGATGTTTCTTTTTCTGTGTGACTTATTTCAGTTAGAATCATCATACCTGAATCCACTCATTGTGCTGCTAAGGGCCTGATGACATAGATTTCATTGCTGAGTGATATTGCTTTGTAAGTAAATACCACAACTTCTTTATCCATTTTTCACTTTCTGCGATGTTGAACTTGTACTGTAAACGAGGTTCTTGTAAACAGAGGCGTCCCAATGTTTGGGGTGGCTGTGTCTTTTTGATTTTAATTTCCCTAAGCTATAGGACCATAAGTGGAAGTGCCCTAGGCTCTGTTGCTTTGTGTTTTAGATGTTTCAGGAAACACCATACACTTCTCCCGAGTGTCTGTTGGCAATTTACATCCCGCCCATCAGCATAACAAGGCTCCCAGTTCTCCATGGCCTGTCCTGCCTTTCTGGATTTTACACTTTTTTCAGATGGCCCTTTTGACCGGGGGGAAGTGAGACTTCATTGTAGTGCAGATTTCCTTTGCAAGCTTGCTTGGTTGGCCAAAAAGGGCGTATGCGTTTTTTCCTGAATATATTCAGGAAAAAACGCATACGCCCTTTTTGGCCAAGTGCATCATTGTGGACGTTCTGCCTCTTTTCCTATGCTTTCAATGCAATTCCAGTCTACCTCCTGAAATCGGTTTCCTGCAATTCTGCCCCGCTTTCAAGTCCTCTTGGCAGCCTTACTTCAGTATATTTTTGGACGATAGCTGTCATTTATAACTCTGCAGGTTTGTGAATTACAGTGCCCCTGAGCTCCTTTCTTCAACTCGCTTTCTTTTGAGCTGGCCGCAACACCGCAGGATGGCTTCAGGCCCTAATCTGGTTCCGGCACGGCACGCTGAGCCTTTGGTTAATTCCTCTTCCTGGTGGGAAATGAGAGTTAAATTTGCCCGTCCAGACACCTCCAGCTAGTCTCTCATTGGTTCTCGCTATTCCTGTTCATCTTCCGCAGAAATTGCAAACTGGGCCAAACAGGAGGTTAAAGGGACTGACTCTCCAAGTCGGGAGGGTGTTAGTAAAGCGTCTGGAATGTTGCACCCGAGTACCAGGGTACGAAAACTGAGACATATTTGAACACGTCTCCCGATCACATGGTTGATCATACTCTAGGTTCCACATGCATGTTTTACCTGAAGGAAGAATACCTTAAACCTGGGTAGTTGAAACCCGTGGAATGGGTACCATGCAATATGACTTCAAAGGGTCTTCATTTGCTCACCGAACCTCTCCAATCCTATCACTGCTGCGTTTATGCCCCTGTACGCATGCTTGATTCTCTTTCGGAGACATAGCAATCCATAGGTTTTAAGATACTTACTAGTCAGGTACATTCTTAGGCATTTAATATGCGGTGTTGAGTCCATTTCGTTGAGCAAGGAGTAGCTCTTGTCTATTCCATATTTGGCTTAAGGAACTTTATCTGTGCTCATTTCAATCTCTGGTTTTATGCAGCACCCCAACTCACCTTTACCCTTAAGCAAGCATAAGTTGGTTTTCTAAATTTGAGACCGTGTTCTGTTCTGTAATTCAGTTCCTGTGTAGCCAAGTTTACATTCCGTGTATTACTGATATCTTATGATGTTTCTTTTTCTGTGTGACTTATTTCAGTTAGAATCATCATACCTGAATCCACTCATTGTGCTGCTAAGGGCCTGATGACATAGATTTCATTGCTGAGTGATATTGCTTTGTAAGTAAATACCACAACTTCTTTATCCATTCTTCACTTTCTGCGATGTTGAACTTGTACTGTAAACGAGGTTCTTGTAAACAGAGGCGTCCCAAACTTTGGGGTGGCTGTGTCTTTTTGATTTTAATTTCCCTAAGCTATAGGACCATAAGTGGAAGTGCCCTAGGCTCTGTTGCTTTGTTTTTTAGATGTTTCAGGAAACACCATACACTTCTCCCGAGTGTCTGTTGGCAATTTACATCCCGCCCATCAGCATAACAAGGCTCCCAGTTCTCCATGGCCTGTCCTGCCTTTCTGGATTTTACACTTTTTTCAGATGGCCCTTTTGACCGGGGGGAAGTGAGACTTCATTGTAGTGCAGATTTCCTTTGCAAGCTTGCTTGGTTGGCCAAAAAGGGCGTATGCGTTTTTTCCTGAATATATTCAGGAAAAAACGCATACGCCCTTTTTGGCCAAGTGCATCATTGTGGACGTTCTGCCTCTTTTCCTATGCTTTCAATGCAATTCCAGTCTACCTCCTGAAATCGGTTTCCTGCAATTCTGCCCCGCTTTCAAGTCCTCTTGGCAGCCTTACTTCAGTATATTTTTGGACGATAGCTGTCATTTATAAGTCTGCAGGTTTGTGAATTACAGTGCCCCTGAGCTCCTTTCTTCAACTCGCTTTCTTTTGAGCTGGCCGCAACACCGCAGGATGGCTTCAGGCCCTAATCTGGTTCCGGCACGGCACGCTGAGCCTTTGGTTAATTCCTCTTCCTGGTGGGAAATGAGAGTTAAATTTGCCCGTCCAGACACCTCCAGCTAGTCTCTCATTGGTTCTCGCTATTCCTGTTCATCTTCCGCAGAAATTGCAAACTGGGCCAAACAGGAGGTTAAAGGGACTGACTCTCCAAGTCGGGAGGGTGTTAGTAAAGCGTCTGGAATGTTGCACCCGAGTACCAGGGTACGAAAACTGAGACATATTTGAACACGTCTCCCGATCACATGGTTGATCATACTCTAGGTTCCACATGCATGTTTTA
This sequence comes from Pseudorca crassidens, assembly GCF_039906515.1. Taxonomy (NCBI): domain Eukaryota; kingdom Metazoa; phylum Chordata; class Mammalia; order Artiodactyla; family Delphinidae; genus Pseudorca; species Pseudorca crassidens. The sequence goes on from NW_027136311.1 coordinate 697,922, forward strand.
GCTGAAGGAAGAATACCTTAAACCTGGGTAGTTGAAACCCGTGGAATGGGTACCATGCAATATGACTTCAAAGGGTCTTCATTTGCTCACCGAACCTCTCCAATCCTATCACTGCTGCGTTTATGCCCCTGTACACATGCTTGATTCTCTTTCGGAGACATAGCAATCCATAGGTTTTAAGATACTTACTAGTCAGGTACATTCTTAGGCATTTAATATGCGGTGTTGAGTCCATTTCGTTGAGCAAGGAGTAGCTCTTGTCTATTCCATATTTGGCTTAAGGAACTTTATCTGTGCTCATTTCAATCTCTGGTTTTATGCAGCACCCCAACTCACCTTTACCCTTAAGCAAGCATAAGTTGGTTTTCTAAATTTGAGACCCTGTTCTGTTCTGTAATTCAGTTCCTGTGTAGCCAAGTTTACATTCCGTGTATTACTGATATCTTATGATGTTTCTTTTTCTGTGTGACTTATTTCAGTTAGAATCATCATACCTGAATCCACTCATTGTGCTGCTAAGGGCCTGATGACATAGATTTCATTGCTGAGTGATATTGCTTTGTAAGTAAATACCACAACTTCTTTATCCATTCTTCACTTTCTGCGATGTTGAACTTGTACTGTAAACGAGGTTCTTGTAAACAGAGGCGTCCCAAACTTTGGGGTGCTGTGTCTTTTTGATTTTAATTTCCCTAAGCTATAGGACCATAAGTGGAAGTGCCCTAGGCTCTGTTGCTTTGTTTTTTAGATGTTTCAGGAAACACCATACACTTCTCCCGAGTGTCTGTTGGCAATTTACATCCCGCCCATCAGCATAACAAGGCTCCCAGTTCTCCATGGCCTGTACTGCCTTTCTGGATTTTACACTTTTTTCAGATGGCCCTTTTGACCGGGGGGAAGTGAGACTTCATTGTAGTGCAGATTTCCTTTGCAAGCTTGCTTGGTTGGCCAAAAAGTGCGTATGCGTTTTTTCCTGAATATATTCAGAAAAAAACGCATACGCCCTTTTTGGCCAAGTGCATCATTGTGGACGTTCTGCCTCTTTTCCTATGCTTTCAATGCAATTCCAGTCTACCTCCTGAAATCGGTTTCCTGCAATTCTGCCCCGCTTTCAAGTCCTCTTGGCAGCCTTACTTCAGTATATTTTTGGACGATAGCTGTCATTTATAACTCTGCAGGTTTGTGAATTACAGTGCCCCTGAGCTCCTTTCTTCAACTCGCTTTCTTTTGAGCTGGCCGCAACACCGCAGGATGGCTTCAGGCCCTAATCTGGTTCCGGCACGGCACGCTGAGCCTTTGGTTAATTCCTCTTCCTGGTGGGAAATGAGAGTTAAATTTGCCCGTCCAGACACGTCCAGCTAGTCTCTCATTGGTTCTCGCTATTCCTGTTCATCTTCCGCAGAAATTGCAAACTGGGCCAAACAGGAGGTTAAAGGGACTGACTCTCCAAGTCGGGAGGGTGTTAGTAAAGCGTCTGGAATGTTGCACCCGAGTACCAGGGTACGAAAACTGAGACATATTTGAACACGTCTCCTGATCACATGGTTGATCATACTCTAGGTTCCACATGCATGTTTTAGCTGAAGGAAGAATACCTTAAACCTGGGTAGTTGAAACCCGTGGAATGGGTACCATGCAATATGACTTCAAAGGGTCTTCATTTGCTCACCGAACCTCTCCAATCCTATCACTGCTGCGTTTATGCCCCTGTACACATGCTTGATTCTCTTTCGGAGACATAGCAATCCATAGGTTTTAAGATACTTACTAGTCAGGTACATTCTTAGGCATTTAATATGCGGTGTTGAGTCCATTTCGTTGAGCAAGGAGTAGCTCTTGTCTATTCCATATTTGGCTTAAGGAACTTTATCTGTGCTCATTTCAATCTCTGGTTTTATGCAGCACCCCAACTCACCTTTCCCCTTAAGCAAGCATAAGTTGGTTTTCTAAATTTGAGACCCTGTTCTGTTCTGTAATTCAGTTCCTGTGTAGCCAAGTTTACATTCCGTGTATTACTGATATCTTATGATGTTTCTTTTTCTGTGTGACTTATTTCAGTTAGAATCATCATACCTGAATCCACTCATTGTGCTGCTAAGGGCCTGATGACATAGATTTCATTGCTGAGTGATATTGCTTTGTAAGTAAATACCACAACTTCTTTATCCATTTTTCACTTTCTGCGATGTTGAACTTGTACTGTAAACGAGGTTCTTGTAAACAGAGGCGTCCCAAACTTTGGGGTGGCTGTGTCTTTTTGATTTTAATTTCCCTAAGCTATAGGACCATAAGTGGAAGTGCCCTAGGCTCTGTTGCTTTGTTTTTTAGATGTTTCAGGAAACACCATACACTTCTCCCGAGTGTCTGTTGGCAATTTACATCCCGCCCATCAGCATAACAAGGCTCCCAGTTCTCCATGGCCTGTCCTGCCTTTCTGGATTTTACACTTTTTTCAGATGGCCCTTTTGACCGGGGGGAAGTGAGACTTCATTGTAGTGCAGATTTCCTTTGCAAGCTTGCTTGGTTGGCCAAAAAGGGCGTATGCGTTTTTTCCTGAATATATTCAGGAAAAAACGCATACGCCCTTTTTGGCCAAGTGCATCATTGTGGACGTTCTGCCTCTTTTCCTATGCTTTCAATGCAATTCCAGTCTACCTCCTGAAATCGGTTTCCTGCAATTCTGCCCCGCTTTCAAGTCCTCTTGGCAGCCTTACTTCAGTATATTTTTGGACGATAGCTGTCATTTATAACTCTGCAGGTTTGTGAATTACAGTGCCCCTGAGCTCCTTTCTTCAACTCGCTTTCTTTTGAGCTGGCCGCAACACCGCAGGATGGCTTCAGGCCCTAATCTGGTTCCGGCACGGCACGCTGAGCCTTTGGTTAATTCCTCTTCCTGGTGGGAAATGAGAGTTAAATTTGCCCGTCCAGACACGTCCAGCTAGTCTCTCATTGGTTCTCGCTATTCCTGTTCATCTTCCGCAGAAATTGCAAACTGGGCCAAACAGGAGGTTAAAGGGACTGACTCTCCAAGTCGGGAGGGTGTTAGTAAAGCGTCTGGAATGTTGCACCCGAGTACCAGGGTACGAAAACTGAGACATATTTGAACACGTCTCCCGATCACATGGTTGATCATACTCTAGGTTTCACATGCATGTTTTAGCTGAAAGAAGAATACCTTAAACCTGGGTAGTTGAAACCCGTGGAATGGGTACCATGCAATATGACTTCAAAGGGTCTTCATTTGCTCACCGAACCTCTCCAATCCTATCACTGCTGCGTTTATGCCCCTGTACGCATGCTTGATTCTCTTTCGGAGACATAGCAATCCATAGGTTTTAAGATACTTGCTAGTCAGGTACATTCTTAGGCATTTAATATGCGGTGTTGAGTCCATTTCGTTGAGCAAGAGGTAGCTCTTGTCTATTCCATATTTGGCTTAAGGAACTTTATCTGTGCTCATTTCAATCTCTGGTTTTATGCAGCACCCCAACTCACCTTTACCCTTAAGCAAGCATAAGTTGGTTTTCTAAATTTGAGACCCTGTTCTGTTCTGTAATTCAGTTCCTGTGTAGCCAAGTTTACATTCCGTGTATTACTGATATCTTATGATGTTTCTTTCTCTGTGTGACTTATTTCAGTTAGAATCATCATACCTGAATCCACTCATTGTGCTGCTAAGGGCCTGATGACATAGATTTCATTGCTGAGTGATATTGCTTTGTAAGTAAATACCACAACTTCTTTATCCATTTTTCACTTTCTGCGATGTTGAACTTGTACTGTAAACGAGGTTCTTGTAAACAGAGGCATCCCAAACTTTGGGGTGGCTGTGTCTTTTTGATTTTAATTTCCCTAAGCTATAGGACCATAAGTGGAAGTGCCCTAGGCTCTGTTGCTTTGTTTTTTAGATGTTTCAGGAAACACCATACACTTCTCCCGAGTGTCTGTTGGCAATTTACATCCCGCCCATCAGCATAACAAGGCTCCCAGTTCTCCATGGCCTGTACTGCCTTTCTGGATTTTACACTTTTTTCAGATGGCCCTTTTGACCGGGGGGAAGTGAGACTTCATTGTAGTGCAGATTTCCTTTGCAAGCTTGCTTGGTTGGCCAAAAAGGGCGTATGCGTTTTTTCCTGAATATATTCAGGAAAAAACGCATACGCCCTTTTTGGCCAAGTGCATCATTGTGGACGTTCTGCCTCTTTTCCTATGTTTTCAATGCAATTCCAGTCTACCTCCTGAAATCGGTTTCCTGCAATTCTGCCCCGCTTTCAAGTCCTCTTGGCAGCCTTACTTCAGTATATTTTTGGACGATAGCTGTCATTTATAACTCTGCAGGTTTGTGAATTACAGTGCCCCTGAGCTCCTTTCTTCAACTCGCTTTCTTTTGAGCTGGCCGCAACACCGCAGGATGGCTTCAGGCCCTAATCTGGTTCCGGCACGGCACGCTGAGCCTTTGGTTAATTCCTCTTCCTGGTGGGAAATGAGAGTTAAATTTGCCCGTCCAGACACCTCCAGCTAGTCTCTCATTGGTTCTCGCTATTCCTGTTCATCTTCCGCAGAAATTGCAAACTGGGCCAAACAGGAGGTTAAAGGGACTGACTCTCCAAGTCGGGAGGGTGTTAGTAAAGCGTCTGGAATGTTGCACCCGAGTACCAGGGTACGAAAACTGAGACATATTTGAACACGTCTCCCGATCACATGGTTGATCATACTCTAGGTTTCACATGCATGTTTTAGCTGAAAGAAGAATACCTTAAACCTGGGTAGTTGAAACCCGTGGAATGGGTACCATGCAATATGACTTCAAAGGGTCTTCATTTGCTCACCGAACCTCTCCAATCCTATCACTGCTGCGTTTATGCCCCTGTACGCATGCTTGATTCTCTTTCGGAGACATAGCAATCCATAGGTTTTAAGATACTTGCTAGTCAGGTACATTCTTAGGCATTTAATATGCGGTGTTGAGTCCATTTCGTTGAGCAAGAGGTAGCTCTTGTCTATTCCATATTTGGCTTAAGGAACTTTATCTGTGCTCATTTCAATCTCTGGTTTTATGCAGCACCCCAACTCACCTTTCCCCTTAAGCAAGCATAAGTTGGTTTTCTAAATTTGAGACCCTGTTCTGTTCTGTAATTCAGTTCCTGTGTAGCCAAGTTTACATTCCGTGTATTACTGATATCTTATGATGTTTCTTTTTCTGTGTGACTTATTTCAGTTAGAATCATCATACCTGAATCCACTCATTGTGCTGCTAAGGGCCTGATGACATAGATTTCATTGCTGAGTGATATTGCTTTGTAAGTAAATACCACAACTTCTTTATCCATTCTTCACTTTCTGCGATGTTGAACTTGTACTGTAAACGAGGTTCTTGTAAACAGAGGCGTCCCAAACTTTGGGGTGGCTGTGTCTTTTTGATTTTAATTTCCCTAAGCTATAGGACCATAAGTGGAAGTGCCCTAGGCTCTGTTGCTTTGTTTTTTAGATGTTTCAGGAAACACCATACACTTCTCCCGAGTGTCTGTTGGCAATTTACATCCCGCCCATCAGCATAACAAGGCTCCCAGTTCTCCATGGCCTGTCCTGCCTTTCTGGATTTTACACTTTTTTCAGATGGCCCTTTTGACCGGGGGGAAGTGAGACTTCATTGTAGTGCAGATTTCCTTTGCAAGCTTGCTTGGTTGGCCAAAAAGGGCGTATGCGTTTTTTCCTGAATATATTCAGGAAAAAACGCATACGCCCTTTTTGGCCAAGTGCATCATTGTGGACGTTCTGCCTCTTTTCCTATGCTTTCAATGCAATTCCAGTCTACCTCCTGAAATCGGTTTCCTGCAATTCTGCCCCGCTTTCAAGTCCTCTTGGCAGCCTTACTTCAGTATATTTTTGGACGATAGCTGTCATTTATAACTCTGCAGGTTTGTGAATTACAGTGCCCCTGAGCTCCTTTCTTCAACTCGCTTTCTTTTGAGCTGGCCGCAACACCGCAGGATGGCTTCAGGCCCTAATCTGGTTCCGGCACGGCACGCTGAGCCTTTGGTTAATTCCTCTTCCTGGTGGGAAATGAGAGTTAAATTTGCCCGTCCAGACACGTCCAGCTAGTCTCTCATTGGTTCTCGCTATTCCTGTTCATCTTCCGCAGAAATTGCAAACTGGGCCAAACAGGAGGTTAAAGGGACTGACTCTCCAAGTCGGGAGGGTGTTAGTAAAGCGTCTGGAATGTTGCACCCGAGTACCAGGGTACGAAAACTGAGACATATTTGAACACGTCTCCCGATCACATGGTTGATCATACTCTAGGTTCCACATGCATGTTTTAGCTGAAGGAAGAATACCTTAAACCTGGGTAGTTGAAACCCGTGGAATGGGTACCATGCAATATGACTTCAAAGGGTCTTCATTTGCTCACCGAACCTCTCCAATCCTATCACTGCTGCGTTTATGCCCCTGTACACATGCTTGATTCTCTTTCGGAGACATAGCAATCCATAGGTTTTAAGATACTTACTAGTCAGGTACATTCTTAGGCATTTAATATGCGGTGTTGAGTCCATTTCGTTGAGCAAGGAGTAGCTCTTGTCTATTCCATATTTGGCTTAAGGAACTTTATCTGTGCTCATTTCAATCTCTGGTTTTATGCAGCACCCCAACTCACCTTTCCCCTTAAGCAAGCATAAGTTGGTTTTCTAAATTTGAGACCCTGTTCTGTTCTGTAATTCAGTTCCTGTGTAGCCAAGTTTACATTCCGTGTATTACTGATATCTTATGATGTTTCTTTTTCTGTGTGACTTATTTCAGTTAGAATCATCATACCTGAATCCACTCATTGTGCTGCTAAGGGCCTGATGACATAGATTTCATTGCTGAGTGATATTGCTTTGTAAGTAAATACCACAACTTCTTTATCCATTCTTCACTTTCTGCGATGTTGAACTTGTACTGTAAACGAGGTTCTTGTAAACAGAGGCATCCCAAACTTTGGGGTGGCTGTGTCTTTTTGATTTTAATTTCCCTAAGCTATAGGACCATAAGTGGAAGTGCCCTAGGCTCTGTTGCTTTGTTTTTTAGATGTTTCAGGAAACACCATACACTTCTCCCGAGTGTCTGTTGGCAATTTACATCCCGCCCATCAGCATAACAAGGCTCCCAGTTCTCCATGGCCTGTCCTGCCTTTCTGGATTTTACACTTTTTTCAGATGGCCCTTTTGACCGGGGGGAAGTGAGACTTCATTGTAGTGCAGATTTCCTTTGCAAGCTTGCTTGGTTGGCCAAAAAGTGCGTATGCGTTTTTTCCTGAATATATTCAGGAAAAAACGCATACGCCCTTTTTGGCCAAGTGCATCATTGTGGACGTTCTGCCTCTTTTCCTATGCTTTCAATGCAATTCCAGTCTACCTCCTGAAATCGGTTTCCTGCAATTCTGCCCCGCTTTCAAGTCCTCTTGGCAGCCTTACTTCAGTATATTTTTGGACGATAGCTGTCATTTATAACTCTGCAGGTTTGTGAATTACAGTGCCCCTGAGCTCCTTTCTTCAACTCGCTTTCTTTTGAGCTGGCCGCAACACCGCAGGATGGCTTCAGGCCCTAATCTGGTTCCGGCACGGCACGCTGAGCCTTTGGTTAATTCCTCTTCCTGGTGGGAAATGAGAGTTAAATTTGCCCGTCCAGACACGTCCAGCTAGTCTCTCATTGGTTCTCGCTATTCCTGTTCATCTTCCGCAGAAATTGCAAACTGGGCCAAACAGGAGGTTAAAGGGACTGACTCTCCAAGTCGGGAGGGTGTTAGTAAAGCGTCTGGAATGTTGCACCCGAGTACCAGGGTACGAAAACTGAGACATATTTGAACACGTCTCCTGATCACATCGTTGATCATACTCTAGGTTCCACATGCATGTTTTAGCTGAAGGAAGAATACCTTAAACCTGGGTAGTTGAAACCCGTGGAATGGGTACCATGCAATATGACTTCAAAGGGTCTTCATTTGCTCACCGAACCTCTCCAATCCTATCACTGCTGCGTTTATGCCCCTGTACACATGCTTGATTCTCTTTCGGAGACATAGCAATCCATAGGTTTTAAGATACTTACTAGTCAGGTACATTCTTAGGCATTTAATATGCGGTGTTGAGTCCATTTCGTTGAGCAAGGAGTAGCTCTTGTCTATTCCATATTTGGCTTAAGGAATTTATCTGTGCTCATTTCAATCTCTGGTTTTATGCAGCACCCCAACTCACCTTTCCCCTTAAGCAAGCATAAGTTGGTTTTCTAAATTTGAGACCCTGTTCTGTTCTGTAATTCAGTTCCTGTGTAGCCAAGTTTACATTCCGTGTATTACTGATATCTTATGATGTTTCTTTTTCTGTGTGACTTATTTCAGTTAGAATCATCATACCTGAATCCACTCATTGTGCTGCTAAGGGCCTGATGACATAGATTTCATTGCTGAGTGATATTGCTTTGTAAGTAAATACCACAACTTCTTTATCCATTTTTCACTTTCTGCGATGTTGAACTTGTACTGTAAACGAGGTTCTTGTAAACAGAGGCGTCCCAAACTTTGGGGTGGCTGTGTCTTTTTGATTTTAATTTCCCTAAGCTATAGGACCATAAGTGGAAGTGCCCTAGGCTCTGTTGCTTTGTTTTTTAGATGTTTCAGGAAACACCATACACTTCTCCCGAGTGTCTGTTGGCAATTTACATCCCGCCCATCAGCATAACAAGGCTCCCAGTTCTCCATGGCCTGTCCTGCCTTTCTGGATTTTACACTTTTTTCAGATGGCCCTTTTGACCGGGGGGAAGTGAGACTTCATTGTAGTGCAGATTTCCTTTGCAAGCTTGCTTGGTTGGCCAAAAAGGGCGTATGCGTTTTTTCCTGAATATATTCAGGAAAAAACGCATACGCCCTTTTTGGCCAAGTGCATCATTGTGGACGTTCTGCCTCTTTTCCTATGCTTTCAATGCAATTCCAGTCTACCTCCTGAAATCGGTTTCCTGCAATTCTGCCCCGCTTTCAAGTCCTCTTGGCAGCCTTACTTCAGTATATTTTTGGACGATAGCTGTCATTTATAAGTCTGCAGGTTTGTGAATTACAGTGCCCCTGAGCTCCTTTCTTCAACTCGCTTTCTTTTGAGCTGGCCGCAACACCGCAGGATGGCTTCAGGCCCTAATCTGGTTCTGGCACGGCACGCTGAGCCTTTGGTTAATTCCTCTTCCTGGTGGGAAATGAGAGTTAAATTTGCCCGTCCAGACACCTCCAGCTAGTCTCTCATTGGTTCTCGCTATTCCTGTTCATCTTCCGCAGAAATTGCAAACTGGGCCAAACAGGAGGTTAAAGGGACTGACTCTCCAAGTCGGGAGGGTGTTAGTAAAGCGTCTGGAATGTTGCACCCGAGTACCAGGGTACGAAAACTGAGACATATTTGAACACGTCTCCCGATCACATGGTTGATCATACTCTAGGTTTCACATGCATGTTTTAGCTGAAAGAAGAATACCTTAAACCTGGGTAGTTGAAACCCGTGGAATGGGTACCATGCAATATGACTTCAAAGGGTCTTCATTTGCTCACCGAACCTCTCCAATCCTATCACTGCTGCGTTTATGCCCCTGTACGCATGCTTGATTCTCTTTCGGAGACATAGCAATCCATAGGTTTTAAGATACTTGCTAGTCAGGTACATTCTTAGGCATTTAATATGCGGTGTTGAGTCCATTTCGTTGAGCAAGAGGTAGCTCTTGTCTATTCCATATTTGGCTTAAGGAACTTTATCTGTGCTCATTTCAATCTCTGGTTTTATGCAGCACCCCAACTCACCTTTACCCTTAAGCAAGCATAAGTTGGTTTTCTAAATTTGAGACCCTGTTCTGTTCTGTAATTCAGTTCCTGTGTAGCCAAGTTTACATTCCGTGTATTACTGATATCTTATGATGTTTCTTTCTCTGTGTGACTTATTTCAGTTAGAATCATCATACCTGAATCCACTCATTGTGCTGCTAAGGGCCTGATGACATAGATTTCATTGCTGAGTGATATTGCTTTGTAAGTAAATACCACAACTTCTTTATCCATTTTTCACTTTCTGCGATGTTGAACTTGTACTGTAAACGAGGTTCTTGTAAACAGAGGCATCCCAAACTTTGGGGTGGCTGTGTCTTTTTGATTTTAATTTCCCTAAGCTATAGGACCATAAGTGGAAGTGCCCTAGGCTCTGTTGCTTTGTTTTTTAGATGTTTCAGGAAACACCATACACTTCTCCCGAGTGTCTGTTGGCAATTTACATCCCGCCCATCAGCATAACAAGGCTCCCAGTTCTCCATGGCCTGTCCTGCCTTTCTGGATTTTACACTTTTTTCAGATGGCCCTTTTGACCGGGGGGAAGTGAGACTTCATTGTAGTGCAGATTTCCTTTGCAAGCTTGCTTGGTTGGCCAAAAAGGGCGTATGCGTTTTTTCCTGAATATATTCAGGAAAAAACGCATACGCCCATTTTGGCCAAGTGCATCATTGTGGACGTTCTGCCTCTTTTCCTATGCTTTCAATGCAATTCCAGTCTACCTCCTGAAATCGGTTTCCTGCAATTCTGCCCCGCTTTCAAGTCCTCTTGGCAGCCTTACTTCAGTATATTTTTGGACGATAGCTGTCATTTATAACTCTGCAGGTTTGTGAATTACAGTGCCCCTGAGCTCCTTTCTTCAACTCGCTTTCTTGTGACCTGGCCGCAACACCGCAGGATGGCTTCAGGCCCTAATCTGGTTCCGGCACGGTACGCTGAGCCTTTGGTTAATTCCTCTTCCTGGTGGGAAATGAGAGTTAAATTTGCCTGTCCAGACACCTCCAGCTAGTCTCTCATTGGTTCTCGCTATTCCTGTTCATCTTCCGCAGAAATTGCAAACTGGGCCAAACAGGAGGTTAAAGGGACTGACTCTCCAAGTCGGGAGGGTGTTAGTAAAGCGTCTGGAATGTTGCACCCGAGTACCAGGGTACGAAAACTGAGACATATTTGAACACGTCTCCTGATCACATGGTTGATCATACTCTAGGTTCCACATGCATGTTTTAGCTGAAGGAAGAATACCTTAAACCTGGGTAGTTGAAACCCGTGGAATGGGTACCATGCAATATGACTTCAAAGGGTCTTCATTTGCTCACCGAACCTCTCCAATCCTATCACTGCTGCGTTTATGACCCTGTACACATGCTTGATTCTCTTTCGGAGACGTAGCAATCCATAGGTTTTAAGATACTTACTAGTCAGGTACATTCTTAGGCATTTAATATGCGGTGTTGAGTCCATTTCGTTGAGCAAGGAGTAGCTCTTGTCTATTCCATATTTGGCTTAAGGAACTTTATCTGTGCTCATTTCAATCTCTGGTTTTATGCAGCACCCCAACTCACCTTTACCCTTAAGCAAGCATAAGTTGGTTTTCTAAATTTGAGACCCTGTTCTGTTCTGTAATTCAGTTCCTGTGTAGCCAAGTTTACATTCCGTGTATTACTGATATCTTATGATGTTTCTTTTTCTGTGTGACTTATTTCAGTTAGAATCATCATACCTGAATCCACTCATTGTGCTGCTAAGGGCCTGATGACATAGATTTCATTGCTGAGTGATATTGCTTTGTAAGTAAATACCACAACTTCTTTATCCATTTTTCACTTTCTGCGATGTTGAACTTGTACTGTAAACGAGGTTCTTGTAAACAGAGGCGTCCCAAACTTTGGGGTGGCTGTGTCTTTTTGATTTTAATTTCCCTAAGCTATAGGACCATAAGTGGAAGTGCCCTAGGCTCTGTTGCTTTGTTTTTTAGATGTTTCAGGAAACACCATACACTTCTCCCGAGTGTCTGTTGGCAATTTACATCCCGCCCATCAGCATAACAAGGCTCCCAGTTCTCCATGGCCTGTCCTGCCTTTCTGGATTTTACACTTTTTTCAGATGGCCCTTTTGACCGGGGGGAAGTGAGACTTCATTGTAGTGCAGATTTCCTTTGCAAGCTTGCTTGGTTGGCCAAAAAGGGCGTATGCGTTTTTTCCTGAATATATTCAGGAAAAAACGCATACGCCCTTTTTGGCCAAGTGCATCATTGTGGACGTTCTGCCTCTTTTCCTATGCTTTCAATGCAATTCCAGTCTACCTCCTGAAATCGGTTTCCTGCAATTCTGCCCCGCTTTCAAGTCCTCTTGGCAGCCTTACTTCAGTATATTTTTGGACGATAGCTGTCATTTATAAGTCTGCAGGTTTGTGAATTACAGTGCCCCTGAGCTCCTTTCTTCAACTCGCTTTCTTGTGACCTGGCCGCAACACCGCAGGATGGCTTCAGGCCCTAATCTGGTTCCGGCACGGCACGCTGAGCCTTTGGTTAATTCCTCTTCCTGGTGGGAAATGAGAGTTAAATTTGCCCGTCCAGACACCTCCAGCTAGTCTCTCATTGGTTCTCGCTATTCCTGTTCATCTTCCGCAGAAATTGCAAACTGGGCCAAACAGGAGGTTAAAGGGACTGACTCTCCAAGTCGGGAGGGTGTTAGTAAAGCGTCTGGAATGTTGCACCCGAGTACCAGGGTACGAAAACTGAGACATATTTGAACACGTCTCCCGATCACATGGTTGATCATACTCTAGGTTTCACATGCATGTTTTAGCTGAAAGAAGAATACCTTAAACCTGGGTAGTTGAAACCCGTGGAATGGGTACCATGCAATATGACTTCAAAGGGTCTTCATTTGCTCACCGAACCTCTCCAATCCTATCACTGCTGCGTTTATGCCCCTGTACGCATGCTTGATTCTCTTTCGGAGACATAGCAATCCATAGGTTTTAAGATACTTGCTAGTCAGGTACATTCTTAGGCATTTAATATGCGGTGTTGAGTCCATTTCGTTGAGCAAGAGGTAGCTCTTGTCTATTCCATATTTGGCTTAAGGAACTTTATCTGTGCTCATTTCAATCTCTGGTTTTATGCAGCACCCCAACTCACCTTTACCCTTAAGCAAGCATAAGTTGGTTTTCTAAATTTGAGACCCTGTTCTGTTCTGTAATTCAGTTCCTGTGTAGCCAAGTTTACATTCCGTGTATTACTGATATCTTATGATGTTTCTTTCTCTGTGTGACTTATTTCAGTTAGAATCATCATACCTGAATCCACTCATTGTGCTGCTAAGGGCCTGATGACATAGATTTCATTGCTGAGTGATATTGCTTTGTAAGTAAATACCACAACTTCTTTATCCATTTTTCACTTTCTGCGATGTTGAACTTGTACTGTAAACGAGGTTCTTGTAAACAGAGGCATCCCAAACTTTGGGGTGGCTGTGTCTTTTTGATTTTAATTTCCCTAAGCTATAGGACCATAAGTGGAAGTGCCCTAGGCTCTGTTGCTTTGTTTTTTAGATGTTTCAGGAAACACCATACACTTCTCCCGAGTGTCTGTTGGCAATTTACATCCCGCCCATCAGCATAACAAGGCTCCCAGTTCTCCATGGCCTGTCCTGCCTTTCTGGATTTTACACTTTTTTCAGATGGCCCTTTTGACCGGGGGGAAGTGAGACTTCATTGTAGTGCAGATTTCCTTTGCAAGCTTGCTTGGTTGGCCAAAAAGGGCGTATGCGTTTTTTCCTGAATATATTCAGGAAAAAACGCATACGCCCATTTTGGCCAAGTGCATCATTGTGGACGTTCTGCCTCTTTTCCTATGCTTTCAATGCAATTCCAGTCTACCTCCTGAAATCGGTTTCCTGCAATTCTGCCCCGCTTTCAAGTCCTCTTGGCAGCCTTACTTCAGTATATTTTTGGACGATAGCTGTCATTTATAACTCTGCAGGTTTGTGAATTACAGTGCCCCTGAGCTCCTTTCTTCAACTCGCTTTCTTGTGACCTGGCCGCAACACCGCAGGATGGCTTCAGGCCCTAATCTGGTTCCGGCACGGTACGCTGAGCCTTTGGTTAATTCCTCTTCCTGGTGGGAAATGAGAGTTAAATTTGCCTGTCCAGACACCTCCAGCTAGTCTCTCATTGGTTCTCGCTATTCCTGTTCATCTTCCGCAGAAATTGCAAACTGGGCCAAACAGGAGGTTAAAGGGACTGACTCTCCAAGTCGGGAGGGTGTTAGTAAAGCGTCTGGAATGTTGCACCCGAGTACCAGGGTACGAAAACTGAGACATATTTGAACACGTCTCCTGATCACATGGTTGATCATACTCTAGGTTCCACATGCATGTTTTAGCTGAAGGAAGAATACCTTAAACCTGGGTAGTTGAAACCCGTGGAATGGGTACCATGCAATATGACTTCAAAGGGTCTTCATTTGCTCACCGAACCTCTCCAATCCTATCACTGCTGCGTTTATGACCCTGTACACATGCTTGATTCTCTTTCGGAGACGTAGCAATCCATAGGTTTTAAGATACTTACTAGTCAGGTACATTCTTAGGCATTTAATATGCGGTGTTGAGTCCATTTCGTTGAGCAAGGAGTAGCTCTTGTCTATTCCATATTTGGCTTAAGGAACTTTATCTGTGCTCATTTCAATCTCTGGTTTTATGCAGCACCCCAACTCACCTTTACCCTTAAGCAAGCATAAGTTGGTTTTCTAAATTTGAGACCCTGTTCTGTTCTGTAATTCAGTTCCTGTGTAGCCAAGTTTACATTCCGTGTATTACTGATATCTTATGATGTTTCTTTTTCTGTGTGACTTATTTCAGTTAGAATCATCATACCTGAATCCACTCATTGTGCTGCTAAGGGCCTGATGACATAGATTTCATTGCTGAGTGATATTGCTTTGTAAGTAAATACCACAACTTCTTTATCCATTTTTCACTTTCTGCGATGTTGAACTTGTACTGTAAACGAGGTTCTTGTAAACAGAGGCGTCCCAAACTTTGGGGTGGCTGTGTCTTTTTGATTTTAATTTCCCTAAGCTATAGGACCATAAGTGGAAGTGCCCTAGGCTCTGTTGCTTTGTTTTTTAGATGTTTCAGGAAACACCATACACTTCTCCCGAGTGTCTGTTGGCAATTTACATCCCGCCCATCAGCATAACAAGGCTCCCAGTTCTCCATGGCCTGTCCTGCCTTTCTGGATTTTACACTTTTTTCAGATGGCCCTTTTGACCGGGGGGAAGTGAGACTTCATTGTAGTGCAGATTTCCTTTGCAAGCTTGCTTGGTTGGCCAAAAAGGGCGTATGCGTTTTTTCCTGAATATATTCAGGAAAAAACGCATACGCCCTTTTTGGCCAAGTGCATCATTGTGGACGTTCTGCCTCTTTTCCTATGCTTTCAATGCAATTCCAGTCTACCTCCTGAAATCGGTTTCCTGCAATTCTGCCCCGCTTTCAAGTCCTCTTGGCAGCCTTACTTCAGTATATTTTTGGACGATAGCTGTCATTTATAAGTCTGCAGGTTTGTGAATTACAGTGCCCCTGAGCTCCTTTCTTCAACTCGCTTTCTTGTGACCTGGCCGCAACACCGCAGGATGGCTTCAGGCCCTAATCTGGTTCCGGCACGGCACGCTGAGCCTTTGGTTAATTCCTCTTCCTGGTGGGAAATGAGAGTTAAATTTGCCCGTCCAGACACCTCCAGCTAGTCTCTCATTGGTTCTCGCTATTCCTGTTCATCTTCCGCAGAAATTGCAAACTGGGCCAAACAGGAGGTTAAAGGGACTGACTCTCCAAGTCGGGAGGGTGTTAGTAAAGCGTCTGGAATGTTGCACCCGAGTACCAGGGTACGAAAACTGAGACATATTTGAACACGTCTCCCGATCACATGGTTGATCATACTCTAGGTTTCACATGCATGTTTTAGCTGAAAGAAGAATACCTTAAACCTGGGTAGTTGAAACCCGTGGAATGGGTACCATGCAATATGACTTCAAAGGGTCTTCATTTGCTCACCGAACCTCTCCAATCCTATCACTGCTGCGTTTATGCCCCTGTACGCATGCTTGATTCTCTTTCGGAGACATAGCAATCCATAGGTTTTAAGATACTTGCTAGTCAGGTACATTCTTAGGCATTTAATATGCGGTGTTGAGTCCATTTCGTTGAGCAAGAGGTAGCTCTTGTCTATTCCATATTTGGCTTAAGGAACTTTATCTGTGCTCATTTCAATCTCTGGTTTTATGCAGCACCCCAACTCACCTTTACCCTTAAGCAAGCATAAGTTGGTTTTCTAAATTTGAGACCCTGTTCTGTTCTGTAATTCAGTTCCTGTGTAGCCAAGTTTACATTCCGTGTATTACTGATATCTTATGATGTTTCTTTCTCTGTGTGACTTATTTCAGTTAGAATCATCATACCTGAATCCACTCATTGTGCTGCTAAGGGCCTGATGACATAGATTTCATTGCTGAGTGATATTGCTTTGTAAGTAAATACCACAACTTCTTTATCCATTTTTCACTTTCTGCGATGTTGAACTTGTACTGTAAACGAGGTTCTTGTAAACAGAGGCATCCCAAACTTTGGGGTGGCTGTGTCTTTTTGATTTTAATTTCCCTAAGCTATAGGACCATAAGTGGAAGTGCCCTAGGCTCTGTTGCTTTGTTTTTTAGATGTTTCAGGAAACACCATACACTTCTCCCGAGTGTCTGTTGGCAATTTACATCCCGCCCATCAGCATAACAAGGCTCCCAGTTCTCCATGGCCTGTCCTGCCTTTCTGGATTTTACACTTTTTTCAGATGGCCCTTTTGACCGGGGGGAAGTGAGACTTCATTGTAGTGCAGATTTCCTTTGCAAGCTTGCTTGGTTGGCCAAAAAGGGCGTATGCGTTTTTTCCTGAATATATTCAGGAAGAAACGCATACGCCCTTTTTGGCCAAGTGCATCATTGTGGACGTTCTGCCTCTTTTCCTATGCTTTCAATGCAATTCCAGTCTACCTCCTGAAATCGGTTTCCTGCAATTCTGCCCCGCTTTCAAGTCCTCTTGGCAGCCTTACTTCAGTATATTTTTGGACGATAGCTGTCATTTATAACTCTGCAGGTTTGTGAATTACAGTGCCCCTGAGCTCCTTTCTTCAACTCGCTTTCTTGTGACCTGGCCGCAACACCGCAGGATGGCTTCAGGCCCTAATCTGGTTCCGGCACGGCACGCTGAGCCTTTGGTTAATTCCTCTTCCTGGTGGGAAATGAGAGTTAAATTTGCCTGTCCAGACACCTCCAGCTAGTCTCTCATTGGTTCTCGCTATTCCTGTTCATCTTCCGCAGAAATTGCAAACTGGGCCAAACAGGAGGTTAAAGGGACTGACTCTCCAAGTCGGGAGGGTGTTAGTAAAGCGTCTGGAATGTTGCACCCGAGTACCAGGGTACGAAAACTGAGACATATTTGAACACGTTTCCCAATCACATGGTTGATCATACTCTAGGTTCCACATGCATGTTTTAGCTGAAGGAAGAATACCTTAAACCTGGGTAGTTGAAACCCGTGGAATGGGTACCATGCAATATGACTTCAAAGGGTCTTCATTTGCTCACCGAACCTCTCCAATCCTATCACTGCTGCGTTTATGCCCCTGTACACATGCTTGATTCTCTTTCGGAGACATAGCAATCCATAGGTTTTAAGATACTTACTAGTCAGGTACATTCTTAGGCATTTAATATGCGGTGTTGAGTCCATTTCGTTGAGCAAGGAGTAGCTCTTGTCTATTCCATATTTGGCTTAAGGAACTTTATCTGTGCTCATTTCAATCTCTGGTTTTATGCAGCACCCCAACTCACCTTTATCCTTAAGCAAGCATAAGTTGGTTTTCTAAATTTGAGACCCTCTTCTGATCTGTAATTCAGTTCCTGTGTAGCCAAGTTTACATTCCGTGTATTACTGATATCTTATGATGTTTCTTTTTCTGTGTGACTTATTTCAGTTAGAATCATCATACCTGAATCCACTCATTGTGCTGCTAAGGGCCTGATGACATAGATTTCATTGCTGAGTGATATTGCTTTGTAAGTAAATACCACATCTTCTTTATCCATTTTTCACTTTCTGCGATGTTGAACTTGTACTGTAAACGAGGTTCTTGTAAACAGAGGCGTCCCAATGTTTGGGGTGGCTGTGACTTTTTGATTTTAATTTCCCTAAGCTATAGGACCATAAGTGGAAGTGCCCTAGGCTCTGTTGCTTTGTTTTTTAGATGTTTCAGGAAACAGCATACACTTCTCCCGAGTGTCTGTTGGCAATTTACATCCCGCCCATCAGCATAACAAGGCTCCCAGTTCTCCATGGCCTGTCCTGCCTTTCTGGATTTTACACTTTTTTCAGATGGCCCTTTTGACCGGGGGGAAGTGAGACTTCATTGTAGTGCAGATTTCCTTTGCAAGCTTGCTTGGTTGGCCAAAAAGGGCGTATGCGTTTTTTCCTGAATATATTCAGGAAAAAACGCATACGCCCTTTTTGGCCAAGTGCATCATTGTGGACGTTCTGCCTCTTTTCCTATGCTTTCAATGCAATTCCAGTCTACCTCCTGAAATCGGTTTCCTGCAATTCTGCCCCGCTTTCAAGTCCTCTTGGCAGCCTTACTTCAGTATATTTTTGGACGATAGCTGTCATTTATAACTCTGCAGGTTTGTGAATTACAGTGCCCCTGAGCTCCTTTCTTCAACTCGCTTTCTTGTGACCTGGCCGCAACACCGCAGGATGGCTTCAGGCCCTAATCTGGTTCCGGCACGGCACGCTGAGCCTTTGGTTAATTCCTCTTCCTGGTGGGAAATGAGAGTTAAATTTGCCTGTCCAGACACCTCCAGCTAGTCTCTCATTGGTTCTCGCTATTCCTGTTCATCTTCCGCAGAAATTGCAAACTGGGCCAAACAGGAGGTTAAAGGGACTGACTCTCCAAGTCGGGAGGGTGTTAGTAAAGCGTCTGGAATGTTGCACCCGAGTACCAGGGTACGAAAACTGAGACATATTTGAACACGTTTCCCGATCACATGGTTGATCATACTCTAGGTTCCACATGCATGTTTTAGCTGAAGGAAGAATACCTTAAACCTGGGTAGTTGAAACCCGTGGAATGGGTACCATGCAATATGACTTCAAAGGGTCTTCATTTGCTCACCGAACCTCTCCAATCCTATCACTGCTGCGTTTATGCCCCTGTACACATGCTTGATTCTCTTTCGGAGACATAGCAATCCATAGGTTTTAAGATACTTACTAGTCAGGTACATTCTTAGGCATTTAATATGCGGTGTTGAGTCCATTTCGTTGAGCAAGGAGTAGTTCTTGTCTATTCCATATTTGGCTTAAGGAACTTTATCTGTGCTCATTTCAATCTCTGGTTTTATGCAGCACCCCAACTCACCTTTACCCTTAAGCAAGCATAAGTTGGTTTTCTAAATTTGAGACCCTGTTCTGTTCTGTAATTCAGTTCCTGTGTAGCCAAGTTTACATTCCGTGTATTACTGATATCTTATGATGTTTCTTTTTCTGTGTGACTTATTTCAGTTAGAATCATCATACCTGAATCCACTCATTGTGCTGCTAAGGGCCTGATGACATAGATTTCATTGCTGAGTGATATTGCTTTGTAAGTAAATACCACAACTTCTTTATCCATTTTTCACTTTCTGCGATGTTGAACTTGTACTGTAAACGAGGTTCTTGTAAACAGAGGCGTCCCAAACTTTGGGGTGGCTGTGTCTTTTTGATTTTAATTTCCCTAAGCTATAGGACCATAAGTGGAAGTGCCCTAGGCTCTGTTGCTTTGTTTTTTAGATGTTTCAGGAAACACCATACACTTCTCCCGAGTGTCTGTTGGCAATTTACATCCCGCCCATCAGCATAACAAGGCTCCCAGTTCTCCATGGCCTGTCCTGCCTTTCTGGATTTTACACTTTTTTCAGATGGCCCTTTTGACCGGGGGGAAGTGAGACTTCATTGTAGTGCAGATTTCCTTTGCAAGCTTGCTTGGTTGGCCAAAAAGGGCGTATGCGTTTTTTCCTGAATATATTCAGGAAAAAACGCATACGCCCTTTTTGGCCAAGTGCATCATTGTGGACGTTCTGCCTCTTTTCCTATGCTTTCAATGCAATTCCAGTCTACCTCCTGAAATCGGTTTCCTGCAATTCTGCCCCGCTTTCAAGTCCTCTTGGCAGCCTTACTTCAGTATATTTTTGGACGATAGCTGTCATTTATAAGTCTGCAGGTTTGTGAATTACAGTGCCCCTGAGCTCCTTTCTTCAACTCGCTTTCTTGTGACCTGGCCGCAACACCGCAGGATGGCTTCAGGCCCTAATCTGGTTCCGGCACGGCACGCTGAGCCTTTGGTTAATTCCTCTTCCTGGTGGGAAATGAGAGTTAAATTTGCCCGTCCAGACACCTCCAGCTAGTCTCTCATTGGTTCTCGCTATTCCTGTTCATCTTCCGCAGAAATTGCAAACTGGGCCAAACAGGAGGTTAAAGGGACTGACTCTCCAAGTCGGGAGGGTGTTAGTAAAGCGTCTGGAATGTTGCACCCGAGTACCAGGGTACGAAAACTGAGACATATTTGAACACGTCTCCCGATCACATGGTTGATCATACTCTAGGTTTCACATGCATGTTTTAGCTGAAAGAAGAATACCTTAAACCTGGGTAGTTGAAACCCGTGGAATGGGTACCATGCAATATGACTTCAAAGGGTCTTCATTTGCTCACCGAACCTCTCCAATCCTATCACTGCTGCGTTTATGCCCCTGTACGCATGCTTGATTCTCTTTCGGAGACATAGCAATCCATAGGTTTTAAGATACTTGCTAGTCAGGTACATTCTTAGGCATTTAATATGCGGTGTTGAGTCCATTTCGTTGAGCAAGAGGTAGCTCTTGTCTATTCCATATTTGGCTTAAGGAACTTTATCTGTGCTCATTTCAATCTCTGGTTTTATGCAGCACCCCAACTCACCTTTACCCTTAAGCAAGCATAAGTTGGTTTTCTAAATTTGAGACCCTGTTCTGTTCTGTAATTCAGTTCCTGTGTAGCCAAGTTTACATTCCGTGTATTACTGATATCTTATGATGTTTCTTTCTCTGTGTGACTTATTTCAGTTAGAATCATCATACCTGAATCCACTCATTGTGCTGCTAAGGGCCTGATGACATAGATTTCATTGCTGAGTGATATTGCTTTGTAAGTAAATACCACAACTTCTTTATCCATTTTTCACTTTCTGCGATGTTGAACTTGTACTGTAAACGAGGTTCTTGTAAACAGAGGCGTCCCAAACTTTGGGGTGGCTGTGTCTTTTTGATTTTAATTTCCCTAAGCTATAGGACCATAAGTGGAAGTGCCCTAGGCTCTGTTGCTTTGTTTTTTAGATGTTTCAGGAAACACCATACACTTCTCCCGAGTGTCTGTTGGCAATTTACATCCCGCCCATCAGCATAACAAGGCTCCCAGTTCTCCATGGCCTGTCCTGCCTTTCTGGATTTTACACTTTTTTCAGATGGCCCTTTTGACCGGGGGGAAGTGAGACTTCATTGTAGTGCAGATTTCCTTTGCAAGCTTGCTTGGTTGGCCAAAAAGGGCGTATGCGTTTTTTCCTGAATATATTCAGGAAGAAACGCATACGCCCTTTTTGGCCAAGTGCATCATTGTGGACGTTCTGCCTCTTTTCCTATGCTTTCAATGCAATTCCAGTCTACCTCCTGAAATCGGTTTCCTGCAATTCTGCCCCGCTTTCAAGTCCTCTTGGCAGCCTTACTTCAGTATATTTTTGGACGATAGCTGTCATTTATAACTCTGCAGGTTTGTGAATTACAGTGCCCCTGAGCTCCTTTCTTCAACTCGCTTTCTTGTGACCTGGCCGCAACACCGCAGGATGGCTTCAGGCCCTAATCTGGTTCCGGCACGGTACGCTGAGCCTTTGGTTAATTCCTCTTCCTGGTGGGAAATGAGAGTTAAATTTGCCTGTCCAGACACCTCCAGCTAGTCTCTCATTGGTTCTCGCTATTCCTGTTCATCTTCCGCAGAAATTGCAAACTGGGCCAAACAGGAGGTTAAAGGGACTGACTCTCCAAGTCGGGAGGGTGTTAGTAAAGCGTCTGGAATGTTGCACCCGAGTACCAGGGTACGAAAACTGAGACATATTTGAACACGTTTCCCGATCACATGGTTGATCATACTCTAGGTTCCACATGCATGTTTTAGCTGAAGGAAGAATACCTTAAACCTGGGTAGTTGAAACCCGTGGAATGGGTACCATGCAATATGACTTCAAAGGGTCTTCATTTGCTCACCGAACCTCTCCAATCCTATCACTGCTGCGTTTATGCCCCTGTACACATGCTTGATTCTCTTTCGGAGACATAGCAATCCATAGGTTTTAAGATACTTACTAGTCAGGTACATTCTTAGGCATTTAATATGCGGTGTTGAGTCCATTTCGTTGAGCAAGGAGTAGCTCTTGTCTATTCCATATTTGGCTTAAGGAACTTTATCTGTGCTCATTTCAATCTCTGGTTTTATGCAGCACCCCAACTCACCTTTATCCTTAAGCAAGCATAAGTTGGTTTTCTAAATTTGAGACCCTCTTCTGTTCTGTAATTCAGTTCCTGTGTAGCCAAGTTTACATTCCGTGTATTACTGATATCTTATGATGTTTCTTTTTCTGTGTGACTTATTTCAGTTAGAATCATCATACCTGAATCCACTCATTGTGCTGCTAAGGGCCTGATGACATAGATTTCATTGCTGAGTGATATTGCTTTGTAAGTAAATACCACATCTTCTTTATCCATTTTTCACTTTCTGCGATGTTGAACTTGTACTGTAAACGAGGTTCTTGTAAACAGAGGCGTCCCAATGTTTGGGGTGGCTGTGACTTTTTGATTTTAATTTCCCTAAGCTATAGGACCATAAGTGGAAGTGCCCTAGGCTCTGTTGCTTTGTTTTTTAGATGTTTCAGGAAACAGCATACACTTCTCCCGAGTGTCTGTTGGCAATTTACATCCCGCCCATCAGCATAACAAGGCTCCCAGTTCTCCATGGCCTGTCCTGCCTTTCTGGATTTTACACTTTTTTCAGATGGCCCTTTTGACCGGGGGGAAGTGAGACTTCATTGTAGTGCAGATTTCCTTTGCAAGCTTGCTTGGTTGGCCAAAAAGGGCGTATGCGTTTTTTCCTGAATATATTCAGGAAAAAACGCATACGCCCTTTTTGGCCAAGTGCATCATTGTGGACGTTCTGCCTCTTTTCCTATGCTTTCAATGCAATTCCAGTCTACCTCCTGAAATCGGTTTCCTGCAATTCTGCCCCGCTTTCAAGTCCTCTTGGCAGCCTTACTTCAGTATATTTTTGGACGATAGCTGTCATTTATAACTCTGCAGGTTTGTGAATTACAGTGCCCCTGAGCTCCTTTCTTCAACTCGCTTTCTTGTGACCTGGCCGCAACACCGCAGGATGGCTTCAGGCCCTAATCTGGTTCCGGCACGGCACGCTGAGCCTTTGGTTAATTCCTCTTCCTGGTGGGAAATGAGAGTTAAATTTGCCTGTCCAGACACCTCCAGCTAGTCTCTCATTGGTTCTCGCTATTCCTGTTCATCTTCCGCAGAAATTGCAAACTGGGCCAAACAGGAGGTTAAAGGGACTGACTCTCCAAGTCGGGAGGGTGTTAGTAAAGCGTCTGGAATGTTGCACCCGAGTACCAGGGTACGAAAACTGAGACATATTTGAACACGTTTCCCGATCACATGGTTGATCATACTCTAGGTTCCACATGCATGTTTTAGCTGAAGGAAGAATACCTTAAACCTGGGTAGTTGAAACCCGTGGAATGGGTACCATGCAATATGACTTCAAAGGGTCTTCATTTGCTCACCGAACCTCTCCAATCCTATCACTGCTGCGTTTATGCCCCTGTACACATGCTTGATTCTCTTTCGGAGACATAGCAATCCATAGGTTTTAAGATACTTACTAGTCAGGTACATTCTTAGGCATTTAATATGCGGTGTTGAGTCCATTTCGTTGAGCAAGGAGTAGTTCTTGTCTATTCCATATTTGGCTTAAGGAACTTTATCTGTGCTCATTTCAATCTCTGGTTTTATGCAGCACCCCAACTCACCTTTACCCTTAAGCAAGCATAAGTTGGTTTTCTAAATTTGAGACCCTGTTCTGTTCTGTAATTCAGTTCCTGTGTAGCCAAGTTTACATTCCGTGTATTACTGATATCTTATGATGTTTCTTTTTCTGTGTGACTTATTTCAGTTAGAATCATCATACCTGAATCCACTCATTGTGCTGCTAAGGGCCTGATGACATAGATTTCATTGCTGAGTGATATTGCTTTGTAAGTAAATACCACAACTTCTTTATCCATTTTTCACTTTCTGCGATGTTGAACTTGTACTGTAAACGAGGTTCTTGTAAACAGAGGCGTCCCAAACTTTGGGGTGCTGTGTGTTTTTGATTTTAATTTCCCTAAGCTATAGGACCATAAGTGGAAGTGCCCTAGGCTCTGTTGCTTTGTTTTTTAGATGTTTCAGGAAACACCATACACTTCTCCCGAGTGTCTGTTGGCAATTTACATCCCGCCCATCAGCATAACAAGGCTCCCAGTTCTCCATGGCCTGTCCTGCCTTTCTGGATTTTACACTTTTTTCAGATGGCCCTTTTGACCGGGGGGAAGTGAGACTTCATTGTAGTGCAGATTTCCTTTGCAAGCTTGCTTGGTTGGCCAAAAAGGGCGTATGCGTTTTTTCCTGAATATATTCAGGAAAAAACCCATACGCCCTTTTTGGCCAAGTGCATCATTGTGGACGTTCTGCCTCTTTTCCTATGCTTTCAATGCAATTCCAGTCTGCCTCCTGAAATCGGTTTCCTGCAATTCTGCCCCGCTTTCAAGTCCTCTTGGCAGCCTTACTTCAGTATATTTTTGGACGATAGCTGTCATTTATAAGTCTGCAGGTTTGTGAATTACAGTGCCCCTGAGCTCCTTTCTTCAACTCGCTTTCTTTTGAGCTGGCCGCAACACCGCAGGATGGCTTCAGGCCCTAATCTGGTTCCGGCACGGCACGCTGAGCCTTTGGTTAATTCCTCTTCCTGGTGGGAAATGAGAGTTAAATTTGCCCGTCCAGACACCTCCAGCTAGTCTCTCATTGGTTCTCGCTATTCCTGTTCATCTTCCGCAGAAATTGCAAACTGGGCCAAACAGGAGGTTAAAGGGACTGACTCTCCAAGTCGGGAGGGTGTTAGTAAAGCGTCTGGAATGTTGCACCCGAGTACCAGGGTACGAAAACTGAGACATATTTGAACACGTCTCCCGATCACATGGTTGATCATACTCTAGGTTCCACATGCATGTTTTAGCTGAAGGAAGAATACCTTAAACCTGGGTAGTTGAAACCCGTGGAATGGGTACCATGCAATATGACTTCAAAGGGTCTTCATTTGCTCACCGAACCTCTCCAATCCTATCACTGCTGCGTTTATGCCCCTGTACACATGTTTGATTCTCTTTCGGAGACATAGCAATCCATAGGTTTTAAGATACTTACTAGTCAGGTACATTCTTAGGCATTTAATATGCGGTGTTGAGTCCATTTCGTTGAGCAAGGAGTAGCTCTTGTCTATTCCATATTTGGCTTAAGGAACTTTATCTGTGCTCATTTCAATCTCTGGTTTTATGCAGCACCCCAACTCACCTTTCCCCTTAAGCAAGCATAAGTTGGTTTTCTAAATTTGAGACCCTGTTCTGTTCTGTAATTCAGTTCCTGTGTAGCCAAGTTTACATTCCGTGTATTACTGATATCTTATGATGTTTCTTTTTCTGTGTGACTTATTTCAGTTAGAATCATCATACCTGAATCCACTCATTGTGCTGCTAAGGGCCTGATGACATAGATTTCATTGCTGAGTGATATTGCTTTGTAAGTAAATACCACAACTTCTTTATCCATTTTTCACTTTCTGCGATGTTGAACTTGTACTGTAAACGAGGTTCTTGTAAACAGAGGCGTCCCAAACTTTGGGGTGGCTGTGTCTTTTTGATTTTAATTTCCCTAAGCTATAGGACCATAAGTGGAAGTGCCCTAGGCTCTGTTGCTTTGTTTTTTAGATGTTTCAGGAAACACCATACACTTCTCCCGAGTGTCTGTTGGCAATTTACATCCCGCCCATCAGCATAACAAGGCTCCCAGTTCTCCATGGCCTGTCCTGCCTTTCTGGATTTTACACTTTTTTCAGATGGCCCTTTTGACCGGGGGGAAGTGAGACTTCATTGTAGTGCAGATTTCCTTTGCAAGCTTGCTTGGTTGGCCAAAAAGGGCGTATGCGTTTTTTCCTGAATATATTCAGGAAAAAACGCATACGCCCTTTTTGGCCAAGTGCATCATTGTGGACGTTCTGCCTCTTTTCCTATGCTTTCAATGCAATTCCAGTCTACCTCCTGAAATCGGTTTCCTGCAATTCTGCCCCGCTTTCAAGTCCTCTTGGCAGCCTTACTTCAGTATATTTTTGGACGATAGCTGTCATTTATAACTCTGCAGGTTTGTGAATTACAGTGCCCCTGAGCTCCTTTCTTCAACTCACTTTCTTTTGAGCTGGCCGCAACACCGCAGGATGGCTTCAGGCCCTAATCTGGTTCCGGCACGGCACGCTGAGCCTTTGGTTAATTCCTCTTCCTGGTGGGAAATGAGAGTTAAATTTGCCCGTCCAGACACGTCCAGCTAGTCTCTCATTGGTTCTCGCTATTCCTGTTCATCTTCCGCAGAAATTGCAAACTGGGCCAAACAGGAGGTTAAAGGGACTGACTATCCAAGTCGGGAGGGTGTTAGTAAAGCGTCTGGAATGTTGCACCCGAGTACCAGGGTACGAAAACTGAGACATATTTGAACACGTCTCCCGATCACATGGTTGATCATACTCTAGGTTCCACATGCATGTTTTAGCTGAAGGAAGAATACCTTAAACCTGGGTAGTTGAAACCCGTGGAATGGGTACCATGCAATATGACTTCAAAGGGTCTTCATTTGCTCACCGAACCTCTCCAATCCTATCACTGCTGCGTTTATGCCCCTGTACACATGCTTGATTCTCTTTCGGAGACATAGCAATCCATAGGTTTTAAGATACTTACTAGTCAGGTACATTCTTAGGCATTTAATATGCGGTGTTGAGTCCATTTCGTTGAGCAAGGAGTAGCTCTTGTCTATTCCATATTTGGCTTAAGGAACTTTATCTGTGCTCATTTCAATCTCTGGTTTTATGCAGCACCCCAACTCACCTTTACCCTTAAGCAAGCATAAGTTGGTTTTCTAAATTTGAGACCCTGTTCTGTTCTGTAATTCAGTTCCTGTGTAGCCAAGTTTACATTCCGTGTATTACTGATATCTTATGATGTTTCTTTTTCTGTGTGACTTATTTCAGTTAGAATCATCATACCTGAATCCACTCATTGTGCTGCTAAGGGCCTGATGACATAGATTTCATTGCTGAGTGATATTGCTTTGTAAGTAAATACCACAACTTCTTTATCCATTTTTCACTTTCTGCGATGTTGAACTTGTACTGTAAACGAGGTTCTTGTAAACAGAGGCGTCCCAATGTTTGGGGTGGCTGTGTCTTTTTGATTTTAATTTCCCTAAGCTATAGGACCATAAGTGGAAGTGCCCTAGGCTCTGTTGCTTTGTTTTTTAGATGTTTCAGGAAACACCATACACTTCTCCCGAGTGTCTGTTGGCAATTTACATCCCGCCCATCAGCATAACAAGGCTCCCAGTTCTCCATGGCCTGTCCTGCCTTTC
This sequence comes from Pseudorca crassidens, assembly GCF_039906515.1. Classification (NCBI taxonomy): domain Eukaryota; kingdom Metazoa; phylum Chordata; class Mammalia; order Artiodactyla; family Delphinidae; genus Pseudorca; species Pseudorca crassidens. The sequence goes on from NW_027136311.1 coordinate 725,635, forward strand.
TGGATTTTACACTTTTTTCAGATGGCCCTTTTGACCGGGGGGAAGTGAGACTTCATTGTAGTGCAGATTTCCTTTGCAAGCTTGCTTGGTTGGCCAAAAAGGGCGTATGCGTTTTTTCCTGAATATATTCAGGAAAAAACGCATACGCCCTTTTTGGCCAAGTGCATCATTGTGGACGTTCTGCCTCTTTTCCTATGCTTTCAATGCAATTCCAGTCTACCTCCTGAAATCGGTTTCCTGCAATTCTGCCCCGCTTTCAAGTCCTCTTGGCAGCCTTACTTCAGTATATTTTTGGACGATAGCTGTCATTTATAACTCTGCAGGTTTGTGAATTACAGTGCCCCTGAGCTCCTTTCTTCAACTCGCTTTCTTTTGAGCTGGCCGCAACACCGCAGGATGGCTTCAGGCCCTAATCTGGTTCCGGCACGGCACGCTGAGCCTTTGGTTAATTCCTCTTCCTGGTGGGAAATGAGAGTTAAATTTGCCCGTCCAGACACCTCCAGCTAGTCTCTCATTGGTTCTCGCTATTCCTGTTCATCTTCCGCAGAAATTGCAAACTGGGCCAAACAGGAGGTTAAAGGGACTGACTCTCCAAGTCGGGAGGGTGTTAGTAAAGCGTCTGGAATGTTGCACCCGAGTACCAGGGTACGAAAACTGAGACATATTTGAACACGTCTCCCGATCACATGGTTGATCATACTCTAGGTTCCACATGCATGTTTTAGCTGAAGGAAGAATACCTTAAACCTGGGTAGTTGAAACCCGTGGAATGGGTACCATGCAATATGACTTCAAAGGGTCTTCATTTGCTCACCGAACCTCTCCAATCCTATCACTGCTGCGTTTATGCCCCTGTACACATGCTTGATTCTCTTTCGGAGACATAGCAATCCATAGGTTTTAAGATACTTACTAGTCAGGTACATTCTTAGGCATTTAATATGCGGTGTTGAGTCCATTTCGTTGAGCAAGGAGTAGCTCTTGTCTATTCCATATTTGGCTTAAGGAACTTTATCTGTGCTCATTTCAATCTCTGGTTTTATGCAGCACCCCAACTCACCTTTACCCTTAAGCAAGCATAAGTTGGTTTTCTAAATTTGAGACCCTGTTCTGTTCTGTAATTCAGTTCCTGTGTAGCCAAGTTTACATTCCGTGTATTACTGATATCTTATGATGTTTCTTTTTCTGTGTGACTTATTTCAGTTAGAATCATCATACCTGAATCCACTCATTGTGCTGCTAAGGGCCTGATGACATAGATTTCATTGCTGAGTGATATTGCTTTGTAAGTAAATACCACAACTTCTTTATCCATTTTTCACTTTCTGCGATGTTGAACTTGTACTGTAAACGAGGTTCTTGTAAACAGAGGCGTCCCAATGTTTGGGGTGGCTGTGTCTTTTTGATTTTAATTTCCCTAAGCTATAGGACCATAAGTGGAAGTGCCCTAGGCTCTGTTGCTTTGTTTTTTAGATGTTTCAGGAAACACCATACACTTCTCCCGAGTGTCTGTTGGCAATTTACATCCCGCCCATCAGCATAACAAGGCTCCCAGTTCTCCATGGCCTGTCCTGCCTTTCTGGATTTTACACTTTTTTCAGATGGCCCTTTTGACCGGGGGGAAGTGAGACTTCATTGTAGTGCAGATTTCCTTTGCAAGCTTGCTTGGTTGGCCAAAAAGCGCGTATGCGTTTTTTCCTGAATATATTCAGGAAAAAACGCATACGCCCTTTTTGGCCAAGTGCATCATTGTGGACGTTCTGCCTCTTTTCCTATGCTTTCAATGCAATTCCAGTCTACCTCCTGAAATCGGTTTCCTGCAATTCTGCCCCGCTTTCAAGTCCTCTTGGCAGCCTTACTTCAGTATATTTTTGGACGATAGCTGTCATTTATAACTCTGCAGGTTTGTGAATTACAGTGCCCCTGAGCTCCTTTCTTCAACTCGCTTTCTTTTGAGCTGGCCGCAACACCGCAGGATGGCTTCAGGCCCTAATCTGGTTCCGGCACGGCACGCTGAGCCTTTGGTTAATTCCTCTTCCTGGTGGGAAATGAGAGTTAAATTTGCCCGTCCAGACACCTCCAGCTAGTCTCTCATTGGTTCTCGCTATTCCTGTTCATCTTCCGCAGAAATTGCAAACTGGGCCAAACAGGAGGTTAAAGGGACTGACTCTCCAAGTCGGGAGGGTGTTAGTAAAGCGTCTGGAATGTTGCACCCGAGTACCAGGGTACGAAAACTGAGACATATTTGAACACGTCTCCCGATCACATGGTTGATCATACTCTAGGTTCCACATGCATGTTTTAGCTGAAGGAAGAATACCTTAAACCTGGGTAGTTGAAACCCGTGGAATGGGTACCATGCAATATGACTTCAAAAGGTCTTCATTTGCTCACCGAACCTCTCCAATCCTATCACTGCTGCGTTTATGCCCCTGTACGCATGCTTGATTCTCTTTCGGAGACATAGCAATCCATAGGTTTTAAGATACTTGCTAGTCAGGTACATTCTTAGGCATTTAATATGCGGTGTTGAGTCCATTTAGTTGAGCAAGAGGTAGCTCTTGTCTATTCCATATTTGGCTTAAGGAACTTTATCTGTGCTCATTTCAATCTCTGGTTTTATGCATCACCCCAACTCACCTTTACCCTTAAGCAAGCATAAGTTGGTTTTCTAAATTTGAGACCCTGTTCTGTTCTGTAATTCAGTTCCTGTGTAGCCAAGTTTACATTCCGTGTATTACTGATATCTTATGATGTTTCTTTTTCTGTGTGACTTATTTCAGTTAGAATCATCATACCTGAATCCACTCATTGTGCTGCTAAGGGCCTGATGACATAGATTTCATTGCTGAGTGATATTGCTTTGTAAGTAAATACCACAACTTCTTTATCCATTTTTCACTTTCTGCGATGTTGAACTTGTACTGTAAACGAGGTTCTTGTAAACAGAGGCGTCCCAATGTTTGGGGTGGCTGTGTCTTTTTGATTTTAATTTCCCTAAGCTATAGGACCATAAGTGGAAGTGCCCTAGGCTCTGTTGCTTTGTTTTTTAGATGTTTCAGGAAACACCATACACTTCTCCCGAGTGTCTGTTGGCAATTTACATCCCGCCCATCAGCATAACAAGGCTCCCAGTTCTCCATGGCCTGTCCTGCCTTTCTGGATTTTACACTTTTTTCAGATGGCCCTTTTGACCGGGGGGAAGTGAGACTTCATTGTAGTGCAGATTTCCTTTGCAAGCTTGCTTGGTTGGCCAAAAAGGGCGTATGCGTTTTTTCCTGAATATATTCAGGAAAAAACGCATACGCCCTTTTTGGCCAAGTGCATCATTGTGGACGTTCTGCCTCTTTTCCTATGCTTTCAATGCAATTCCAGTCTACCTCCTGAAATCGGTTTCCTGCAATTCTGCCCCGCTTTCAAGTCCTCTTGGCAGCCTTACTTCAGTATATTTTTGGACGATAGCTGTCATTTATAACTCTGCAGGTTTGTGAATTACAGTGCCCCTGAGCTCCTTTCTTCAACTCGCTTTCTTTTGAGCTGGCCGCAACACCGCAGGATGGCTTCAGGCCCTAATCTGGTTCCGGCACGGCACGCTGAGCCTTTGGTTAATTCCTCTTCCTGGTGGGAAATGAGAGTTAAATTTGCCCGTCCAGACACCTCCAGCTAGTCTCTCATTGGTTCTCGCTATTCCTGTTCATCTTCCGCAGAAATTGCAAACTGGGCCAAACAGGAGGTTAAAGGGACTGACTCTCCAAGTCGGGAGGGTGTTAGTAAAGCGTCTGGAATGTTGCACCCGAGTACCAGGGTACGAAAACTGAGACATATTTGAACACGTCTCCCGATCACATGGTTGATCATACTCTAGGTTCCACATGCATGTTTTAGCTGAAGGAAGAATACCTTAAACCTGGGTAGTTGAAACCCGTGGAATGGGTACCATGCAATATGACTTCAAAAGGTCTTCATTTGCTCACCGAACCTCTCCAATCCTATCACTGCTGCGTTTATGCCCCTGTACGCATGCTTGATTCTCTTTCGGAGACATAGCAATCCATAGGTTTTAAGATACTTGCTAGTCAGGTACATTCTTAGGCATTTAATATGCGGTGTTGTGTCCATTTCGTTGAGCAAGGAGTAGCTCTTGTCTATTCCATATTTGGCTTAAGGAACTTTATCTGTGCTCATTTCAATCTCTGGTTTTATGCATCACCCCAACTCACCTTTACCCTTAAGCAAGCATAAGTTGGTTTTCTAAATTTGAGACCCTGTTCTGTTCTGTAATTCAGTTCCTGTGTAGCCAAGTTTACATTCCGTGTATTACTGATATCTTATGATGTTTCTTTTTCTGTGTGACTTATTTCAGTTAGAATCATCATACCTGAATCCACTCATTGTGCTGCTAAGGGCCTGATGACATAGATTTCATTGCTGAGTGATATTGCTTTGTAAGTAAATACCACAACTTCTTTATCCATTTTTCACTTTCTGCGATGTTGAACTTGTACTGTAAACGAGGTTCTTGTAAACAGAGGCGTCCCAATGTTTGGGGTGGCTGTGTCTTTTTGATTTTAATTTCCCTAAGCTATAGGACCATAAGTGGAAGTGCCCTAGGCTCTGTTGCTTTGTTTTTTAGATGTTTCAGGAAACACCATACACTTCTCCCGAGTGTCTGTTGGCAATTTACATCCCGCCCATCAGCATAACAAGGCTCCCAGTTCTCCATGGCCTGTCCTGCCTTTCTGGATTTTACACTTTTTTCAGATGGCCCTTTTGACCGGGGGGAAGTGAGACTTCATTGTAGTGCAGATTTCCTTTGCAAGCTTGCTTGGTTGGCCAAAAAGGGCGTATGCGTTTTTTCCTGAATATATTCAGGAAAAAACGCATACGCCCTTTTTGGCCAAGTGCATCATTGTGGACGTTCTGCCTCTTTTCCTATGCTTTCAATGCAATTCCAGTCTACCTCCTGAAATCGGTTTCCTGCAATTCTGCCCCGCTTTCAAGTCCTCTTGGCAGCCTTACTTCAGTATATTTTTGGACGATAGCTGTCATTTATAACTCTGCAGGTTTGTGAATTACAGTGCCCCTGAGCTCCTTTCTTCAACTCGCTTTCTTTTGAGCTGGCCGCAACACCGCAGGATGGCTTCAGGCCCTAATCTGGTTCCGGCACGGCACGCTGAGCCTTTGGTTAATTCCTCTTCCTGGTGGGAAATGAGAGTTAAATTTGCCCGTCCAGACACCTCCAGCTAGTCTCTCATTGGTTCTCGCTATTCCTGTTCATCTTCCGCAGAAATTGCAAACTGGGCCAAACAGGAGGTTAAAGGGACTGACTCTCCAAGTCGGGAGGGTGTTAGTAAAGCGTCTGGAATGTTGCACCCGAGTACCAGGGTACGAAAACTGAGACATATTTGAACACGTCTCCCGATCACATGGTTGATCATACTCTAGGTTCCACATGCATGTTTTAGCTGAAGGAAGAATACCTTAAACCTGGGTAGTTGAAACCCGTGGAATGGGTACCATGCAATATGACTTCAAAGGGTCTTCATTTGCTCACCGAACCTCTCCAATCCTATCACTGCTGCGTTTATGCCCCTGTACACATGCTTGATTCTCTTTCGGAGACATAGCAATCCATAGGTTTTAAGATACTTACTAGTCAGGTACATTCTTAGGCATTTAATATGCGGTGTTGAGTCCATTTCGTTGAGCAAGGAGTAGCTCTTGTCTATTCCATATTTGGCTTAAGGAACTTTATCTGTGCTCATTTCAATCTCTGGTTTTATGCAGCACCCCAACTCACCTTTACCCTTAAGCAAGCATAAGTTGGTTTTCTAAATTTGAGACCCTGTTCTGTTCTGTAATTCAGTTCCTGTGTAGCCAAGTTTACATTCCGTGTATTACTGATATCTTATGATGTTTCTTTTTCTGTGTGACTTATTTCAGTTAGAATCATCATACCTGAATCCACTCATTGTGCTGCTAAGGGCCTGATGACATAGATTTCATTGCTGAGTGATATTGCTTTGTAAGTAAATACCACAACTTCTTTATCCATTTTTCACTTTCTGCGATGTTGAACTTGTACTGTAAACGAGGTTCTTGTAAACAGAGGCGTCCCAATGTTTGGGGTGGCTGTGTCTTTTTGATTTTAATTTCCCTAAGCTATAGGACCATAAGTGGAAGTGCCCTAGGCTCTGTTGCTTTGTTTTTTAGATGTTTCAGGAAACAGCATACACTTCTCCCGAGTGTCTGTTGGCAATTTACATCCCGCCCATCAGCATAACAAGGCTCCCAGTTCTCCATGGCCTGTCCTGCCTTTCTGGATTTTACACTTTTTTCAGATGGCCCTTTTGACCGGGGGGAAGTGAGACTTCATTGTAGTGCAGATTTCCTTTGCAAGCTTGCTTGGTTGGCCAAAAAGGGCGTATGCGTTTTTTCCTGAATATATTCAGGAAAAAACGCATACGCCCTTTTTGGCCAAGTGCATCATTGTGGACGTTCTGCCTCTTTTCCTATGCTTTCAATGCAATTCCAGTCTACCTCCTGAAATCGGTTTCCTGCAATTCTGCCCCGCTTTCAAGTCCTCTTGGCAGCCTTACTTCAGTATATTTTTGGACGATAGCTGTCATTTATAACTCTGCAGGTTTGTGAATTACAGTGCCCCTGAGCTCCTTTCTTCAACTCGCTTTCTTTTGAGCTGGCCGCAACACCGCAGGATGGCTTCAGGCCCTAATCTGGTTCCGGCACGGCACGCTGAGCCTTTGGTTAATTCCTCTTCCTGGTGGGAAATGAGAGTTAAATTTGCCCGTCCAGACACCTCCAGCTAGTCTCTCATTGGTTCTCGCTATTCCTGTTCATCTTCCGCAGAAATTGCAAACTGGGCCAAACAGGAGGTTAAAGGGACTGACTCTCCAAGTCGGGAGGGTGTTAGTAAAGCGTCTGGAATGTTGCACCCGAGTACCAGGGTACGAAAACTGAGACATATTTGAACACGTCTCCCGATCACATGGTTGATCATACTCTAGGTTCCACATGCATGTTTTAGCTGAAGGAAGAATACCTTAAACCTGGGTAGTTGAAACCCGTGGAATGGGTACCATGCAATATGACTTCAAAAGGTCTTCATTTGCTCACCGAACCTCTCCAATCCTATCACTGCTGCGTTTATGCCCCTGTACGCATGCTTGATTCTCTTTCGGAGACATAGCAATCCATAGGTTTTAAGATACTTGCTAGTCAGGTACATTCTTAGGCATTTAATATGCGGTGTTGAGTCCATTTAGTTGAGCAAGAGGTAGCTCTTGTCTATTCCATATTTGGCTTAAGGAACTTTATCTGTGCTCATTTCAATCTCTGGTTTTATGCATCACCCCAACTCACCTTTACCCTTAAGCAAGCATAAGTTGGTTTTCTAAATTTGAGACCCTGTTCTGTTCTGTAATTCAGTTCCTGTGTAGCCAAGTTTACATTCCGTGTATTACTGATATCTTATGATGTTTCTTTTTCTGTGTGACTTATTTCAGTTAGAATCATCATACCTGAATCCACTCATTGTGCTGCTAAGGGCCTGATGACATAGATTTCATTGCTGAGTGATATTGCTTTGTAAGTAAATACCACAACTTCTTTATCCATTTTTCACTTTCTGCGATGTTGAACTTGTACTGTAAACGAGGTTCTTGTAAACAGAGGCGTCCCAATGTTTGGGGTGGCTGTGTCTTTTTGATTTTAATTTCCCTAAGCTATAGGACCATAAGTGGAAGTGCCCTAGGCTCTGTTGCTTTGTTTTTTAGATGTTTCAGGAAACACCATACACTTCTCCCGAGTGTCTGTTGGCAATTTACATCCCGCCCATCAGCATAACAAGGCTCCCAGTTCTCCATGGCCTGTCCTGCCTTTCTGGATTTTACACTTTTTTCAGATGGCCCTTTTGACCGGGGGGAAGTGAGACTTCATTGTAGTGCAGATTTCCTTTGCAAGCTTGCTTGGTTGGCCAAAAAGGGCGTATGCGTTTTTTCCTGAATATATTCAGGAAAAAACGCATACGCCCTTTTTGGCCAAGTGCATCATTGTGGACGTTCTGCCTCTTTTCCTATGCTTTCAATGCAATTCCAGTCTACCTCCTGAAATCGGTTTCCTGCAATTCTGCCCCGCTTTCAAGTCCTCTTGGCAGCCTTACTTCAGTATATTTTTGGACGATAGCTGTCATTTATAACTCTGCAGGTTTGTGAATTACAGTGCCCCTGAGCTCCTTTCTTCAACTCGCTTTCTTTTGAGCTGGCCGCAACACCGCAGGATGGCTTCAGGCCCTAATCTGGTTCCGGCACGGCACGCTGAGCCTTTGGTTAATTCCTCTTCCTGGTGGGAAATGAGAGTTAAATTTGCCCGTCCAGACACCTCCAGCTAGTCTCTCATTGGTTCTCGCTATTCCTGTTCATCTTCCGCAGAAATTGCAAACTGGGCCAAACAGGAGGTTAAAGGGACTGACTCTCCAAGTCGGGAGGGTGTTAGTAAAGCGTCTGGAATGTTGCACCCGAGTACCAGGGTACGAAAACTGAGACATATTTGAACACGTCTCCCGATCACATGGTTGATCATACTCTAGGTTCCACATGCATGTTTTAGCTGAAGGAAGAATACCTTAAACCTGGGTAGTTGAAACCCGTGGAATGGGTACCATGCAATATGACTTCAAAAGGTCTTCATTTGCTCACCGAACCTCTCCAATCCTATCACTGCTGCGTTTATGCCCCTGTACGCATGCTTGATTCTCTTTCGGAGACATAGCAATCCATAGGTTTTAAGATACTTGCTAGTCAGGTACATTCTTAGGCATTTAATATGCGGTGTTGAGTCCATTTAGTTGAGCAAGAGGTAGCTCTTGTCTATTCCATATTTGGCTTAAGGAACTTTATCTGTGCTCATTTCAATCTCTGGTTTTATGCATCACCCCAACTCACCTTTACCCTTAAGCAAGCATAAGTTGGTTTTCTAAATTTGAGACCCTGTTCTGTTCTGTAATTCAGTTCCTGTGTAGCCAAGTTTACATTCCGTGTATTACTGATATCTTATGATGTTTCTTTTTCTGTGTGACTTATTTCAGTTAGAATCATCATACCTGAATCCACTCATTGTGCTGCTAAGGGCCTGATGACATAGATTTCATTGCTGAGTGATATTGCTTTGTAAGTAAATACCACAACTTCTTTATCCATTTTTCACTTTCTGCGATGTTGAACTTGTACTGTAAACGAGGTTCTTGTAAACAGAGGCGTCCCAATGTTTGGGGTGGCTGTGTCTTTTTGATTTTAATTTCCCTAAGCTATAGGACCATAAGTGGAAGTGCCCTAGGCTCTGTTGCTTTGTTTTTTAGATGTTTCAGGAAACACCATACACTTCTCCCGAGTGTCTGTTGGCAATTTACATCCCGCCCATCAGCATAACAAGGCTCCCAGTTCTCCATGGCCTGTCCTGCCTTTCTGGATTTTACACTTTTTTCAGATGGCCCTTTTGACCGGGGGGAAGTGAGACTTCATTGTAGTGCAGATTTCCTTTGCAAGCTTGCTTGGTTGGCCAAAAAGGGCGTATGCGTTTTTTCCTGAATATATTCAGGAAAAAACGCATACGCCCTTTTTGGCCAAGTGCATCATTGTGGACGTTCTGCCTCTTTTCCTATGCTTTCAATGCAATTCCAGTCTACCTCCTGAAATCGGTTTCCTGCAATTCTGCCCCGCTTTCAAGTCCTCTTGGCAGCCTTACTTCAGTATATTTTTGGACGATAGCTGTCATTTATAACTCTGCAGGTTTGTGAATTACAGTGCCCCTGAGCTCCTTTCTTCAACTCGCTTTCTTTTGAGCTGGCCGCAACACCGCAGGATGGCTTCAGGCCCTAATCTGGTTCCGGCACGGCACGCTGAGCCTTTGGTTAATTCCTCTTCCTGGTGGGAAATGAGAGTTAAATTTGCCCGTCCAGACACCTCCAGCTAGTCTCTCATTGGTTCTCGCTATTCCTGTTCATCTTCCGCAGAAATTGCAAACTGGGCCAAACAGGAGGTTAAAGGGACTGACTCTCCAAGTCGGGAGGGTGTTAGTAAAGCGTCTGGAATGTTGCACCCGAGTACCAGGGTACGAAAACTGAGACATATTTGAACACGTCTCCCGATCACATGGTTGATCATACTCTAGGTTCCACATGCATGTTTTAGCTGAAGGAAGAATACCTTAAACCTGGGTAGTTGAAACCCGTGGAATGGGTACCATGCAATATGACTTCAAAAGGTCTTCATTTGCTCACCGAACCTCTCCAATCCTATCACTGCTGCGTTTATGCCCCTGTACGCATGCTTGATTCTCTTTCGGAGACATAGCAATCCATAGGTTTTAAGATACTTGCTAGTCAGGTACATTCTTAGGCATTTAATATGCGGTGTTGTGTCCATTTAGTTGAGCAAGAGGTAGCTCTTGTCTATTCCATATTTGGCTTAAGGAACTTTATCTGTGCTCATTTCAATCTCTGGTTTTATGCATCACCCCAACTCACCTTTACCCTTAAGCAAGCATAAGTTGGTTTTCTAAATTTGAGACCCTGTTCTGTTCTGTAATTCAGTTCCTGTGTAGCCAAGTTTACATTCCGTGTATTACTGATATCTTATGATGTTTCTTTTTCTGTGTGACTTATTTCAGTTAGAATCATCATACCTGAATCCACTCATTGTGCTGCTAAGGGCCTGATGACATAGATTTCATTGCTGAGTGATATTGCTTTGTAAGTAAATACCACAACTTCTTTATCCATTTTTCACTTTCTGCGATGTTGAACTTGTACTGTAAACGAGGTTCTTGTAAACAGAGGCGTCCCAATGTTTGGGGTGGCTGTGTCTTTTTGATTTTAATTTCCCTAAGCTATAGGACCATAAGTGGAAGTGCCCTAGGCTCTGTTGCTTTGTTTTTTAGATGTTTCAGGAAACACCATACACTTCTCCCGAGTGTCTGTTGGCAATTTACATCCCGCCCATCAGCATAACAAGGCTCCCAGTTCTCCATGGCCTGTCCTGCCTTTCTGGATTTTACACTTTTTTCAGATGGCCCTTTTGACCGGGGGGAAGTGAGACTTCATTGTAGTGCAGATTTCCTTTGCAAGCTTGCTTGGTTGGCCAAAAAGGGCGTATGCGTTTTTTCCTGAATATATTCAGGAAAAAACGCATACGCCCTTTTTGGCCAAGTGCATCATTGTGGACGTTCTGCCTCTTTTCCTATGCTTTCAATGCAATTCCAGTCTACCTCCTGAAATCGGTTTCCTGCAATTCTGCCCCGCTTTCAAGTCCTCTTGGCAGCCTTACTTCAGTATATTTTTGGACAATAGCTGTCATTTATAACTCTGCAGGTTTGTGAATTACAGTGCCCCTGAGCTCCTTTCTTCAACTCGCTTTCTTTTGAGCTGGCCGCAACACCGCAGGATGGCTTCAGGCCCTAATCTGGTTCCGGCACGGCACGCTGAGCCTTTGGTTAATTCCTCTTCCTGGTGGGAAATGAGAGTTAAATTTGCCCGTCCAGACACCTCCAGCTAGTCTCTCATTGGTTCTCGCTATTCCTGTTCATCTTCCGCAGAAATTGCAAACTGGGCCAAACAGGAGGTTAAAGGGACTGACTCTCCAAGTCGGGAGGGTGTTAGTAAAGCGTCTGGAATGTTGCACCCGAGTACCAGGGTACGAAAACTGAGACATATTTGAACACGTCTCCCGATCACATGGTTGATCATACTCTAGGTTCCACATGCATGTTTTAGCTGAAGGAAGAATACCTTAAACCTGGGTAGTTGAAACCCGTGGAATGGGTACCATGCAATATGACTTCAAAGGGTCTTCATTTGCTCACCGAACCTCTCCAATCCTATCACTGCTGCGTTTATGCCCCTGTACACATGCTTGATTCTCTTTCGGAGACATAGCAATCCATAGGTTTTAAGATACTTACTAGTCAGGTACATTCTTAGGCATTTAATATGCGGTGTTGAGTCCATTTCGTTGAGCAAGGAGTAGCTCTTGTCTATTCCATATTTGGCTTAAGGAACTTTATCTGTGCTCATTTCAATCTCTGGTTTTATGCAGCACCCCAACTCACCTTTACCCTTAAGCAAGCATAAGTTGGTTTTCTAAATTTGAGACCCTGTTCTGTTCTGTAATTCAGTTCCTGTGTAGCCAAGTTTACATTCCGTGTATTACTGATATCTTATGATGTTTCTTTTTCTGTGTGACTTATTTCAGTTAGAATCATCATACCTGAATCCACTCATTGTGCTGCTAAGGGCCTGATGACATAGATTTCATTGCTGAGTGATATTGCTTTGTAAGTAAATACCACAACTTCTTTATCCATTTTTCACTTTCTGCGATGTTGAACTTGTACTGTAAACGAGGTTCTTGTAAACAGAGGCGTCCCAATGTTTGGGGTGGCTGTGTCTTTTTGATTTTAATTTCCCTAAGCTATAGGACCATAAGTGGAAGTGCCCTAGGCTCTGTTGCTTTGTTTTTTAGATGTTTCAGGAAACACCATACACTTCTCCCGAGTGTCTGTTGGCAATTTACATCCCGCCCATCAGCATAACAAGGCTCCCAGTTCTCCATGGCCTGTCCTGCCTTTCTGGATTTTACACTTTTTTCAGATGGCCCTTTTGACCGGGGGGAAGTGAGACTTCATTGTAGTGCAGATTTCCTTTGCAAGCTTGCTTGGTTGGCCAAAAAGGGCGTATGCGTTTTTTCCTGAATATATTCAGGAAAAAACGCATACGCCCTTTTTGGCCAAGTGCATCATTGTGGACGTTCTGCCTCTTTTCCTATGCTTTCAATGCAATTCCAGTCTACCTCCTGAAATCGGTTTCCTGCAATTCTGCCCCGCTTTCAAGTCCTCTTGGCAGCCTTACTTCAGTATATTTTTGGACGATAGCTGTCATTTATAACTCTGCAGGTTTGTGAATTACAGTGCCCCTGAGCTCCTTTCTTCAACTCGCTTTCTTTTGAGCTGGCCGCAACACCGCAGGATGGCTTCAGGCCCTAATCTGGTTCCGGCACGGCACGCTGAGCCTTTGGTTAATTCCTCTTCCTGGTGGGAAATGAGAGTTAAATTTGCCCGTCCAGACACCTCCAGCTAGTCTCTCATTGGTTCTCGCTATTCCTGTTCATCTTCCGCAGAAATTGCAAACTGGGCCAAACAGGAGGTTAAAGGGACTGACTCTCCAAGTCGGGAGGGTGTTAGTAAAGCGTCTGGAATGTTGCACCCGAGTACCAGGGTACGAAAACTGAGACATATTTGAACACGTCTCCCGATCACATGGTTGATCATACTCTAGGTTCCACATGCATGTTTTAGCTGAAGGAAGAATACCTTAAACCTGGGTAGTTGAAACCCGTGGAATGGGTACCATGCAATATGACTTCAAAAGGTCTTCATTTGCTCACCGAACCTCTCCAATCCTATCACTGCTGCGTTTATGCCCCTGTACGCATGCTTGATTCTCTTTCGGAGACATAGCAATCCATAGGTTTTAAGATACTTGCTAGTCAGGTACATTCTTAGGCATTTAATATGCGGTGTTGAGTCCATTTAGTTGAGCAAGAGGTAGCTCTTGTCTATTCCATATTTGGCTTAAGGAACTTTATCTGTGCTCATTTCAATCTCTGGTTTTATGCATCACCCCAACTCACCTTTACCCTTAAGCAAGCATAAGTTGGTTTTCTAAATTTGAGACCCTGTTCTGTTCTGTAATTCAGTTCCTGTGTAGCCAAGTTTACATTCCATGTATTACTGATATCTTATGATGTTTCTTTTTCTGTGTGACTTATTTCAGTTAGAATCATCATACCTGAATCCACTCATTGTGCTGCTAAGGGCCTGATGACATAGATTTCATTGCTGAGTGATATTGCTTTGTAAGTAAATACCACAACTTCTTTATCCATTTTTCACTTTCTGCGATGTTGAACTTGTACTGTAAACGAGGTTCTTGTAAACAGAGGCGTCCCAAACTTTGGGGTGGCTGTGTCTTTTTGATTTTAATTTCCCTAAGCTATAGGACCATAAGTGGAAGTGCCCTAGGCTCTGTTGCTTTGTTTTTTAGATGTTTCAGGAAACACCATACACTTCTCCCGAGTGTCTGTTGGCAATTTACATCCCACCCATCAGCATAACAATGTTCCCAGTTCTCCATGGCCTGTCCTGCCTTTCTGGATTTTACACTTTTTTCAGATGGCCCTTTTGACCGGGGGGAAGTGAGACTTCATTGTAGTGCAGATTTCCTTTGCAAGCTTGCTTGGTTGGCCAAAAAGGTCGTATGCGTTTTTTCCTGAATATATTCAGGAAAAAACGCATACGCCCTTTTTGGCCAAGTGCATCATTGTGGACGTTCTGCCTCTTTTCCTATGCTTTCAATGCAATTCCAGTCTACCTCCTGAAATCGGTTTCCTGCAATTCTGCCCCGCTTTCAAGTCCTCTTGGCAGCCTTACTTCAGTATATTTTTGGACGATAGCTGTCATTTATAACTCTGCAGGTTTGTGAATTACAGTGCCCCTGAGCTCCTTTCTTCAACTCGCTTTCTTTTGAGCTGGCCGCAACACCGCAGGATGGCTTCAGGCCCTAATCTGGTTCCGGCACGGCACGCTGAGCCTTTGGTTAATTCCTCTTCCTGGTGGGAAATGAGAGTTAAATTTGCCCGTCCAGACACCTCCAGCTAGTCTCTCATTGGTTCTCGCTATTCCTGTTCATCTTCCGCAGAAATTGCAAACTGGGCCAAACAGGAGGTTAAAGGGACTGACTCTCCAAGTCGGGAGGGTGTTAGTAAAGCGTCTGGAATATTGCACCCGAGTACCAGGGTACGAAAACTGAGACATATTTGAACACGTCTCCGGATCACATGGTTGATCATACTCTAGGTTCCACATGCATGTTTTACCTGAAGGAAGAATACCTTAAACCTGGGTAGTTGAAACCCGTGGAATGGGTACCATGCAATATGACTTCAAAGGGTCTTCATTTGCTCACCGAACCTCTCCAATCCTATCACTGCTGCGTTTATGCCCCTGTACACATGCTTGATTCTCTTTTGGAGACATAGCAATCCATAGGTTTTAAGATACTTACTAGTCAGGTACATTCTTAGGCGTTTAATATGGGGTGTTGAGTCCATTTCGTTGAGCAAGGAGTAGCTCTTGTCTATTCCATATTTGGCTTAAGGAATTTTATCTGTGCTCATTTCAATCTCTGGTTTTATGCAGCACCCCAACTCACCTTTCCCCTTAAGCAAGCATAAGTTGGTTTTCTAAATTTGAGACACTGTTCTGTTTTGGAATTCAGTTCCTGTGTAGCCAAGTTTACATTCCGTGTATTAGTGATATCTTATGATGTTTCTTTTTCTGTGTGACTTATTTCAGTTAGAATCATCGTACCTGAATCCACTCATTATGCTGCTACGGGCCTGATGACATAGATTTCATTGCTGAGTGATACTGCATTGTACGTAAGTACCACAAGTTCTTTATCCATTTTTCACTTTCTGTGATATTGAACTTGTACAGTAAACGAGGTTCTTGTAAACAGAGGCGTCCCAAACTTTGGGGTGGCTGTGTCTTTTTGATTTTAATTTCCCTAAGCTATAGGACCATAAGTGGAAGTGCCCTAGGCTCTGTTGCTTTGTTTTTTAGATGTTTCAGGAAACACCATACACTTCTCCCGAGTGTCTGTTGGCAATTTACATCCCGCCCATCAGCATAACAAGGCTCCCAGTTCTCCATGGCCTGTCCTGCCTTTCTGGATTTTACACTTTTTTCAGATGGCCCTTTTGACCGGGGGCAAGTGAGACTTCATTGTAGTGCAGATTTCCTTTGCAAGCTTGCTTGGTTGGCCAAAAAGGGCGTATGCGTTTTTTCCTGAATATATTCAGGAAAAAACGCATACGCCCTTTTTGGCCAAGTGCATCATTGTGGACGTTCTGCCTCTTTTCCTATGCTTTCAATGCAATTCCAGTCTACCTCCTGAAATCGGTTTCCTGCAATTCTGCCCCGCTTTCAAGTCCTCTTGGCAGCCTTACTTCAGTATATTTTTGGACGATAGCTGTCATTTATAACTCTGCAGGTTTGTGAATTACAGTGCCCCTGAGCTCCTTTCTTCAACTCGCTTTCTTTTGAGCTGGCCGCAACACCGCAGGATGGCTTCAGGCCCTAATCTGGTTCCGGCACGGCACGCTGAGCCTTTGGTTAATTCCTCTTCCTGGTGGGAAATGAGAGTTAAATTTGCCCGTCCAGACACCTCCAGCTAGTCTCTCATTGGTTCTCGCTATTCCTGTTCATCTTCCGCAGAAATTGCAAACTGGGCCAAACAGGAGGTTAAAGGGACTGACTCTCCAAGTCGGGAGGGTGTTAGTAAAGCGTCTGGAATATTGCACCCGAGTACCAGGGTACGAAAACTGAGACATATTTGAACACGTCTCCAGATCACATGGTTGATCATACTCTAGGTTCCACATGCATGTTTTACCTGAAGGAAGAATACCTTAAACCTGGGTAGTTGAAACCCGTGGAATGGGTACCATGGAATATGACTTCAAAGGGTCTTCATTTGCTCACCGAACCTCTCCAATCCTATCACTGCTGCGTTTATGCCCCTGTACACATGCTTGATTCTCTTTCAGAGACATAGCAATCCATAGGTTTTAAGATACTTACTAGTCAGGTTCATTCTTATGCGTTTAATATGCGGTGTTGAGTCCATTTCGTTGAGCAAGGAGTAGCTCTTGTCTATTCCATATTTGGCTTAAGGAACTTTATCTGTGCTCATTTCAATCTCTGGTTTTATGCAGCACCCCAACTCACCTTTACCCTTAAGCAAGCATAAGTTGGTTTTCTAAATTTGAGACCCTGTTCTGTTCTGTAATTCAGTTCCTGTGTAGCCAAGTTTACATTCCGTGTATTACTGATATCTTATGATGTTTCTTTTTCTGTGTGACTTATTTCAGTTAGAATCATCATACCTGAATCCACTCATTGTGCTGCTAAGGGCCTGATGACATAGATTTCATTGCTGAGTGATATTGCTTTGTAAGTAAATACCACAACTTCTTTATCCATTTTTCACTTTCTGCGATGTTGAACTTGTACTGTAAACGAGGTTCTTATAAACAGAGGCGTCCCAATGTTTGGGGTGGCTGTGTCTTTTTGATTTTAATTTCCCTAAGCTATAGGACCATAAGTGGAAGTGCCCTAGGCTCTGTTGCTTTGTTTTTTAGATGTTTCAGGAAACACCATACACTTCTCCCGAGTGTCTGTTGGCAATTTACATCCCGCCCATCAGCATAACAAGGCTCCCAGTTCTCCATGGCCTGTCCTGCCTTTCTGGATTTTACACTTTTTTCAGATGGCCCTTTTGACCGGGGGGAAGTGAGACTTCATTGTAGTGCAGATTTCCTTTGCAAGCTTGCTTGGTTGGCCAAAAAGGGCGTATGCGTTTTTTCCTGAATATATTCAGGAAAAAACGCATACGCCCTTTTTGGCCAAGTGCATCATTGTGGACGTTCTGCCTCTTTTCCTATGCTTTCAATGCAATTCCAGTCTACCTCCTGAAATCGGTTTCTTGCAATTCTGCCCCGCTTTCAAGTCCTCTTGGCAGCCTTACTTCAGTATATTTTTGGACGATAGCTGTCATTTATAAGTCTGCAGGTTTGTGAATTACAGTGCCCCTGAGCTCCTTTCTTCAACTCGCTTTCTTGTGACCTGGCCGCAACACCGCAGGATGGCTTCAGGCCCTAATCTGGTTCCGGCACGGCACGCTGAGCCTTTGGTTAATTCCTCTTCCTGGTGGGAAATGAGAGTTAAATTTGCCCGTCCAGACACCTCCAGCTAGTCTCTCATTGGTTCTCGCTATTCCTGTTCATCTTCCGCAGAAATTGCAAACTGGGCCAAACAGGAGGTTAAAGGGACTGACTCTCCAAGTCGGGAGGGTGTTAGTAAAGCGTCTGGAATGTTGCACCCGAGTACCAGGGTACGAAAACTGAGACATATTTGAACACGTCTCCCGATCACATGGTTGATCATACTCTAGGTTCCACATGCATGTTTTAGCTGAAGGAAGAATACCTTAAACCTGGGTAGTTGAAACCCGTGGAATGGGTACCATGCAATATGACTTCAAAGGGTCTTCATTTGCTCACCGAACCTCTCCAATCCTATCACTGCTGCGTTTATGCCCCTGTACACATGCTTGATTCTCTTTCGGAGACATAGCAATCCATAGGTTTTAAGATACTTACTAGTCAGGTACATTCTTATGCGTTTAATATGCGGTGTTGAGTCCATTTCGTTGAGCAAGGAGTAGCTCTTGTCTATTCCATATTTGGCTTAAGGAACTTTATTTGTGCTTATTTCAATCTCTGGTTTTATGCAGCACCCCAACTCACCTTTACCATTAAGCAAGCATAAGTTTGTTTTCTAAATTTGAGACCCTGTTCTGTTCTGTAATTCAGTTCCTGTGTAGCCAAGTTTACATTCCGTGTATTACTGATATCTTATGATGTTTCTTTTTCTGTGTGACTTATTTCAGTTAGAATCATCATACCTGAATCCACTCATTGTGCTGCTAAGGGCCTGATGACATAGATTTCATTGCTGAGTGATATTGCTTTGTAAGTAAATACCACAACTTCTTTATCCATTTTTCACTTTCTGCAATGTTGAACTTGTACTGTAAACGAGGTTCTTGTAAACAGAGGCGTCCCAAACTTTGGGGTGGCTGTGTCTTTTTGATTTTAATTTCCCTAAGCTATAGGACCATAAGTGGAAGTGCCCTAGGCTCTGTTTCTTTGTTTTTTAGATGTTTCAGGAAACACCATACACTTCTCCCGAGTGTCTGTTGGCAATTTACATCCCGCCCATCAGCATAACAAGGCTCCCAGTTCTCCATGGCCTGTCCTGCCTTTCTGGATTTTACACTTTTTTCAGATGGCCCTTTTGACCGGGGGGAAGTGAGACTTCATTGTAGTGCAGATTTCCTTTGCAAGTTTGCTTGGTTGGCCAAAAAGGGCGTATGCGTTTTTTCCTGAATATATTCAGGAAAAAACGCATACGCCCTTTTTGGCCAAGTGCATCATTGTGGACGTTCTGCCTCTTTTCCTATGCTTTCAATGCAATTCCAGTCTACCTCCTGAAATCGGTTTCCTGCAATTCTGCCCCGCTTTCAAGTCCTCTTGGCAGCCTTACTTCAGTATATTTTTGGACGATAGCTGTCATTTATAACTCTGCAGTTTTGTGAATTACAGTGCCCCTGAGCTCCTTTCTTCAACTCGCTTTCTTGTGAGCTGGCTGCAACACCGCAGGATGGCTTCAGGCCCTAATCTGGTTCCGGCATGGCATGCTGAGCCTTTGGTTATTTCCTCTTCCTGGTGGGAAATGAGAGTTAAATTTGCCCGTCCAGACACCTCCAGCTAGTCTCTCATTGGTTCTCCCTATTTCTGTTCATCTTCCGCAGAATTTGCAAACTGGGCCAAACAGGAATTTAAAGGCGCTGACTCTCCAAGTGGGGAGGGTGTTAGTAAAGCGTCTGGAATGTTGCACCCGAGTACCAGGGGAGGAAAACTGAGACATATTTGAACATGTCTCCCGTTCACACGGTTGATCATACTCTGGGTTCCACATGCATGTTTTAGCTGAAGGAAGAATACCTTAAACCTGGAAAGTTGAGACCCGTGGAATGGGTACCATGCAATATGACTTCAAAGGGTCTTCATTTGCTCACTGAACCTCTCCAATCCTATCACTGCTGCGTTTATGCCCCTGTACACATGCTTGATTCTCTTTTGGAGACATAGCAGTCCATAGGTTTTAAGATACTTACTACTCAGGTACATTCTTAGGCGTTTAATATGGGGTGTTGAGTCCATTTCGTTGAGCAAGGAGTAGCTCTTGTCTATTCCATATTTGGCTTAAGGAACTTTATCTGTGTTCATTTCAATCTCTGGTTTTATGCAGCACCCCAACTCACCTTTCCCCTTAAGCAAGCATAAGTTGGTTTTCTAAATTTGAGACCCTGTTCTGTTTTGGTATTCAGTTCCTGTGTAGCCAAGTTTACATTCCGTGTATTACTGATATCTTATGATGTTTCTTTTTCTGTGTGTCTTATTTCAGTTAGAATCATCGTACCTGAATCCACTCATTATGCTGCTATGGGCCTGATGACATAGATTTCATTACTGAGTGATACTGCATTGTACGTAAGTACCACAAGTTCTTTATCCATTTTTCACTTTCTTTGATATTGAACTTGTACGGTTAACGAGGTTCTTGTAAACAGAGGCGTCCCAAATTTTCGGGTGGCTGTGTCTTTTTGATTTTAATTTCCCTAAGCTATAGGACCATAAGTGGAAGTGCCCTAGGCTCTGTTGCTTTGTTTTTTAGATGTTTCAGGAAACACCATACACATGCCGCCCATCAGCATAACAAGGCTCCCAGTTCTCCATGGCCTGTCCTGCCTTTCTGGATTTTACACTTTTTTCAGATGGCCCTTTTGACCAGGGGGAAGTGAGACTTCATTGTAGTGCAGATTTCCTTTGCAAGCTTGCTTGGTTGGCCAAAAAGGGCGTATGCCTTTTTTCTTGAATAAATTCAGGAAAAAAGGCATACACCCTTTTTGGCCAAGTGCATCATTGTGGACCTTCTGCCTCTTTTCCTATGCTTTAAATGCAATTCCAGTCTACCTCCTGAAATCGTTTTCCTGCAATTCTGCCTTGCTTTCAATGCCTCTTCATAGCCTTACCTCAATATATTTTTTGAAAATAGTTGGCCTTTATAACTCTGCAAGTTTTTGAATTGCAGTGGCCCTTAGCTCCATTTTTCAGCTCTTATTTTTGTGATCTTGCCTCATAACCACAGGATTCCTTCAGGCCCTATTCTTCTTCTGGGGCACCTTGCTGTGCCTTTGGTTTATTCTTCTTACTGATGTGAATTTAGAGTGACATGTGCCCATTGAAACCGCTACAGCTAGTTTCTCACTGGTTCCCCCTATTCCCATTCATCCTCCGCACTAACTGCAGACTGTGCGATACCAGAACTTAAAGGCATTGACTCTCCATGTGGGGATATTTTTGGTAAAGCGGCTGGAATGTCGATCCGGAGCCCCAGGAGAGGAAAAATGAGGTGCGTTTTAGAAACCTTTCCCGATCATATGGTATACCAGTCGCTGGGTTTCCCAAGCATGGTTTAGCTGTAGGAAGATTCCCTTCAACCTGGAGTGTTGGGACCCTTGGAATGAGTAGCATGAAGTATTGCATTAAACTTTTGGCAGTTGCTCACCAAAGCTCATCAATCCTCTCAGCCCCAAGTGTCCAGCCTTATGTCTTATCCAGCTGTGGGTTTATATGTGGTCAATCCAGGTTGCATCACAGCCCCTGAGCGAATTTTGTAAGAATTTTTCTCTCTTTCATTGTTTCTGTGTTTTGTTTTTAAAATTTATTTCTATAATGGGGTTTAGCTCATTTTCACTGCTGTGTTTGTGCCACTCTGCACACACTTGATTCCCTTATGGAGATATATCAATACATGGGTTTTAAGATTCTTATTACTCAGATATATTTCTCTGCGGTGTATAGGGTGTGTTGAGGCCAGTTCATTGAGCAAGGTGTAGATCTTGGCTAATATCTATTTGGTTTATTGAACGGTATCTGTGCTAATTTCAAACTCTGGTTTTATGCATCACCCCACCTCTCCTTTCCCCTTAAGCTGAAATAAGTGTGTTTTCTAAATGTGAGACACTGTTCTGTTCTGTAATTCATTTCTTGTGCAGCCATATTTACCCTCCCTCTATAAGTGATATCTTATGATATGTTTCTTTTTCTGTTTGACTTATTTCAAGTAGTATTATCGGACCTAAATCCACTCTTTATCCTTCTACTAGCCTTATTACATTGATTTCATGGTGAAGAGATATTCCATTGTACATAAGTACCACATCTTCTTTATCCATTGTTCTCTTTCCTGGGATATTTAAGGTATACTGAAGTTGAGGTTCTTGTAAACAGAGTAGCCCTAAACTGTGGTGTGCTTGTGTCTTGTTAATTTTTAGATTTCCCTAGATATACTCCCATGATTGGAAGTGTCCTATGCTCTGTAGCTCTGTTTTTTAGATGATTTAGGAACCACCATACACTTCTCCAGAGTGGCTCTCGGCAGTTCACACACTGCCCATCAGCGTATAAAGGCTCCCTGTTCTCCATGGCCTGTCCTGCATTTCTGGTTTTTACAATTTTTTAGGATGGCCCTTTTGACCAGTGGGAAATGAGACTTCTTTGTTGTGCACATTTGCATTGCTTGCTTGCTTCGTTGCCCATAAAGTGCGTATGCGTTTTTTCCTGGATATAATCAGGAAAAAACGCATACGCCCTTTTGGGCCAACTGCATCATTGTCGAAATTCTGCCGCTTTTCATGTGCTTTAAAGACGAGTCCAATCTATCTCTTGAAATCTGTTTCTTGCAATTCTGTCTTGCATTCAGATCCTCTTCTTTGCCTTACCTCAACATATTTTTGGACGTTAGTTTTCATTTATAACTCTGCAGGTTTGTGAATTGCAGTGACCCTGAGCTCCATTTTTTAAGTTGCTCTTTTGTGAGCTGGCCTCAAACCCGCAGGATTGCTTCAGGCCCTATTTTGGCTCGGGCGAGGCGGGCTGAGCCTTTTTTCAATTCTTATTCTTAATGGGAAATTAGAGTGATATGTGCCCGTCCAAACCCCACAACTATTCTCTCATTGGTTCCCCGTTCATCCTCCTCACAATTTGCAAAATGTGTGAAACAGAAGTTGAAATGTGCTGATTCTCCAAGTGGGGAGATTCTAAGTAACGTGGCTGGAATGGTGAACAGGAGCACCAGGAGAGGATAAATGAGCTGCATTTTAGACACATCTCCCGATCACATGGTGTACAGTCCTCTGGGTTTTCCATGCATGTTTTAGCTGTAGGAAGATCCCTTGAACCTGCATATTTGGGACCCATTGAATGGGTACCAGGTAGTATTACTTTAAAGGGTGTGCATTTCCTCACCCAACCTCACATTTCTCTTAGCGCAAACAGTTTCCAGCCTTATGTCTCATCCTGCTGTGGGTCTAGATGTGTTCAATCCATGTTGCATCACCGGCCCTGAGGAAAAGTTGTAAGAGGTTTTCTCTGTCTCTCTGTCGTTTATTTTTTTCAATTTATTACTATATTGGTTACAGCTGATTTTCAAAGCTCTGTTTCTTGCTGCTGTACATCCACTTGATTCACGTACAGAGAGACATCAGTAAATTCTTTTTCAGATTCTTACCAGTCGTATATATTCTTTTCCGGTGACTTGAGTGTGCTGAGTGCAGTTCTTTTAGCTACCGTGTAGGCCTTGTTGATTATCAGTTTGGTATTTGGAATGGTATCTTTGCTAATTTCAACCTCCTGGGTGATGCCTCACCCCTCCCCACCTTTCCCGTTTAGCAGCCTTATGCGTGTTTTCTACATATTTGACTATGTTTTTGTTTTGTAATTTATTTCATGTGTAGCCATTTTGGATTCCACCTTTAAGTGATATCTTATGATATGTGTCTTTTTCTTTTTGAATTCTGTCACTTAGAAAGATCATACGTAACTCCTCCGGAGTTGTTACAACTGGCCATATTTCATTGATTTCCAGGCTGAATAATATTCCACTCTACCTAAGTACCACATCTCTACCCATTTTTTCCCTCCAGAGACATTTAAGTTATATCCTAGTTGAGGATCTTTTAAACAGAGAGGGGGTAAACATTGGGGTGCCTGTGTCCTCTCGATTTTTGTTTTTCTCAAGATATACGCCCATGAGTGCAAGTGCCCTATGCTCTGTAGCTCATTTTTTAGATGCTTTAGTAAACACAATACACTTCTCCAGAATGGCCGTTGGCAATATACATTTCCACTATAAGTCTCACAGGGCTCCCTCTTCTCCTTGCCCTGTCCTGCATTTCTGTTGTTTACGCTTTATGAGGATGGCTCTTCTGACTGATGCGAAGTGATATCTTTTGTAGTATTGACTTCCAGTGCCCACCTGTTTGGTTGGCTAAAAAAGTGTATGCCCTTTTCTTGAATATATACAGAAAAAAACGCATACACCCTTTTTGGCCAACTGCAATGTTGGCAATGTTCAGCTCCTTTTCTTGTGCTTAATGGCGAGTCCTTTCTACCTCCTCAAATCCCTTTCCTGCCATTCTCCCTTGCTTACAAGTCCTTTTCTCTGACTTTCCTCAAGACATTTTTCAGTGATGGATATTTTCAACTCTGCAGTTTTGTGAATTTTACTGCCCCTGAGTTCCATTGTTCAACTTGTGTTTATGGGAACTGGCCACAAAGCAGCGGGATTTCCTCAAGCCCTATACTGTTTCCATGGGCAACCCTAGCCTTTGGTCAATTCGTCTTCCTGATTGGAAATTAGAGTGACATGTGCCTGTCTGAACACCTAGGACTTGTCTCTCATTGTTCCTCATCCTTCCGCTTCATCCTCTGGACAAATTCCAAACTGTACGCAACAGGATGTTGACAGTGCTGACATCTCCAAGTGGGGAGACTGTTAGTAAAGACGCTGGAGGGGTGAACCCGAGCACCAGGAGATGAGGAGATGAGATGCCTTTTCCAAACTCTTCCCGATCAGACGGTATACCATCCTCTGGGTGTGACAGACATGTTTTAGCAGTAGGAAGAGTCCCATTCATGTAAGGAGAACACCAGGGCTTTTTCAAAATCAGTGTCTCCCCGAAACCCAAACTGGGGAATTTTTTAAGCTACGGCTACACATATGTTCATTAAGGGCCTTGGGAAGTAGGCAGAGTCCAAACTTTAGATGATTGAAGTCTTCAGGGTCAGAAGCACTCACCACCAGCTTCCCTTAGGTTACACTTTAACTGTCATTGATAGATGATGTCAATAAAAATATCTATTCTTTTTCAGATTATTTCCCCTTATAGGTTATTGCAAAATGTTGAGTGTAGTTCCCTGTGCTATACAGTAGTTCCTTGTTGATGATCTATTTTATACATAGCAGTGTGTATGTGTTAATCCCAAACTGTTAATTTATCCCTCCTCCCACCTTTCCCCTTTGGTAATAATAAATTATAAGATTTTATACTTCTCAGAAATGGGGGAGCTGAAAGAGAGGTATCATTTTCAATGGAAAAGCATTTAAAACAAGATTGAAGCTTTAACCAAGATTATTAGATGTACATCCTTGGAAAGAAATCACTTCGTTTCTCTAATATTGACCTGACAAATAAGACAAACCTTTTCACTGAACTTGCTTATAATAAAGTGATGGAAATATCAAATGGAAGTGTTAGAAACATCTTATTTTACCCGAGCCTTATACACTGTTCTATGTTAACTACAGTTTGGCTCACACATCTGTTCATTGAGGTTACAATAGTCTCAATTTCTGTTACTGATCCTCCAGAGTGGACCCCAACAAGTGTCCCCCTGCCCAGTGTCATTGGGGCCAACAGATCGAGACTGAGTTTGGTTCACAAGCAAAGGAAACTTTATATTTTGATCAGAGAATGGAGAGGTGAGAGCATGCACTACCCCGTGGGCTGTGGGCTGGGCTGCTGTGTAGAGATCCTGTCAGAGTCAGTGGGAGGGAGGGGGCGGAGCTCTCGAGGGCCAGGTTGGCTGCAGCTCAGGCTCTATATCGCGGAGTCTGCACTGGGCCCCAGGAGCTGAGGTGTCGACCCAGCCATTCTGCACTAGGAAATCTGGTCTGAAGTGCCGGGTGTGGAACCTCTGCATGCGGGACCCTAGGAGCACGTGAAATTAGACAAAGCACAAAGGATAAAAAAGGTTAGACTTGACTTTATTGCCCAGATTCTATTTTTATCTCCCAGGGATTTTTAATGGGCTTTGCTGGGGACAAACCCCT
The DNA here is from genome assembly GCF_039906515.1 of Pseudorca crassidens. Classification (NCBI taxonomy): domain Eukaryota; kingdom Metazoa; phylum Chordata; class Mammalia; order Artiodactyla; family Delphinidae; genus Pseudorca; species Pseudorca crassidens. The sequence goes on from NW_027136311.1 coordinate 751,570, forward strand.
CCTCTGCCTTTTGTCCCGTTCCTCATTCTTGGAGTGCTGAGGGTGCAGACACTTCTTCTGTAACTGCTGAGTGCTGAGTTGGGAGCCCTAATACCCGGGGGCGAGGGTCAGAGCTTCTCCCCAGCAGCCTCCAGGTGACGTTGATTGTCCCCAGGCCCCCTGCCTCCCTGCTCGTCCACCTGAGCACCAGCATTGGAAGTGTTATAGATTCTAATGACCTTTAAGGGTCCAGGAAAGAGATGTGCAGAGACGCTGTGGGGGCCGGTTTCACCCCGCCCCACATTTGTTCGGCCACCTTAGGCTGACCGTTTCTGCCAGCCTAGATGCTCTGACCAGTAGTCTGCGCTTTCTTCAATTAGGCCCCTGAATTAACGTACAAACAGCACCAGGTGTCAGAGCCCTGCCCGCTCAACTCCCAGACAGTCCAGGGTCAGTGGTGATCAAGGACCATGATGACCACTGAGTCAACAGCCTTTTGAAGTAAACAGGAGTCCAGCCGGTCTTATTGGCCACCATCATCACGGTGTCTGTAGGCTTTTCTATGGTGACAGTGTGATATACGGTTCCCCCGCCAAGATTATTAGCTCCCCTCTGGGTGCAGTAAGTCCTGCAAGCAGTAGTCTACTCTTTTGGGACACACTCTTATTGTTTTATGAGAGAAACTCCAGGTCAAGTGATGTTCACACGAGTCGTCATGGTGCCCTGTTGCCCCCGGTTATCTCTCTGGATGTTGGAGTTGGAGGGCCTCCTCACTCGAGGTCGGTGTGCCCACGGAGCGAACCCTGCAACTTCAGGGCATCGTTGGTGGTTAGGATCACCACGTGGGGTCCTTTTCCCTTAGGAAGGAGGTGGCCTTTTGGGCTGCTGATTTCCAGGTTTTTAGATACCGCCAGTATCTTGGCCAGATGCGGCAGTGGGCCAAGCCCCTTGGTGACCGTAGTTTATCCTACCTGGATGGCATTCTTGCATTGTTCCATTTCAAGTGGTCCCAGTTTTTGCACTAATTCTCCAATGGCGATTCACCTTTCACCGGGAATGTAAAGGTCAAAGGGTTTAGCTAAATTAGGGAGTTCCAGGGCAAGGGTCTGAATTGACTGCTCTTTCCATTCTTGAAAGGCCACTTCTGGATTCTATTCAAAAGGATCATCATCTTTTCCTTTCAGTGTTTCATATAGAGGCCCAGCTAGTAGACTGTAGTTAGGGATCCAGAAGCAGCAAACCCTGGCCTCCCCAGGAACCCCTAAGCTGTCTTCTAGTTTTAGAAAGGGGTAAGGCTGCAAATGGTTTCTTCCCTTTCCTGGGATGGGCTTCTCCGACCTTCTGTGAGAATGAAGCCCAGGCAGGTCACCGCAGTCTGTGATATTTGAGCTTTTTCTTGGACAACTTCTATCCTTTATTGGCTTGGTAGTTCAGAGGCCTCCTTAGTAGGGCTGGCGATCAGAATGTCGTCTGTGTACTGAAGGAGGGTTTCCTTTTCCAGAGGTAGAACTTTTAGGTCTTTAGCTAAGCTTTCCCCAAAGATGGTGTGGGAATTTTTGCACCCTTGGGGCAAGACGGCCCGGAAGTATTGTTTTAGTTGTATGTTGAGTCCTGCCACTCACAAGCCAAAATTTCTTGTGACTCTGGGACTAATGGAATACAAAAGAAGGCATCATTGAAGACTAATACAGAATACCATGTCCTGGTGGTTGGTAGAATGACCAGCAGGGTGTAGGAATTAGGAGCAACTGGAGGTATATCCTCGGTGGCTTCACTGACTGTCCTGACATCCTTTACCAGGTCCCCAGCAGCCCATGGGGCTCTCGTGGTCAGACCAATCCCAGAATATGGAGCTCACCTGGGCAGGTACCCCACCCCCACCCCAGCCCACGGGGCTCTCGTGGTCAGGCCCTTCCCAGGATACAGAGCTACCCTTGCAGGTACCATGGCAGGGCTGGGCACACAGGAACCGTGCACATAGCCCTCATTGCAGAGCACCCCCAGCTCACCTGTCGCTCAGAGCTGGCACAGAGCACCTCAGAGCAGGACTTGAACTAACAAACAGCAGCTGCGACAGGTCTGTGACCCTGGGCATCACTCTGTGCGGCCTCCCTCCACCTGGTCTTCCAGAGACTTCCACTGCACCCGGGGCACCAGGCCTCTGTCTCCAACCACCACCCACCCCTCCTCTCCCTGACTCCTGGGTTCCTCTCATAAGGAGAGGGTTTTCTTGAAGTTGTCTCCCACTCATGGGCCAGATAAAATGATTAGAAAACAAGCCAAAGCTGCAGCCCCTTGTCTATCCTGACTCTCAGGAGCCCACACCTGTTCCTTGGACCTGGCCGGTTCAGCAAGTTCCATTTTCTGCAACTGTGAGCCCCTGAGGGGTGATGATTGGCTGACCTGGGCAGCCTTACCGTGCGGGCCAGCCCTCCCCAGGTGTGCCTGGGTTGAGATCAATATAAATACCACTCCAGGCAGCAAGAGCCCCTGCAGCCGTGCCTGACGCCATTTTCTCTGCCCTGTCAGCAGTCTCGGGGCTGGGCTGGTGGGAGGGAGTGAGAGGCCACGGCTTTGTGGGTGGCCCAGTGTGAGTGGGGCTCTGCTGGACTTTCTGCAGCAGTTGCCAGGCTGCCACCTGCTAAAGAAGAGGATGTGTCACCCATACCTGCTGCTGGAATTTCTCCCTGGGCAGAGGTGAGGAAGGAAAAAAGCAGTGGGGGCAGGGACAGGACGGGTATCTCAGGCAGGGAAATGGAAATCTTCCAGAAGAGCACCCAGGGCCAGGACCATCCTGGCTGGCCTGCAGGCACCAAGTCGGCCGGCATGCTGTCACTCGTGTGGCTCTATGGCCCTTCCTCTAGGCTTTCAAGTCCTTGTATATATTCAGGTGTTTTACCTGGGACGGGTGGGAATAGTTCAGCAGCAACTGGCCTGGGGCTCAGCTCACGTTTACTCACAGATGCCTCGGCACAGTGCCCCAGCTTTGCAATGAGGACGCTTGTTGCGTGGGGGCTGCTGGCTGAATGGGAGACGATTCCCCACCACTGGCCAACTTCAGAATTGTTTACAACTGGAGCAAGTGCCCTGATACGGTTTTCCTCTGTGGAACTGGTGGGTTCTGTGTTTTTTTTTCTCTTTTTCGTTTTTGGTTCAAGGTAGATTTTATTCCTCTTTTTTGTATTTACAGATATAAGCATGGAAATAATTTATTCATACAAATACATGTATGTGAAGGGAATAATTGTTTTTTCTGTTTTATTTTTTAAATTTTATTTCTTTTTAATTTTGAATTTTATTTTATATTTTTATACAGCAGGTTCTTATTGGTTATCTATTTTATACATATAAATGTATACATGCCAATCCCAGTCTCTCAACTCCTCCCACCACCACCCCCCCAAAAGCTTTCCCCCCTTGTTGTCCATACATTTGTTGTCTACATCTGTTGCTCTATTTATGCCTTGCAAAATGGTTAATCTGTACAGTTTTTCTAGGTTCCACATATATGCATGAATATACAAGATTTGTTTTTCTCTTTCTGACTTACTTCACTCTGTATGACAGTCTCTAGATCCATCGACGTCTCTACAAATGACCCAATTTCATTCCTTTTCATGGCTTAGTAATATTCCATTTTATATATGTACCACAGCTTTATGCATTCGTCTGTCTGTGGGCATTTAGGTTGCTTCCATTACCTCGATATTGTAAATAGTGATGCAATGAACATTGCGGTGAATGTCTCGTTTTGATTTATGGTTTTGTCTGGGTATATGTCCAGTACTGGGATTGCTGTATCATATGGTAATTCTATTGTTAGTTTCTTAAGAAACTCCATATTGTTCTCCGTAGTGACTGTATCAATTTATATTCCCAACAATAGTGGAAGAGGGTTCCTTTTCTCCACACCCTTTCCAGCATTTTTGTTTGTAGATTTTCTCATGATGCCTATTCTATCAGGTGTGAGGTGATACCACATTGTTGAGTCCATTTTGTTGAGCAAGGGGTAGGTCTTGTCTATTACATATTTGGCTTATTGAATGGTATCTGTGCTAATTTCAAACTCTGGTTTTATGCAGCACCCCAACTCACTTTCCCCCTTAAGGAAGCATAAGTTGGTTTTCTAAACTTGAGACCCTGTTCTGTTTTGTAATTCAGTTCATGTGTAGCCAAGTTCACATTCCGTGTATTAGTGATATCTTATGATGTTTCTTTTTCTGTGTGACATATTTCAGTTAGAATCATCATACCTGAATCCACTCATTATGCTGCTATGGGCCTGATGACATAGATTTCATGGCTGAGTGATTTTGCATTGTACATAAGTACCACAACTTCTTTATCCATTTTTCACTTTCTGCGATATTGAACTTGTACCGTAAACGAGGTTCTTGTAAACAGAGCTGTCCCAAACTGTGGGGTGGCTGTGTCTTTTTGATTTTAATTTCCCTAAGCTATAGGACCATAAGTGGAAGTGCCCTAGGCTCTGTTGCTTTGTTTTTTAGATGTTTCAGGAAACACCATACACTTCTCCCGAGTGTCTGTTGGCAATTTACATCCCGCCCATCAGCATAACAAGGCTCCCAGTTCTCCATGGCCTGTCCTGCCTTTCTGGATTTTACACTTTTTTCAGATGGCCCCTTTGACCGGGGGGAAGTGAGACTTCATTGTAGTGCAGATTTCCTTTGCAAGCTTGCTTGGTTGGCCAAAAAGGGCGTATGCGTTTCTTCCTGAATATATTCAGGAAAAAACGCATACGCCCTTTATGGCCAAGTGCATCATTGTGGACGTTCTGCCTCTTTTCCTATGCTTTCAATGCAATTCCAGTCTACCTCCTGAAATCGGTTTCCTGCAATTCTGCCCCGCTTTCAAGTCCTCTTGGCAGCCTTACTTCAGTATATTTTTGGACGATAGCTGTCATTTATAAGTCTGCAGGTTTGTGAATTACAGTGCCCCTGAGCTCCTTTCTTCAACTCGCTTTCTTTTGAGCTGGCCGCAACACGGCAGGATGGCTTCAGGCCCTAATCTGGTTCCGGCACGGCACGCTGAGCCTTTGGTTAATTCCTCTTCCTGGTGGGAAATGAGAGTTAAATTTGCCCGTCCAGACACCTCCAGCTAGTCTCTCATTGGTTCTCGCTATTCCTGTTCATCTTCCGCAGAAATTGCAAACTGGGCCAAACAGGAGGTTAAAGGGACTGACTCTCCAAGTCGGGAGGGTGTTAGTAAAGCGTCTGGAATGTTGCACCCGAGTACCAGGGTACGAAAACTGAGACATATTTGAACACGTCTCCCGATCACATGGTTGATCATACTCTAGGTTCCACATGCATGTTTTAGCTGAAGGAAGAATACCTTAAACCTGGGTAGTTGAAACCCGTGGAATGGGTACCATGCAATATGACTTCAAAGGGTCTTCATTTGCTCACCGAACCTCTCCAATCCTATCACTGCTGCGTTTATGCCCCTGTACACATGCTTGATTCTCTTTCGGAGACATAGCAATCCATAGGTTTTAAGATACTTACTAGTCAGGTACATTCTTAGGCGTTTAATATGGGGTGTTGAGTCCATTTCGTTGAGCAAGGAGTAGCTCTTTTCTATTCCATATTTGGCTTAAGGAACTTTATCTGTGCTCATTTCAATCTCTGGTTTTATGCAGCACCCCAACTCACCTTTACCCTTAAGCAAGCATAAGTTGGTTTTCTAAATTTGAGACCCTGTTCTGTTCTGTAATTCAGTTCCTGTGTAGCCAAGTTTACATTCCGTGTATTACTGATATCTTATGATGTTTCTTTTTCTGTGTGACTTATTTCAGTTAGAATCATCATACCTGAATCCACTCATTGTGCTGCTAAGGGCCTGATGACATAGATTTCATTGCTGAGTGATATTGCTTTGTAAGTAAATACCACAACTTCTTTATCCATTTTTCACTTTCTGCGATGTTGAACTTGTACTGTAAACGAGGTTCTTGTAAACAGAGGCGTCCCAATGTTTGGGGTGGCTGTGTCTTTTTGATTTTAATTTCCCTAAGCTATAGGACCATAAGTGGAAGTGCCCTAGGCTCTGTTGCTTTGTTTTTTAGATGTTTCAGGAAACACCATACACTTCTCCCGAGTGTCTGTTGGCAATTTACATCCCGCCCATCAGCATAACAAGGCTCCCAGTTCTCCATGGCCTGTCCTGCCTTTCTGGATTTTACACTTTTTTCAGATGGCCCTTTTGACCGGGGGGAAGTGAGACTTCATTGTAGTGCAGATTTCCTTTGCAAGCTTGCTTGGTTGGCCAAAAAGGGCGTATGCGTTTTTTCCTGAATATATTCAGGAAAAAACGCATACGCCCTTTTTGGCCAAGTGCATCATTGTGGACGTTCTGCCTCTTTTCCTATGCTTTCAATGCAATTCCAGTCTACCTCCTGAAATCGGTTTCCTGCAATTCTGCCCCGCTTTCAAGTCCTCTTGGCAGCCTTACTTCAGTATATTTTTGGACGATAGCTGTCATTTATAACTCTGCAGGTTTGTGAATTACAGTGCCCCTGAGCTCCTTTCTTCAACTCGCTTTCTTTTGAGCTGGCCGCAACACCGCAGGATGGCTTCAGGCCCTAATCTGGTTCCGGCACGGCACGCTGAGCCTTTGGTTAATTCCTCTTCCTGGTGGGAAATGAGAGTTAAATTTGCCCGTCCAGACACGTCCAGCTAGTCTCTCATTGGTTCTCGCTATTCCTGTTCATCTTCCGCAGAAATTGCAAACTGGGCCAAACAGGAGGTTAAAGGGACTGACTCTCCAAGTCGGGAGGGTGTTAGTAAAGCGTCTGGAATGTTGCACCCGAGTACCAGGATACGAAAACTGAGACATATTTGAACACGTCTCCCGATCACATGGTTGATCATACTCTAGGTTCCACATGCATGTTTTAGCTGAAGGAAGAATACCTTAAACCTGGGTAGTTGAAACCCGTGGAATGGGTACCATGCAATATGACTTCAAAGGGTCTTCATTTGCTCACCGAACCTCTCCAATCCTATCACTGCTTCGTTTATGCCCCTGTACGCATGCTTGATTCTCTTTCGGAGACATAGCAATCCATAGGTTTTAAGATACTTACTAGTCAGGTACATTCTTAGGCATTTAATATGCGGTGTTGAGTCCATTTCGTTGAGCAAGAGGTAGCTCTTGTCTATTCCATATTTGGCTTAAGGAACTTTATCTGTGCTCATTTCAATCTCTGGTTTTATGCAGCACCCCAACTCACCTTTACCCTTAAGCAAGCATAAGTTGGTTTTCTAAATTTGAGACCCTGTTCTGTTCTGTAATTCAGTTCCTGTGTAGCCAAGTTTACATTCCGTGTATTACTGATATCTTATGATGTTTCTTTTTCTGTGTGACTTATTTCAGTTAGAATCATCATACCTGAATCCACTCATTGTGCTGCTAAGGGCCTGATGACATAGATTTCATTGCTGAGTGATATTGCTTTGTAAGTAAATACCACAACTTCTTTATCCATTTTTCACTTTCTGCGATGTTGAACTTGTACTGTAAACGAGGTTCTTGTAAACAGAGGCGTCCCAAACTTTGGGGTGGCTGTGTCTTTTTGATTTTAATTTCCCTAAGCTATAGGACCATAAGTGGAAGTGCCCTAGGCTCTGTTGCTTTGTTTTTTAGATGTTTCAGGAAACACCATACACTTCTCCCGAGTGTCTGTTGGCAATTTACATCCCGCCCATCAGCATAACAAGGCTCCCAGTTCTCCATGGCCTGTCCTGCCTTTCTGGATTTTACACTTTTTTCAGATGGCCCTTTTGACCGGGGGGAAGTGAGACTTCATTGTAGTGCAGATTTCCTTTGCAAGCTTGCTTGGTTGGCCAAAAAGGGCGTATGCGTTTTTTCCTGAATATATTCAGGAAAAAACGCATACGCCCTTTTTGGCCAAGTGCATCATTGTGGACGTTCTGCCTCTTTTCCTATGCTTTCAATGCAATTCCAGTCTGCCTCCTGAAATCGGTTTCCTGCAATTCTGCCCCGCTTTCAAGTCCTCTTGGCAGCCTTACTTCAGTATATTTTTGGACGATAGCTGTCATTTATAACTCTGCAGGTTTGTGAATTACAGTGCCCCTGAGCTCCTTTCTTCAACTCGCTTTCTTTTGAGCCGGCCGCAACACTGCAGGATGGCTTCAGGCCCTAATCTGGTTCCGGCACGGCACGCTGAGCCTTTGGTTAATTCCTCTTCCTGGTGGGAAATGAGAGTTAAATTTGCCCGTCCAGACACCTCCAGCTAGTCTCTCATTGGTTCTCGCTATTCCTGTTCATCTTCCGCAGAATTTGCAAACTGGGCCAAACAGGAGGTTAAAGGGACTGACTCTCCAAGTCGGGAGGGTGTTAGTAAAGCGTCTGGAATGTTGCACCCGAGTACCAGGGTACGAAAACTGAGACATATTTGAACACGTCTCCCGATCACATGGTTGATCATACTGTAGGTTCCACATGCATGTTTTAGCTGAAGGAAGAATATCTTAAACCTGGGTAGTTGAAACCCGTGGAATGGGTACCATGCAATATGACTTCAAAGGGTCTTCATTTGCTCACCGAACCTCTCCAATCCTATCACTGCTGCGTTTATGCCCCTGTACACATGCTTGATTCTCTTTCGGAGACATAGCAATCCATAGGTTTTAAGATACTTACTAGTCAGGTACATTCTTAGGCATTTAATATGCGGTGTTGAGTCCATTTCGTTGAGCAAGAGGTAGCTCTTGTCTATTCCATATTTGGCTTAAGGAACTTTATCTGTGCTCATTTCAATCTCTGGTTTTATGCAGCACCCCAACTCACCTTTACCCTTAAGCAAGCATAAGTTGGTTTTCTAAATTTGAGACCCTGTTCTGTTCTGTAATTCAGTTCCTGTGTAGCCAAGTTTACATTCCGTGTATTACTGATATCTTATGATGTTTCTTTTTCTGTGTGACTTATTTCAGTTAGAATCATCATACCTGAATCCACTCATTGTGCTGCTAAGGGCCTGATGACATAGATTTCATTGCTGAGTGATATTGCTTTGTAAGTAAATACCACAACTTCTTTATCCATTTTTCACTTTCTGCGATGTTGAACTTGTACTGTAAACGAGGTTCTTGTAAACAGAGGCGTCCCAAACTTTGGGGTGGCTGTGTCTTTTTGATTTTAATTTCCCTAAGCTATAGGACCATAAGTGGAAGTGCCCTAGGCTCTGTTGCTTTGTTTTTTAGATGTTTTAGGAAACACCATACACTTCTCCCTAGTGTCTGTTGGCAATTTACATCCCGCCCATCAGCATAACAAGGCTCCCAGTTCTCCATGGCCTGTCCTGCCTTTCTGGATTTTACACTTTTTTCAGATGGCCCTTTTGACCGGGGGGAAGTGAGACTTCATTGTAGTGCAGATTTCCTTTGCAAGCTTGCTTGGTTGGCCAAAAAGGGCGTATGCGTTTTTTCCTGAATATATTCAGGAAAAAACCCATACGCCCTTTTTGGCCAAGTGCATCATTGTGGACGTTCTGCCTCTTTTCCTATGCTTTCAATGCAATTCCAGTCTGCCTCCTGAAATCGGTTTCCTGCAATTCTGCCCCGCTTTCAAGTCCTCTTGGCAGCCTTACTTCAGTATATTTTTGGACGATAGCTGTCATTTATAACTCTGCAGGTTTGTGAATTACAGTGCCCCTGAGCTCCTTTCTTCAACTCGCTTTCTTTTGAGCCGGCCGCAACACCGCAGGATGGCTTCAGGCCCTAATCTGGTTCCGGCACGGCACGCTGAGCCTTTGGTTAATTCCTCTTCCTGGTGGGAAATGAGAGTTAAATTTGCCCGTCTGGACACTTCCAGCTAGTCTCTCATTGGTTCTTGCTATTCCTGTTCATCTTCCGCAGAAATTGCAAACTGGGCCAAACAGGAGGTTAAAGGGACTGACTCTCCAAGTTGGGAGGGTGTTAGTAAAGCGTCTGGAATGTTGCACCCGAGTACCAGGGTACGAAAACTGAGACATATTTGAACACGTCTCCCGATCACATGGTTGATCAGACTCTAGGTTCCACATGCATGTTTTAGCTGAAGGAAGAATACCTTAAACCTGGGTAGTTGAAACCCGTGGAATGGGTACCATGCAATATGACTTCAAAGGGTCTTCATTTGCTCACCGAACCTCTCCAATCCTATCACTGCTGCGTTTATGCCCCTGTACACATGCTTGATTCTCTTTCGGAGACATAGCAATCCATAGGTTTTAAGATACTTACTAGTCAGGTACATTCTTAGGCATTTAATATGCGGTGTTGAGTCCATTTCGTTGAGCAAGGAGTAGCTCTTGTCTATTCCATATTTGGCTTAAGGAACTTTATCTGTGCTCATTTCAATCTCTGGTTTTATGCAGCACCCCAACTCACCTTTACCCTTAAGAAAGCATAAGTTGGTTTTCTAAATTTGAGACCCTCTTCTGTTCTGTAATTCAGTTCCTGTGTAGCCAAGTTTACATTCCGTGTATTACTGATATCTTATGATGTTTCTTTTTCTGTGTGACTTATTTCAGTTAGAATCATCATACCTGAATCCACTCATTGTGCTGCTAAGGGCCTGATGACATAGATTTCATTGCTGAGTGATATTGCTTTGTAAGTAAATACCACAACTTCTTTATCCATTTTTCACTTTCTGCGATGTTGAACTTGTACTGTAAACGAGGTTCTTGTAAACAGAGGCGTCCCAAACTTTGGGGTGGCTGTGTCTTTTTGATTTTAATTTCCCTAAGCTATAGGACCATAAGTGGAAGTGCCCTAGGCTCTGTTGCTTTGTTTTTTAGATGTTTCAGGAAACACCATACACTTCTCCCGAGTGTCTGTTGGCAATTTACATCCCGCCCATCAGCATAACAAGGCTCCCAGTTCTCCATGGCCTGTCCTGCCTTTCTGGATTTTACACTTTTTTCAGATGGCCCTTTTGACCGGGGGGAAGTGAGACTTCATTGTAGTGCAGATTTCCTTTGCAAGCTTGCTTGGTTGGCCAAAAAGGGCGTATGCGTTTTTTCCTGAATATATTCAGGAAAAAACGCATACGCACTTTTTGGCCAAGTGCATCATTGTGGACGTTCTGCCTCTTTTCCTATGCTTTCAATGCAATTCCAGTCTACCTCCTGAAATCGGTTTCCTGCAATTCTGCCCCGCTTTCAAGTCCTCTTGGCAGCCTTACTTCAGTATATTTTTGGACGATAGCTGTCATTTATAACTCTGCAGGTTTGTGAATTACAGTGCCCCTGAGCTCCTTTCTTCAACTCGCTTTCTTTTGAGCTGGCCGCAACACCGCAGGATGGCTTCAGGCCCTAATCTGGTTCCGGCACGGCACGCTGAGCCTTTGGTTAATTCCTCTTCCTGGTGGGAAATGAGAGTTAAATTTGCCCGTCCAGACACCTCCAGCTAGTCTCTCATTGGTTCTCGCTATTCCTGTTCATCTTCCGCAGAAATTGCAAACTGGGCCAAACAGGAGGTTAAAGGGACTGACTCTCCAAGTCGGGAGGGTGTTAGTAAAGCGTCTGGAATGTTGCACCCGAGTACCAGGGTACGAAAACTGAGACATATTTGAACACGTCTCCCGATCACATGGTTGATCATACTCTAGGTTCCACATGCATGTTTTAGCTGAAGGAAGAATACCTTAAACCTGGGTAGTTGAAACCCGTGGAATGGGTACCATGCAATATGACTTCAAAGGGTCTTCATTTGCTCACCGAACCTCTCCAATCCTATCACTGCTGCGTTTATGCCCCTGTACACATGCTTGATTCTCTTTCGGAGACATAGCAATCCATAGGTTTTAAGATACTTACTAGTCAGGTACATTCTTAGGCATTTAATATGCGGTGTTGAGTCCATTTCGTTGAGCAAGGAGTAGCTCTTGTCTATTCCATATTTGGCTTAAGGAACTTTATCTGTGCTCATTTCAATCTCTGGTTTTATGCAGCACCCCAACTCACCTTTCCCCTTAAGCAAGCATAAGTTGGTTTTCTAAATTTGAGACCCTGTTCTGTTCTGTAATTCAGTTCCTGTGTAGCCAAGTTTACATTCCGTGTATTACTGATATCTTATGATGTTTCTTTTTCTGTGTGACTTATTTCAGTTAGAATCATCATACCTGAATCCACTCATTGTGCTGCTAAGGGCCTGATGACATAGATTTCATTGCTGAGTGATATTGCTTTGTAAGTAAATACCACAACTTCTTTATCCATTTTTCACTTTCTGCGATGTTGAACTTGTACTGTAAACGAGGTTCTTGTAAACAGAGGCGTCCCAAACTTTGGGGTGGCTGTGTCTTTTTGATTTTAATTTCCCTAAGCTATAGGACCATAAGTGGAAGTGCCCTAGGCTCTGTTGCTTTGTTTTTTAGATGTTTCAGGAAACACCATACACTTCTCCCGAGTGTCTGTTGGCAATTTACATCCCGCCCATCAGCATAACAAGGCTCCCAGTTCTCCATGGCCTGTCCTGCCTTTCTGGATTTTACACTTTTTTCAGATGGCCCTTTTGACCGGGGGGAAGTGAGACTTCATTGTAGTGCAGATTTCCTTTGCAAGCTTGCTTGGTTGGCCAAAAAGGGCGTATGCGTTTTTTCCTGAATATATTCAGGAAAAAACGCATACGCCCTTTTTGGCCAAGTGCATCATTGTGGACGTTCTGCCTCTTTTCCTATGCTTTCAATGCAATTCCAGTCTACCTCCTGAAATCGGTTTCCTGCAATTCTGCCCCGCTTTCAAGTCCTCTTGGCAGCCTTACTTCAGTATATTTTTGGACGATAGCTGTCATTTATAACTCTGCAGGTTTGTGAATTACAGTGCCCCTGAGCTCCTTTCTTCAACTCGCTTTCTTTTGAGCTGGCCGCAACACCGCAGGATGGCTTCAGGCCCTAATCTGGTTCCGGCACGGCACGCTGAGCCTTTGGTTAATTCCTCTTCCTGGTGGGAAATGAGAGTTAAATTTGCCCGTCCAGACACCTCCAGCTAGTCTCTCATTGGTTCTCGCTATTCCTGTTCATCTTCCGCAGAAATTGCAAACTGGGCCAAACAGGAGGTTAAAGGGACTGACTCTCCAAGTCGGGAGGGTGTTAGTAAAGCGTCTGGAATGTTGCACCCGAGTACCAGGGTACGAAAACTGAGACATATTTGAACACGTCTCCCGATCACATGGTTGATCATACTCTAGGTTCCACATGCATGTTTTAGCTGAAGGAAGAATACCTTAAACCTGGGTAGTTGAAACCCGTGGAATGGGTACCATGCAATATGACTTCAAAGGGTCTTCATTTGCTCACCGAACCTCTCCAATCCTATCACTGCTGCGTTTATGCCCCTGTACGCATGCTTGATTCTCTTTCGGAGACATAGCAATCCATAGGTTTTAAGATACTTACTAGTCAGGTACATTCTTAGGCATTTAATATGCGGTGTTGAGTCCATTTCGTTGAGCAAGAGGTAGCTCTTGTCTATTCCATATTTGGCTTAAGGAACTTTATCTGTGCTCATTTCAATCTCTGGTTTTATGCAGCACCCCAACTCACCTTTACCCTTAAGCAAGCATAAGTTGGTTTTCTAAATTTGAGACCCTGTTCTGTTCTGTAATTCAGTTCCTGTGTAGCCAAGTTTACATTCCGTGTATTACTGATATCTTATGATGTTTCTTTTTCTGTGTGACTTATTTCAGTTAGAATCATCATACCTGAATCCACTCATTGTGCTGCTAAGGGCCTGATGACATAGATTTCATTGCTGAGTGATATTGCTTTGTAAGTAAATACCACAACTTCTTTATCCATTGTTCACTTTCTGCGATGTTGAACTTGTACTGTAAACGAGGTTCTTGTAAACAGAGGCGTCCCAATGTTTGGGGTGGCTGTGTCTTTTTGATTTTAATTTCCCTAAGCTATAGGACCATAAGTGGAAGTGCCCTAGGCTCTGTTGCTTTGTTTTTTAGATGTTTCAGGAAACACCATACACTTCTCCCGAGTGTCTGTTGGCAATTTACATCCCGCCCATCAGCATAACAAGGCTCCCAGTTCTCCATGGCCTGTCCTGCCTTTCTGGATTTTACACTTTTTTCAGATGGCCCTTTTGACCGGGGGGAAGTGAGACTTCATTGTAGTGCAGATTTCCTTTGCAAGCTTGCTTGGTTGGCCAAAAAGGGCGTATGCGTTTTTTCCTGAATATATTCAGGAAAAAACGCATACGCCCTTTTAGGCCAAGTGCATCATTGTGGACGTTCTGCCTCTTTTCCTATGCTTTCAATGCAATTCCAGTCTACCTCCTGAAATCGGTTTCCTGCAATTCTGCCCCGCTTTCAAGTCCTCTTGGCAGCCTTAGTTCAGTATATTTTTGGACGATAGCTGTCATTTATAACTCTGCAGGTTTGTGAATTACAGTGCCCCTGAGCTCCTTTCTTCAACTCGCTTTCTTGTGACCTGGCCGCAACACCGCAGGATGGCTTCAGGCCCTAATCTGGTTCCGGCACGGCACGCTGAGCCTTTGGTTAATTCCTCTTCCTGGTGGGAAATGAGAGTTAAATTTGCCCGTCCAGACACCTCCAGCTAGTCTCTCATTGGTTCTCGCTATTCCTGTTCATCTTCCGCAGAAATTGCAAACTGGGCCAAACAGGAGGTTAAAGGGACTGACTCTCCAAGTCGGGAGGGTGTTAGTAAAGCGTGTGGAATGTTGCACCCGAGTACCAGGGTACGAAAACTGAGACATATTTGAACACGTCTCCCGATCACATGGTTGATCATACTCTAGGTTCCACATGCATGTTTTAGCTGAAGGAAGAATACCTTAAACCTGGGTAGTTGAAACCCGTGGAATGGGTACCATGCAATATGACTTCAAAGGGTCTTCATTTGCTCACCGAACCTCTCCAATCCTATCACTGCTGCGTTTATGCCCCTGTACACATGCTTGATTCTCTTTCGGAGACATAGCAATCCATAGGTTTTAAGATACTTACTAGTCAGGTACATTCTTAGGCATTTAATATGCGGTGTTGAGTCCATTTCGTTGAGCAAGGAGTAGCTCTTGTCTATTCCATATTTGGCTTAAGGAACTTTATCTGTGCTCATTTCAATCTCTGGTTTTATGCAGCACCCCAACTCACCTTTCCCCTTAAGCAAGCATAAGTTGGTTTTCTAAATTTGAGACCCTGTTCTGTTCTGTAATTCAGTTCCTGTGTAGCCAAGTTTACATTCCGTGTATTACTGATATCTTATGATGTTTCTTTTTCTGTGTGACTTATTTCAGTTAGAATCATCATACCTGAATCCACTCATTGTGCTGCTAAGGGCCTGATGACATAGATTTCATTGCTGAGTGATATTGCTTTGTAAGTAAATACCACAACTTCTTTATCCATTTTTCACTTTCTGCGATGTTGAACTTGTACTGTAAACGAGGTTCTTGTAAACAGAGGCGTCCCAAACTTTGGGGTGGCTGTGTCTTTTTGATTTTAATTTCCCTAAGCTATAGGACCATAAGTGGAAGTGCCCTAGGCTCTGTTGCTTTGTTTTTTAGATGTTTCAGGAAACACCATACACTTCTCCCGAGTGTCTGTTGGCAATTTACATCCCGCCCATCAGCATAACAAGGCTCCCAGTTCTCCATGGCCTGTCCTGCCTTTCTGGATTTTACACTTTTTTCAGATGGCCCTTTTGACCGGGGGGAAGTGAGACTTCATTGTAGTGCAGATTTCCTTTGCAAGCTTGCTTGGTTGGCCAAAAAGGGCGTATGCGTTTTTTCCTGAATATATTCAGGAAAAAACGCATACGCACTTTTTGGCCAAGTGCATCATTGTGGACGTTCTGCCTCTTTTCCTATGCTTTCAATGCAATTCCAGTCTACCTCCTGAAATCGGTTTCCTGCAATTCTGCCCCGCTTTCAAGTCCTCTTGGCAGCCTTACTTCAGTATATTTTTGGACGATAGCTGTCATTTATAACTCTGCAGGTTTGTGAATTACAGTGCCCCTGAGCTCCTTTCTTCAACTCGCTTTCTTTTGAGCTGGCCGCAACACCGCAGGATGGCTTCAGGCCCTAATCTGGTTCCGGCACGGCACGCTGAGCCTTTGGTTAATTCCTCTTCCTGGTGGGAAATGAGAGTTAAATTTGCCCGTCCAGACACCTCCAGCTAGTCTCTCATTGGTTCTCGCTATTCCTGTTCATCTTCCGCAGAAATTGCAAACTGGGCCAAACAGGAGGTTAAAGGGACTGACTCTCCAAGTCGGGAGGGTGTTAGTAAAGCGTCTGGAATGTTGCACCCGAGTACCAGGGTACGAAAACTGAGACATATTTGAACACGTCTCCCGATCACATGGTTGATCATACTCTAGGTTCCACATGCATGTTTTAGCTGAAGGAAGAATACCTTAAACCTGGGTAGTTGAAACCCGTGGAATGGGTACCATGCAATATGACTTCAAAGGGTCTTCATTTGCTCACCGAACCTCTCCAATCCTATCACTGCTGCGTTTATGCCCCTGTACACATGCTTGATTCTCTTTCGGAGACATAGCAATCCATAGGTTTTAAGATACTTACTAGTCAGGTACATTCTTAGGCATTTAATATGCGGTGTTGAGTCCATTTCGTTGAGCAAGGAGTAGCTCTTGTCTATTCCATATTTGGCTTAAGGAACTTTATCTGTGCTCATTTCAATCTCTGGTTTTATGCAGCACCCCAACTCACCTTTCCCCTTAAGCAAGCATAAGTTGGTTTTCTAAATTTGAGACCCTGTTCTGTTCTGTAATTCAGTTCCTGTGTAGCCAAGTTTACATTCCGTGTATTACTGATATCTTATGATGTTTCTTTTTCTGTGTGACTTATTTCAGTTAGAATCATCATACCTGAATCCACTCATTGTGCTGCTAAGGGCCTGATGACATAGATTTCATTGCTGAGTGATATTGCTTTGTAAGTAAATACCACAACTTCTTTATCCATTTTTCACTTTCTGCGATGTTGAACTTGTACTGTAAACGAGGTTCTTGTAAACAGAGGCGTCCCAAACTTTGGGGTGGCTGTGTCTTTTTGATTTTAATTTCCCTAAGCTATAGGACCATAAGTGGAAGTGCCCTAGGCTCTGTTGCTTTGTTTTTTAGATGTTTCAGGAAACACCATACACTTCTCCCGAGTGTCTGTTGGCAATTTACATCCCGCCCATCAGCATAACAAGGCTCCCAGTTCTCCATGGCCTGTCCTGCCTTTCTGGATTTTACACTTTTTTCAGATGGCCCTTTTGACCGGGGGGAAGTGAGACTTCATTGTAGTGCAGATTTCCTTTGCAAGCTTGCTTGGTTGGCCAAAAAGGGCGTATGCGTTTTTTCCTGAATATATTCAGGAAAAAACGCATACGCCCTTTTTGGCCAAGTGCATCATTGTGGACGTTCTGCCTCTTTTCCTATGCTTTCAATGCAATTCCAGTCTACCTCCTGAAATCGGTTTCCTGCAATTCTGCCCCGCTTTCAAGTCCTCTTGGCAGCCTTACTTCAGTATATTTTTGGACGATAGCTGTCATTTATAACTCTGCAGGTTTGTGAATTACAGTGCCCCTGAGCTCCTTTCTTCAACTCGCTTTCTTTTGAGCTGGCCGCAACACCGCAGGATGGCTTCAGGCCCTAATCTGGTTCCGGCACGGCACGCTGAGCCTTTGGTTAATTCCTCTTCCTGGTGGGAAATGAGAGTTAAATTTGCCCGTCCAGACACCTCCAGCTAGTCTCTCATTGGTTCTCGCTATTCCTGTTCATCTTCCGCAGAAATTGCAAACTGGGCCAAACAGGAGGTTAAAGGGACTGACTCTCCAAGTCGGGAGGGTGTTAGTAAAGCGTCTGGAATGTTGCACCCGAGTACCAGGGTACGAAAACTGAGACATATTTGAACACGTCTCCCGATCACATGGTTGATCATACTCTAGGTTCCACATGCATGTTTTAGCTGAAGGAAGAATACCTTAAACCTGGGTAGTTGAAACCCGTGGAATGGGTACCATGCAATATGACTTCAAAGGGTCTTCATTTGCTCACCGAACCTCTCCAATCCTATCACTGCTGCGTTTATGCCCCTGTACGCATGCTTGATTCTCTTTCGGAGACATAGCAATCCATAGGTTTTAAGATACTTACTAGTCAGGTACATTCTTAGGCATTTAATATGCGGTGTTGAGTCCATTTCGTTGAGCAAGAGGTAGCTCTTGTCTATTCCATATTTGGCTTAAGGAACTTTATCTGTGCTCATTTCAATCTCTGGTTTTATGCAGCACCCCAACTCACCTTTACCCTTAAGCAAGCATAAGTTGGTTTTCTAAATTTGAGACCCTGTTCTGTTCTGTAATTCAGTTCCTGTGTAGCCAAGTTTACATTCCGTGTATTACTGATATCTTATGATGTTTCTTTTTCTGTGTGACTTATTTCAGTTAGAATCATCATACCTGAATCCACTCATTGTGCTGCTAAGGGCCTGATGACATAGATTTCATTGCTGAGTGATATTGCTTTGTAAGTAAATACCACAACTTCTTTATCCATTGTTCACTTTCTGCGATGTTGAACTTGTACTGTAAACGAGGTTCTTGTAAACAGAGGCGTCCCAATGTTTGGGGTGGCTGTGTCTTTTTGATTTTAATTTCCCTAAGCTATAGGACCATAAGTGGAAGTGCCCTAGGCTCTGTTGCTTTGTTTTTTAGATGTTTCAGGAAACACCATACACTTCTCCCGAGTGTCTGTTGGCAATTTACATCCCGCCCATCAGCATAACAAGGCTCCCAGTTCTCCATGGCCTGTCCTGCCTTTCTGGATTTTACACTTTTTTCAGATGGCCCTTTTGACCGGGGGGAAGTGAGACTTCATTGTAGTGCAGATTTCCTTTGCAAGCTTGCTTGGTTGGCCAAAAAGGGCGTATGCGTTTTTTCCTGAATATATTCAGGAAAAAACGCATACGCCCTTTTAGGCCAAGTGCATCATTGTGGACGTTCTGCCTCTTTTCCTATGCTTTCAATGCAATTCCAGTCTACCTCCTGAAATCGGTTTCCTGCAATTCTGCCCCGCTTTCAAGTCCTCTTGGCAGCCTTACTTCAGTATATTTTTGGACGATAGCTGTCATTTATAACTCTGCAGGTTTGTGAATTACAGTGCCCCTGAGCTCCTTTCTTCAACTCGCTTTCTTGTGACCTGGCCGCAACACCGCAGGATGGCTTCAGGCCCTAATCTGGTTCCGGCACGGCACGCTGAGCCTTTGGTTAATTCCTCTTCCTGGTGGGAAATGAGAGTTAAATTTGCCCGTCCAGACACCTCCAGCTAGTCTCTCATTGGTTCTCGCTATTCCTGTTCATCTTCCGCAGAAATTGCAAACTGGGCCAAACAGGAGGTTAAAGGGACTGACTCTCCAAGTCGGGAGGGTGTTAGTAAAGCGTGTGGAATGTTGCACCCGAGTACCAGGGTACGAAAACTGAGACATATTTGAACACGTTTCCCGATCACATGGTTGATCATACTCTAGGTTCCACATGCATGTTTTAGCTGAAGGAAGAATACCTTAAACCTGGGTAGTTGAAACCCGTGGAATGGGTACCATGCAATATGACTTCAAAGGGTCTTCATTTGCTCACCGAACCTCTCCAATCCTATCACTGCTGCGTTTATGCCCCTGTACACATGCTTGATTCTCTTTCGGAGACATAGCAATCCATAGGTTTTAAGATACTTACTAGTCAGGTACATTCTTAGGCATTTAATATGCGGTGTTGAGTCCATTTCGTTGAGCAAGGAGTAGCTCTTGTCTATTCCATATTTGGCTTAAGGAACTTTATCTGTGCTCATTTCAATCTCTGATTTTATGCAGCACCCCAACTCACCTTTCCCCTTAAGCAAGCATAAGTTGGTTTTCTAAATTTGAGACCCTGTTCTGTTCTGTAATTCAGTTCCTGTGTATCCAAGTTTACATTCCGTGTATTACTGATATCTTATGATGTTTCTTTTTCTGTGTGACTTATTTCAGTTAGAATCATCATACCTGAATCCACTCATTGTGCTGCTAAGGGCCTGATGACATAGATTTCATTGCTGAGTGATATTGCTTTGTAAGTAAATACCACAACTTCTTTATCCATTGTTCACTTTCTGCGATGTTGAACTTGTACTGTAAACGAGGTTCTTGTAAACAGAGGCGTCCCAATGTTTGGGGTGGCTGTGTCTTTTTGATTTTAATTTCCCTAAGCTATAGGACCATAAGTGGAAGTGCCCTAGGCTCTGTTGCTTTGTTTTTTAGATGTTTCAGGAAACACCATACACTTCTCCCGAGTGTCTGTTGGCAATTTACATCCCGCCCATCAGCATAACAAGGCTCCCAGTTCTCCATGGCCTGTCCTGCCTTTCTGGATTTTACACTTTTTTCAGATGGCCCTTTTGACCGGGGGGAAGTGAGACTTCATTGTAGTGCAGATTTCCTTTGCAAGCTTGCTTGGTTGGCCAAAAAGGGCGTATGCGTTTTTTCCTGAATATATTCAGGAAAAAACGCATACGCCCTTTTAGGCCAAGTGCATCATTGTGGACGTTCTGCCTCTTTTCCTATGCTTTCAATGCAATTCCAGTCTACCTCCTGAAATCGGTTTCCTGCAATTCTGCCCCGCTTTCAAGTCCTCTTGGCAGCCTTAGTTCAGTATATTTTTGGACGATAGCTGTCATTTATAACTCTGCAGGTTTGTGAATTACAGTGCCCCTGAGCTCCTTTCTTCAACTCGCTTTCTTGTGACCTGGCCGCAACACCGCAGGATGGCTTCAGGCCCTAATCTGGTTCCGGCACGGCACGCTGAGCCTTTGGTTAATTCCTCTTCCTGGTGGGAAATGAGAGTTAAATTTGCCCGTCCAGACACCTCCAGCTAGTCTCTCATTGGTTCTCGCTATTCCTGTTCATCTTCCGCAGAAATTGCAAACTGGGCCAAACAGGAGGTTAAAGGGACTGACTCTCCAAGTCGGGAGGGTGTTAGTAAAGCGTGTGGAATGTTGCACCCGAGTACCAGGGTACGAAAACTGAGACATATTTGAACACGTCTCCCGATCACATGGTTGATCATACTCTAGGTTCCACATGCATGTTTTAGCTGAAGGAAGAATACCTTAAACCTGGGTAGTTGAAACCCGTGGAATGGGTACCATGCAATATGACTTCAAAGGGTCTTCATTTGCTCACCGAACCTCTCCAATCCTATCACTGCTGCGTTTATGCCCCTGTACACATGCTTGATTCTCTTTCGGAGACATAGCAATCCATAGGTTTTAAGATACTTACTAGTCAGGTACATTCTTAGGCATTTAATATGCGGTGTTGAGTCCATTTCGTTGAGCAAGGAGTAGCTCTTGTCTATTCCATATTTGGCTTAAGGAACTTTATCTGTGCTCATTTCAATCTCTGGTTTTATGCAGCACCCCAACTCACCTTTCCCCTTAAGCAAGCATAAGTTGGTTTTCTAAATTTGAGACCCTGTTCTGTTCTGTAATTCAGTTCCTGTGTAGCCAAGTTTACATTCCGTGTATTACTGATATCTTATGATGTTTCTTTTTCTGTGTGACTTATTTCAGTTAGAATCATCATACCTGAATCCACTCATTGTGCTGCTAAGGGCCTGATGACATAGATTTCATTGCTGAGTGATATTGCTTTGTAAGTAAATACCACAACTTCTTTATCCATTTTTCACTTTCTGCGATGTTGAACTTGTACTGTAAACGAGGTTCTTGTAAACAGAGGCGTCCCAAACTTTGGGGTGGCTGTGTCTTTTTGATTTTAATTTCCCTAAGCTATAGGACCATAAGTGGAAGTGCCCTAGGCTCTGTTGCTTTGTTTTTTAGATGTTTCAGGAAACACCATACACTTCTCCCGAGTGTCTGTTGGCAATTTACATCCCGCCCATCAGCATAACAAGGCTCCCAGTTCTCCATGGCCTGTCCTGCCTTTCTGGATTTTACACTTTTTTCAGATGGCCCTTTTGACCGGGGGGAAGTGAGACTTCATTGTAGTGCAGATTTCCTTTGCAAGCTTGCTTGGTTGGCCAAAAAGGGCGTATGCGTTTTTTCCTGAATATATTCAGGAAAAAACGCATACGCCCTTTTTGGCCAAGTGCATCATTGTGGACGTTCTGCCTCTTTTCCTATGCTTTCAATGCAATTCCAGTCTACCTCCTGAAATCGGTTTCCTGCAATTCTGCCCCGCTTTCAAGTCCTCTTGGCAGCCTTACTTCAGTATATTTTTGGACGATAGCTGTCATTTATAACTCTGCAGGTTTGTGAATTACAGTGCCCCTGAGCTCCTTTCTTCAACTCGCTTTCTTTTGAGCTGGCCGCAACACCGCAGGATGGCTTCAGGCCCTAATCTGGTTCCGGCACGGCACGCTGAGCCTTTGGTTAATTCCTCTTCCTGGTGGGAAATGAGAGTTAAATTTGCCCGTCCAGACACCTCCAGCTAGTCTCTCATTGGTTCTCGCTATTCCTGTTCATCTTCCGCAGAAATTGCAAACTGGGCCAAACAGGAGGTTAAAGGGACTGACTCTCCAAGTCGGGAGGGTGTTAGTAAAGCGTCTGGAATGTTGCACCCGAGTACCAGGGTACGAAAACTGAGACATATTTGAACACGTCTCCCGATCACATGGTTGATCAGACTCTAGGTTCCACATGCATGTTTTACCTGAAGGAAGAATACCTTAAACCTGGGTAGTTGAAACCCGTGGAATGGGTACCATGCAATATGACTTCAAAGGGTCTTCATTTGCTCACCGAACCTCTCCAATCCTATCACTGCTGCGTTTATGCCCCTGTACACATGCTTGATTCTCTTTCGGAGACATAGCAATCCATAGGTTTTAAGATACTTACTAGTCAGGTACATTCTTAGGCATTTAATATGCGGTGTTGAGTCCATTTCGTTGAGCAAGGAGTAGCTCTTGTCTATTCCATATTTGGCTTAAGGAACTTTATCTGTGCTCATTTCAATCTCTGGTTTTATGCAGCACCCCAACTCACCTTTACCCTTAAGCAAGCATAAGTTGGTTTTCTAAATTTGAGACCCTGTTCTGTTCTGTAATTCAGTTCCTGTGTAGCCAAGTTTACATTCCGTGTATTACTGATATCTTATGATGTTTCTTTTTCTGTGTGACTTATTTCAGTTAGAATCATCATACCTGAATCCACTCATTGTGCTGCTAAGGGCCTGATGACATAGATTTCATTGCTGAGTGATATTGCTTTGTAAGTAAATACCACAACTTCTTTATCCATTCTTCACTTTCTGCGATGTTGAACTTGTACTGTAAACGAGGTTCTTGTAAACAGAGGCGTCCCAAACTTTGGGGTGGCTGTGTCTTTTTGATTTTAATTTCCCTAAGCTATAGGACCATAAGTGGAAGTGCCCTAGGCTCTGTTGCTTTGTTTTTTAGATGTTTCAGGAAACACCATACACTTCTCCCGAGTGTCTGTTGGCAATTTACATCCCGCCCATCAGCATAACAAGGCTCCCAGTTCTCCATGGCCTGTCCTGCCTTTCTGGATTTTACACTTTTTTCAGATGGCCCTTTTGACCGGGGGGAAGTGAGACTTCATTGTAGTGCAGATTTCCTTTGCAAGCTTGCTTGGTTGGCCAAAAAGGGCGTATGCGTTTTTTCCTGAATATATTCAGGAAAAAACGCATACGCCCTTTTTGGCCAAGTGCATCATTGTGGACGTTCTGCCTCTTTTCCTATGCTTTCAATGCAATTCCAGTCTACCTCCTGAAATCGGTTTCCTGCAATTCTGCCCCGCTTTCAAGTCCTCTTGGCAGCCTTACTTCAGTATATTTTTGGACGATAGCTGTCATTTATAACTCTGCAGGTTTGTGAATTACAGTGCCCCTGAGCTCCTTTCTTCAACTCGCTTTCTTTTGAGCTGGCCGCAACACCGCAGGATGGCTTCAGGCCCTAATCTGGTTCCGGCACGGCACGCTGAGCCTTTGGTTAATTCCTCTTCCTGGTGGGAAATGAGAGTTAAATTTGCCCGTCCAGACACGTCCAGCTAGTCTCTCATTGGTTCTCGCTATTCCTGTTCATCTTCCGCAGAAATTGCAAACTGGGCCAAACAGGAGGTTAAAGGGACTGACTCTCCAAGTCGGGAGGGTGTTAGTAAAGCGTCTGGAATGTTGCACCCGAGTACCAGGGTACGAAAACTGAGACATATTTGAACACGTCTCCCGATCACATGGTTGATCATACTCTAGGTTCCACATGCATGTTTTAGCTGAAGGAAGAATACCTTAAACCTGGGTAGTTGAAACCCGTGGAATGGGTACCATGCAATATGACTTCAAAGGGTCTTCATTTGCTCACCGAACCTCTCCAATCCTATCACTGCTGCGTTTATGCCCCTGTACACATGCTTGATTCTCTTTCGGAGACATAGCAATCCATAGGTTTTAAGATACTTACTAGTCAGGTACATTCTTAGGCATTTAATATGCGGTGTTGAGTCCATTTCGTTTAGCAAGGAGTAGTTCTTGTCTATTCCATATTTGGCTTAAGGAACTTTATCTGTGCTCATTTCAATCTCTGGTTTTATGCAGCACCCCAACTCACCTTTCCCCTTAAGCAAGCATAAGTTGGTTTTCTAAATTTGAGACCCTGTTCTGTTCTGTAATTCAGTTCCTGTGTAGCCAAGTTTACATTCCGTGTATTACTGATATCTTATGATGTTTCTTTTTCTGTGTGACTTATTTCAGTTAGAATCATCATACCTGAATCCACTCATTGTGCTGCTAAGGGCCTGATGACATAGATTTCATTGCTGAGTGATATTGCTTTGTAAGTAAATACCACAACTTCTTTATCCATTCTTCACTTTCTGCGATGTTGAACTTGTACTGTAAACGAGGTTCTTGTAAACAGAGGCGTCCCAAACTTTGGGGTGCTGTGTCTTTTTGATTTTAATTTCCCTAAGCTATAGGACCATAAGTGGAAGTGCCCTAGGCTCTGTTGCTTTGTTTTTTAGATGTTTCAGGAAACACCATACACTTCTCCCGAGTGTCTGTTGGCAATTTACATCCCGCCCATCAGCATAACAAGGCTCCCAGTTCTCCATGGCCTGTCCTGCCTTTCTGGATTTTACACTTTTTTCAGATGGCCCTTTTGACCGGGGGGAAGTGAGACTTCATTGTAGTGCAGATTTCCTTTGCAAGCTTGCTTGGTTGGCCAAAAAGGGCGTATGCGTTTTTTCCTGAATATATTCAGGAAAAAACGCATACGCCCTTTTTGGCCAAGTGCATCATTGTGGACGTTCTGCCTCTTTTCCTATGCTTTCAATGCAATTCCAGTCTACCTCCTGAAATCGGTTTCCTGCAATTCTGCCCCGCTTTCAAGTCCTCTTGGCAGCCTTACTTCAGTATATTTTTGGACGATAGCTGTCATTTATAACTCTGCAGGTTTGTGAATTACAGTGCCCCTGAGCTCCTTTCTTCAACTCGCTTTCTTTTGAGCTGGCCGCAACACCGCAGGATGGCTTCAGGCCCTAATCTGGTTCCGGCACGGCACGCTGAGCCTTTGGTTAATTCCTCTTCCTGGTGGGAAATGAGAGTTAAATTTGCCCGTCCAGACACGTCCAGCTAGTCTCTCATTGGTTCTCGCTATTCCTGTTCATCTTCCGCAGAAATTGCAAACTGGGCCAAACAGGAGGTTAAAGGGACTGACTCTCCAAGTCGGGAGGGTGTTAGTAAAGCGTCTGGAATGTTGCACCCGAGTACCAGGGTACGAAAACTGAGACATATTTGAACACGTCTCCCGATCACATGGTTGATCATACTCTAGGTTCCACATGCATGTTTTAGCTGAAGGAAGAATACCTTAAACCTGGGTAGTTGAAACCCGTGGAATGGGTACCATGCAATATGACTTCAAAGGGTCTTCATTTGCTCACCGAACCTCTCCAATCCTATCACTGCTGCGTTTATGCCCCTGTACACATGCTTGATTCTCTTTCGGAGACATAGCAATCCATAGGTTTTAAGATACTTACTAGTCAGGTACATTCTTAGGCATTTAATATGCGGTGTTGAGTCCATTTCGTTTAGCAAGGAGTAGTTCTTGTCTATTCCATATTTGGCTTAAGGAACTTTATCTGTGCTCATTTCAATCTCTGGTTTTATGCAGCACCCCAACTCACCTTTCCCCTTAAGCAAGCATAAGTTGGTTTTCTAAATTTGAGACCCTGTTCTGTTCTGTAATTCAGTTCCTGTGTAGCCAAGTTTACATTCCGTGTATTACTGATATCTTATGATGTTTCTTTTTCTGTGTGACTTATTTCAGTTAGAATCATCATACCTGAATCCACTCATTGTGCTGCTAAGGGCCTGATGACATAGATTTCATTGCTGAGTGATATTGCTTTGTAAGTAAATACCACAACTTCTTTATCCATTCTTCACTTTCTGCGATGTTGAACTTGTACTGTAAACGAGGTTCTTGTAAACAGAGGCGTCCCAAACTTTGGGGTGCTGTGTCTTTTTGATTTTAATTTCCCTAAGCTATAGGACCATAAGTGGAAGTGCCCTAGGCTCTGTTGCTTTGTTTTTTAGATGTTTCAGGAAACACCATACACTTCTCCCGAGTGTCTGTTGGCAATTTACATCCCGCCCATCAGCATAACAAGGCTCCCAGTTCTCCATGGCCTGTCCTGCCTTTCTGGATTTTACACTTTTTTCAGATGGCCCTTTTGACCGGGGGGAAGTGAGACTTCATTGTAGTGCAGATTTCCTTTGCAAGCTTGCTTGGTTGGCCAAAAAGTGCGTATGCGTTTTTTCCTGAATATATTCAGGAAAAAACGCATACGCCCTTTTTGGCCAAGTGCATCATTGTGGACGTTCTGCCTCTTTTCCTATGCTTTCAATGCAATTCCAGTCTACCTCCTGAAATCGGTTTCCTGCAATTCTGCCCCGCTTTCAAGTCCTCTTGGCAGCCTTACTTCAGTATATTTTTGGACGATAGCTGTCATTTATAACTCTGCAGGTTTGTGAATTACAGTGCCCCTGAGCTCCTTTCTTCAACTCGCTTTCTTTTGAGCTGGCCGCAACACCGCAGGATGGCTTCAGGCCCTAATCTGGTTCCGGCACGGCACGCTGAGCCTTTGGTTAATTCCTCTTCCTGGTGGGAAATGAGAGTTAAATTTGCCCGTCCAGACACGTCCAGCTAGTCTCTCATTGGTTCTCGCTATTCCTGTTCATCTTCCGCAGAAATTGCAAACTGGGCCAAACAGGAGGTTAAAGGGACTGACTCTCCAAGTCGGGAGGGTGTTAGTAAAGCGTCTGGAATGTTGCACCCGAGTACCAGGGTACGAAAACTGAGACATATTTGAACACGTCTCCTGATCACATGGTTGATCATACTCTAGGTTCCACATGCATGTTTTAGCTGAAGGAAGAATACCTTAAACCTGGGTAGTTGAAACCCGTGGAATGGGTACCATGCAATATGACTTCAAAGGGTCTTCATTTGCTCACCGAACCTCTCCAATCCTATCACTGCTGCGTTTATGCCCCTGTACACATGCTTGATTCTCTTTCGGAGACATAGCAATCCATAGGTTTTAAGATACTTACTAGTCAGGTACATTCTTAGGCATTTAATATGCGGTGTTGAGTCCATTTCGTTGAGCAAGGAGTAGCTCTTGTCTATTCCATATTTGGCTTAAGGAACTTTATCTGTGCTCATTTCAATCTCTGGTTTTATGCAGCACCCCAACTCACCTTTCCCCTTAAGCAAGCATAAGTTGGTTTTCTAAATTTGAGACCCTGTTCTGTTCTGTAATTCAGTTCCTGTGTAGCCAAGTTTACATTCCGTGTATTACTGATATCTTATGATGTTTCTTTTTCTGTGTGACTTATTTCAGTTAGAATCATCATACCTGAATCCACTCATTGTGCTGCTAAGGGCCTGATGACATAGATTTCATTGCTGAGTGATATTGCTTTGTAAGTAAATACCACAACTTCTTTATCCATTTTTCACTTTCTGCGATGTTGAACTTGTACTGTAAACGAGGTTCTTGTAAACAGAGGCGTCCCAAACTTTGGGGTGGCTGTGTCTTTTTGATTTTAATTTCCCTAAGCTATAGGACCATAAGTGGAAGTGCCCTAGGCTCTGTTGCTTTGTTTTTTAGATGTTTCAGGAAACACCATACACTTCTCCCGAGTGTCTGTTGGCAATTTACATCCCGCCCATCAGCATAACAAGGCTCCCAGTTCTCCATGGCCTGTCCTGCCTTTCTGGATTTTACACTTTTTTCAGATGGCCCTTTTGACCGGGGGGAAGTGAGACTTCATTGTAGTGCAGATTTCCTTTGCAAGCTTGCTTGGTTGGCCAAAAAGGGCGTATGCGTTTTTTCCTGAATATATTCAGGAAAAAACGCATACGCCCTTTTTGGCCAAGTGCATCATTGTGGACGTTCTGCCTCTTTTCCTATGCTTTCAATGCAATTCCAGTCTACCTCCTGAAATCGGTTTCCTGCAATTCTGCCCCGCTTTCAAGTCCTCTTGGCAGCCTTACTTCAGTATATTTTTGGACGATAGCTGTCATTTATAACTCTGCAGGTTTGTGAATTACAGTGCCCCTGAGCTCCTTTCTTCAACTCGCTTTCTTTTGAGCTGGCCGCAACACCGCAGGATGGCTTCAGGCCCTAATCTGGTTCCGGCACGGCACGCTGAGCCTTTGGTTAATTCCTCTTCCTGGTGGGAAATGAGAGTTAAATTTGCCCGTCCAGACACCTCCAGCTAGTCTCTCATTGGTTCTCGCTATTCCTGTTCATCTTCCGCAGAAATTGCAAACTGGGCCAAACAGGAGGTTAAAGGGACTGACTCTCCAAGTCGGGAGGGTGTTAGTAAAGCGTCTGGAATGTTGCACCCGAGTACCAGGGTACGAAAACTGAGACATATTTGAACACGTCTCCCGATCACATGGTTGATCATACTCTAGGTTTCACATGCATGTTTTAGCTGAAAGAAGAATACCTTAAACCTGGGTAGTTGAAACCCGTGGAATGGGTACCATGCAATATGACTTCAAAGGGTCTTCATTTGCTCACCGAACCTCTCCAATCCTATCACTGCTGCGTTTATGCCCCTGTACGCATGCTTGATTCTCTTTCGGAGACATAGCAATCCATAGGTTTTAAGATACTTGCTAGTCAGGTACATTCTTAGGCATTTAATATGCGGTGTTGAGTCCATTTCGTTGAGCAAGAGGTAGCTCTTGTCTATTCCATATTTGGCTTAAGGAACTTTATCTGTGCTCATTTCAATCTCTGGTTTTATGCAGCACCCCAACTCACCTTTACCCTTAAGCAAGCATAAGTTGGTTTTCTAAATTTGAGACCCTGTTCTGTTCTGTAATTCAGTTCCTGTGTAGCCAAGTTTACATTCCGTGTATTACTGATATCTTATGATGTTTCTTTCTCTGTGTGACTTATTTCAGTTAGAATCATCATACCTGAATCCACTCATTGTGCTGCTAAGGGCCTGATGACATAGATTTCATTGCTGAGTGATATTGCTTTGTAAGTAAATACCACAACTTCTTTATCCATTTTTCACTTTCTGCGATGTTGAACTTGTACTGTAAACGAGGTTCTTGTAAACAGAGGCGTCCCAAACTTTGGGGTGGCTGTGTCTTTTTGATTTTAATTTCCCTAAGCTATAGGACCATAAGTGGAAGTGCCCTAGGCTCTGTTGCTTTGTTTTTTAGATGTTTCAGGAAACACCATACACTTCTCCCGAGTGTCTGTTGGCAATTTACATCCCGCCCATCAGCATAACAAGGCTCCCAGTTCTCCATGGCCTGTCCTGCCTTTCTGGATTTTACACTTTTTTCAGATGGCCCTTTTGACCGGGGGGAAGTGAGACTTCATTGTAGTGCAGATTTCCTTTGCAAGCTTGCTTGGTTGGCCAAAAAGGGCGTATGCGTTTTTTCCTGAATATATTCAGGAAAAAACGCATACGCCCTTTTTGGCCAAGTGCATCATTGTGGACGTTCTGCCTCTTTTCCTATGCTTTCAATGCAATTCCAGTCTACCTCCTGAAATCGGTTTCCTGCAATTCTGCCCCGCTTTCAAGTCCTCTTGGCAGCCTTACTTCAGTATATTTTTGGACGATAGCTGTCATTTATAACTCTGCAGGTTTGTGAATTACAGTGCCCCTGAGCTCCTTTCTTCAACTCGCTTTCTTGTGACCTGGCCGCAACACCGCAGGATGGCTTCAGGCCCTAATCTGGTTCCGGCACGGCACGCTGAGCCTTTGGTTAATTCCTCTTCCTGGTGGGAAATGAGAGTTAAATTTGCCCGTCCAGACACCTCCAGCTAGTCTCTCATTGGTTCTCGCTATTCCTGTTCATCTTCCGCAGAAATTGCAAACTGGGCCAAACAGGAGGTTAAAGGGACTGACTCTCCAAGTCGGGAGGGTGTTAGTAAAGCGTCTGGAATGTTGCACCCGAGTACCAGGGTACGAAAACTGAGACATATTTGAACACGTCTCCCGATCACATGGTTGATCATACTCTAGGTTTCACATGCATGTTTTAGCTGAAAGAAGAATACCTTAAACCTGGGTAGTTGAAACCCGTGGAATGGGTACCATGCAATATGACTTCAACGGGTCTTCATTTGCTCACCGAACCTCTCCAATCCTATCACTGCTGCGTTTATGCCCCTGTACGCATGCTTGATTCTCTTTCGGAGACATAGCAATCCATAGGTTTTAAGATACTTACTAGTCAGGTACATTCTTAGGCATTTAATATGCGGTGTTGAGTCCATTTCGTTGAGCAAGAGGTAGCTCTTGTCTATTCCATATTTGGCTTAAGGAACTTTATCTGTGCTCATTTCAATCTCTGGTTTTATGCAGCACCCCAACTCACCTTTACCCTTAAGCAAGCATAAGTTGGTTTTCTAAATTTGAGACCCTCTTCTGTTCTGTAATTCAGTTCCTGTGTAGCCAAGTTTACATTCCGTGTATTACTGATATCTTATGATGTTTCTTTCTCTGTGTGACTTATTTCAGTTAGAATCATCATACCTGAATCCACTCATTGTGCTGCTAAGGGCCTGATGACATAGATTTCATTGCTGAGTGATATTGCTTTGTAAGTAAATACCACAACTTCTTTATCCATTTTTCACTTTCTGCGATGTTGAACTTGTACTGTAAACGAGGTTCTTGTAAACAGAGGCATCCCAAACTTTGGGGTGGCTGTGTCTTTTTGATTTTAATTTCCCTAAGCTATAGGACCATAAGTGGAAGTGCCCTAGGCTCTGTTGCTTTGTTTTTTAGATGTTTCAGGAAACACCATACACTTCTCCCGAGTGTCTGTTGGCAATTTACATCCCGCCCATCAGCATAACAAGGCTCCCAGTTCTCCATGGCCTGTCCTGCCTTTCTGGATTTTACACTTTTTTCAGATGGCCCTTTTGACCGGGGGGAAGTGAGACTTCATTGTAGTGCAGATTTCCTTTGCAAGCTTGCTTGGTTGGCCAAAAAGGGCGTATGCGTTTTTTCCTGAATATATTCAGGAAAAAACGCATACGCCCTTTTTGGCCAAGTGCATCATTGTGGACGTTCTGCCTCTTTTCCTATGCTTTCAATGCAATTCCAGTCTACCTCCTGAAATCGGTTTCCTGCAATTCTGCCCCGCTTTCAAGTCCTCTTGGCAGCCTTACTTCAGTATATTTTTGGACGATAGCTGTCATTTATAACTCTGCAGGTTTGTGAATTACAGTGCCCCTGAGCTCCTTTCTTCAACTCGCTTTCTTGTGACCTGGCCGCAACACCGCAGGATGGCTTCAGGCCCTAATCTGGTTCCGGCACGGTACGCTGAGCCTTTGGTTAATTCCTCTTCCTGGTGGGAAATGAGAGTTAAATTTGCCTGTCCAGACACCTCCAGCTAGTCTCTCATTGGTTCTCGCTATTCCTGTTCATCTTCCGCAGAAATTGCAAACTGGGCCAAACAGGAGGTTAAAGGGACTGACTCTCCAAGTCGGGAGGGTGTTAGTAAAGCGTCTGGAATGTTGCACCCGAGTACCAGGGTACGAAAACTGAGACATATTTGAACACGTTTCCCGATCACATGGTTGATCATACTCTAGGTTCCACATGCATGTTTTAGCTGAAGGAAGAATACCTTAAACCTGGGTAGTTGAAACCCGTGGAATGGGTACCATGCAATATGACTTCAAAGGGTCTTCATTTGCTCACCGAACCTCTCCAATCCTATCACTGCTGCGTTTATGCCCCTGTACACATGTTTGATTCTCTTTCGGAGACATAGCAATCCATAGGTTTTAAGATACTTACTAGTCAGGTACATTCTTAGGCATTTAATATGCGGTGTTGAGTCCATTTCGTTGAGCAAGGAGTAGCTCTTGTCTATTCCATATTTGGCTTAAGGAACTTTATCTGTGCTCATTTCAATCTCTGGTTTTATGCAGCACCCCAACTCACCTTTATCCTTAAGCAAGCATAAGTTGGTTTTCTAAATTTGAGACCCTCTTCTGTTCTGTAATTCAGTTCCTGTGTAGCCAAGTTTACATTCCGTGTATTACTGATATCTTATGATGTTTCTTTTTCTGTGTGACTTATTTCAGTTAGAATCATCATACCTGAATCCACTCATTGTGCTGCTAAGGGCCTGATGACATAGATTTCATTGCTGAGTGATATTGCTTTGTAAGTAAATACCACATCTTCTTTATCCATTTTTCACTTTCTGCGATGTTGAACTTGTACTGTAAACGAGGTTCTTGTAAACAGAGGCGTCCCAATGTTTGGGGTGGCTGTGACTTTTTGATTTTAATTTCCCTAAGCTATAGGACCATAAGTGGAAGTGCCCTAGGCTCTGTTGCTTTGTTTTTTAGATGTTTCAGGAAACACCATACACTTCTCCCGAGTGTCTGTTGGCAATTTACATCCCGCCCATCAGCATAACAAGGCTCCCAGTTCTCCATGGCCTGTCCTGCCTTTCTGGATTTTACACTTTTTTCAGATGGCCCTTTTGACCGGGGGGAAGTGAGACTTCATTGTAGTGCAGATTTCCTTTGCAAGCTTGCTTGGTTGGCCAAAAAGGGCGTATGCGTTTTTTCCTGAATATATTCAGGAAAAAACGCATACGCCCTTTTTGGCCAAGTGCATCATTGTGGACGTTCTGCCTCTTTTCCTATGCTTTCAATGCAATTCCAGTCTACCTCCTGAAATCGGTTTCCTGCAATTCTGCCCCGCTTTCAAGTCCTCTTGGCAGCCTTACTTCAGTATATTTTTGGACGATAGCTGTCATTTATAACTCTGCAGGTTTGTGAATTACAGTGCCCCTGAGCTCCTTTCTTCAACTCGCTTTCTTGTGACCTGGCCGCAACACCGCAGGATGGCTTCAGGCCCTAATCTGGTTCCGGCACGGCACGCTGAGCCTTTGGTTAATTCCTCTTCCTGGTGGGAAATGAGAGTTAAATTTGCCTGTCCAGACACCTCCAGCTAGTCTCTCATTGGTTCTCGCTATTCCTGTTCATCTTCCGCAGAAATTGCAAACTGGGCCAAACAGGAGGTTAAAGGGACTGACTCTCCAAGTCGGGAGGGTGTTAGTAAAGCGTCTGGAATGTTGCACCCGAGTACCAGGGTACGAAAACTGAGACATATTTGAACACGTTTCCCGATCACATGGTTGATCATACTCTAGGTTCCACATGCATGTTTTAGCTGAAGGAAGAATACCTTAAACCTGGGTAGTTGAAACCCGTGGAATGGGTACCATGCAATATGACTTCAAAGGGTCTTCATTTGCTCACCGAACCTCTCCAATCCTATCACTGCTGCGTTTATGCCCCTGTACACATGCTTGATTCTCTTTCGGAGACATAGCAATCCATAGGTTTTAAGATACTTACTAGTCAGGTACATTCTTAGGCATTTAATATGCGGTGTTGAGTCCATTTCGTTGAGCAAGGAGTAGTTCTTGTCTATTCCATATTTGGCTTAAGGAACTTTATCTGTGCTCATTTCAATCTCTGGTTTTATGCAGCACCCCAACTCACCTTTCCCCTTAAGCAAGCATAAGTTGGTTTTCTAAATTTGAGACCCTGTTCTGTTCTGTAATTCAGTTCCTGTGTAGCCAAGTTTACATTCCGTGTATTACTGATATCTTATGATGTTTCTTTTTCTGTGTGACTTATTTCAGTTAGAATCATCATACCTGAATCCACTCATTGTGCTGCTAAGGGCCTGATGACATAGATTTCATTGCTGAGTGATATTGCTTTGTAAGTAAATACCACAACTTCTTTATCCATTTTTCACTTTCTGCGATGTTGAACTTGTACTGTAAACGAGGTTCTTGTAAACAGAGGCGTCCCAAACTTTGGGGTGCTGTGTCTTTTTGATTTTAATTTCCCTAAGCTATAGGACCATAAGTGGAAGTGCCCTAGGCTCTGTTGCTTTGTTTTTTAGATGTTTCAGGAAACACCATACACTTCTCCCGAGTGTCTGTTGGCAATTTACATCCCGCCCATCAGCATAACAAGGCTCCCAGTTCTCCATGGCCTGTCCTGCCTTTCTGGATTTTACACTTTTTTCAGATGGCCCTTTTGACCGGGGGGAAGTGAGACTTCATTGTAGTGCAGATTTCCTTTGCAAGCTTGCTTGGTTGGCCAAAAAGGGCGTATGCGTTTTTTCCTGAATATATTCAGGAAAAAACGCATACGCCCTTTTTGGCCAAGTGCATCATTGTGGACGTTCTGCCTCTTTTCCTATGCTTTCAATGCAATTCCAGTCTACCTCCTGAAATCGGTTTCCTGCAATTCTGCCCCGCTTTCAAGTCCTCTTGGCAGCCTTACTTCAGTATATTTTTGGACGATAGCTGTCAT
This sequence comes from Pseudorca crassidens, assembly GCF_039906515.1. NCBI lineage: Eukaryota > Metazoa > Chordata > Mammalia > Artiodactyla > Delphinidae > Pseudorca > Pseudorca crassidens. Next base: position 786,490 of record NW_027136311.1, read on the forward strand.
TTATAACTCTGCAGGTTTGTGAATTACAGTGCCCCTGAGCTCCTTTCTTCAACTCGCTTTCTTTTGAGCTGGCCGCAACACCGCAGGATGGCTTCAGGCCCTAATCTGGTTCCGGCACGGCACGCTGAGCCTTTGGTTAATTCCTCTTCCTGGTGGGAAATGAGAGTTAAATTTGCCCGTCCAGACACCTCCAGCTAGTCTCTCATTGGTTCTCGCTATTCCTGTTCATCTTCCGCAGAAATTGCAAACTGGGCCAAACAGGAGGTTAAAGGGACTGACTCTCCAAGTCGGGAGGGTGTTAGTAAAGCGTCTGGAATGTTGCACCCGAGTACCAGGGTACGAAAACTGAGACATATTTGAACACGTCTCCCGATCACATGGTTGATCATACTCTAGGTTCCACATGCATGTTTTAGCTGAAGGAAGAATACCTTAAACCTGGGTAGTTGAAACCCGTGGAATGGGTACCATGCAATATGACTTCAAAGGGTCTTCATTTGCTCACCGAACCTCTCCAATCCTATCACTGCTGCGTTTATGCCCCTGTACACATGCTTGATTCTCTTTCGGAGACATAGCAATCCATAGGTTTTAAGATACTTACTAGTCAGGTACATTCTTAGGCATTTAATATGCGGTGTTGAGTCCATTTCGTTGAGCAAGGAGTAGCTCTTGTCTATTCCATATTTGGCTTAAGGAACTTTATCTGTGCTCATTTCAATCTCTGGTTTTATGCAGCACCCCAACTCACCTTTACCCTTAAGCAAGCATAAGTTGGTTTTCTAAATTTGAGACCCTCTTCTGTTCTGTAATTCAGTTCCTGTGTAGCCAAGTTTACATTCCGTGTATTACTGATATCTTATGATGTTTCTTTTTCTGTGTGACTTATTTCAGTTAGAATCATCATACCTGAATCCACTCATTGTGCTGCTAAGGGCCTGATGACATAGATTTCATTGCTGAGTGATATTGCTTTGTAAGTAAATACCACAACTTCTTTATCCATTTTTCACTTTCTGCGATGTTGAACTTGTACTGTAAACGAGGTTCTTGTAAACAGAGGCGTCCCAAACTTTGGGGTGGCTGTGTCTTTTTGATTTTAATTTCCCTAAGCTATAGGACCATAAGTGGAAGTGCCCTAGGCTCTGTTGCTTTGTTTTTTAGATGTTTCAGGAAACACCATACACTTCTCCCGAGTGTCTGTTGGCAATTTACATCCCGCCCATCAGCATAACAAGGCTCCCAGTTCTCCATGGCCTGTCCTGCCTTTCTGGATTTTACACTTTTTTCAGATGGCCCTTTTGACCGGGGGGAAGTGAGACTTCATTGTAGTGCAGATTTCCTTTGCAAGCTTGCTTGGTTGGCCAAAAAGGGCGTATGCGTTTTTTCCTGAATATATTCAGGAAAAAACGCATACGCCCTTTTTGGCCAAGTGCATCATTGTGGACGTTCTGCCTCTTTTCCTATGCTTTCAATGCAATTCCAGTCTACCTCCTGAAATCGGTTTCCTGCAATTCTGCCCCGCTTTCAAGTCCTCTTGGCAGCCTTACTTCAGTATATTTTTGGACGATAGCTGTCATTTATAACTCTGCAGGTTTGTGAATTACAGTGCCCCTGAGCTCCTTTCTTCAACTCGCTTTCTTGTGACCTGGCCGCAACACCGCAGGATGGCTTCAGGCCCTAATCTGGTTCCGGCACGGCACGCTGAGCCTTTGGTTAATTCCTCTTCCTGGTGGGAAATGAGAGTTAAATTTGCCCGTCCAGACACCTCCAGCTAGTCTCTCATTGGTTCTCGCTATTCCTGTTCATCTTCCGCAGAAATTGCAAACTGGGCCAAACAGGAGGTTAAAGGGACTGACTCTCCAAGTCGGGAGGGTGTTAGTAAAGCGTCTGGAATGTTGCACCCGAGTACCAGGGTACGAAAACTGAGACATATTTGAACACGTCTCCCGATCACATGGTTGATCATACTCTAGGTTCCACATGCATGTTTTAGCTGAAGGAAGAATACCTTAAACCTGGGTAGTTGAAACCCGTGGAATGGGTACCATGCAATATGACTTCAAAGGGTCTTCATTTGCTCACCGAACCTCTCCAATCCTATCACTGCTGCGTTTATGCCCCTGTACACATGTTTGATTCTCTTTCGGAGACATAGCAATCCATAGGTTTTAAGATACTTACTAGTCAGGTACATTCTTAGGCATTTAATATGCGGTGTTGAGTCCATTTCGTTGAGCAAGGAGTAGCTCTTGTCTATTCCATATTTGGCTTAAGGAACTTTATCTGTGCTCATTTCAATCTCTGGTTTTATGCAGCACCCCAACTCACCTTTCCCCTTAAGCAAGCATAAGTTGGTTTTCTAAATTTGAGACCCTGTTCTGTTCTGTAATTCAGTTCCTGTGTAGCCAAGTTTACATTCCGTGTATTACTGATATCTTATGATGTTTCTTTTTCTGTGTGACTTATTTCAGTTAGAATCATCATACCTGAATCCACTCATTGTGCTGCTAAGGGCCTGATGACATAGATTTCATTGCTGAGTGATATTGCTTTGTAAGTAAATACCACAACTTCTTTATCCATTTTTCACTTTCTGCGATGTTGAACTTGTACTGTAAACGAGGTTCTTGTAAACAGAGGCATCCCAATGTTTGGGGTGGCTGTGTCTTTTTGATTTTAATTTCCCTAAGCTATAGGACCATAAGTGGAAGTGCCCTAGGCTCTGTTGCTTTGTTTTTTAGATGTTTCAGGAAACAGCATACACTTCTCCCGAGTGTCTGTTGGCAATTTACATCCCGCCCATCAGCATAACAAGGCTCCCAGTTCTCCATGGCCTGTCCTGCCTTTCTGGATTTTACACTTTTTTCAGATGGCCCTTTTGACCGGGGGGAAGTGAGACTTCATTGTAGTGCAGATTTCCTTTGCAAGCTTGCTTGGTTGGCCAAAAAGGGCGTATGCGTTTTTTCCTGAATATATTCAGGAAAAAACGCATACGCCCTTTTTGGCCAAGTGCATCATTGTGGACGTTCTGCCTCTTTTCCTATGCTTTCAATGCAATTCCAGTCTACCTCCTGAAATCGGTTTCCTGCAATTCTGCCCCGCTTTCAAGTCCTCTTGGCAGCCTTACTTCAGTATATTTTTGGACGATAGCTGTCATTTATAACTCTGCAGGTTTGTGAATTACAGTGCCCCTGAGCTCCTTTCTTCAACTCGCTTTCTTTTGAGCTGGCCGCAACACCGCAGGATGGCTTCAGGCCCTAATCTGGTTCCGGCACGGCACGCTGAGCCTTTGGTTAATTCCTCTTCCTGGTGGGAAATGAGAGTTAAATTTGCCCGTCCAGACACCTCCAGCTAGTCTCTCATTGGTTCTCGCTATTCCTGTTCATCTTCCGCAGAAATTGCAAACTGGGCCAAACAGGAGGTTAAAGGGACTGACTCTCCAAGTCGGGAGGGTGTTAGTAAAGCGTCTGGAATGTTGCACCCGAGTACCAGGGTACGAAAACTGAGACATATTTGAACACGTCTCCCGATCACATGGTTGATCATACTCTAGGTTCCACATGCATGTTTTAGCTGAAGGAAGAATACCTTAAACCTGGGTAGTTGAAACCCGTGGAATGGGTACCATGCAATATGACTTCAAAGGGTCTTCATTTGCTCACCGAACCTCTCCAATCCTATCACTGCTGCGTTTATGCCCCTGTACACATGTTTGATTCTCTTTCGGAGACATAGCAATCCATAGGTTTTAAGATACTTACTAGTCAGGTACATTCTTAGGCATTTAATATGCGGTGTTGAGTCCATTTCGTTGAGCAAGGAGTAGCTCTTGTCTATTCCATATTTGGCTTAAGGAACTTTATCTGTGCTCATTTCAATCTCTGGTTTTATGCAGCACCCCAACTCACCTTTACCCTTAAGCAAGCATAAGTTGGTTTTCTAAATTTGAGACCCTGTTCTGTTCTGTAATTCAGTTCCTGTGTAGCCAAGTTTACATTCCGTGTATTACTGATATCTTATGATGTTTCTTTTTCTGTGTGACTTATTTCAGTTAGAATCATCATACCTGAATCCACTCATTGTGCTGCTAAGGGCCTGATGACATAGATTTCATTGCTGAGTGATATTGCTTTGTAAGTAAATACCACAACTTCTTTATCCATTTTTCACTTTCTGCGATGTTGAACTTGTACTGTAAACGAGGTTCTTGTAAACAGAGGCGTCCCAATGTTTGGGGTGGCTGTGTCTTTTTGATTTTAATTTCCCTAAGCTATAGGACCATAAGTGGAAGTGCCCTAGGCTCTGTTGCTTTGTTTTTTAGATGTTTCAGGAAACAGCATACACTTCTCCCGAGTGTCTGTTGGCAATTTACATCCCGCCCATCAGCATAACAAGGCTCCCAGTTCTCCATGGCCTGTCCTGCCTTTCTGGATTTTACACTTTTTTCAGATGGCCCTTTTGACCGGGGGGAAGTGAGACTTCATTGTAGTGCAGATTTCCTTTGCAAGCTTGCTTGGTTGGCCAAAAAGGGCGTATGCGTTTTTTCCTGAATATATTCAGGAAAAAACGCATACGCCCTTTTTGGCCAAGTGCATCATTGTGGACGTTCTGCCTCTTTTCCTATGCTTTCAATGCAATTCCAGTCTACCTCCTGAAATCGGTTTCCTGCAATTCTGCCCCGCTTTCAAGTCCTCTTGGCAGCCTTACTTCAGTATATTTTTGGACGATAGCTGTCATTTATAACTCTGCAGGTTTGTGAATTACAGTGCCCCTGAGCTCCTTTCTTCAACTCGCTTTCTTTTGAGCTGGCCGCAACACCGCAGGATGGCTTCAGGCCCTAATCTGGTTCCGGCACGGCACGCTGAGCCTTTGGTTAATTCCTCTTCCTGGTGGGAAATGAGAGTTAAATTTGCCCGTCCAGACACCTCCAGCTAGTCTCTCATTGGTTCTCGCTATTCCTGTTCATCTTCCGCAGAAATTGCAAACTGGGCCAAACAGGAGGTTAAAGGGACTGACTCTCCAAGTCGGGAGGGTGTTAGTAAAGCGTCTGGAATGTTGCACCCGAGTACCAGGGTACGAAAACTGAGACATATTTGAACACGTCTCCCGATCACATGGTTGATCATGCTCTAGGTTCCACATGCATGTTTTAGCTGAAGGAAGAATACCTTAAACCTGGGTAGTTGAAACCCGTGGAATGGGTACCATGCAATATGACTTCAAAGGGTCTTCATTTGCTCACCGAACCTCTCCAATCCTATCACTGCTGCGTTTATGCCCCTGTACACATGCTTGATTCTCTTTCGGAGACATAGCAATCCATAGGTTTTAAGATACTTACTAGTCAGGTACATTCTTAGGCATTTAATATGCGGTGTTGAGTCCATTTCGTTGAGCAAGGAGTAGCTCTTGTCTATTCCATATTTGGCTTAAGGAACTTTATCTGTGCTCATTTCAATCTCTGGTTTTATGCAGCACCCCAACTCACCTTTACCCTTAAGCAAGCATAAGTTGGTTTTCTAAATTTGAGACCCTGTTCTGTTCTGTAATTCAGTTCCTGTGTAGCCAAGTTTACATTCCGTGTATTACTGATATCTTATGATGTTTCTTTTTCTGTGTGACTTATTTCAGTTAGAATCATCATACCTGAATCCACTCATTGTGCTGCTAAGGGCCTGATGACATAGATTTCATTGCTGAGTGATATTGCTTTGTAAGTAAATACCACAACTTCTTTATCCATTTTTCACTTTCTGCGATGTTGAACTTGTACTGTAAACGAGGTTCTTGTAAACAGAGGCGTCCCAATGTTTGGGGTGGCTGTGTCTTTTTGATTTTAATTTCCCTAAGCTATAGGACCATAAGTGGAAGTGCCCTAGGCTCTGTTGCTTTGTTTTTTAGATGTTTCAGGAAACACCATACACTTCTCCCGAGTGTCTGTTGGCAATTTACATCCCGCCCATCAGCATAACAAGGCTCCCAGTTCTCCATGGCCTGTCCTGCCTTTCTGGATTTTACACTTTTTTCAGATGGCCCTTTTGACCGGGGGGAAGTGAGACTTCATTGTAGTGCAGATTTCCTTTGCAAGCTTGCTTGGTTGGCCAAAAAGGGCGTATGCGTTTTTTCCTGAATATATTCAGGAAAAAACGCATACGCCCTTTTTGGCCAAGTGCATCATTGTGGACGTTCTGCCTCTTTTCCTATGCTTTCAATGCAATTCCAGTCTACCTCCTGAAATCGGTTTCCTGCAATTCTGCCCCGCTTTCAAGTCCTCTTGGCAGCCTTACTTCAGTATATTTTTGGACGATAGCTGTCATTTATAACTCTGCAGGTTTGTGAATTACAGTGCCCCTGAGCTCCTTTCTTCAACTCGCTTTCTTTTGAGCTGGCCGCAACACCGCAGGATGGCTTCAGGCCCTAATCTGGTTCCGGCACGGCACGCTGAGCCTTTGGTTAATTCCTCTTCCTGGTGGGAAATGAGAGTTAAATTTGCCCGTCCAGACACCTCCAGCTAGTCTCTCATTGGTTCTCGCTATTCCTGTTCATCTTCCGCAGAAATTGCAAACTGGGCCAAACAGGAGGTTAAAGGGACTGACTCTCCAAGTCGGGAGGGTGTTAGTAAAGCGTCTGGAATGTTGCACCCGAGTACCAGGGTACGAAAACTGAGACATATTTGAACACGTCTCCCGATCACATGGTTGATCATGCTCTAGGTTCCACATGCATGTTTTAGCTGAAGGAAGAATACCTTAAACCTGGGTAGTTGAAACCCGTGGAATGGGTACCATGCAATATGACTTCAAAGGGTCTTCATTTGCTCACCGAACCTCTCCAATCCTATCACTGCTGCGTTTATGCCCCTGTACACATGCTTGATTCTCTTTCGGAGACATAGCAATCCATAGGTTTTAAGATACTTACTAGTCAGGTACATTCTTAGGCATTTAATATGCGGTGTTGAGTCCATTTCGTTGAGCAAGGAGTAGCTCTTGTCTATTCCATATTTGGCTTAAGGAACTTTATCTGTGCTCATTTCAATCTCTGGTTTTATGCAGCACCCCAACTCACCTTTACCCTTAAGCAAGCATAAGTTGGTTTTCTAAATTTGAGACCCTGTTCTGTTCTGTAATTCAGTTCCTGTGTAGCCAAGTTTACATTCCGTGTATTACTGATATCTTATGATGTTTCTTTTTCTGTGTGACTTATTTCAGTTAGAATCATCATACCTGAATCCACTCATTGTGCTGCTAAGGGCCTGATGACATAGATTTCATTGCTGAGTGATATTGCTTTGTAAGTAAATACCACAACTTCTTTATCCATTTTTCACTTTCTGCGATGTTGAACTTGTACTGTAAACGAGGTTCTTGTAAACAGATGCGTCCCAATGTTTGGGGTGGCTGTGTCTTTTTGATTTTAATTTCCCTAAGCTATAGGACCATAAGTGGAAGTGCCCTAGGCTCTGTTGCTTTGTTTTTTAGATGTTTCAGGAAACACCATACACTTCTCCCGAGTGTCTGTTGGCAATTTACATCCCGCCCATCAGCATAACAAGGCTCCCAGTTCTCCATGGCCTGTCCTGCCTTTCTGGATTTTACACTTTTTTCAGATGGCCCTTTTGACCGGGGGGAAGTGAGACTTCATTGTAGTGCAGATTTCCTTTGCAAGTTTGCTTGGTTGGCCAAAAAGGGCGTATGCGTTTTTTCCTGAATATATTCAGGAAAAAACGCATACGCCCTTTTTGGCCAAGTGCATCATTGTGGACGTTCTGCCTCTTTTCCTATGCTTTCAATGCAATTCCAGTCTACCTCCTGAAATCGGTTTCCTGCAATTCTGCCCCGCTTTCAAGTCCTCTTGGCAGCCTTACTTCAGTATATTTTTGGACGATAGCTGTCATTTATAACTCTGCAGGTTTGTGAATTACAGTGCCCCTGAGCTCCTTTCTTCAACTCGCTTTCTTTTGAGCTGGCCGCAACACCGCAGGATGGCTTCAGGCCCTAATCTGGTTCCGGCACGGCACGCTGAGCCTTTGGTTAATTCCTCTTCCTGGTGGGAAATGAGAGTTAAATTTGCCCGTCCAGACACGTCCAGCTAGTCTCTCATTGGTTCTCGCTATTCCTGTTCATCTTCCGCAGAAATTGCAAACTGGGCCAAACAGGAGGTTAAAGGGACTGACTCTCCAAGTCGGGAGGGTGTTAGTAAAGCGTCTGGAATGTTGCACCCGAGTACCAGGGTACGAAAACTGAGACATATTTGAACACGTCTCCCGATCACATGGTTGATCATACTCTAGGTTCCACATGCATGTTTTAGCTGAAGGAAGAATACCTTAAACCTGGGTAGTTGAAACCCGTGGAATGGGTACCATGCAATATGACTTCAAAGGGTCTTCATTTGCTCACCGAACCTCTCCAATCCTATCACTGCTGCGTTTATGCCCCTGTACACATGCTTGATTCTCTTTCGGAGACATAGCAATCCATAGGTTTTAAGATACTTACTAGTCAGGTACATTCTTAGGCATTTAATATGCGGTGTTGAGTCCATTTCGTTGAGCAAGGAGTAGCTCTTGTCTATTCCATATTTGGCTTAAGGAACTTTATCTGTGCTCATTTCAATCTCTGGTTTTATGCAGCACCCCAACTCACCTTTACCCTTAAGCAAGCATAAGTTGGTTTTCTAAATTTGAGACCCTGTTCTGTTCTGTAATTCAGTTCCTGTGTAGCCAAGTTTACATTCCGTGTATTACTGATATCTTATGATGTTTCTTTTTCTGTGTGACTTATTTCAGTTAGAATCATCATACCTGAATCCACTCATTGTGCTGCTAAGGGCCTGATGACATAGATTTCATTGCTGAGTGATATTGCTTTGTAAGTAAATACCACAACTTCTTTATCCATTTTTCACTTTCTGCGATGTTGAACTTGTACTGTAAACGAGGTTCTTGTAAACAGATGCGTCCCAATGTTTGGGGTGGCTGTGTCTTTTTGATTTTAATTTCCCTAAGCTATAGGACCATAAGTGGAAGTGCCCTAGGCTCTGTTGCTTTGTTTTTTAGATGTTTCAGGAAACACCATACACTTCTCCCGAGTGTCTGTTGGCAATTTACATCCCGCCCATCAGCATAACAAGGCTCCCAGTTCTCCATGGCCTGTCCTGCCTTTCTGGATTTTACACTTTTTTCAGATGGCCCTTTTGACCGGGGGGAAGTGAGACTTCATTGTAGTGCAGATTTCCTTTGCAAGTTTGCTTGGTTGGCCAAAAAGGGCGTATGCGTTTTTTCCTGAATATATTCAGGAAAAAACGCATACGCCCTTTTTGGCCAAGTGCATCATTGTGGACGTTCTGCCTCTTTTCCTATGCTTTCAATGCAATTCCAGTCTACCTCCTGAAATGGGTTTCCTGCAATTCTGCCCCGCTTTCAAGTCCTCTTGGCAGCCTTACTTCAGTATATTTTTGGACGATAGCTGTCATTTATAACTCTGCAGGTTTGTGAATTACAGTGCCCCTGAGCTCCTTTCTTCAACTCGCTTTCTTTTGAGCTGGCCGCAACACCGCAGGATGGCTTCAGGCCCTAATCTGGTTCCGGCACGGCACGCTGAGCCTTTGGTTAATTCCTCTTCCTGGTGGGAAATGAGAGTTAAATTTGCCCGTCCAGACACGTCCAGCTAGTCTCTCATTGGTTCTCGCTATTCCTGTTCATCTTCCGCAGAAATTGCAAACTGGGCCAAACAGGAGGTTAAAGGGACTGACTCTCCAAGTCGGGAGGGTGTTAGTAAAGCGTCTGGAATGTTGCACCCGAGTACCAGGGTACGAAAACTGAGACATATTTGAACACGTCTCCCGATCACATGGTTGATCATACTCTAGGTTCCACATGCATGTTTTAGCTGAAGGAAGAATACCTTAAACCTGGGTAGTTGAAACCCGTGGAATGGGTACCATGCAATATGACTTCAAAGGGTCTTCATTTGCTCACCGAACCTCTCCAATCCTATCACTGCTGCGTTTATGCCCCTGTACACATGCTTGATTCTCTTTCGGAGACATAGCAATCCATAGGTTTTAAGATACTTACTAGTCAGGTACATTCTTAGGCATTTAATATGCGGTGTTGAGTCCATTTCGTTGAGCAAGGAGTAGCTCTTGTCTATTCCATATTTGGCTTAAGGAACTTTATCTGTGCTCATTTCAATCTCTGGTTTTATGCAGCACCCCAACTCACCTTTACCCTTAAGCAAGCATAAGTTGGTTTTCTAAATTTGAGACCCTGTTCTGTTCTGTAATTCAGTTCCTGTGTAGCCAAGTTTACATTCCGTGTATTACTGATATCTTATGATGTTTCTTTTTCTGTGTGACTTATTTCAGTTAGAATCATCATACCTGAATCCACTCATTGTGCTGCTAAGGGCCTGATGACATAGATTTCATTGCTGAGTGATATTGCTTTGTAAGTAAATACCACAACTTCTTTATCCATTTTTCACTTTCTGCGATGTTGAACTTGTACTGTAAACGAGGTTCTTGTAAACAGATGCGTCCCAATGTTTGGGGTGGCTGTGTCTTTTTGATTTTAATTTCCCTAAGCTATAGGACCATAAGTGGAAGTGCCCTAGGCTCTGTTGCTTTGTTTTTTAGATGTTTCAGGAAACACCATACACTTCTCCCGAGTGTCTGTTGGCAATTTACATCCCGCCCATCAGCATAACAAGGCTCCCAGTTCTCCATGGCCTGTCCTGCCTTTCTGGATTTTACACTTTTTTCAGATGGCCCTTTTGACCGGGGGGAAGTGAGACTTCATTGTAGTGCAGATTTCCTTTGCAAGTTTGCTTGGTTGGCCAAAAAGGGCGTATGCGTTTTTTCCTGAATATATTCAGGAAAAAACGCATACGCCCTTTTTGGCCAAGTGCATCATTGTGGACGTTCTGCCTCTTTTCCTATGCTTTCAATGCAATTCCAGTCTACCTCCTGAAATCGGTTTCCTGCAATTCTGCCCCGCTTTCAAGTCCTCTTGGCAGCCTTACTTCAGTATATTTTTGGACGATAGCTGTCATTTATAACTCTGCAGGTTTGTGAATTACAGTGCCCCTGAGCTCCTTTCTTCAACTCGCTTTCTTTTGAGCTGGCCGCAACACCGCAGGATGGCTTCAGGCCCTAATCTGGTTCCGGCACGGCACGCTGAGCCTTTGGTTAATTCCTCTTCCTGGTGGGAAATGAGAGTTAAATTTGCCCGTCCAGACACCTCCAGCTAGTCTCTCATTGGTTCTCGCTATTCCTGTTCATCTTCCGCAGAAATTGCAAACTGGGCCAAACAGGAGGTTAAAGGGACTGACTCTCCAAGTCGGGAGGGTGTTAGTAAAGCGTCTGGAATGTTGCACCCGAGTACCAGGGTACAAAAACTGAGACATATTTGAACACGTCTCCCGATCACATGGTTGATCATACTCTAGGTTCCACATGCATGTTTTAGCTGAAGGAAGAATACCTTAAACCTGGGTAGTTGAAACCCGTGGAATGGGTACCATGCAATATGACTTCAAAAGGTCTTCATTTGCTCACCGAACCTCTCCAATCCTATCACTGCTGCGTTTATGCCCCTGTACGCATGCTTGATTCTCTTTCGGAGACATAGCAATCCATAGGTTTTAAGATACTTGCTAGTCAGGTACATTCTTAGGCGTTTAATATGGGGTGTTGAGTCCATTTCGTTGAGCAAGGAGTAGCTCTTGTCTATTCCATATTTGGCTTAAGGAATTTTATCTGTGCTCATTTCAATCTCTGGTTTTATGCAGCACCCCAACTCACCTTTCCCCTTAAGCAAGCATAAGTTGGTTTTCTAAATTTGAGACCCTGTTCTGTTTTGGAATTCAGTTCCTGTGTAGCCAAGTTTACATTCCGTGTATTAGTGATATCTTATGATGTTTCTTTTTCTGTGTGACTTATTTCAGTTAGAATCATCGTACCTGAATCCACTCATTATGCTGCTACGGGCCTGATGACATAGATTTCATTGCTGAGTGATACTGCATTGTACGTAAGTACCACAAGTTCTTTATCCATTTTTCACTTTCTGTGATATTGAACTTGTACAGTAAACGAGGTTCTTGTAAACAGAGGCGTCCCAAACTTTGGGGTGGCTGTGTCTTTTTGATTTTAATTTCCCTAAGCTATAGGACCATAAGTGGAAATGCCCTAGGCTCTGTTGCTTTTTTTTTAGATGTTTCAGGAAACACCATACACTTCTCCCGAGTGTCTGTTGGCAATTTACATCCCGCCCATCAGCATAACAAGGCTCCCAGTTCTCCATGGCCTGTCCTGCCTTTCTGGATTTTACACTTTTTTCAGATGGCCCTTTTGACCGGGGGGAAGTGAGACTTCATTGTAGTGCAGATTTCCTTTGCAAGCTTGCTTGGTTGGCCAAAAAGGGCGTATGCGTTTTTTCCTGAATATATTCAGGAAAAAACGCATACGCCCTTTTTGGCCAAGTGCATCATTGTGGACGTTCTGCCTCTTTTCCTATGCTTTCAATGCAATTCCAGTCTACCTCCTGAAATCGGTTTCCTGCAATTCTGCCCCGCTTTCAAGTCCTCTTGGCAGCCTTACTTCAGTATATTTTTGGACGATAGCTGTCATTTATAACTCTGCAGGTTTGTGAATTACAGTGCCCCTGAGCTCCTTTCTTCAACTCGCTTTCTTTTGAGCTGGCCGCAACACCGCAGGATGGCTTCAGGCCCTAATCTGGTTCCGGCACGGCACGCTGAGCCTTTGGTTAATTCCTCTTCCTGGTGGGAAATGAGAGTTAAATTTGCCCGTCCAGACACCTCCAGCTAGTCTCTCATTGGTTCTCGCTATTCCTGTTCATCTTCCGCAGAAATTGCAAACTGGGCCAAACAGGAGGTTAAAGGGACTGACTCTCCAAGTCGGGAGGGTGTTAGTAAAGCGTCTGGAATATTGCACCCGAGTACCAGGGTACGAAAACTGAGACATATTTGAACACGTCTCCAGATCACATGGTTGATCATACTCTAGGTTCCACATGCATGTTTTACCTGAAGGAAGAATACCTTAAACCTGGGTAGTTGAAACCCGTGGAATGGGTACCATGGAATATGACTTCAAAGGGTCTTCATTTGCTCACCGAACCTCTCCAATCCTATCACTGCTGCGTTTATGCCCCTGTACACATGCTTGATTCTCTTTCAGAGACATAGCAATCCATAGGTTTTAAGATACTTACTAGTCAGGTTCATTCTTATGCGTTTAATATGCGGTGTTGAGTCCATTTCGTTGAGCAAGGAGTAGCTCTTGTCTATTCCATATTTGGCTTAAGGAACTTTATCTGTGCTCATTTCAATCGCTGGTTTTATGCAGCACCCCAACTCACCTTTACCCTTAAGCAAGCATAAGTTGGTTTTCTAAATTTGAGACCCTGTTCTGTTCTGTAATTCAGTTCCTGTGTAGCCAAGTTTACATTCCGTGTATTACTGATATCTTATGATGTTTCTTTTTCTGTGTGACTTATTTCAGTTAGAATCATCATACCTGAATCCACTCATTGTGCTGCTAAGGGCCTGATGACATAGATTTCATTGCTGAGTGATATTGCTTTGTAAGTAAATACCACAACTTCTTTATCCATTTTTCACTTTCTGCGATGTTGAACTTGTACTGTAAACGAGGTTCTTATAAACAGAGGCGTCCCAATGTTTGGGGTGGCTGTGTCTTTTTGATTTTAATTTCCCTAAGCTATAGGACCATAAGTGGAAGTGCCCTAGGCTCTGTTGCTTTGTTTTTTAGATGTTTCAGGAAACACCATACACTTCTCCCGAGTGTCTGTTGGCAATTTACATCCCGCCCATCAGCATAACAAGGCTCCCAGTTCTCCATGGCCTGTCCTGCCTTTCTGGATTTTACACTTTTTTCAGATGGCCCTTTTGACCGGGGGGAAGTGAGACTTCATTGTAGTGCAGATTTCCTTTGCAAGCTTGCTTGGTTGGCCAAAAAGGGCGTATGCGTTTTTTCCTGAATATATTCAGGAAAAAACGCATACGCCCTTTTTGGCCAAGTGCATCATTGTGGACGTTCTGCCTCTTTTCCTATGCTTTCAATGCAATTCCAGTCTACCTCCTGAAATCGGTTTCCTGCAATTCTGCCCCGCTTTCAAGTCCTCTTGGCAGCCTTACTTCAGTATATTTTTGGACGATAGCTGTCATTTATAACTCTGCAGGTTTGTGAATTACAGTGCCCCTGAGCTCCTTTCTTCAACTCGCTTTCTTGTGACCTGGCCGCAACACCGCAGGATGGCTTCAGGCCCTAATCTGGTTCCGGCACGGCACGCTGAGCCTTTGGTTAATTCCTCTTCCTGGTGGGAAATGAGAGTTAAATTTGCCCGTCCAGACACCTCCAGCTAGTCTCTCATTGGTTCTCGCTATTCCTGTTCATCTTCCGCAGAAATTGCAAACTGGGCCAAACAGGAGGTTAAAGGGACTGACTCTCCAAGTCGGGAGGGTGTTAGTAAAGCGTCTGGAATGTTGCACCCGAGTACCAGGGTACGAAAACTGAGACATATTTGAACACGTCTCCCGATCACATGGTTGATCATACTCTAGGTTCCACATGCATGTTTTAGCTGAAGGAAGAATACCTTAAACCTGGGTAGTTGAAACCCGTGGAATGGGTACCATGCAATATGACTTCAAAGGGTCTTCATTTGCTCACCGAACCTCTCCAATCCTATCACTGCTGCGTTTATGCCCCTGTACACATGCTTGATTCTCTTTCGGAGACATAGCAATCCATAGGTTTTAAGATACTTACTAGTCAGGTACATTCTTATGCGTTTAATATGCGGTGTTGAGTCCATTTCGTTGAGCAAGGAGTAGCTCTTGTCTATTCCATATTTGGCTTAAGGAACTTTATCTGTGCTTATTTCAATCTCTGGTTTTATGCAGCACCCCAACTCACCTTTACCATTAAGCAAGCATAAGTTGGTTTTCTAAATTTGAGACCCTGTTCTGTTCTGTAATTCAGTTCCTGTGTAGCCAAGTTTACATTCCGTGTATTACTGATATCTTATGATGTTTCTTTTTCTGTGTGACTTATTTCAGTTAGAATCATCATACCTGAATCCACTCATTGTGCTGCTAAGGGCCTGATGACATAGATTTCATTGCTGAGTGATATTGCTTTGTAAGTAAATACCACAACTTCTTTATCCATTTTTCACTTTCTGCAATGTTGAACTTGTACTGTAAACGAGGTTCTTGTAAACAGAGGCGTCCCAAACTTTGGGGTGGCTGTGTCTTTTTGATTTTAATTTCCCTAAGCTATAGGACCATAAGTGGAAGTGCCCTAGGCTCTGTTGCTTTGTTTTTTAGATGTTTCAGGAAACACCATACACTTCTCCCGAGTGTCTGTTGGCAATTTACATCCCGCCCATCAGCATAACAAGGCTCCCAGTTCTCCATGGCCTGTCCTGCCTTTCTGGATTTTACACTTTTTTCAGATGGCCCTTTTGACCGGGGGGAAGTGAGACTTCATTGTAGTGCAGATTTCCTTTGCAAGTTTGCTTGGTTGGCCAAAAAGGGCGTATGCGTTTTTTCCTGAATATATTCAGGAAAAAACGCATACGCCCTTTTTGGCCAAGTGCATCATTGTGGACGTTCTGCCTCTTTTCCTATGCTTTCAATGCAATTCCAGTCTACCTCCTGAAATCGGTTTCCTGCAATTCTGCCCCGCTTTCAAGTCCTCTTGGCAGCCTTACTTCAGTATATTTTTGGACGATAGCTGTCATTTATAACTCTGCAGTTTTGTGAATTACAGTGCCCCTGAGCTCCTTTCTTCAACTCGCTTTCTTGTGAGCTGGCTGCAACACCGCAGGATGGCTTCAGGCCCTAATCTGGTTCCGGCATGGTATGCTGAGCCTTTGGTTAATTCCTCTTCCTGGTGGGAAATGAGAGTTAAATTTGCCCGTCCAGACACCTCCAGCTAGTCTCTCATTGGTTCTCCCTATTTCTGTTCATCTTCCGCAGAATTTGCAAACTGGGCCAAACAGGAATTTAAAGGCGCTGACTCTCCAAGTGGGGAGGGTGTTAGTAAAGCGTCTGGAATGTTGCACCCGAGTACCAGGGGAGGAAAACTGAGACATATTTGAACATGTCTCCCGTTCACACGGTTGATCATACTCTGGGTTCCACATGCATGTTTTAGCTGAAGGAAGAATACCTTAAACCTGGAAAGTTGAGACCCATGGAATGGGTACCATGCAATATGACTTCAAAGGGTCTTCATTTGCTCACTGAACCTCTCCAATCCTATCACTGCTGCGTTTATGCCCCTGTACACATGCTTGATTCTCTTTTGGAGACATAGCAATCCATAGGTTTTAAGATACTTACTAGTCAGGTACATTCTTAGGCGTTTAATATGGGGTGTTGAGTCCATTTCGTTGAGCAAGGAGTAGCTCTTGTCTATTCCATATTTGGCTTAAGGAACTTTATCTGTGTTCATTTCAATCTCTGGTTTTATGCAGCACCCCAACTCACCTTTCCCCTTAAGCAAGCATAAGTTGGTTTTCTAAATTTGAGACCCTGTTCTGTTTTGGTATTCAGTTCCTGTGTAGCCAAGTTTACATTCCGTGTATTACTGATATCTTATGATGTTTCTTTTTCTGTGTGTCTTATTTCAGTTAGAATCATCGTACCTGAATCCACTCATTATGCTGCTACGGGCCTGATGACATAGATTTCATTACTGAGTGATACTGCATTGTACGTAAGTACCACAAGTTCTTTATCCATTTTTCACTTTCTTTGATATTGAACTTGTACGGTTAACGAGGTTCTTGTAAACAGAGGCATCCCAAATTTTCGGGTGGCTGTGTCTTTTTGATTTTAATTTCCCTAAGCTATAGGACCATAAGTGGAAGTGCCCTAGGCTCTGTTGCTTTGTTTTTTAGATGTTTCAGGAAACACCATACACATGCCGCCCATCAGCATAACAAGGCTCCCAGTTCTCCATGGCCTGTCCTGCCTTTCTGGATTTTACACTTTTTTCAGATGGCCCTTTTGACCAGGGGGAAGTGAGACTTCATTGTAGTGCAGATTTCCTTTGCAAGCTTGCTTGGTTGGCCAAGAAGGGCGTATGCCTTTTTTCTTGAATAAATTCAGGAAAAAAGGCATACACCCTTTTTGGCCAAGTGCATCATTGTGGACCTTCTGCCTCTTTTCCTATGCTTTAAATGCAATTCCAGTCTACCTCCTGAAATCGTTTTCCTGCAATTCTGCCTTGCTTTCAATGCCTCTTCATAGCCTTACCTCAATATATTTTTTGAAAATAGTTGGCCTTTATAACTCTGCAAGTTTTTGAATTGCAGTGGCCCTTAGCTCCATTTTTCAGCTCTTATTTTTGTGATCTTGCCTCATAACCACAGGATTCCTTCAGGCCCTATTCTTCTTCTGGGGCACCTTGCTGTGCCTTTGGTTTATTCTTCTTACTGATGTGAATTTAGAGTGACATGTGCCCATTGAAACCGCTACAGCTAGTTTCTCACTGGTTCCCCCTATTCCCATTCATCCTCCGCACTAACTGCAGACTGTGCGATACCAGAACTTAAAGGCATTGACTCTCCATGTGGGGATATTTTTGGTAAAGCGGCTGGAATGTTGATCCGGAGCCCCAGGAGAGGAAAAATGAGGTGCGTTTTAGAAACCTTTCCCGATCATATGGTATACCAGTCGCTGGGTTTCCCAAGCATGGTTTAGCTGTAGGAAGATTCCCTTCAACCTGGAGTGTTGGGACCCTTGGAATGAGTAGCATGAAGTATTGCATTAAACTTTTGGCAGTTGCTCACCAAAGCTCATCAATCCTCTCAGCCCCAAGTGTCCAGCCTTATGTCTTATCCAGCTGTGGGTTTATATGTGGTCAATCCAGGTTGCATCACAGCCCCTGAGCGAATTTTGTAAGAATTTTTCTCTCTTTCATTGTTTCTGCGTTTTGTTTTTAAAATTTATTTCTATAATGGGGTTTAGCTCATTTTCACTGCTGTGTTTGTGCCACTCTGCACACACTTGATTCCCTTATGGAGATATATCAATACATGGGTTTTAAGATTCTTATTACTCAGATATATTTCTCTGCGGTGTATAGGGTGTGTTGAGGCCAGTTCATTGAGCAAGGTGTAGATCTTGGCTAATATCTATTTGGTTTATTGAACGGTATCTGTGCTAATTTCAAACTCTGGTTTTATGCATCACCCCACCTCTCCTTTCCCCTTAAGCTGAAATAAGTGTGTTTTCTAAATGTGAGACACTGTTCTGTTCTGTAATTCATTTCTTGTGCAGCCATATTTACCCTCCCTCTATAAGTGATATCTTATGATATGTTTCTTTTTCTGTTTGACTTATTTCAAGTAGTATTATCGGACCTAAATCCACTCTTTATCCTTCTACTAGCCTTATTACATTGATTTCATGGTGAAGAGATATTCCATTGTACATAAGTACCACATCTTCTTTATCCATTGTTCTCTTTCCTGGGATATTTAAGGTATACTGAAGTTGAGGTTCTTGTAAACAGAGTAGCCCTAAACTGTGGTGTGCTTGTGTCTTGTTAATTTTTAGATTTCCCTAGATATACTCCCATGATTGGAAGTGTCCTATGCTCTGTAGCTCTGTTTTTTAGATGATTTAGGAACCACCATACACTTCTCCAGAGTGGCTCTCGGCAGTTCACACACTGCCCATCAGCGTATAAAGGCTCCCTGTTCTCCATGGCCTGTCCTGCATTTCTGGTTTTTACAATTTTTTAGGATGGCCCTTTTGACCAGTGGGAAATGAGACTTCTTTGTTGTGCACATTTGCATTGCTTGCTTGCTTCGTTGCCCATAAAGTGCGTATGCGTTTTTTCCTGGATATAATCAGGAAAAAACGCATACGCCCTTTTGGGCCAACTGCATCATTGTCGAAATTCTGCCGCTTTTCATGTGCTTTAAAGACGAGTCCAATCTATCTCTTGAAATCTGTTTCTTGCAATTCTGTCTTGCATTCAGATCCTCTTCTTTGCCTTACCTCAACATATTTTTGGACGTTAGTTTTCATTTATAACTCTGCAGGTTTGTGAATTGCAGTGACCCTGAGCTCCATTTTTTAAGTTGCTCTTTTGTGAGCTGGCCTCAAACCCGCAGGATTGCTTCAGGCCCTATTTTGGCTCGGGCGAGGCGGGCTGAGCCTTTTTTCAATTCTTATTCTTAATGGGAAATTAGAGTGATATGTGCCCGTCCAAACCCCACAACTATTCTCTCATTGGTTCCCCGTTCATCCTCCTCACAATTTGCAAAATGTGTGAAACAGAAGTTGAAATGTGCTGATTCTCCAAGTGGGGAGATTCTAAGTAACGTGGCTGGAATGGTGAACAGGAGCACCAGGAGAGGATAAATGAGCTGCATTTTAGACACATCTCCCGATCACATGGTGTACAGTCCTCTGGGTTTTCCATGCATGTTTTAGCTGTAGGAAGATCCCTTGAACCTGCATATTTGGGACCCATTGAATGGGTACCAGGTAGTATTACTTTAAAGGGTGTGCATTTCCTCACCCAACCTCACATTTCTCTTAGCGCAAACAGTTTCCAGCCTTATGTCTCATCCTGCTGTGGGTCTAGATGTGTTCAATCCATGTTGCATCACCGGCCCTGAGGAAAAGTTGTAAGAGGTTTTCTCTGTCTCTCTGTCGTTTATTTTTTTCAATTTATTACTATATTGGTTACAGCTGATTTTCAAAGCTCTGTTTCTTGCTGCTGTACATCCACTTGATTCACGTACAGAGAGACATCAGTAAATTCTTTTTCAGATTCTTACCAGTCGTATATATTCTTTTCCGGTGACTTGAGTGTGCTGAGTGCAGTTCTTTTAGCTACCGTGTAGGCCTTGTTGATTATCAGTTTGGTATTTGGAATGGTATCTTTGCTAATTTCAACCTCCTGGGTGATGCCTCACCCCTCCCCACCTTTCCCGTTTAGCAGCCTTATGCGTGTTTTCTACATATTTGACTATGTTTTTGTTTTGTAATTTATTTCATGTGTAGCCATTTTGGATTCCACCTTTAAGTGATATCTTATGATATGTGTCTTTTTCTTTTTGAATTCTGTCACTTAGAAAGATCATACGTAACTCCTCCGGAGTTGTTACAACTGGCCATATTTCATTGATTTCCAGGCTGAATAATATTCCACTCTACCTAAGTACCACATCTCTACCCATTTTTTCCCTCCAGAGACATTTAAGTTATATCCTAGTTGAGGATCTTTTAAACAGAGAGGGGGTAAACATTGGGGTGCCTGTGTCCTCTCGATTTTTGTTTTTCTCAAGATATACGCCCATGAGTGCAAGTGCCCTATGCTCTGTAGCTCATTTTTTAGATGCTTTAGTAAACACAATACACTTCTCCAGAATGGCCGTTGGCAATATACATTTCCACTATAAGTCTCACAGGGCTCCCTCTTCTCCTTGCCCTGTCCTGCATTTCTGTTGTTTACGCTTTATGAGGATGGCTCTTCTGACTGATGCGAAGTGATATCTTTTGTAGTATTGACTTCCAGTGCCCACCTGTTTGGTTGGCTAAAAAAGTGTATGCCCTTTTCTTGAATATATACAGAAAAAAACGCATACACCCTTTTTGGCCAACTGCAATGTTGGCAATGTTCAGCTCCTTTTCTTGTGCTTAATGGCGAGTCCTTTCTACCTCCTCAAATCCCTTTCCTGCCATTCTCCCTTGCTTACAAGTCCTTTTCTCTGACTTTCCTCAAGACATTTTTCAGTGATGGATATTTTCAACTCTGCAGTTTTGTGAATTTTACTGCCCCTGAGTTCCATTGTTCAACTTGTGTTTATGGGAACTGGCCACAAAGCAGCGGGATTTCCTCAAGCCCTATACTGTTTCCATGGGCAACCCTAGCCTTTGGTCAATTCGTCTTCCTGATTGGAAATTAGAGTGACATGTGCCTGTCTGAACACCTAGGACTTGTCTCTCATTGTTCCTCATCCTTCCGCTTCATCCTCTGGACAAATTCCAAACTGTACGCAACAGGATGTTGACAGTGCTGACATCTCCAAGTGGGGAGACTGTTAGTAAAGACGCTGGAGGGGTGAACCCGAGCACCAGGAGATGAGGAGATGAGATGCCTTTTCCAAACTCTTCCCGATCAGACGGTATACCATCCTCTGGGTGTGACAGACATGTTTTAGCAGTAGGAAGAGTCCCATTCATGTAAGGAGAACACCAGGGCTTTTTCAAAATCAGTGTCTCCCCGAAACCCAAACTGGGGAATTTTTTAAGCTACGGCTACACATATGTTCATTAAGGGCCTTGGGAAGTAGGCAGAGTCCAAACTTTAGATGATTGAAGTCTTCAGGGTCAGAAGCACTCACCACCAGCTTCCCTTAGGTTACACTTTAACTGTCATTGATAGATGATGTCAATAAAAATATCTATTCTTTTTCAGATTATTTCCCCTTATAGGTTATTGCAAAATGTTGAGTGTAGTTCCCTGTGCTATACAGTAGTTCCTTGTTGATGATCTATTTTATACATAGCAGTGTGTATGTGTTAATCCCAAACTGTTAATTTATCCCTCCTCCCACCTTTCCCCTTTGGTAATAATAAATTATAAGATTTTATACTTCTCAGAAATGGGGGAGCTGAAAGAGAGGTATCATTTTCAATGGAAAAGCATTTAAAACAAGATTGAAGCTTTAACCAAGATTATTAGATGTACATCCTTGGAAAGAAATCACTTCGTTTCTCTAATATTGACCTGACAAATAAGACAAACCTTTTCACTGAACTTGCTTATAATAAAGTGATGGAAATATCAAATGGAAGTGTTAGAAACATCTTATTTTACCCGAGCCTTATACACTGTTCTATGTTAACTACAGTTTGGCTCACACATCTGTTCATTGAGGTTACAATAGTCTCAATTTCTGTTACTGATCCTCCAGAGTGGACCCCAACAAGTGTCCCCCTGCCCAGTGTCATTGGGGCCAACAGATCGAGACTGAGTTTGGTTCACAAGCAAAGGAAACTTTATATTTTGATCAGAGAATGGAGAGGTGAGAGCATGCACTACCCCGTGGGCTGTGGGCTGGGCTGCTGTGTAGAGATCCTGTCAGAGTCAGTGGGAGGGAGGGGGCGGAGCTCTCAAGGGCCAGGTTGGCTGCAGCTCAGGCTCTATATCGCGGAGTCTGCACTGGGCCCCAGGAGCTGAGGTGTCGACCCAGCCATTCTGCACTAGGAAATCTGGTCTGAAGTGCCGGGTGTGGAACCTCTGCATGCGGGACCCTAGGAGCACGTGAAATTAGACAAAGCACAAAGGATAAAAAAGGTTAGACTTGACTTTATTGCCCAGATTCTATTTTTATCTCCCAGGGATTTTTAATGGGCTTTGCTGGGGACAAACCCCTCCTCTGCCTTTTGTCCCGTTCCTCATTCTTGGAGTGCTGAGGGTGCAGACACTTCTTCTGTAACTGCTGAGTGCTGAGTTGGGAGCCCTAATACCCGGGGGCGAGGGTCAGAGCTTCTCCCCAGCAGCCTCCAGGTGACGTTGATTGTCCCCAGGCCCCCTGCCTCCCTGCTCGTCCACCTGAGCACCAGCATTGGAAGTGTTATAGATTCTAATGACCTTTAAGGGTCCAGGAAAGAGATGTGCAGAGACGCTGTGGGGGCCGGTTTCACCCCGCCCCACATTTGTTCGGCCACCTTAGGCTGACCGTTTCTGCCAGCCTAGATGCTCTGACCAGTAGTCTGCGCTTTCTTCAATTAGGCCCCTGAATTAACGTACAAACAGCACCAGGTGTCAGAGCCCTGCCCGCTCAACTCCCAGACAGTCCAGGGTCAGTGGTGATCAAGGACCATGATGACCACTGAGTCAACAGCCTTTTGAAGTAAACAGGAGTCCAGCCGGTCTTATTGGCCACCATCATCACGGTGTCTGTAGGCTTTTCTATGGTGACAGTGTGATATACGGTTCCCCCGCCAAGATTATTAGCTCCCCTCTGGGTGCAGTAAGTCCTGCAAGCAGTAGTCTACTCTTTTGGGACACACTCTTATTGTTTTATGAGAGAAACTCCAGGTCAAGTGATGTTCACACGAGTCGTCATGGTGCCCTGTTGCCCCCGGTTATCTCTCTGGATGTTGGAGTTGGAGGGCCTCCTCACTCGAGGTCGGTGTGCCCACGGAGCGAACCCTGCAACTTCAGGGCATCGTTGGTGGTTAGGATCACCACGTGGGGTCCTTTTCCCTTAGGAAGGAGGTGGCCTTTTGGGCTGCTGATTTCCAGGTTTTTAGATACCGCCAGTATCTTGGCCAGATGCGGCAGTGGGCCAAGCCCCTTGGTGACCGTAGTTTATCCTACCTGGATGGCATTCTTGCATTGTTCCATTTCAAGTGGTCCCAGTTTTTGCACTAATTCTCCAATGGCGATTCACCTTTCACCGGGAATGTAAAGGTCAAAGGGTTTAGCTAAATTAGGGAGTTCCAGGGCAAGGGTCTGAATTGACTGCTCTTTCCATTCTTGAAAGGCCACTTCTGGATTCTATTCAAAAGGATCATCATCTTTTCCTTTCAGTGTTTCATATAGAGGCCCAGCTAGTAGACTGTAGTTAGGGATCCAGAAGCAGCAAACCCTGGCCTCCCCAGGAACCCCTAAGCTGTCTTCTAGTTTTAGAAAGGGGTAAGGCTGCAAATGGTTTCTTCCCTTTCCTGGGATGGGCTTCTCCGACCTTCTGTGAGAATGAAGCCCAGGCAGGTCACCGCAGTCTGTGATATTTGAGCTTTTTCTTGGACAACTTCTATCCTTTATTGGCTTGGTAGTTCAGAGGCCTCCTTAGTAGGGCTGGCGATCAGAATGTCGTCTGTGTACTGAAGGAGGGTTTCCTTTTCCAGAGGTAGAACTTTTAGGTCTTTAGCTAAGCTTTCCCCAAAGATGGTGTGGGAATTTTTGCACCCTTGGGGCAAGACGGCCCGGAAGTATTGTTTTAGTTGTATGTTGAGTCCTGCCACTCACAAGCCAAAATTTCTTGTGACTCTGGGACTAATGGAATACAAAAGAAGGCATCATTGAAGACTAATACAGAATACCATGTCCTGGTGGTTGGTAGAATGACCAGCAGGGTGTAGGAATTAGGAGCAACTGGAGGTATATCCTCGGTGGCTTCACTGACTGTCCTGACATCCTTTACCAGGTCCCCAGCAGCCCATGGGGCTCTCGTGGTCAGACCAATCCCAGAATATGGAGCTCACCTGGGCAGGTACCCCACCCCCACCCCAGCCCACGGGGCTCTCGTGGTCAGGCCCTTCCCAGGATACAGAGCTACCCTTGCAGGTACCATGGCAGGGCTGGGCACACAGGAACCGTGCACATAGCCCTCATTGCAGAGCACCCCCAGCTCACCTGTCGCTCAGAGCTGGCACAGAGCACCTCAGAGCAGGACTTGAACTAACAAACAGCAGCTGCGACAGGTCTGTGACCCTGGGCATCACTCTGTGCGGCCTCCCTCCACCTGGTCTTCCAGAGACTTCCACTGCACCCGGGGCACCAGGCCTCTGTCTCCAACCACCACCCACCCCTCCTCTCCCTGACTCCTGGGTTCCTCTCATAAGGAGAGGGTTTTCTTGAAGTTGTCTCCCACTCATGGGCCAGATAAAATGATTAGAAAACAAGCCAAAGCTGCAGCCCCTTGTCTATCCTGACTCTCAGGAGCCCACACCTGTTCCTTGGACCTGGCCGGTTCAGCAAGTTCCATTTTCTGCAACTGTGAGCCCCTGAGGGGTGATGATTGGCTGACCTGGGCAGCCTTACCGTGCGGGCCAGCCCTCCCCAGGTGTGCCTGGGTTGAGATCAATATAAATACCACTCCAGGCAGCAAGAGCCCCTGCAGCCGTGCCTGACGCCATTTTCTCTGCCCTGTCAGCAGTCTCGGGGCTGGGCTGGTGGGAGGGAGTGAGAGGCCACGGCTTTGTGGGTGGCCCAGTGTGAGTGGGGCTCTGCTGGACTTTCTGCAGCAGTTGCCAGGCTGCCACCTGCTAAAGAAGAGGATGTGTCACCCATACCTGCTGCTGGAATTTCTCCCTGGGCAGAGGTGAGGAAGGAAAAAAGCAGTGGGGGCAGGGACAGGACGGGTATCTCAGGCAGGGAAATGGAAATCTTCCAGAAGAGCACCCAGGGCCAGGACCATCCTGGCTGGCCTGCAGGCACCAAGTCGGCCGGCATGCTGTCACTCGTGTGGCTCTATGGCCCTTCCTCTAGGCTTTCAAGTCCTTGTATATATTCAGGTGTTTTACCTGGGACGGGTGGGAATAGTTCAGCAGCAACTGGCCTGGGGCTCAGCTCACGTTTACTCACAGATGCCTCGGCACAGTGCCCCAGCTTTGCAATGAGGACGCTTGTTGCGTGGGGGCTGCTGGCTGAATGGGAGACGATTCCCCACCACTGGCCAACTTCAGAATTGTTTACAACTGGAGCAAGTGCCCTGATACGGTTTTCCTCTGTGGAACTGGTGGGTTCTGTGTTTTTTTTTCTCTTTTTCGTTTTTGGTTCAAGGTAGATTTTATTCCTCTTTTTTGTATTTACAGATATAAGCATGGAAATAATTTATTCATACAAATACATGTATGTGAAGGGAATAATTGTTTTTTCTGTTTTATTTTTTAAATTTTATTTCTTTTTAATTTTGAATTTTATTTTATATTTTTATACAGCAGGTTCTTATTGGTTATCTATTTTATACATATAAATGTATACATGCCAATCCCAGTCTCTCAACTCCTCCCACCACCACCCCCCCAAAAGCTTTCCCCCCTTGTTGTCCATACATTTGTTGTCTACATCTGTTGCTCTATTTATGCCTTGCAAAATGGTTAATCTGTACAGTTTTTCTAGGTTCCACATATATGCATGAATATACAAGATTTGTTTTTCTCTTTCTGACTTACTTCACTCTGTATGACAGTCTCTAGATCCATCGACGTCTCTACAAATGACCCAATTTCATTCCTTTTCATGGCTTAGTAATATTCCATTTTATATATGTACCACAGCTTTATGCATTCGTCTGTCTGTGGGCATTTAGGTTGCTTCCATTACCTCGATATTGTAAATAGTGATGCAATGAACATTGCGGTGAATGTCTCGTTTTGATTTATGGTTTTGTCTGGGTATATGTCCAGTACTGGGATTGCTGTATCATATGGTAATTCTATTGTTAGTTTCTTAAGAAACTCCATATTGTTCTCCGTAGTGACTGTATCAATTTATATTCCCAACAATAGTGGAAGAGGGTTCCTTTTCTCCACACCCTTTCCAGCATTTTTGTTTGTAGATTTTCTCATGATGCCTATTCTATCAGGTGTGAGGTGATACCTCATTGTTGAGTCCATTTTGTTGAGCAAGGGGTAGGTCTTGTCTATTACATATTTGGCTTATTGAATGGTATCTGTGCTAATTTCAAACTCTGGTTTTATGCAGCACCCCAACTCACTTTCCCCCTTAAGGAAGCATAAGTTGGTTTTCTAAACTTGAGACCCTGTTCTGTTTTGTAATTCAGTTCATGTGTAGCCAAGTTCACATTCCGTGTATTAGTGATATCTTATGATGTTTCTTTTTCTGTGTGACATATTTCAGTTAGAATCATCATACCTGAATCCACTCATTATGCTGCTATGGGCCTGATGACATAGATTTCATGGCTGAGTGATTTTGCATTGTACATAAGTACCACAACTTCTTTATCCATTTTTCACTTTCTGCGATATTGAACTTGTACCGTAAACGAGGTTCTTGTAAACAGAGCTGTCCCAAACTGTGGGGTGGCTGTGTCTTTTTGATTTTAATTTCCCTAAGCTATAGGACCATAAGTGGAAGTGCCCTAGGCTCTGTTGCTTTGTTTTTTAGATGTTTCAGGAAACACCATACACTTCTCCCGAGTGTCTGTTGGCAATTTACATCCCGCCCATCAGCATAACAAGGCTCCCAGTTCTCCATGGCCTGTCCTGCCTTTCTGGATTTTACACTTTTTTCAGATGGCCCCTTTGACCGGGGGGAAGTGAGACTTCATTGTAGTGCAGATTTCCTTTGCAAGCTTGCTTGGTTGGCCAAAAAGGGCGTATGCGTTTCTTCCTGAATATATTCAGGAAAAAACACATACGCCCTTTATGGCCAAGTGCATCATTGTGGACGTTCTGCCTCTTTTCCTATGCTTTCAATGCAATTCCAGTCTACCTCCTGAAATCGGTTTCCTGCAATTCTGCCCCGCTTTCAAGTCCTCTTGGCAGCCTTACTTCAGTATATTTTTGGACGATAGCTGTCATTTATAACTCTGCAGGTTTGTGAATTACAGTGCCCCTGAGCTCCTTTCTTCAACTCGCTTTCTTTTGAGCTGGCCGCAACACCGCAGGATGGCTTCAGGCCCTAATCTGGTTCCGGCACGGCACGCTGAGCCTTTGGTTAATTCCTCTTCCTGGTGGGAAATGAGAGTTAAATTTGCCCGTCCAGACACCTCCAGCTAGTCTCTCATTGGTTCTCGCTATTCCTGTTCATCTTCCGCAGAAATTGCAAACTGGGCCAAACAGGAGGTTAAAGGGACTGACTCTCCAAGTCGGGAGGGTGTTAGTAAAGCGTCTGGAATGTTGCACCCGAGTACCAGGGTACGAAAACTGAGACATATTTGAACACGTCTCCTGATCACATGGTTGATCATACTCTAGGTTCCACATGCATGTTTTAGCTGAAGGAAGAATACCTTAAACCTGGGTAGTTGAAACCCGTGGAATGGGTACCATGCAATATGACTTCAAAGGGTCTTCATTTGCTCACCGAACCTCTCCAATCCTATCACTGCTGCGTTTATGCCCCTGTACACATGCTTGATTCTCTTTCGGAGACATAGCAATCCATAGGTTTTAAGATACTTACTAGTCAGGTACATTCTTAGGCATTTAATATGCGGTGTTGAGTCCATTTCGTTGAGCAAGGAGTAGCTCTTGTCTATTCCATATTTGGCTTAAGGAACTTTATCTGTGCTCATTTCAATCTCTGGTTTTATGCAGCACCCCAACTCACCTTTCCCCTTAAGCAAGCATAAGTTGGTTTTCTAAATTTGAGACCCTGTTCTGTTCTGTAATTCAGTTCCTGTGTAGCCAAGTTTACATTCCGTGTATTACTGATATCTTATGATGTTTCTTTTTCTGTGTGACTTATTTCAGTTAGAATCATCATACCTGAATCCACTCATTGTGCTGCTAAGGGCCTGATGACATAGATTTCATTGCTGAGTGATATTGCTTTGTAAGTAAATACCACAACTTCTTTATCCATTTTTCACTTTCTGCGATGTTGAACTTGTACTGTAAACGAGGTTCTTGTAAACAGAGGCGTCCCAAACTTTGAGGTGGCTGTGTCTTTTTGATTTTAATTTCCCTAAGCTATAGGACCATAAGTGGAAGTGCCCTAGGCTCTGTTGCTTTGTTTTTTAGATGTTTCAGGAAACACCATACACTTCTCCCGAGTGTCTGTTGGCAATTTACATCCCGCCCATCAGCATAACAAGGCTCCCAGTTCTCCATGGCCTGTCCTGCCTTTCTGGATTTTACACTTTTTTCAGATGGCCCTTTTGACCGGGGGGAAGTGAGACTTCATTGTAGTGCAGATTTCCTTTGCAAGCTTGCTTGGTTGGCCAAAAAGGGCGTATGCGTTTTTTCCTGAATATATTCAGGAAAAAACGCATACGCCCTTTTTGGCCAAGTGCATCATTGTGGACGTTCTGCCTCTTTTCCTATGCTTTCAATGCAATTCCAGTCTACCTCCTGAAATCGGTTTCCTGCAATTCTGCCCCGCTTTCAAGTCCTCTTGGCAGCCTTACTTCAGTATATTTTTGGACGATAGCTGTCATTTATAACTCTGCAGGTTTGTGAATTACAGTGCCCCTGAGCTCCTTTCTTCAACTCGCTTTCTTTTGAGCTGGCCGCAACACCGCAGGATGGCTTCAGGCCCTAATCTGGTTCCGGCACGGCATGCTGAGCCTTTGGTTATTTCCTCTTCCTGGTGGGAAATGAGAGTTAAATTTGCCCGTCCAGACACCTCCAGCTAGTCTCTCATTGGTTCTCCCTATTTCTGTTCATCTTCCGCAGAAATTGCAAACTGGGCCAAACAGGAGCTTAAAGGTGCTTACTCTCCAAGTGCGGAGAGTGTTAGTAAAGCGTCTGGAATGTTGCACCCGAGTAACACGGGAGGAAAACTGAGACATATTTGAACATGTCTCCCGTTCACACGGTTGATCATACTCTGGGTTCCACATGCATGTTTTAGCTGAAGGAAGAATACCTTAAACCTGGAGAGTTGAGACCCGTGGAATGGGTACCATGCAATATGACTTCAAAGGGTCTTCATTTGCTCACTGAACCTCTCCAATCCTTTCACTGCTGCGTTTATGCCCCTGTACACATGCTTGATTCTCTTTTGGAGACATAGCAATCCATAGGTTTTAAGATACTTACTAGTCAGGTACATTCTTAGGCGTTTAATATGGGGTGTTGAGTCCATTTCATTGAGCAAGGAGTAGCTCTTGCTATTCCATATTTGGCTTAAGGAACTTTATCTGTGCTCATTTCAATGTCTGGTTTTATGCAGCACCCCAACTCACCTTTCCCCTTAAGCAAGCATAAGTTGGTTTTCTAATTTTGAGACCCTGTTCTGTTTTGGAATTCAGTTCCTGTGTAGCCAAGTTTACATTCCGTGTATTAGTGATATCTTATGATGTTTCTTTTTCTGTGTGACTTATTTCAGTTAGAATCATCGTACCTGAATCCACTCATTATGCTGCTACGGGCCTGATGACATAGATTTCATTGTTGAGTGATACTGCATTGTACGTAAGTACCACAAGTTCTTTATCCATTTTTCACTTTCTGTGATATTGAACTTGTACGGTAAACGAGGTTCTTGTAAACAGAGGCGTCCCAAACTTTGGGGTGGCTGTGTCTTTTTGATTTTAATTTCCCTAAGCTATAGGACCATAAGTGGAAGTGCCCTAGGCTCTGTTGCTTTGTTTTTTAGATGTTTCAGGAAACACCATACACTTCTCCCGAGTGTCTGTTGGCAATTTACATCCCGCCCTTCAGCATAACAAGGCTCCCAGTTCTCCATGGCCTGTCCTGCCTTTCTGGATTTTACACTTTTTTCACATGGCCCTTTTGACAGGGGGGAAGTGAGACTTCATTGTAGTGCAGATTTCCTTTGCAAGTTTGCTTGGTTGGCCAAAAAGGGCGTATGCGTTTTTTCCTGAATATATTCAGGAAAAAACGCGTACGCCCTTTTTGGCCAAGTGCATCATTGTGGACGTTCTGCCTCTTTTCCTATGCTTTCAATGCAATTCCAGTCTACCTCCTGAAATCGGTTTCCTGCAATTCTGCCCCACTTTCAAGTCCTCTTGGCAGCCTTACTTCAGTATATTTTTGGACGATAGCTGTCATTTATAACTCTGCAGGTTTGTGAATTACAGTGCCCCTGAGCTCCTTTCTTCAACTCGCTTTCTTTTGAGCTGGCCGCAACACCACAGGATGGCTTCAGGCCCTAATCTGGTTCCGGCACGGCACGCTGAGCCTTTGGTTAATTCCTCTTCCTGGTGGGAAATGGGAGTTAAATTTGCCCGTCCAGACACCTCCAGCTAGTCTCTCATTGGTTCTCGCTATTCCTGTTCATCTTCTGCAGAATTTGCAAACTGGGCCAAACAGGAGGTTAAAGGGACTGACTCTCCAAGTCGGGAGGGTGTTAGTAAAGCGTCTGGAATGTTGCACCCGAGTACCAGGGTACGAAAACTGAGACATATTTGAACACATTTCCCGATCACATGGTTGATCATACTCTAGGTTCCACATGCATGTTTTAGCTGAAGGAAGAATACCTTAAACCTGGGTAGTTGAAACCCGTGGAATGGGTACCATGCAATATGACTTCAAAGGGTCTTCATTTGCTCACCGAACCTCTCCAATCCTATCACTGCTGCGTTTATGCCCCTGTACACATGCTTGATTCTCTTTCGGAGACATAGCAATCCATAGGTTTTAAGATACTTACTAGTCAGGTACATTCTTAGGCGTTTAATATGCGGTGTTGAGTCCATTTCGTTGAGCAAGGAGTAGCTCTTGTCTATTCCATATTTGGCTTAAGGAACTTTATCTGTGCTCATTTCAATCTCTGGTTTTATGCAGCACCCCAACTCACCTTTACCCTTAAGCAAGCATAAGTTGGTTTTCTAAATTTGAGACCCTGTTCTGTTCTGTAATTCAGTTCCTGTGTAGCCAAGTTTACATTCTGTGTATTACTGATATCTTATGATGTTTCTTTTTCTGTGTGACTTATTTCAGTTAGAATCATCATACCTGAATCCACTCATTATGCTGCTACGGGCCTGATGACATAGATTTCATTGCTGAGTGATACTGCATTGTACGTAAGTACCACAAGTTCTTTATCCATTTTTCACTTTCTGTGATATTGAACTTGTACGGTAAACGAGGTTCTTGTAAACAGAGGCGTCCCAAACTTTGGGGTGGCTGTGTCTTTTTGATTTTAATTTCCCTAAGCTATAGGACCATAAGTGGAAGTGCCCTAGGCTCTGTTGCTTTGTTTTTTAGATGTTTCAGGAAACACCATACACTTCTCCCTAGTGTCTGTTGGCAATTTACATCCCGCCCATCAGCATAACAAGGCTCCCAGTTCTCCATGGCCTGTCCTGCCTTTCTGGATTTTACACTTTTTTTCAGATGGCCCTTTTGACCGGGGGGAAGTGAGACTTCATTGTAGTGCAGATTTCCTTTGCAAGCTTGCTTGGTTGGCCAAAAAGGGCGTATGCGTTTTTTCCTGAATATATTCAGGAAAAAACGCATACGCCCTTTTTGGCCAAGTGCATCATTGTGGACGTTCTGCCTCTTTTCCTATGCTTTCAATGCAATTCCAGTCTACCTCCTGAAATCGGTTTCCTGCAATTCTGCCCCGCTTTCAAGTCCTCTTGGCAGCCTTACTTCAGTATATTTTTGGACGATAACTGTCATTTATAACTCTGCAGGTTTGTGAATTACAGTGCCCCTGAGCTCCTTTCTTCAACTCGCTTTCTTTTGAGCTGGCCGCAACACCGCAGGATGGCTTCAGGCCCTAATCTGGTTCCGGCACGGCACGCTGAGCCTTTGGTTAATTCCTCTTCCTGGTGGGAAATGAGAGTTAAATTTGCCCGTCCAGACACCTCCAGCTAGTCTCTCATTGGTTCTCGCTATTCCTGTTCATCTTCCGCAGAAATTGCAAACTGGGCCAAACAGGAGGTTAAAGGGACTGACTCTCCAAGTCGGGAGGGTGTTAGTAAAGCGTCTGGAATGTTGCACCCGAGTACCAGGGTACGAAAACTGAGACATATTTGAACACGTCTCCCGATCACATGGTTGATCATACTCTAGGTTCCACATGCATGTTTTAGCTGAAGGAAGAATACCTTAAACCTGGGTAGTTGAAACCCGTGGAATGGGTACCATGCAATATGACTTCAAAGGGTCTTCATTTGCTCACCGAACCTCTCCAATCCTATCACTGCTGCGTTTATGCCCCTGTACACATGCTTGATTCTCTTTCGGAGACATAGCAATCCATAGGTTTTAAGATACTTACTAGTCAGGTACATTCTTAGGCATTTAATATGCGGTGTTGAGTCCATTTCGTTGAGCAAGGAGTAGCTCTTGTCTATTCCATATTTGGCTTAAGGAACTTTATCTGTGCTCATTTCAATCTCTGGTTTCATGCAGCACCCCAACTCACCTTTACCCTTAAGCAAGCATAAGTTGGTTTTCTAAATTTGAGACCCTGTTCTGTTCTGTAATTCAGTTCCTGTGTAGCCAAGTTTACATTCCGTGTATTACTGATATCTTATGATGTTTCTTTTTCTGTGTGACTTATTTCAGTTAGAATCATCATACCTGAATCCACTCATTGTGCTGCTAAGTGCCTGATGACATAGATTTCATTGCTGAGTGATATTGCTTTGTAAGTAAATACCACAACTTCTTTATCCATTTTTCACTTTCTGCGATGTTGAACTTGTACTGTAAACGAGGTTCTTGTAAACAGAGGCGTCCCAAACTTTGGGGTGGCTGTGTCTTTTTGATTTTAATTTCCCTAAGCTATAGGACCATAAGTGGAAGTGCCCTAGGCTCTGTTGCTTTGTTTTTTAGATGTTTCAGGAAACACCATACACTTCTCCCGAGTGTCTGTTGGCAATTTACATCCTGCCCATCAGCATAACCATGCTCCCAGTTCTCCATGGCCTGTCCTGTCTTTCTGGATTTTACACTTTTTTCAGATGGCCCTTTTGACCGGGGGGAAGTGAGACTTCATTGTAGTGCAGATTTCCTTTGCAAGCTTGCTTGTTTGGCCAAAAAGGGCGTATGTGTTTCTTCCTGAATATATTCAGGAAAAAACGCATACGCCCTTTTTGGCCAAGTGCATCATTGTGGACGTTCTGCCTCTTTTCCTATGCTTTCAATGCAATTCCAGTCTACCTCCTGAAATCGGTTTCCTGCAATTCTGCCCCGCTTTCAAGTCCTCTTGGCAGCCTTACTTCAGTATATTTTTGGACGATAGCTGTCATTTATAACTCTGCAGGTTTGTGAATTACAGTGCCCCTGAGCTCCTTTCTTCAACTCGCTTTCTTTTGAGCTGGCCGCAACACCGCAGGATGGCTTCAGGCCCTAATCTGGTTCCGGCACGGCACGCTGAGCCTTTGGTTAATTCCTCTTCCTGGTGGGAAATGAGAGTTAAATTTGCCCGTCCAGAGACCTCCAGCTAGTCTCTCATTGGTTCTCGCTATTCCTGTTCATCTTCCGCAGAAATTGCAAACTGGGCCAAACAGGAGGTTAAAGGGACTGACTCTCCAAGTCGGGAGGGTGTTAGTAAAGTGTCTGGAATGTTGCACCCGAGTACCAGGGTACGAAAACTGAGACATATTTGAACACATCTCCCGATCACATGGTTGATCATACTCTAGGTTCCACATGCATGTTTTAGCTGAAGGAAGAATACCTTAAACCTGGGTAGTTGAAACCCGTGGAATGGGTACCATGCAATATGACTTCAAAGGGTCTTCATTTGCTCACCGAACCTCTCCAATCCTATCACTGCTGCGTTTATGCCCCTGTACACATGCTTGATTCTCTTTCGGAGACATAGCAATCCATAGGTTTTAAGATACTTACTAGTCAGGTACATTCTTAGGCATTTAATATGCGGTGTTGAGTCCATTTCGTTGAGCAAGGAGTAGCTCTTGTCTATTCCATATTTGGCTTAAGGAACTTTATCTGTGCTCATTTCAATCTCTGGTTTTATGCAGCACCCCAACTCACCTTTACCCTTAAGCAAGCATAAGTTGGTTTTCTAAATTTGAGACCCTCTTCTGTTCTGTAATTCAGTTCCTGTGTAGCCAAGTTTACATTCCGTGTATTACTGATATCTTATGATGTTTCTTTTTCTGTGTGACTTATTTCAGTTAGAATCATCATACCTGAATCCACTCATTGTGCTGCTAAGGGCCTGATGACATAGATTTCATTGCTGAGTGATATTGCTTTGTAAGTAAATACCACAACTTCTTTATCCATTTTTCACTTTCTGCGATGTTGAACTTGTACTGTAAACGAGGTTCTTGTAAACAGAGGCGTCCCAAACTTTGGGGTGGCTGTGTCTTTTTGATTTTAATTTCCCTAAGCTATAGGACCATAAGTGGAAGTGCCCTAGGCTCTGTTGCTTTGTTTTTTAGATGTTTCAGGAAACACCATACATTTCTCCCGAGTGTCTGTTGGCAATTTACATCCCGCCCATCAGCATAACAAGGCTCCCAGTTCTCCATGGCCTGTCCTGCCTTTCTGGATTTTACACTTTTTTCAGATGGCCCTTTTGACCGGGGGGAAGTGAGACTTCATTGTAGTGCAGATTTCCTTTGCAAGCTTGCTTGGTTGGCCAAAAAGGGCGTATGCGTTTTTTCCTGAATATATTCAGGAAAAAACGCATACGCCCTTTTTGGCCAAGTGCATCATTGTGGACGTTCTGCCTCTTTTCCTATGCTTTCAATGCAATTCCAGTCTGCCTCCTGAAATCGGTTTCCTGCAATTCTGCCCCGCTTTCAAGTCCTCTTGGCAGCCTTACTTCAGTATATTTTTGGACGATAGCTGTCATTTATAACTCTGCAGGTTTGTGAATTACAGTGCCCCTGAGCTCCTTTCTTCAACTCGCTTTCTTTTGAGCTGGCCGCAACACCGCAGGATGGCTTCAGGCCCTAATCTGGTTCCGGCACGGCACGCTGAGCCTTTGGTTAATTCCTCTTCCTGGTGGGAAATGAGAGTTAAATTTGCCCGTCCAGACACCTCCAGCTAGTCTCTCATTGGTTCTCGCTATTCCTGTTCATCTTCCGCAGAAATTGCAAACTGGGCCAAACAGGAGGTTAAAGGGACTGACTCTCCAAGTCGGGAGGGTGTTAGTAAAGCGTCTGGAATGTTGCACCCGAGTACCAGGGTACGAAAACTGAGACATATTTGAACACGTCTCCCGATCACATGGTTGATCATACTCTAGGTTCCACATGCATGTTTTAGCTGAAGGAAGAATACCTTAAACCTGGGTAGTTGAAACCCGTGGAATGGGTACCATGCAATATGACTTCAAAGGGTCTTCATTTGCTCACCGAACCTCTCCAATCCTATCACTGCTGCGTTTATGCCCCTGTACACATGCTTGATTCTCTTTCGGAGACATAGCAATCCATAGGTTTTAAGATACTTACTAGTCAGGTACATTCTTAGGCATTTAATATGCGGTGTTGAGTCCATTTCGTTGAGCAAGGAGTAGCTCTTGTCTATTCCATATTTGGCTTAAGGAACTTTATCTGTGCTCATTTCAATCTCTGGTTTTATGCAGCACCCCAACTCACCTTTCCCCTTAAGCAAGCATAAGTTGGTTTTCTAAATTTGAGACCCTGTTCTGTTCTGTAATTCAGTTCCTGTGTAGCCAAGTTTACATTCCGTGTATTACTGATATCTTATGATGTTTCTTTTTCTGTGTGACTTATTTCAGTTAGAATCATCATACCTGAATCCACTCATTGTGCTGCTAAGGGCCTGATGACATAGATTTCATTGCTGAGTGATATTGCTTTGTAAGTAAATACCACAACTTCTTTATCCATTTTTCACTTTCTGCGATGTTGAACTTGTACTGTAAACGAGGTTCTTGTAAACAGAGGCGTCCCAAACTTTGGGGTGGCTGTGTCTTTTTGATTTTAATTTCCCTAAGCTATAGGACCATAAGTGGAAGTGCCCTAGGCTCTGTTGCTTTGTTTTTTAGATGTTTCAGGAAACAGCATACACTTCTCCCGAGTGTCTGTTGGCAATTTACATCCCGCCCATCAGCATAACAAGGCTCCCAGTTCTCCATGGCCTGTCCTGCCTTTCTGGATTTTACACTTTTTTCAGATGGCCCTTTTGACCGGGGGGAAGTGAGACTTCATTGTAGTGCAGATTTCCTTTGCAAGCTTGCTTGGTTGGCCAAAAAGGGCGTATGCGTTTTTTCCTGAATATATTCAGGAAAAAATGCATACGCCCTTTTTGGCCAAGTGCATCATTGTGGACGTTCTGCCTCTTTTCCTATGCTTTCAATGCAATTCCAGTCTGCCTCCTGAAATCGGTTTCCTGCAATTCTGCCCCGCTTTCAAGTCCTCTTGGCAGCCTTACTTCAGTATATTTTTGGACGATAGCTGTCATTTATAACTCTGCAGGTTTGTGAATTACAGTGCCCCTGAGCTCCTTTCTTCAACTCGCTTTCTTTTGAGCTGGCCGCAACACCGCAGGATGGCTTCAGGCCCTAATCTGGTTCCGGCACGGCACGCTGAGCCTTTGGTTAATTCCTCTTCCTGGTGGGAAATGAGAGTTAAATTTGCCCGTCCAGACACCTCCAGCTAGTCTCTCATTGGTTCTCGCTATTCCTGTTCATCTTCCGCAGAAATTGCAAACTGGGCCAAACAGGAGGTTAAAGGGACTGACTCTCCAAGTCGGGAGGGTGTTAGTAAAGCGTCTGGAATGTTGCACCCGAGTACCAGGGTACGAAAACTGAGACATATTTGAACACGTCTCCCGATCACATGGTTGATCATACTCTAGGTTCCACATGCATGTTTTAGCTGAAGGAAGAATACCTTAAACCTGGGTAGTTGAAACCCGTGGAATGGGTACCATGCAATATGACTTCAAAGGGTCTTCATTTGCTCACCGAACCTCTCCAATCCTATCACTGCTGCGTTTATGCCCCTGTACACATGCTTGATTCTCTTTCGGAGACATAGCAATCCATAGGTTTTAAGATACTTACTAGTCAGGTACATTCTTAGGCATTTAATATGCGGTGTTGAGTCCATTTCGTTGAGCAAGGAGTAGCTCTTGTCTATTCCATATTTGGCTTAAGGAACTTTATCTGTGCTCATTTCAATCTCTGGTTTTATGCAGCACCCCAACTCACCTTTCCCCTTAAGCAAGCATAAGTTGGTTTTCTAAATTTGAGACCCTGTTCTGTTCTGTAATTCAGTTCCTGTGTAGCCAAGTTTACATTCCGTGTATTACTGATATCTTATGATGGTTCTTTTTCTGTGTGACTTATTTCAGTTAGAATCATCATACCTGAATCCACTCATTGTGCTGCTAAGGGCCTGATGACATAGATTTCATTGCTGAGTGATATTGCTTTGTAAGTAAATACCACAACTTCTTTATCCATTTTTCACTTTCTGCGATGTTGAACTTGTACTGTAAACGAGGTTCTTGTACACAGAGGCGTCCCAATGTTTGGGGTGGCTGTGTCTTTTTGATTTTAATTTCCCTAAGCTATAGGACCATAAGTGGAAGTGCCCTAGGCTCTGTTGCTTTGTTTTTTAGATGTTTCAGGAAACAGCATACACTTCTCCCGAGTGTCTGTTGGCAATTTACATCCCGCCCATCAGCATAACAAGGCTCCCAGTTCTCCATGGCCTGTCCTGCCTTTCTGGATTTTACACTTTTTTCAGATGGCCCTTTTGACCGGGGGGAAGTGAGACTTCATTGTAGTGCAGATTTCCTTTGCAAGCTTGCTTGGTTGGCCAAAAAGGGCGTATGCGTTTTTTCCTGAATATATTCAGGAAAAAATGCATACGCCCTTTTTGGCCAAGTGCATCATTGTGGACGTTCTGCCTCTTTTCCTATGCTTTCAATGCAATTCCAGTCTGCCTCCTGAAATCGGTTTCCTGCAATTCTGCCCCGCTTTCAAGTCCTCTTGGCAGCCTTACTTCAGTATATTTTTGGACGATAGCTGTCATTTATAACTCTGCAGGTTTGTGAATTACAGTGCCCCTGAGCTCCTTTCTTCAACTCGCTTTCTTTTGAGCTGGCCGCAACACCGCAGGATGGCTTCAGGCCCTAATCTGGTTCCGGCACGGCACGCTGAGCCTTTGGTTAATTCCTCTTCCTGGTGGGAAATGAGAGTTAAATTTGCCCGTCCAGACACCTCCAGCTAGTCTCTCATTGGTTCTCGCTATTCCTGTTCATCTTCCGCAGAAATTGCAAACTGGGCCAAACAGGAGGTTAAAGGGACTGACTCTCCAAGTCGGGAGGGTGTTAGTAAAGCGTCTGGAATGTTGCACCCGAGTACCAGGGTACGAAAACTGAGACATATTTGAACACGTCTCCCGATCACATGGTTGATCATACTCTAGGTTCCACATGCATGTTTTAGCTGAAGGAAGAATACCTTAAACCTGGGTAGTTGAAACCCGTGGAATGGGTACCATGCAATATGACTTCAAAGGGTCTTCATTTGCTCACCGAACCTCTCCAATCCTATCACTGCTGCGTTTATGCCCCTGTACACATGCTTGATTCTCTTTCGGAGACATAGCAATCCATAGGTTTTAAGATACTTACTAGTCAGGTACATTCTTAGGCGCTTAATATGGGGTGTTGAGTCCATTTCGTTGAGCAAGGAGTAGCTCTTGTCTATTCCATATTTGGCTTAAGGAACTTTATCTGTGTTCATTTCAATCTCTGGTTTTATGCAGCACCCCAACTCACCTTTCCCCTTAAGCAAGCATAAGTTGGTTTTCTAAATTTGAGACCCTGTTCTGTTCTGTAATTCAGTTCCTGTGTAGCCAAGTTTACATTCCGTGTATTACTGATATCTTATGATGTTTCTTTTTCTGTGTGACTTATTTCAGTTAGAATCATCATACCTGAATCCACTGATTGTGCTGCTAAGGGCCTGATGACATAGATTTCATTGCTGAGTGATATTGCTTTGTAAGTAAATACCACAACTTCTTTATCCATTTTTCACTTTCTGCGATGTTGAACTTGTACTGTAAACGAGGTTCTTGTAAACAGAGGCGTCCCAAACTTTGGGGTGGCTGTGTCTTTTTGATTTTAATTTCCCTAAGCTATAGGACCATAAGTGGAAGTGCCCTAGGCTCTGTTGCTTTGTTTTTTAGATGTTTCAGGAAACACCATACACTTCTCCCGAGTGTCTGTTGGCAATTTACATCCCGCCCATCAGCATAACAAGGCTCCCAGTTCTCCATGGCCTGTCCTGTCTTTCTGGATTTTACACTTTTTTCAGATGGCCCTTTTGACCGGGGGGAAGTGAGACTTCATTGTAGTGCAGATTTCCTTTGCAAGCTTGCTTGGTTGGCCAAAAAGGGCGTATGCGTTTCTTCCTGAATATATTCAGGAAAAAACGCATACGCCCTTTTTGGCCAAGTGCATCATTGTGGACGTTCTGCCTCTTTTCCTATGCTTTCAATGCAATTCCAGTCTACCTCCTGAAATCGGTTTCCTGCAATTCTGCCCCGCTTTCAAGTCCTCTTGGCAGCCTTACTTCAGTATATTTTTGGACGATAGCTGTCATTTATAACTCTGCAGGTTTGTGAATTACAGTGCCCCTGAGCTCCTTTCTTCAACTCGCTTTCTTTTGAGCTGGCCGCAACACCGCAGGATGGCTTCAGGCCCTAATCTGGTTCCGGCACGGCACGCTGAGCCTTTGGTTAATTCCTCTTCCTGGTGGGAAATGAGAGTTAAAGTTGCCCGTCCAGACACCTCCAGCTAGTCTCTCATTGGTTCTCGCTATTCCTGTTCATCTTCCGCAGAAATTGCAAACTGGGCCAAACAGGAGGTTAAAGGGACTGACTCTCCAAGTCGGGAGGGTGTTAGTAAAGCGTCTGGAATGTTGCACCCGAGTACCAGGGTACGAAAACTGAGACATATTTGAACACGTCTCCCGATCACATGGTTGATCATACTCTAGGTTCCACATGCATGTTTTAGCTGAAGGAAGAATACCTTAAACCTGGGTAGTTGAAACCCGTGGAATGGGTACCATGCAATATGACTTCAAAGGGTCTTCATTTGCTCACCGAACCTCTCCAATCCTA
The DNA here is from genome assembly GCF_039906515.1 of Pseudorca crassidens. Classification (NCBI taxonomy): domain Eukaryota; kingdom Metazoa; phylum Chordata; class Mammalia; order Artiodactyla; family Delphinidae; genus Pseudorca; species Pseudorca crassidens. The sequence continues at coordinate 827,021 of NW_027136311.1, forward strand.
TCACTGCTGCGTTTATGCCCCTGTACACATGCTTGATTCTCTTTCGGAGACATAGCAATCCATAGGTTTTAAGATACTTACTAGTCAGGTACATTCTTAGGCATTTAATATGCGGTGTTGAGTCCATTTCGTTGAGCAAGGAGTAGCTCTTGTCTATTCCATATTTGGCTTAAGGAACTTTATCTGTGCTCATTTCAATCTCTGGTTTTATGCAGCACCCCAACTCACCTTTCCCCTTAAGCAAGCATAAGTTGGTTTTCTAAATTTGAGACCCTGTTCTGTTCTGTAATTCAGTTCCTGTGTAGCCAAGTTTACATTCCGTGTATTACTGATATCTTATGATGTTTCTTTTTCTGTGTGACTTATTTCAGTTAGAATCATCATACCTGAATCCACTCATTGTGCTGCTAAGGGCCTGATGACATAGATTTCATTGCTGAGTGATATTGCTTTGTAAGTAAATACCACAACTTCTTTATCCATTTTTCACTTTCTGCGATGTTGAACTTGTACTGTAAACGAGGTTCTTGTAAACAGAGGCGTCCCAAACTTTGGGGTGGCTGTGTCTTTTTGATTTTAATTTCCCTAAGCTATAGGACCATAAGTGGAAGTGCCCTAGGCTCTGTTGCTTTGTTTTTTAGATGTTTCAGGAAACACCATACACTTCTCCCGAGTGTCTGTTGGCAATTTACATCCCGCCCATCAGCATAACAAGGCTCCCAGTTCTCCATGACCTGTCCTGCCTTTCTGGATTTTACACTTTTTTCAGATGGCCCTTTTGACCGGGGGGAAGTGAGACTTCATTGTAGTGCAGATTTCCTTTGCAAGCTTGCTTGGTTGGCCAAAAAGGGCGTATGCGTTTTTTCCTGAATATATTCAGGAAAAAACGCATACGCCCTTTTTGGCCAAGTGCATCATTGTGGACGTTCTGCCTCTTTTCCTATGCTTTCAATGCAATTCCAGTCTGCCTCCTGAAATCGGTTTCCTGCAATTCTGCCCCGCTTTCAAGTCCTCTTGGCAGCCTTACTTCAGTATATTTTTGGACGATAGCTGTCATTTATAACTCTGCAGGTTTGTGAATTACAGTGCCCCTGAGCTCCTTTCTTCAACTCGCTTTCTTTTGAGCTGGCCGCAACACCGCAGGATGGCTTCAGGCCCTAATCTGGTTCCGGCACGGCACGCTGAGCCTTTGGTTAATTCCTCTTCCTGGTGGGAAATGAGAGTTAAATTTGCCCGTCCAGACACCTCCAGCTAGTCTCTCATTGGTTCTCGCTATTCCTGTTCATCTTCCGCAGAAATTGCAAACTGGGCCAAACAGGAGGTTAAAGGGACTGACTCTCCAAGTCGGGAGGGTGTTAGTAAAGCGTCTGGAATGTTGCACCCGAGTACCAGGGTACGAAAACTGAGACATATTTGAACACGTCTCCCGATCACATGGTTGATCATACTCTAGGTTCCACATGCATGTTTTAGCTGAAGGAAGAATACCTTAAACCTGGGTAGTTGAAACCCGTGGAATGGGTACCATGCAATATGACTTCAAAGGGTCTTCATTTGCTCACCGAACCTCTCCAATCCTATCACTGCTGCGTTTATGCCCCTGTACACATGCTTGATTCTCTTTCGGAGACATAGCAATCCATAGGTTTTAAGATACTTACTAGTCAGGTACATTCTTAGGCATTTAATATGCGGTGTTGAGTCCATTTCGTTGAGCAAGGAGTAGCTCTTGTCTATTCCATATTTGGCTTAAGGAACTTTATCTGTGCTCATTTCAATCTCTGGTTTTATGCAGCACCCCAACTCACCTTTCCCCTTAAGCAAGCATAAGTTGGTTTTCTAAATTTGAGACCCTGTTCTGTTCTGTAATTCAGTTCCTGTGTAGCCAAGTTTACATTCCGTGTATTACTGATATCTTATGATGGTTCTTTTTCTGTGTGACTTATTTCAGTTAGAATCATCATACCTGAATCCACTCATTGTGCTGCTAAGGGCCTGATGACATAGATTTCATTGCTGAGTGATATTGCTTTGTAAGTAAATACCACAACTTCTTTATCCATTTTTCACTTTCTGCGATGTTGAACTTGTACTGTAAACGAGGTTCTTGTAAACAGAGGCGTCCCAATGTTTGGGGTGGCTGTGTCTTTTTGATTTTAATTTCCCTAAGCTATAGGACCATAAGTGGAAGTGCCCTAGGCTCTGTTGCTTTGTTTTTTAGATGTTTCAGGAAACAGCATACACTTCTCCCGAGTGTCTGTTGGCAATTTACATCCCGCCCATCAGCATAACAAGGCTCCCAGTTCTCCATGGCCTGTCCTGCCTTTCTGGATTTTACACTTTTTTCAGATGGCCCTTTTGACCGGGGGGAAGTGAGACTTCATTGTAGTGCAGATTTCCTTTGCAAGCTTGCTTGGTTGGCCAAAAAGGGCGTATGCGTTTTTTCCTGAATATATTCAGGAAAAAACGCATACGCCCTTTTTGGCCAAGTGCATCATTGTGGACGTTCTGCCTCTTTTCCTATGCTTTCAATGCAATTCCAGTCTGCCTCCTGAAATCGGTTTCCTGCAATTCTGCCCCGCTTTCAAGTCCTCTTGGCAGCCTTACTTCAGTATATTTTTGGACGATAGCTGTCATTTATAACTCTGCAGGTTTGTGAATTACAGTGCCCCTGAGCTCCTTTCTTCAACTCGCTTTCTTTTGAGCTGGCCGCAACACCGCAGGATGGCTTCAGGCCCTAATCTGGTTCCGGCACGGCACGCTGAGCCTTTGGTTAATTCCTCTTCCTGGTGGGAAATGAGAGTTAAATTTGCCCGTCCAGACACCTCCAGCTAGTCTCTCATTGGTTCTCGCTATTCCTGTTCATCTTCCGCAGAAATTGCAAACTGGGCCAAACAGGAGGTTAAAGGGACTGACTCTCCAAGTCGGGAGGGTGTTAGTAAAGCGTCTGGAATGTTGCACCCGAGTACCAGGGTACGAAAACTGAGACATATTTGAACACGTCTCCCGATCACATGGTTGATCATACTCTAGGTTCCACATGCATGTTTTAGCTGAAGGAAGAATACCTTAAACCTGGGTAGTTGAAACCCGTGGAATGGGTACCATGCAATATGACTTCAAAGGGTCTTCATTTGCTCACCGAACCTCTCCAATCCTATCACTGCTGCGTTTATGCCCCTGTACACATGCTTGATTCTCTTTCGGAGACATAGCAATCCATAGGTTTTAAGATACTTACTAGTCAGGTACATTCTTAGGCGCTTAATATGGGGTGTTGAGTCCATTTCGTTGAGCAAGGAGTAGCTCTTGTCTATTCCATATTTGGCTTAAGGAACTTTATCTGTGTTCATTTCAATCTCTGGTTTTATGCAGCACCCCAACTCACCTTTCCCCTTAAGCAAGCATAAGTTGGTTTTCTAAATTTGAGACCCTGTTCTGTTCTGTAATTCAGTTCCTGTGTAGCCAAGTTTACATTCCGTGTATTACTGATATCTTATGATGTTTCTTTTTCTGTGTGACTTATTTCAGTTAGAATCATCATACCTGAATCCACTCATTGTGCTGCTAAGGGCCTGATGACATAGATTTCATTGCTGAGTGATATTGCTTTGTAAGTAAATACCACAACTTCTTTATCCATTTTTCACTTTCTGCGATGTTGAACTTGTACTGTAAACGAGGTTCTTGTAAACAGAGGCGTCCCAATGTTTGGGGTGGCTGTGTCTTTTTGATTTTAATTTCCCTAAGCTATAGGACCATAAGTGGAAGTGCCCTAGGCTCTGTTGCTTTGTTTTTTAGATGTTTCAGGAAACACCATACACTTCTCCCGAGTGTCTGTTGGCAATTTACATCCCGCCCATCAGCATAACAAGGCTCCCAGTTCTCCATGGCCTGTCCTGTCTTTCTGGATTTTACACTTTTTTCAGATGGCCCTTTTGACCGGGGGGAAGTGAGACTTCATTGTAGTGCAGATTTCCTTTGCAAGCTTGCTTGGTTGGCCAAAAAGGGCGTATGCGTTTCTTCCTGAATATATTCAGGAAAAAACGCATACGCCCTTTTTGGCCAAGTGCATCATTGTGGACGTTCTGCCTCTTTTCCTATGCTTTCAATGCAATTCCAGTCTACCTCCTGAAATCGGTTTCCTGCAATTCTGCCCCGCTTTCAAGTCCTCTTGGCAGCCTTACTTCAGTATATTTTTGGACGATAGCTGTCATTTATAACTCTGCAGGTTTGTGAATTACAGTGCCCCTGAGCTCCTTTCTTCAACTCGCTTTCTTTTGAGCTGGCCGCAACACCGCAGGATGGCTTCAGGCCCTAATCTGGTTCCGGCACGGCACGCTGAGCCTTTGGTTAATTCCTCTTCCTGGTGGGAAATGAGAGTTAAAGTTGCCCGTCCAGACACCTCCAGCTAGTCTCTCATTGGTTCTCGCTATTCCTGTTCATCTTCCGCAGAAATTGCAAACTGGGCCAAACAGGAGGTTAAAGGGACTGACTCTCCAAGTCGGGAGGGTGTTAGTAAAGCATCTGGAATGTTGCACCCGAGTACCAGGGTACAAAAACTGAGACATATTTGAACACGTCTCCCGATCACATGGTTGATCATACTCTAGGTTCCACATGCATGTTTTAGCTGAAGGAAGAATACCTTAAACCTGGGTAGTTGAAACCCGTGGAATGGGTACCATGCAATATGACTTCAAAGGGTCTTCATTTGCTCACCGAACCTCTCCAATCCTATCACTGCTGCGTTTATGCCCCTGTACACATGCTTGATTCTCTTTCGGAGACATAGCAATCCATAGGTTTTAAGATACTTACTAGTCAGGTACATTCTTAGGCATTTAATATGCGGTGTTGAGTCCATTTCGTTGAGCAAGGAGTAGCTCTTGTCTATTCCATATTTGGCTTAAGGAACTTTATCTGTGCTCATTTCAATCTCTGGTTTTATGCAGCACCCCAACTCACCTTTCCCCTTAAGCAAGCATAAGTTGGTTTTCTAAATTTGAGACCCTGTTCTGTTCTGTAATTCAGTTCCTGTGTAGCCAAGTTTACATTCCGTGTATTACTGATATCTTATGATGGTTCTTTTTCTGTGTGACTTATTTCAGTTAGAATCATCATACCTGAATCCACTCATTGTGCTGCTAAGGGCCTGATGACATAGATTTCATTGCTGAGTGATATTGCTTTGTAAGTAAATACCACAACTTCTTTATCCATTTTTCACTTTCTGCGATGTTGAACTTGTACTGTAAACGAGGTTCTTGTAAACAGAGGCGTCCCAATGTTTGGGGTGGCTGTGTCTTTTTGATTTTAATTTCCCTAAGCTATAGGACCATAAGTGGAAGTGCCCTAGGCTCTGTTGCTTTGTTTTTTAGATGTTTCAGGAAACACCATACACTTCTCCCGAGTGTCTGTTGGCAATTTACATCCCGCCCATCAGCATAACAAGGCTCCCAGTTCTCCATGGCCTGTCCTGCCTTTCTGGATTTTACACTTTTTTCAGATGGCCCTTTTGACCGGGGGGAAGTGAGACTTCATTGTAGTGCAGATTTCCTTTGCAAGCTTGCTTGGTTGGCCAAAAAGGGCGTATGCGTTTTTTCCTGAATATATTCAGGAAAAAACGCATACGCCCTTTTTGGCCAAGTGCATCATTGTGGACGTTCTGCCTCTTTTCCTATGCTTTCAATGCAATTCCAGTCTGCCTCCTGAAATCGGTTTCCTGCAATTCTGCCCCGCTTTCAAGTCCTCTTGGCAGCCTTACTTCAGTATATTTTTGGACGATAGCTGTCATTTATAACTCTGCAGGTTTGTGAATTACAGTGCCCCTGAGCTCCTTTCTTCAACTCGCTTTCTTTTGAGCTGGCCGCAACACCGCAGGATGGCTTCAGGCCCTAATCTGGTTCCGGCACGGCACGCTGAGCCTTTGGTTAATTCCTCTTCCTGGTGGGAAATGAGAGTTAAATTTGCCCGTCCAGACACCTCCAGCTAGTCTCTCATTGGTTCTCGCTATTCCTGTTCATCTTCCGCAGAAATTGCAAACTGGGCCAAACAGGAGGTTAAAGGGACTGACTCTCCAAGTCGGGAGGGTGTTAGTAAAGCGTCTGGAATGTTGCACCCGAGTACCAGGGTACAAAAACTGAGACATATTTGAACACGTCTCCCGATCACATGGTTGATCATACTCTAGGTTCCACATGCATGTTTTAGCTGAAGGAAGAATACCTTAAACCTGGGTAGTTGAAACCCGTGGAATGGGTACCATGCAATATGACTTCAAAGGGTCTTCATTTGCTCACCGAACCTCTCCAATCCTATCACTGCTGCGTTTATGCCCCTGTACACATGCTTGATTCTCTTTCGGAGACATAGCAATCCATAGGTTTTAAGATACTTACTAGTCAGGTACATTCTTAGGCGCTTAATATGGGGTGTTGAGTCCATTTCGTTGAGCAAGGAGTAGCTCTTGTCTATTCCATATTTGGCTTAAGGAACTTTATCTGTGTTCATTTCAATCTCTGGTTTTATGCAGCACCCCAACTCACCTTTCCCCTTAAGCAAGCATAAGTTGATTTTCTAAATTTGAGACCCTGTTCTGTTCTGTAATTCAGTTCCTGTGTAGCCAAGTTTACATTCCGTGTATTACTGATATCTTATGATGTTTCTTTTTCTGTGTGACTTATTTCAGTTAGAATCATCATACCTGAATCCACTCATTGTGCTGCTAAGGGCCTGATGACATAGATTTCATTGCTGAGTGATATTGCTTTGTAAGTAAATACCACAACTTCTTTATCCATTTTTCACTTTCTGCGATGTTGAACTTGTACTGTAAACGAGGTTCTTGTAAACAGAGGCGTCCCAATGTTTGGGGTGGCTGTGTCTTTTTGATTTTAATTTCCCTAAGCTATAGGACCATAAGTGGAAGTGCCCTAGGCTCTGTTGCTTTGTTTTTTAGATGTTTCAGGAAACACCATACACTTCTCCCGAGTGTCTGTTGGCAATTTACATCCCGCCCATCAGCATAACAAGGCTCCCAGTTCTCCATGGCCTGTCCTGTCTTTCTGGATTTTACACTTTTTTCAGATGGCCCTTTTGACCGGGGGGAAGTGAGACTTCATTGTAGTGCAGATTTCCTTTGCAAGCTTGCTTGGTTGGCCAAAAAGGGCGTATGCGTTTCTTCCTGAATATATTCAGGAAAAAACGCATACGCCCTTTTTGGCCAAGTGCATCATTGTGGACGTTCTGCCTCTTTTCCTATGCTTTCAATGCAATTCCAGTCTACCTCCTGAAATCGGTTTCCTGCAATTCTGCCCCGCTTTCAAGTCCTCTTGGCAGCCTTACTTCAGTATATTTTTGGACGATAGCTGTCATTTATAACTCTGCAGGTTTGTGAATTACAGTGCCCCTGAGCTCCTTTCTTCAACTCGCTTTCTTTTGAGCTGGCCGCAACACCGCAGGATGGCTTCAGGCCCTAATCTGGTTCCGGCACGGCACGCTGAGCCTTTGGTTAATTCCTCTTCCTGGTGGGAAATGAGAGTTAAAGTTGCCCGTCCAGACACCTCCAGCTAGTCTCTCATTGGTTCTCGCTATTCCTGTTCATCTTCCGCAGAAATTGCAAACTGGGCCAAACAGGAGGTTAAAGGGACTGACTCTCCAAGTCGGGAGGGTGTTAGTAAAGCGTCTGGAATGTTGCACCCGAGTACCAGGGTACGAAAACTGAGACATATTTGAACACGTCTCCCGATCACATGGTTGATCATACTCTAGGTTCCACATGCATGTTTTAGCTGAAGGAAGAATACCTTAAACCTGGGTAGTTGAAACCCGTGGAATGGGTACCATGCAATATGACTTCAAAGGGTCTTCATTTGCTCACCGAACCTCTCCAATCCTATCACTGCTGCGTTTATGCCCCTGTACACATGCTTGATTCTCTTTCGGAGACATAGCAATCCATAGGTTTTAAGATACTTACTAGTCAGGTACATTCTTAGGCATTTAATATGCGGTGTTGAGTCCATTTCGTTGAGCAAGGAGTAGCTCTTGTCTATTCCATATTTGGCTTAAGGAACTTTATCTGTGCTCATTTCAATCTCTGGTTTTATGCAGCACCCCAACTCACCTTTACCCTTAAGCAAGCATAAGTTGGTTTTCTAAATTTGAGACCCTGTTCTGTTCTGTAATTCAGTTCCTGTGTAGCCAAGTTTACATTCCGTGTATTACTGATATCTTATGATGTTTCTTTTTCTGTGTGACTTATTTCAGTTAGAATCATCATACCTGAATCCACTCATTGTGCTGCTAAGGGCCTGATGACATAGATTTCATTGCTGAGTGATATTGCTTTGTAAGTAAATACCACAACTTCTTTATCCATTTTTCACTTTCTGTGATGTTGAACTTGTACTGTAAACGAGGTTCTTGTAAACAGAGGCGTCCCAATGTTTGGGGTGGCTGTGTCTTTTTGATTTTAATTTCCCTAAGCTATAGGACCATAAGTGGAAGTGCCCTAGGCTCTGTTGCTTTGTTTTTTAGATGTTTCAGGAAACAGCATACACTTCTCCCGAGTGTCTGTTGGCAATTTACATCCCGCCCATCAGCATAACAAGGCTCCCAGTTCTCCATGGCCTGTCCTGCCTTTCTGGATTTTACACTTTTTTCAGATGGCCCTTTTGACCGGGGGGAAGTGAGACTTCATTGTAGTGCAGATTTCCTTTGCAAGCTTGCTTGGTTGGCCAAAAAGGGCGTATGCGTTTTTTCCTGAATATATTCAGGAAAAAACGCATACGCCCTTTTTGGCCAAGTGCATCATTGTGGACGTTCTGCCTCTTTTCCTATGCTTTCAATGCAATTCCAGTCTGCCTCCTGAAATCGGTTTCCTGCAATTCTGCCCCGCTTTCAAGTCCTCTTGGCAGCCTTACTTCAGTATATTTTTGGACGATAGCTGTCATTTATAACTCTGCAGGTTTGTGAATTACAGTGCCCCTGAGCTCCTTTCTTCAACTCGCTTTCTTTTGAGCTGGCCGCAACACCGCAGGATGGCTTCAGGCCCTAATCTGGTTCCGGCACGGCACGCTGAGCCTTTGGTTAATTCCTCTTCCTGGTGGGAAATGAGAGTTAAATTTGCCCGTCCAGACACCTCCAGCTAGTCTCTCATTGGTTCTCGCTATTCCTGTTCATCTTCCGCAGAAATTGCAAACTGGGCCAAACAGGAGGTTAAAGGGACTGACTCTCCAAGTCGGGAGGGTGTTAGTAAAGCGTCTGGAATGTTGCACCCGAGTACCAGGGTACGAAAACTGAGACATATTTGAACACGTCTCCCGATCACATGGTTGATCATACTCTAGGTTCCACATGCATGTTTTAGCTGAAGGAAGAATACCTTAAACCTGGGTAGTTGAAACCCGTGGAATGGGTACCATGCAATATGACTTCAAAGGGTCTTCATTTGCTCACCGAACCTCTCCAATCCTATCACTGCTGCGTTTATGCCCCTGTACACATGCTTGATTCTCTTTCGGAGACATAGCAATCCATAGGTTTTAAGATACTTACTAGTCAGGTACATTCTTAGGCGCTTAATATGGGGTGTTGAGTCCATTTCGTTGAGCAAGGAGTAGCTCTTGTCTATTCCATATTTGGCTTAAGGAACTTTATCTGTGTTCATTTCAATCTCTGGTTTTATGCAGCACCCCAACTCACCTTTCCCCTTAAGCAAGCATAAGTTGGTTTTCTAAATTTGAGACCCTGTTCTGTTCTGTAATTCAGTTCCTGTGTAGCCAAGTTTACATTCCGTGTATTACTGATATCTTATGATGTTTCTTTTTCTGTGTGACTTATTTCAGTTAGAATCATCATACCTGAATCCACTCATTGTGCTGCTAAGGGCCTGATGACATAGATTTCATTGCTGAGTGATATTGCTTTGTAAGTAAATACCACAACTTCTTTATCCATTTTTCACTTTCTGCGATGTTGAACTTGTACTGTAAACGAGGTTCTTGTAAACAGAGGCGTCCCAATGTTTGGGGTGGCTGTGTCTTTTTGATTTTAATTTCCCTAAGCTATAGGACCATAAGTGGAAGTGCCCTAGGCTCTGTTGCTTTGTTTTTTAGATGTTTCAGGAAACACCATACACTTCTCCCGAGTGTCTGTTGGCAATTTACATCCCGCCCATCAGCATAACAAGGCTCCCAGTTCTCCATGGCCTGTCCTGTCTTTCTGGATTTTACACTTTTTTCAGATGGCCCTTTTGACCGGGGGGAAGTGAGACTTCATTGTAGTGCAGATTTCCTTTGCAAGCTTGCTTGGTTGGCCAAAAAGGGCGTATGCGTTTCTTCCTGAATATATTCAGGAAAAAACGCATACGCCCTTTTTGGCCAAGTGCATCATTGTGGACGTTCTGCCTCTTTTCCTATGCTTTCAATGCAATTCCAGTCTACCTCCTGAAATCGGTTTCCTGCAATTCTGCCCCGCTTTCAAGTCCTCTTGGCAGCCTTACTTCAGTATATTTTTGGACGATAGCTGTCATTTATAACTCTGCAGGTTTGTGAATTACAGTGCCCCTGAGCTCCTTTCTTCAACTCGCTTTCTTTTGAGCTGGCCGCAACACCGCAGGATGGCTTCAGGCCCTAATCTGGTTCCGGCACGGCACGCTGAGCCTTTGGTTAATTCCTCTTCCTGGTGGGAAATGAGAGTTAAAGTTGCCCGTCCAGACACCTCCAGCTAGTCTCTCATTGGTTCTCGCTATTCCTGTTCATCTTCCGCAGAAATTGCAAACTGGGCCAAACAGGAGGTTAAAGGGACTGACTCTCCAAGTCGGGAGGGTGTTAGTAAAGCATCTGGAATGTTGCACCCGAGTACCAGGGTACGAAAACTGAGACATATTTGAACACGTCTCCCGATCACATGGTTGATCATACTCTAGGTTCCACATGCATGTTTTAGCTGAAGGAAGAATACCTTAAACCTGGGTAGTTGAAACCCGTGGAATGGGTACCATGCAATATGACTTCAAAGGGTCTTCATTTGCTCACCGAACCTCTCCAATCCTATCACTGCTGCGTTTATGCCCCTGTACACATGCTTGATTCTCTTTCGGAGACATAGCAATCCATAGGTTTTAAGATACTTACTAGTCAGGTACATTCTTAGGCATTTAATATGCGGTGTTGAGTCCATTTCGTTGAGCAAGGAGTAGCTCTTGTCTATTCCATATTTGGCTTAAGGAACTTTATCTGTGCTCATTTCAATCTCTGGTTTTATGCAGCACCCCAACTCACCTTTCCCCTTAAGCAAGCATAAGTTGGTTTTCTAAATTTGAGACCCTGTTCTGTTCTGTAATTCAGTTCCTGTGTAGCCAAGTTTACATTCCGTGTATTACTGATATCTTATGATGGTTCTTTTTCTGTGTGACTTATTTCAGTTAGAATCATCATACCTGAATCCACTCATTGTGCTGCTAAGGGCCTGATGACATAGATTTCATTGCTGAGTGATATTGCTTTGTAAGTAAATACCACAACTTCTTTATCCATTTTTCACTTTCTGCGATGTTGAACTTGTACTGTAAACGAGGTTCTTGTAAACAGAGGCGTCCCAATGTTTGGGGTGGCTGTGTCTTTTTGATTTTAATTTCCCTAAGCTATAGGACCATAAGTGGAAGTGCCCTAGGCTCTGTTGCTTTGTTTTTTAGATGTTTCAGGAAACAGCTTACACTTCTCCCGAGTGTCTGTTGGCAATTTACATCCCGCCCATCAGCATAACAAGGCTCCCAGTTCTCCATGGCCTGTCCTGCCTTTCTGGATTTTACACTTTTTTCAGATGGCCCTTTTGACCGGGGGGAAGTGAGACTTCATTGTAGTGCAGATTTCCTTTGCAAGCTTGCTTGGTTGGCCAAAAAGGGCGTATGCGTTTTTTCCTGAATATATTCAGGAAAAAACGCATACGCCCTTTTTGGCCAAGTGCATCATTGTGGACGTTCTGCCTCTTTTCCTATGCTTTCAATGCAATTCCAGTCTGCCTCCTGAAATCGGTTTCCTGCAATTCTGCCCCGCTTTCAAGTCCTCTTGGCAGCCTTACTTCAGTATATTTTTGGACGATAGCTGTCATTTATAACTCTGCAGGTTTGTGAATTACAGTGCCCCTGAGCTCCTTTCTTCAACTCGCTTTCTTTTGAGCTGGCCGCAACACCGCAGGATGGCTTCAGGCCCTAATCTGGTTCCGGCACGGCACGCTGAGCCTTTGGTTAATTCCTCTTCCTGGTGGGAAATGAGAGTTAAATTTGCCCGTCCAGACACCTCCAGCTAGTCTCTCATTGGTTCTCGCTATTCCTGTTCATCTTCCGCAGAAATTGCAAACTGGGCCAAACAGGAGGTTAAAGGGACTGACTCTCCAAGTCGGGAGGGTGTTAGTAAAGCGTCTGGAATGTTGCACCCGAGTACCAGGGTACGAAAACTGAGACATATTTGAACACGTCTCCCGATCACATGGTTGATCATACTCTAGGTTCCACATGCATGTTTTAGCTGAAGGAAGAATACCTTAAACCTGGGTAGTTGAAACCCGTGGAATGGGTACCATGCAATATGACTTCAAAGGGTCTTCATTTGCTCACCGAACCTCTCCAATCCTATCACTGCTGCGTTTATGCCCCTGTACACATGCTTGATTCTCTTTCGGAGACATAGCAATCCATAGGTTTTAAGATACTTACTAGTCAGGTACATTCTTAGGCGCTTAATATGGGGTGTTGAGTCCATTTCGTTGAGCAAGGAGTAGCTCTTGTCTATTCCATATTTGGCTTAAGGAACTTTATCTGTGTTCATTTCAATCTCTGGTTTTATGCAGCACCCCAACTCACCTTTCCCCTTAAGCAAGCATAAGTTGATTTTCTAAATTTGAGACCCTGTTCTGTTCTGTAATTCAGTTCCTGTGGAGCCAAGTTTACATTCCGTGTATTACTGATATCTTATGATGTTTCTTTTTCTGTGTGACTTATTTCAGTTAGAATCATCATACCTGAATCCACTCATTGTGCTGCTAAGGGCCTGATGACATAGATTTCATTGCTGAGTGATATTGCTTTGTAAGTAAATACCACAACTTCTTTATCCATTTTTCACTTTCTGCGATGTTGAACTTGTACTGTAAACGAGGTTCTTGTAAACAGAGGCGTCCCAATGTTTGGGGTGGCTGTGTCTTTTTGATTTTAATTTCCCTAAGCTATAGGACCATAAGTGGAAGTGCCCTAGGCTCTGTTGCTTTGTTTTTTAGATGTTTCAGGAAACACCATACACTTCTCCCGAGTGTCTGTTGGCAATTTACATCCCGCCCATCAGCATAACAAGGCTCCCAGTTCTCCATGGCCTGTCCTGTCTTTCTGGATTTTACACTTTTTTCAGATGGCCCTTTTGACCGGGGGGAAGTGAGACTTCATTGTAGTGCAGATTTCCTTTGCAAGCTTGCTTGGTTGGCCAAAAAGGGCGTATGCGTTTCTTCCTGAATATATTCAGGAAAAAACGCATACGCCCTTTTTGGCCAAGTGCATCATTGTGGACGTTCTGCCTCTTTTCCTATGCTTTCAATGCAATTCCAGTCTACCTCCTGAAATCGGTTTCCTGCAATTCTGCCCCGCTTTCAAGTCCTCTTGGCAGCCTTACTTCAGTATATTTTTGGACGATAGCTGTCATTTATAACTCTGCAGGTTTGTGAATTACAGTGCCCCTGAGCTCCTTTCTTCAACTCGCTTTCTTTTGAGCTGGCCGCAACACCGCAGGATGGCTTCAGGCCCTAATCTGGTTCCGGCACGGCACGCTGAGCCTTTGGTTAATTCCTCTTCCTGGTGGGAAATGAGAGTTAAAGTTGCCCGTCCAGACACCTCCAGCTAGTCTCTCATTGGTTCTCGCTATTCCTGTTCATCTTCCGCAGAAATTGCAAACTGGGCCAAACAGGAGGTTAAAGGGACTGACTCTCCAAGTCGGGAGGGTGTTAGTAAAGCGTCTGGAATGTTGCACCCGAGTACCAGGGTACGAAAACTGAGACATATTTGAACACGTCTCCCGATCACATGGTTGATCATACTCTAGGTTCCACATGCATGTTTTAGCTGAAGGAAGAATACCTTAAACCTGGGTAGTTGAAACCCGTGGAATGGGTACCATGCAATATGACTTCAAAGGGTCTTCATTTGCTCACCGAACCTCTCCAATCCTATCACTGCTGCGTTTATGCCCCTGTACACATGCTTGATTCTCTTTCGGAGACATAGCAATCCATAGGTTTTAAGATACTTACTAGTCAGGTACATTCTTAGGCATTTAATATGCGGTGTTGAGTCCATTTCGTTGAGCAAGGAGTAGCTCTTGTCTATTCCATATTTGGCTTAAGGAACTTTATCTGTGCTCATTTCAATCTCTGGTTTTATGCAGCACCCCAACTCACCTTTACCCTTAAGCAAGCATAAGTTGGTTTTCTAAATTTGAGACCCTGTTCTGTTCTGTAATTCAGTTCCTGTGTAGCCAAGTTTACATTCCGTGTATTACTGATATCTTATGATGTTTCTTTTTCTGTGTGACTTATTTCAGTTAGAATCATCATACCTGAATCCACTCATTGTGCTGCTAAGGGCCTGATGACATAGATTTCATTGCTGAGTGATATTGCTTTGTAAGTAAATACCACAACTTCTTTATCCATTTTTCACTTTCTGTGATGTTGAACTTGTACTGTAAACGAGGTTCTTGTAAACAGAGGCGTCCCAATGTTTGGGGTGGCTGTGTCTTTTTGATTTTAATTTCCCTAAGCTATAGGACCATAAGTGGAAGTGCCCTAGGCTCTGTTGCTTTGTTTTTTAGATGTTTCAGGAAACACCATACACTTCTCCCTAGTGTCTGTTGGCAATTTACATCCCGCCCATCAGCATAACAAGGCTCCCAGTTCTCCATGGCCTGTCCTGCCTTTCTGGATTTTACACTTTTTTCAGATGGCCCTTTTGACCGGGGGGAAGTGAGACTTCATTGTAGTGCAGATTTCCTTTGCAAGCTTGCTTGGTTGGCCAAAAAGGGCGTATGCGTTTTTTCCTGAATATATTCAGGAAAAAACGCATACGCCCTTTTTGGCCAAGTGCATCATTGTGGACGTTCTGCCTCTTTTCCTATGCTTTCAATGCAATTCCAGTCTACCTCCTGAAATCGGTTTCCTGCAATTCTGCCCCGCTTTCAAGTCCTCTTGGCAGCCTTACTTCAGTATATTTTTGGACGATAGCTGTCATTTATAACTCTGCAGGTTTGTGAATTACAGTGCCCCTGAGCTCCTTTCTTCAACTCGCTTTCTTTTGAGCTGGCCGCAACACCGCAGGATGGCTTCAGGCCCTAATCTGGTTCCGGCACGGCACGCTGAGCCTTTGGTTAATTCCTCTTCCTGGTGGGAAATGAGAGTTAAATTTGCCCGTCCAGACACCTCCAGCTAGTCTCTCATTGGTTCTCGCTATTCCTGTTCATCTTCCGCAGAAATTGCAAACTGGGCCAAACAGGAGGTTAAAGGGACTGACTCTCCAAGTCGGGAGGGTGTTAGTAAAGCGTCTGGAATGTTGCACCCGAGTACCAGGGTACGAAAACTGAGACATATTTGAACACGTCTCCCGATCACATGGTTGATCATACTCTAGGTTCCACATGCATGTTTTAGCTGAAGGAAGAATACCTTAAACCTGGGTAGTTGAAACCCGTGGAATGGGTACCATGCAATATGACTTCAAAGGGTCTTCATTTGCTCACCGAACCTCTCCAATCCTATCACTGCTGCGTTTATGCCCCTGTACACATGCTTGATTCTCTTTCGGAGACATAGCAATCCATAGGTTTTAAGATACTTACTAGTCAGGTACATTCTTAGGCATTTAATATGCGGTGTTGAGTCCATTTCGTTGAGCAAGGAGTAGCTCTTGTCTATTCCATATTTGGCTTAAGGAACTTTATCTGTGCTCATTTCAATCTCTGGTTTTATGCAGCACCCCAACTCACCTTTCCCCTTAAGCAAGCATAAGTTGGTTTTCTAAATTTGAGACCCTGTTCTGTTCTGTAATTCAGTTCCTGTGTAGCCAAGTTTACATTCCGTGTATTACTGATATCTTATGATGTTTCTTTTTCTGTGTGACTTATTTCAGTTAGAATCATCATACCTGAATCCACTCATTGTGCTGCTAAGGGCCTGATGACATAGATTTCATTGCTGAGTGATATTGCTTTGTAAGTAAATACCACAACTTCTTTATCCATTTTTCACTTTCTGCGATGTTGAACTTGTACTGTAAACGAGGTTCTTGTAAACAGAGGCGTCCCAAACTTTGGGGTGGCTGTGTCTTTTTGATTTTAATTTCCCTAAGCTATAGGACCATAAGTGGAAGTGCCCTAGGCTCTGTTGCTTTGTTTTTTAGATGTTTCAGGAAACACCATACACTTCTCCCGAGTGTCTGTTGGCAATTTACATCCCGCCCATCAGCATAACAAGGCTCCCAGTTCTCCATGACCTGTCCTGCCTTTCTGGATTTTACACTTTTTTCAGATGGCCCTTTTGACCGGGGGGAAGTGAGACTTCATTGTAGTGCAGATTTCCTTTGCAAGCTTGCTTGGTTGGCCAAAAAGGGCGTATGCGTTTTTTCCTGAATATATTCAGGAAAAAACGCATACGCCCTTTTTGGCCAAGTGCATCATTGTGGACGTTCTGCCTCTTTTCCTATGCTTTCAATGCAATTCCAGTCTGCCTCCTGAAATCGGTTTCCTGCAATTCTGCCCCGCTTTCAAGTCCTCTTGGCAGCCTTACTTCAGTATATTTTTGGACGATAGCTGTCATTTATAACTCTGCAGGTTTGTGAATTACAGTGCCCCTGAGCTCCTTTCTTCAACTCGCTTTCTTTTGAGCTGGCCGCAACACCGCAGGATGGCTTCAGGCCCTAATCTGGTTCCGGCACGGCACGCTGAGCCTTTGGTTAATTCCTCTTCCTGGTGGGAAATGAGAGTTAAATTTGCCCGTCCAGACACCTCCAGCTAGTCTCTCATTGGTTCTCGCTATTCCTGTTCATCTTCCGCAGAAATTGCAAACTGGGCCAAACAGGAGGTTAAAGGGACTGACTCTCCAAGTCGGGAGGGTGTTAGTAAAGCGTCTGGAATGTTGCACCCGAGTACCAGGGTACGAAAACTGAGACATATTTGAACACGTCTCCCGATCACATGGTTGATCATACTCTAGGTTCCACATGCATGTTTTAGCTGAAGGAAGAATACCTTAAACCTGGGTAGTTGAAACCCGTGGAATGGGTACCATGCAATATGACTTCAAAGGGTCTTCATTTGCTCACCGAACCTCTCCAATCCTATCACTGCTGCGTTTATGCCCCTGTACACATGCTTGATTCTCTTTCGGAGACATAGCAATCCATAGGTTTTAAGATACTTACTAGTCAGGTACATTCTTAGGCATTTAATATGCGGTGTTGAGTCCATTTCGTTGAGCAAGGAGTAGCTCTTGTCTATTCCATATTTGGCTTAAGGAACTTTATCTGTGCTCATTTCAATCTCTGGTTTTATGCAGCACCCCAACTCACCTTTCCCCTTAAGCAAGCATAAGTTGGTTTTCTAAATTTGAGACCCTGTTCTGTTCTGTAATTCAGTTCCTGTGTAGCCAAGTTTACATTCCGTGTATTACTGATATCTTATGATGGTTCTTTTTCTGTGTGACTTATTTCAGTTAGAATCATCATACCTGAATCCACTCATTGTGCTGCTAAGGGCCTGATGACATAGATTTCATTGCTGAGTGATATTGCTTTGTAAGTAAATACCACAACTTCTTTATCCATTTTTCACTTTCTGCGATGTTGAACTTGTACTGTAAACGAGGTTCTTGTAAACAGAGGCGTCCCAATGTTTGGGGTGGCTGTGTCTTTTTGATTTTAATTTCCCTAAGCTATAGGACCATAAGTGGAAGTGCCCTAGGCTCTGTTGCTTTGTTTTTTAGATGTTTCAGGAAACAGCATACACTTCTCCCGAGTGTCTGTTGGCAATTTACATCCCGCCCATCAGCATAACAAGGCTCCCAGTTCTCCATGGCCTGTCCTGCCTTTCTGGATTTTACACTTTTTTCAGATGGCCCTTTTGACCGGGGGGAAGTGAGACTTCATTGTAGTGCAGATTTCCTTTGCAAGCTTGCTTGGTTGGCCAAAAAGGGCGTATGCGTTTTTTCCTGAATATATTCAGGAAAAAACGCATACGCCCTTTTTGGCCAAGTGCATCATTGTGGACGTTCTGCCTCTTTTCCTATGCTTTCAATGCAATTCCAGTCTGCCTCCTGAAATCGGTTTCCTGCAATTCTGCCCCGCTTTCAAGTCCTCTTGGCAGCCTTACTTCAGTATATTTTTGGACGATAGCTGTCATTTATAACTCTGCAGGTTTGTGAATTACAGTGCCCCTGAGCTCCTTTCTTCAACTCGCTTTCTTTTGAGCTGGCCGCAACACCGCAGGATGGCTTCAGGCCCTAATCTGGTTCCGGCACGGCACGCTGAGCCTTTGGTTAATTCCTCTTCCTGGTGGGAAATGAGAGTTAAATTTGCCCGTCCAGACACCTCCAGCTAGTCTCTCATTGGTTCTCGCTATTCCTGTTCATCTTCCGCAGAAATTGCAAACTGGGCCAAACAGGAGGTTAAAGGGACTGACTCTCCAAGTCGGGAGGGTGTTAGTAAAGCGTCTGGAATGTTGCACCCGAGTACCAGGGTACGAAAACTGAGACATATTTGAACACGTCTCCCGATCACATGGTTGATCATACTCTAGGTTCCACATGCATGTTTTAGCTGAAGGAAGAATACCTTAAACCTGGGTAGTTGAAACCCGTGGAATGGGTACCATGCAATATGACTTCAAAGGGTCTTCATTTGCTCACCGAACCTCTCCAATCCTATCACTGCTGCGTTTATGCCCCTGTACACATGCTTGATTCTCTTTCGGAGACATAGCAATCCATAGGTTTTAAGATACTTACTAGTCAGGTACATTCTTAGGCGCTTAATATGGGGTGTTGAGTCCATTTCGTTGAGCAAGGAGTAGCTCTTGTCTATTCCATATTTGGCTTAAGGAACTTTATCTGTGTTCATTTCAATCTCTGGTTTTATGCAGCACCCCAACTCACCTTTCCCCTTAAGCAAGCATAAGTTGGTTTTCTAAATTTGAGACCCTGTTCTGTTCTGTAATTCAGTTCCTGTGTAGCCAAGTTTACATTCCGTGTATTACTGATATCTTATGATGTTTCTTTTTCTGTGTGACTTATTTCAGTTAGAATCATCATACCTGAATCCACTCATTGTGCTGCTAAGGGCCTGATGACATAGATTTCATTGCTGAGTGATATTGCTTTGTAAGTAAATACCACAACTTCTTTATCCATTTTTCACTTTCTGCGATGTTGAACTTGTACTGTAAACGAGGTTCTTGTAAACAGAGGCGTCCCAATGTTTGGGGTGGCTGTGTCTTTTTGATTTTAATTTCCCTAAGCTATAGGACCATAAGTGGAAGTGCCCTAGGCTCTGTTGCTTTGTTTTTTAGATGTTTCAGGAAACACCATACACTTCTCCCGAGTGTCTGTTGGCAATTTACATCCCGCCCATCAGCATAACAAGGCTCCCAGTTCTCCATGGCCTGTCCTGTCTTTCTGGATTTTACACTTTTTTCAGATGGCCCTTTTGACCGGGGGGAAGTGAGACTTCATTGTAGTGCAGATTTCCTTTGCAAGCTTGCTTGGTTGGCCAAAAAGGGCGTATGCGTTTTTTCCTGAATATATTCAGGAAAAAACGCATACGCCCTTTTTGGCCAAGTGCATCATTGTGGACGTTCTGCCTCTTTTCCTATGCTTTCAATGCAATTCCAGTCTACCTCCTGAAATCGGTTTCCTGCAATTCTGCCCCGCTTTCAAGTCCTCTTGGCAGCCTTACTTCAGTATATTTTTGGACGATAGCTGTCATTTATAACTCTGCAGGTTTGTGAATTACAGTGCCCCTGAGCTCCTTTCTTCAACTCGCTTTCTTTTGAGCTGGCCGCAACACCGCAGGATGGCTTCAGGCCCTAATCTGGTTCCGGCACGGCACGCTGAGCCTTTGGTTAATTCCTCTTCCTGGTGGGAAATGAGAGTTAAAGTTGCCCGTCCAGACACCTCCAGCTAGTCTCTCATTGGTTCTCGCTATTCCTGTTCATCTTCCGCAGAAATTGCAAACTGGGCCAAACAGGAGGTTAAAGGGACTGACTCTCCAAGTCGGGAGGGTGTTAGTAAAGCGTCTGGAATGTTGCACCCGAGTACCAGGGTACGAAAACTGAGACATATTTGAACACGTCTCCCGATCACATGGTTGATCATACTCTAGGTTCCACATGCATGTTTTAGCTGAAGGAAGAATACCTTAAACCTGGGTAGTTGAAACCCGTGGAATGGGTACCATGCAATATGACTTCAAAGGGTCTTCATTTGCTCACCGAACCTCTCCAATCCTATCACTGCTGCGTTTATGCCCCTGTACACATGCTTGATTCTCTTTCGGAGACATAGCAATCCATAGGTTTTAAGATACTTACTAGTCAGGTACATTCTTAGGCATTTAATATGCGGTGTTGAGTCCATTTCGTTGAGCAAGGAGTAGCTCTTGTCTATTCTATATTTGGCTTAAGGAACTTTATCTGTGCTCATTTCAATCTCTGGTTTTATGCAGCACCCCAACTCACCTTTCCCCTTAAGCAAGCATAAGTTGGTTTTCTAAATTTGAGACCCTGTTCTGTTCTGTAATTCAGTTCCTGTGTAGCCAAGTTTACATTCCGTGTATTACTGATATCTTATGATGGTTCTTTTTCTGTGTGACTTATTTCAGTTAGAATCATCATACCTGAATCCACTCATTGTGCTGCTAAGGGCCTGATGACATAGATTTCATTGCTGAGTGATATTGCTTTGTAAGTAAATACCACAACTTCTTTATCCATTTTTCACTTTCTGCGATGTTGAACTTGTACTGTAAACGAGGTTCTTGTAAACAGAGGCGTCCCAATGTTTGGGGTGGCTGTGTCTTTTTGATTTTAATTTCCCTAAGCTATAGGACCATAAGTGGAAGTGCCCTAGGCTCTGTTGCTTTGTTTTTTAGATGTTTCAGGAAACAGCATACACTTCTCCCGAGTGTCTGTTGGCAATTTACATCCCGCCCATCAGCATAACAAGGCTCCCAGTTCTCCATGGCCTGTCCTGCCTTTCTGGATTTTACACTTTTTTCAGATGGCCCTTTTGACCGGGGGGAAGTGAGACTTCATTGTAGTGCAGATTTCCTTTGCAAGCTTGCTTGGTTGGCCAAAAAGGGCGTATGCGTTTTTTCCTGAATATATTCAGGAAAAAACGCATACGCCCTTTTTGGCCAAGTGCATCATTGTGGACGTTCTGCCTCTTTTCCTATGCTTTCAATGCAATTCCAGTCTGCCTCCTGAAATCGGTTTCCTGCAATTCTGCCCCGCTTTCAAGTCCTCTTGGCAGCCTTACTTCAGTATATTTTTGGACGATAGCTGTCATTTATAACTCTGCAGGTTTGTGAATTACAGTGCCCCTGAGCTCCTTTCTTCAACTCGCTTTCTTTTGAGCTGGCCGCAACACCGCAGGATGGCTTCAGGCCCTAATCTGGTTCCGGCACGGCACGCTGAGCCTTTGGTTAATTCCTCTTCCTGGTGGGAAATGAGAGTTAAATTTGCCCGTCCAGACACCTCCAGCTAGTCTCTCATTGGTTCTCGCTATTCCTGTTCATCTTCCGCAGAAATTGCAAACTGGGCCAAACAGGAGGTTAAAGGGACTGACTCTCCAAGTCGGGAGGGTGTTAGTAAAGCGTCTGGAATGTTGCACCCGAGTACCAGGGTACGAAAACTGAGACATATTTGAACACGTCTCCCGATCACATGGTTGATCATACTCTAGGTTCCACATGCATGTTTTAGCTGAAGGAAGAATACCTTAAACCTGGGTAGTTGAAACCCGTGGAATGGGTACCATGCAATATGACTTCAAAGGGTCTTCATTTGCTCACCGAACCTCTCCAATCCTATCACTGCTGCGTTTATGCCCCTGTACACATGCTTGATTCTCTTTCGGAGACATAGCAATCCATAGGTTTTAAGATACTTACTAGTCAGGTACATTCTTAGGCGCTTAATATGGGGTGTTGAGTCCATTTCGTTGAGCAAGGAGTAGCTCTTGTCTATTCCATATTTGGCTTAAGGAACTTTATCTGTGTTCATTTCAATCTCTGGTTTTATGCAGCACCCCAACTCACCTTTCCCCTTAAGCAAGCATAAGTTGATTTTCTAAATTTGAGACCCTGTTCTGTTCTGTAATTCAGTTCCTGTGGAGCCAAGTTTACATTCCGTGTATTACTGATATCTTATGATGTTTCTTTTTCTGTGTGACTTATTTCAGTTAGAATCATCATACCTGAATCCACTCATTGTGCTGCTAAGGGCCTGATGACATAGATTTCATTGCTGAGTGATATTGCTTTGTAAGTAAATACCACAACTTCTTTATCCATTTTTCACTTTCTGCGATGTTGAACTTGTACTGTAAACGAGGTTCTTGTAAACAGAGGCGTCCCAATGTTTGGGGTGGCTGTGTCTTTTTGATTTTAATTTCCCTAAGCTATAGGACCATAAGTGGAAGTGCCCTAGGCTCTGTTGCTTTGTTTTTTAGATGTTTCAGGAAACACCATACACTTCTCCCGAGTGTCTGTTGGCAATTTACATCCCGCCCATCAGCATAACAAGGCTCCCAGTTCTCCATGGCCTGTCCTGTCTTTCTGGATTTTACACTTTTTTCAGATGGCCCTTTTGACCGGGGGGAAGTGAGACTTCATTGTAGTGCAGATTTCCTTTGCAAGCTTGCTTGGTTGGCCAAAAAGGGCGTATGCGTTTCTTCCTGAATATATTCAGGAAAAAACGCATACGCCCTTTTTGGCCAAGTGCATCATTGTGGACGTTCTGCCTCTTTTCCTATGCTTTCAATGCAATTCCAGTCTACCTCCTGAAATCGGTTTCCTGCAATTCTGCCCCGCTTTCAAGTCCTCTTGGCAGCCTTACTTCAGTATATTTTTGGACGATAGCTGTCATTTATAACTCTGCAGGTTTGTGAATTACAGTGCCCCTGAGCTCCTTTCTTCAACTCGCTTTCTTTTGAGCTGGCCGCAACACCGCAGGATGGCTTCAGGCCCTAATCTGGTTCCGGCACGGCACGCTGAGCCTTTGGTTAATTCCTCTTCCTGGTGGGAAATGAGAGTTAAAGTTGCCCGTCCAGACACCTCCAGCTAGTCTCTCATTGGTTCTCGCTATTCCTGTTCATCTTCCGCAGAAATTGCAAACTGGGCCAAACAGGAGGTTAAAGGGACTGACTCTCCAAGTCGGGAGGGTGTTAGTAAAGCGTCTGGAATGTTGCACCCGAGTACCAGGGTACGAAAACTGAGACATATTTGAACACGTCTCCCGATCACATGGTTGATCATACTCTAGGTTCCACATGCATGTTTTAGCTGAAGGAAGAATACCTTAAACCTGGGTAGTTGAAACCCGTGGAATGGGTACCATGCAATATGACTTCAAAGGGTCTTCATTTGCTCACCGAACCTCTCCAATCCTATCACTGCTGCGTTTATGCCCCTGTACACATGCTTGATTCTCTTTCGGAGACATAGCAATCCATAGGTTTTAAGATACTTACTAGTCAGGTACATTCTTAGGCATTTAATATGCGGTGTTGAGTCCATTTCGTTGAGCAAGGAGTAGCTCTTGTCTATTCCATATTTGGCTTAAGGAACTTTATCTGTGCTCATTTCAATCTCTGGTTTTATGCAGCACCCCAACTCACCTTTACCCTTAAGCAAGCATAAGTTGGTTTTCTAAATTTGAGACCCTGTTCTGTTCTGTAATTCAGTTCCTGTGTAGCCAAGTTTACATTCCGTGTATTACTGATATCTTATGATGTTTCTTTTTCTGTGTGACTTATTTCAGTTAGAATCATCATACCTGAATCCACTCATTGTGCTGCTAAGGGCCTGATGACATAGATTTCATTGCTGAGTGATATTGCTTTGTAAGTAAATACCACAACTTCTTTATCCATTTTTCACTTTCTGTGATGTTGAACTTGTACTGTAAACGAGGTTCTTGTAAACAGAGGCGTCCCAATGTTTGGGGTGGCTGTGTCTTTTTGATTTTAATTTCCCTAAGCTATAGGACCATAAGTGGAAGTGCCCTAGGCTCTGTTGCTTTGTTTTTTAGATGTTTCAGGAAACACCATACACTTCTCCCTAGTGTCTGTTGGCAATCTACATCCCGCCCATCAGCATAACAAGGCTCCCAGTTCTCCATGGCCTGTCCTGCCTTTCTGGATTTTACACTTTTTTCAGATGGCCCTTTTGACCGGGGGGAAGTGAGACTTCATTGTAGTGCAGATTTCCTTTGCAAGCTTGCTTGGTTGGCCAAAAAGGGCGTATGCGTTTTTTCCTGAATATATTCAGGAAAAAACGCATACGCCCTTTTTGGCCAAGTGCATCATTGTGGACGTTCTGCCTCTTTTCCTATGCTTTCAATGCAATTCCAGTCTACCTCCTGAAATCGGTTTCCTGCAATTCTGCCCCGCTTTCAAGTCCTCTTGGCAGCCTTACTTCAGTATATTTTTGGACGATAGCTGTCATTTATAACTCTGCAGGTTTGTGAATTACAGTGCCCCTGAGCTCCTTTCTTCAACTCGCTTTCTTTTGAGCTGGCCGCAACACCGCAGGATGGCTTCAGGCCCTAATCTGGTTCCGGCACGGCACGCTGAGCCTTTGGTTAATTCCTCTTCCTGGTGGGAAATGAGAGTTAAATTTGCCCGTCCAGACACCTCCAGCTAGTCTCTCATTGGTTCTCGCTATTCCTGTTCATCTTCCGCAGAAATTGCAAACTGGGCCAAACAGGAGGTTAAAGGGACTGACTCTCCAAGTCGGGAGGGTGTTAGTAAAGCGTCTGGAATGTTGCACCCGAGTACCAGGGTACGAAAACTGAGACATATTTGAACACGTCTCCCGATCACATGGTTGATCATACTCTAGGTTCCACAGGCATGTTTTAGCTGAAGGAAGAATACCTTAAACCTGGGTAGTTGAAACCCGTGGAATGGGTACCATGCAATATGACTTCAAAGGGTCTTCATTTGCTCACCGAACCTCTCCAATCCTATCACTGCTGCGTTTATGCCCCTGTACACATGCTTGATTCTCTTTCGGAGACATAGCAATCCATAGGTTTTAAGATATTTACTAGTCAGGTACATTCTTAGGCATTTAATATGCGGTGTTGAGTCCATTTCGTTGAGCAAGGAGTAGCTCTTGTCTATTCCATATTTGGCTTAAGGAACTTTATCTGTGTTCATTTCAATCTCTGGTTTTATGCAGCACCCCAACTCACCTTTCCCCTTAAGCAAGCATAAGTTGGTTTTCTAAATTTGAGACCCTGTTCTGTTCTGTAATTCAGTTCCTGTGTAGCCAAGTTTACATTCCGTGTATTACTGATATCTTATGATGTTTCTTTTTCTGTGTGACTTATTTCAGTTAGAATCATCATACCTGAATCCACTCATTGTGCTGCTAAGGGCCTGATGACATAGATTTCATTGCTGAGTGATATTGCTTTGTAAGTAAATACCACAACTTCTTTATCCATTTTTCACTTTCTGCGATGTTGAACTTGTACTGTAAACGAGGTTCTTGTAAACAGAGGCGTCCCAAACTTTGGGGTGGCTGTGTCTTTTTGATTTTAATTTCTCTAAGCTATAGGACCATAAGTGGAAGTGCCCTAGGCTCTGTTGCTTTGTTTTTTAGATGTTTCAGGAAACACCATACACTTCTCCCGAGTGTCTGTTGGCAATTTACATCCCGCACATCAGCATAACAAGGCTCCCAGTTCTCCATGGCCTGTCCTGCCTTTCTGGATTTTACACTTTATTCAGATGGTCCTTTTGACCGGGGGGAAGTGAGACTTCATTGTAGTGCAGATTTCCTTTGCAAGTTTGCTTGGTTGGCCAAAAAGGGCGTATGCGTTCTTTCCTGAATATATTCAGGAAAAAACGCGTACGCCCTTTTTGGCCAAGTGCATCATTGTGGACGTTCTGCCTCTTTTCCTATGCTTTCAATGCAATTCCAGTCTACCTCCTGAAATCGGTTTCCTGCAATTCTGCCCCGCTTTCAAGTCCTCTTGGCAGCCTTACTTCAGTATATTTTTGGACGATAGCTGTCATTTATAACTCTGCAGGTTTGTGAATTACAGTGCCCCTGAGCTCCTTTCTTCAACTCGCTTTCTTTTGAGCTGGCCGCAACACCGCAGGATGGCTTCAGGCCCTAATCTGGTTCCGGCACGGCACGCTGAGCCTTTGGTTAATTCCTCTTCCTGGTGGGAAATGAGAGTTAAATTTGCCCGTCCAGACACCTCCAGCTAGTCTCTCATTGGTTCTCGCTATTCCTGTTCATCTTCCGCCGAATTTGCAAACTGGGCCAAACAGGAGGTTAAAGGGACTGACTCTCCAAGTCGGGAGGGTGTTAGTAAAGCGTCTGGAATGTTGCATCCGAGTTCCAGGGTACAAAAACTGAGACATATTTGAACACATTTCCCGATCACATGGTTGATCATATTCTAGGTTCCACATGCATGTTTTAGCTGAAGGAAGAATACCTTAAACCTGGGTAGTTGAAACCCGTGGAATGGGTACCATGCAATATGACTTCAAAGGGTCTTCATTTGCTCACCGAACCTCTCCAATCCTATCACTGCTGCGTTTATGCCCCTGTACACATGCTTGATTCTCTTTCGGAGACATAGCAATCCATAGGTTTTAAGATACTTACTAGTCAGGTACATTCTTAGGCATTTAATATGCGGTGTTGAGTCCATTTCGTTGAGCAAGGAGTAGCTCTTGTCTATTCCATATTTGGCTTAAGGAACTTTATCTGTGCTCATTTCAATCTCTGGTTTTATGCAGCACCCCAACTCACCTTTCCCCTTAAGCAAGCATAAGTTGGTTTTCTAAATTTGAGACCCTGTTCTGTTCTGTAATTCAGTTCCTGTGTAGCCAAGTTTACATTCCGTGTATTACTGATATCTTATGATGTTTCTTTTTCTGTGTGACTTATTTCAGTTAGAATCATCATACCTGAATCCACTCATTGTGCTGCTAAGGGCCTGATGACATAGATTTCATTGCTGAGTGATATTGCTTTGTAAGTAAATACCACAACTTCTTTATCCATTTTTCACTTTCTGCGATGTTGAACTTGTACTGTAAACGAGGTTCTTGTAAACAGAGGCGTCCCAAACTTTGGGGTGGCTGTGTCTTTTTGATTTTAATTTCCCTAAGCTATAGGACCATAAGTGGAAGTGCCCTAGGCTCTGTTGCTTTGTTTTTTAGATGTTTCAGGAAACACCATACACTTCTCCCGAGTGTCTGTTGGCAATTTACATCCCGCCCATCAGCATAACAAGGCTCCCAGTTCTCCATGGCCTGTCCTGCCTTTCTGGATTTTACACTTTTTTCAGATGGCCCTTTTGACCGGGGGGAAGTGAGACTTCATTGTAGTGCAGATTTCCTTTGCAAGCTTGCTTGGTTGGCCAAAAAGGGCGTATGCGTTTTTTCCTGAATATATTCAGGAAAAAACGCATACGCCCTTTTTGGCCAAGTGCATCATTGTGGACGTTCTGCCTCTTTTCCTATGCTTTCAATGCAATTCCAGTCTACCTCCTGAAATCGGTTTCCTGCAATTCTGCCCCGCTTTCAAGTCCTCTTGGCAGCCTTACTTCAGTATATTTTTGGACGATAGCTGTCATTTATAACTCTGCAGGTTTGTGAATTACAGTGCCCCTGAGCTCCTTTCTTCAACTCGCTTTCTTTTGAGCTGGCCGCAACACCGCAGGATGGCTTCAGGCCCTAATCTGGTTCCGGCACGGCACGCTGAGCCTTTGGTTAATTCCTCTTCCTGGTGGGAAATGAGAGTTAAATTTGCCCGTCCAGACACCTCCAGCTAGTCTCTCATTGGTTCTCGCTATTCCTGTTCATCTTCCGCAGAAATTGCAAACTGGGCCAAACAGGAGGTTAAAGGGACTGACTCTCCAAGTCGGGAGGGTGTTAGTAAAGCGTCTGGAATGTTGCACCCGAGTACCAGGGTACGAAAACTGAGACATATTTGAACACGTCTCCCGATCACATGGTTGATCATACTCTAGGTTCCACATGCATGTTTTAGCTGAAGGAAGAATACCTTAAACCTGGGTAGTTGAAACCCGTGGAATGGGTACCATGCAATATGACTTCAAAGGGTCTTCATTTGCTCACCGAACCTCTCCAATCCTATCACTGCTGCGTTTATGCCCCTGTACACATGCTTGATTCTCTTTCGGAGACATAGCAATCCATAGGTTTTAAGATACTTACTAGTCAGGTACATTCTTAGGCATTTAATATGCGGTGTTGAGTCCATTTCGTTGAGCAAGGAGTAGCTCTTGTCTATTCCATATTTGGCTTAAGGAACTTTATCTGTGCTCATTTCAATCTCTGGTTTTATGCAGCACCCCAACTCACCTTTCCCCTTAAGCAAGCATAAGTTGGTTTTCTAAATTTGAGACCCTGTTCTGTTCTGTAATTCAGTTCCTGTGTAGCCAAGTTTACATTCCGTGTATTACTGATATCTTATGATGGTTCTTTTTCTGTGTGACTTATTTCAGTTAGAATCATCATACCTGAATCCACTCATTGTGCTGCTAAGGGCCTGATGACATAGATTTCATTGCTGAGTGATATTGCTTTGTAAGTAAATACCACAACTTCTTTATCCATTTTTCACTTTCTGCGATGTTGAACTTGTACTGTAAACGAGGTTCTTGTAAACAGAGGCGTCCCAATGTTTGGGGTGGCTGTGTCTTTTTGATTTTAATTTCCCTAAGCTATAGGACCATAAGTGGAAGTGCCCTAGGCTCTGTTGCTTTGTTTTTTAGATGTTTCAGGAAACAGCATACACTTCTCCCGAGTGTCTGTTGGCAATTTACATCCCGCCCATCAGCATAACAAGGCTCCCAGTTCTCCATGGCCTGTCCTGCCTTTCTGGATTTTACACTTTTTTCAGATGGCCCTTTTGACCGGGGGGAAGTGAGACTTCATTGTAGTGCAGATTTCCTTTGCAAGCTTGCTTGGTTGGCCAAAAAGGGCGTATGCGTTTTTTCCTGAATATATTCAGGAAAAAACGCATACGCCCTTTTTGGCCAAGTGCATCATTGTGGACGTTCTGCCTCTTTTCCTATGCTTTCAATGCAATTCCAGTCTGCCTCCTGAAATCGGTTTCCTGCAATTCTGCCCCGCTTTCAAGTCCTCTTGGCAGCCTTACTTCAGTATATTTTTGGACGATAGCTGTCATTTATAACTCTGCAGGTTTGTGAATTACAGTGCCCCTGAGCTCCTTTCTTCAACTCGCTTTCTTTTGAGCTGGCCGCAACACCACAGGATGGCTTCAGGCCCTAATCTGGTTCCGGCACGGCACGCTGAGCCTTTGGTTAATTCCTCTTCCTGGTGGGAAATGAGAGTTAAATTTGCCCGTCCAGACACCTCCAGCTAGTCTCTCATTGGTTCTCGCTATTCCTGTTCATCTTCCGCAGAAATTGAAAACTGGGCCAAACAGGAGGTTAAAGGGACTGACTCTCCAAGTCGGGAGGGTGTTAGTAAAGCGTCTGGAATGTTGCACCCGAGTACCAGGGTACGAAAACTGAGACATATTTGAACACGTCTCCCGATCACATGGTTGATCATACTCTAGGTTCCACATGCATGTTTTAGCTGAAGGAAGAATACCTTAAACCTGGGTAGTTGAAACCCGTGGAATGGGTACCATGCAATATGACTTCAAAGGGTCTTCATTTGCTCACCGAACCTCTCCAATCCTATCACTGCTGCGTTTATGCCCCTGTACACATGCTTGATTCTCTTTCGGAGACATAGCAATCCATAGGTTTTAAGATACTTACTAGTCAGGTACATTCTTAGGCGCTTAATATGGGGTGTTGAGTCCATTTCGTTGAGCAAGGAGTAGCTCTTGTCTATTCCATATTTGGCTTAAGGAACTTTATCTGTGTTCATTTCAATCTCTGGTTTTTTGCAGCACCCCAACTCACCTATCCCCTTAAGCAAGCATAAGTTGGTTTTCTAAATTTGAGACCCTGTTCTGTTCTGTAATTCAGTTCCTGTGTAGCCAAGTTTACATTCCGTGTATTACTGATATCTTATGATGTTTCTTTTTCTGTGTGACTTATTTCAGTTAGAATCATCATACCTGAATCCACTCATTGTGCTGCTAAGGGCCTGATGACATAGATTTCATTGCTGAGTGATATTGCTTTGTAAGTAAATACCACAACTTCTTTATCCA
Organism: Pseudorca crassidens; assembly: GCF_039906515.1. Classification (NCBI taxonomy): domain Eukaryota; kingdom Metazoa; phylum Chordata; class Mammalia; order Artiodactyla; family Delphinidae; genus Pseudorca; species Pseudorca crassidens. Next base: position 857,523 of record NW_027136311.1, read on the forward strand.
TTTTTCACTTTCTGCGATGTTGAACTTGTACTGTAAACGAGGTTCTTGTAAACAGAGGCGTCCCAATGTTTGGGGTGGCTGTGTCTTTTTGATTTTAATTTCCCTAAGCTATAGGACCATAAGTGGAAGTGCCCTAGGCTCTGTTGCTTTGTTTTTTAGATGTTTCAGGAAACACCATACACTTCTCCCGAGTGTCTGTTGGCAATTTACATCCCGCCCATCAGCATAACAAGGCTCCCAGTTCTCCATGGCCTGTCCTGTCTTTCTGGATTTTACACTTTTTTCAGATGGCCCTTTTGACCGGGGGGAAGTGAGACTTCATTGTAGTGCAGATTTCCTTTGCAAGCTTGCTTGGTTGGCCAAAAAGGGCGTATGCGTTTCTTCCTGAATATATTCAGGAAAAAACGCATACGCCCTTTTTGGCCAAGTGCATCATTGTGGACGTTCTGCCTCTTTTCCTATGCTTTCAATGCAATTCCAGTCTACCTCCTGAAATCGGTTTCCTGCAATTCTGCCCCGCTTTCAAGTCCTCTTGGCAGCCTTACTTCAGTATATTTTTGGACGATAGCTGTCATTTATAACTCTGCAGGTTTGTGAATTACAGTGCCCCTGAGCTCCTTTCTTCAACTCGCTTTCTTTTGAGCTGGCCGCAACACCGCAGGATGGCTTCAGGCCCTAATCTGGTTCCGGCACGGCACGCTGAGCCTTTGGTTAATTCCTCTTCCTGGTGGGAAATGAGAGTTAAAGTTGCCCGTCCAGACACCTCCAGCTAGTCTCTCATTGGTTCTCGCTATTCCTGTTCATCTTCCGCAGAAATTGCAAACTGGGCCAAACAGGAGGTTAAAGGGACTGACTCTCCAAGTCGGGAGGGTGTTAGTAAAGCGTCTGGAATGTTGCACCCGAGTACCAGGGTACGAAAACTGAGACATATTTGAACACGTCTCCCGATCACATGGTTGATCATACTCTAGGTTCCACATGCATGTTTTAGCTGAAGGAAGAATACCTTAAACCTGGGTAGTTGAAACCCGTGGAATGGGTACCATGCAATATGACTTCAAAGGGTCTTCATTTGCTCACCGAACCTCTCCAATCCTATCACTGCTGCGTTTATGCCCCTGTACACATGCTTGATTCTCTTTCGGAGACATAGCAATCCATAGGTTTTAAGATACTTACTAGTCAGGTACATTCTTAGGCATTTAATATGCGGTGTTGAGTCCATTTCGTTGAGCAAGGAGTAGCTCTTGTCTATTCCATATTTGGCTTAAGGAACTTTATCTGTGCTCATTTCAATCTCTGGTTTTATGCAGCACCCCAACTCACCTTTCCCCTTAAGCAAGCATAAGTTGGTTTTCTAAATTTGAGACCCTGTTCTGTTCTGTAATTCAGTTCCTGTGTAGCCAAGTTTACATTCCGTGTATTACTGATATCTTATGATGGTTCTTTTTCTGTGTGACTTATTTCAGTTAGAATCATCATACCTGAATCCACTCATTGTGCTGCTAAGGGCCTGATGACATAGATTTCATTGCTGAGTGATATTGCTTTGTAAGTAAATACCACAACTTCTTTATCCATTTTTCACTTTCTGCGATGTTGAACTTGTACTGTAAACGAGGTTCTTGTAAACAGAGGCGTCCCAATGTTTGGGGTGGCTGTGTCTTTTTGATTTTAATTTCCCTAAGCTATAGGACCATAAGTGGAAGTGCCCTAGGCTCTGTTGCTTTGTTTTTTAGATGTTTCAGGAAACACCATACACTTCTCCCGAGTGTCTGTTGGCAATTTACATCCCGCCCATCAGCATAACAAGGCTCCCAGTTCTCCATGGCCTGTCCTGTCTTTCTGGATTTTACACTTTTTTCAGATGGCCCTTTTGACCGGGGGGAAGTGAGACTTCATTGTAGTGCAGATTTCCTTTGCAAGCTTGCTTGGTTGGCCAAAAAGGGCGTATGTGTTTCTTCCTGAATATATTCAGGAAAAAACGCATACGCCCTTTTTGGCCAAGTGCATCATTGTGGACGTTCTGCCTCTTTTCCTATGCTTTCAATGCAATTCCAGTCTACCTCCTGAAATCGGTTTCCTGCAATTCTGCCCCGCTTTCAAGTCCTCTTGGCAGCCTTACTTCAGTATATTTTTGGACGATAGCTGTCATTTATAACTCTGCAGGTTTGTGAATTACAGTGCCCCTGAGCTCCTTTCTTCAACTCGCTTTCTTTTGAGCTGGCCGCAACACCGCAGGATGGCTTCAGGCCCTAATCTGGTTCCGGCACGGCACGCTGAGCCTTTGGTTAATTCCTCTTCCTGGTGGGAAATGAGAGTTAAAGTTGCCCGTCCAGACACCTCCAGCTAGTCTCTCATTGGTTCTCGCTATTCCTGTTCATCTTCCGCAGAAATTGCAAACTGGGCCAAACAGGAGGTTAAAGGGACTGACTCTCCAAGTCGGGAGGGTGTTAGTAAAGCGTCTGGAATGTTGCACCCGAGTACCAGGGTACGAAAACTGAGACATATTTGAACACGTCTCCCGATCACATGGTTGATCATACTCTAGGTTCCACATGCATGTTTTAGCTGAAGGAAGAATACCTTAAACCTGGGTAGTTGAAACCCGTGGAATGGGTACCATGCAATATGACTTCAAAGGGTCTTCATTTGCTCACCGAACCTCTCCAATCCTATCACTGCTGCGTTTATGCCCCTGTACACATGCTTGATTCTCTTTCGGAGACATAGCAATCCATAGGTTTTAAGATACTTACTAGTCAGGTACATTCTTAGGCATTTAATATGCGGTGTTGAGTCCATTTCGTTGAGCAAGGAGTAGCTCTTGTCTATTCCATATTTGGCTTAAGGAACTTTATCTGTGCTCATTTCAATCTCTGGTTTTATGCAGCACCCCAACTCACCTTTCCCCTTAAGCAAGCATAAGTTGGTTTTCTAAATTTGAGACCCTGTTCTGTTCTGTAATTCAGTTCCTGTGTAGCCAAGTTTACATTCCGTGTATTACTGATATCTTATGATGGTTCTTTTTCTGTGTGACTTATTTCAGTTAGAATCATCATACCTGAATCCACTCATTGTGCTGCTAAGGGCCTGATGACATAGATTTCATTGCTGAGTGATATTGCTTTGTAAGTAAATACCACAACTTCTTTATCCATTTTTCACTTTCTGCGATGTTGAACTTGTACTGTAAACGAGGTTCTTGTAAACAGAGGCGTCCCAATGTTTGGGGTGGCTGTGTCTTTTTGATTTTAATTTCCCTAAGCTATAGGACCATAAGTGGAAGTGCCCTAGGCTCTGTTGCTTTGTTTTTTAGATGTTTCAGGAAACACCATACACTTCTCCCGAGTGTCTGTTGGCAATTTACATCCCGCCCATCAGCATAACAAGGCTCCCAGTTCTCCATGGCCTGTCCTGTCTTTCTGGATTTTACACTTTTTTCAGATGGCCCTTTTGACCGGGGGGAAGTGAGACTTCATTGTAGTGCAGATTTCCTTTGCAAGCTTGCTTGGTTGGCCAAAAAGGGCGTATGTGTTTCTTCCTGAATATATTCAGGAAAAAACGCATACGCCCTTTTTGGCCAAGTGCATCATTGTGGACGTTCTGCCTCTTTTCCTATGCTTTCAATGCAATTCCAGTCTACCTCCTGAAATCGGTTTCCTGCAATTCTGCCCCGCTTTCAAGTCCTCTTGGCAGCCTTACTTCAGTATATTTTTGGACGATAGCTGTCATTTATAACTCTGCAGGTTTGTGAATTACAGTGCCCCTGAGCTCCTTTCTTCAACTCGCTTTCTTTTGAGCTGGCCGCAACACCGCAGGATGGCTTCAGGCCCTAATCTGGTTCCGGCACGGCACGCTGAGCCTTTGGTTAATTCCTCTTCCTGGTGGGAAATGAGAGTTAAAGTTGCCCGTCCAGACACCTCCAGCTAGTCTCTCATTGGTTCTCGCTATTCCTGTTCATCTTCCGCAGAAATTGCAAACTGGGCCAAACAGGAGGTTAAAGGGACTGACTCTCCAAGTCGGGAGGGTGTTAGTAAAGCGTCTGGAATGTTGCACCCGAGTACCAGGGTACGAAAACTGAGACATATTTGAACACGTCTCCCGATCACATGGTTGATCATACTCTAGGTTCCACATGCATGTTTTAGCTGAAGGAAGAATACCTTAAACCTGGGTAGTTGAAACCCGTGGAATGGGTACCATGCAATATGACTTCAAAGGGTCTTCATTTGCTCACCGAACCTCTCCAATCCTATCACTGCTGCGTTTATGCCCCTGTACACATGCTTGATTCTCTTTCGGAGACATAGCAATCCATAGGTTTTAAGATACTTACTAGTCAGGTACATTCTTAGGCATTTAATATGCGGTGTTGAGTCCATTTCGTTGAGCAAGGAGTAGCTCTTGTCTATTCCATATTTGGCTTAAGGAACTTTATCTGTGCTCATTTCAATCTCTGGTTTTATGCAGCACCCCAACTCACCTTTACCCTTAAGCAAGCATAAGTTGGTTTTCTAAATTTGAGACCCTGTTCTGTTCTGTAATTCAGTTCCTGTGTAGCCAAGTTTACATTCCGTGTATTACTGATATCTTATGATGGTTCTTTTTCTGTGTGACTTATTTCAGTTAGAATCATCATACCTGAATCCACTCATTGTGCTGCTAAGGGCCTGATGACATAGATTTCATTGCTGAGTGATATTGCTTTGTAAGTAAATACCACAACTTCTTTATCCATTTTTCACTTTCTGTGATGTTGAACTTGTACTGTAAACGAGGTTCTTGTAAACAGAGGCGTCCCAATGTTTGGGGTGGCTGTGTCTTTTTGATTTTAATTTCCCTAAGCTATAGGACCATAAGTGGAAGTGCCCTAGGCTCTGTTGCTTTGTTTTTTAGATGTTTCAGGAAACACCATACACTTCTCCCTAGTGTCTGTTGGCAATTTACATCCCGCCCATCAGCATAACAAGGCTCCCAGTTCTCCATGGCCTGTCCTGCCTTTCTGGATTTTACACTTTTTTCAGATGGCCCTTTTGACCGGGGGGAAGTGAGACTTCATTGTAGTGCAGATTTCCTTTGCAAGCTTGCTTGGTTGGCCAAAAAGGGCGTATGCGTTTTTTCCTGAATATATTCAGGAAAAAACGCATACGCCCTTTTTGGCCAAGTGCATCATTGTGGACGTTCTGCCTCTTTTCCTATGCTTTCAATGCAATTCCAGTCTACCTCCTGAAATCGGTTTCCTGCAATTCTGCCCCGCTTTCAAGTCCTCTTGGCAGCCTTACTTCAGTATATTTTTGGACGATAGCTGTCATTTATAACTCTGCAGGTTTGTGAATTACAGTGCCCCTGAGCTCCTTTCTTCAACTCGCTTTCTTTTGAGCTGGCCGCAACACCGCAGGATGGCTTCAGGCCCTAATCTGGTTCCGGCACGGCACGCTGAGCCTTTGGTTAATTCCTCTTCCTCATGGGAAATGAGAGTTAAATTTGCCCGTCCAGACACCTCCAGCTAGTCTCTCATTGGTTCTCGCTATTCCTGTTCATCTTCCGCAGAAATTGCAAACTGGGCCAAACAGGAGGTTAAAGGGACTGACTCTCCAAGTCGGGAGGGTGTTAGTAAAGCGTCTGGAATGTTGCACCCGAGTACCAGGGTACGAAAACTGAGACATATTTGAACACGTCTCCCGATCACATGGTTGATCATACTCTAGGTTCCACATGCATGTTTTAGCTGAAGGAAGAATACCTTAAACCTGGGTAGTTGAAACCCGTGGAATGGGTACCATGCAATATGACTTCAAAGGGTCTTCATTTGCTCACCGAACCTCTCCAATCCTATCACTGCTGCGTTTATGCCCCTGTACACATGCTTGATTCTCTTTCGGAGACATAGCAATCCATAGGTTTTAAGATATTTACTAGTCAGGTACATTCTTAGGCATTTAATATGCGGTGTTGAGTCCATTTCGTTGAGCAAGGAGTAGCTCTTGTCTATTCCATATTTGGCTTAAGGAACTTTATCTGTGTTCATTTCAATCTCTGGTTTTATGCAGCACCCCAACTCACCTTTCCCCTTAAGCAAGCATAAGTTGGTTTTCTAAATTTGAGACCCTGTTCTGTTCTGTAAATCAGTTCCTGTGTAGCCAAGTTTACATTCCGTGTATTACTGATATCTTATGATGTTTCTTTTTCTGTGTGACTTATTTCAGTTAGAATCATCATACCTGAATCCACTCATTGTGCTGCTAAGGGCCTGATGACATAGATTTCATTGCTGAGTGATATTGCTTTGTAAGTAAATACCACAACTTCTTTATCCATTTTTCACTTTCTGCGATGTTGAACTTGTACTGTAAACGAGGTTCTTGTAAACAGAGGCGTCCCAAACTTTGGGGTGGCTGTGTCTTTTTGATTTTAATTTCTCTAAGCTATAGGACCATAAGTGGAAGTGCCCTAGGCTCTGTTGCTTTGTTTTTTAGATGTTTCAGGAAACACCATACACTTCTCCCGAGTGTCTGTTGGCAATTTACATCCCGCACATCAGCATAACAAGGCTCCCAGTTCTCCATGGCCTGTCCTGCCTTTCTGGATTTTACACTTTATTCAGATGGTCCTTTTGACCGGGGGGAAGTGAGACTTCATTGTAGTGCAGATTTCCTTTGCAAGTTTGCTTGGTTGGCCAAAAAGGGCGTATGCGTTCTTTCCTGAATATATTCAGGAAAAAACGCGTACGCCCTTTTTGGCCAAGTGCATCATTGTGGACGTTCTGCCTCTTTTCCTATGCTTTCAATGCAATTCCAGTCTACCTCCTGAAATCGGTTTCCTGCAATTCTGCCCCGCTTTCAAGTCCTCTTGGCAGCCTTACTTCAGTATATTTTTGGACGATAGCTGTCATTTATAACTCTGCAGGTTTGTGAATTACAGTGCCCCTGAGCTCCTTTCTTCAACTCGCTTTCTTTTGAGCTGGCCGCAACACCGCAGGATGGCTTCAGGCCCTAATCTGGTTCCGGCACGGCACGCTGAGCCTTTGGTTAATTCCTCTTCCTGGTGGGAAATGAGAGTTAAATTTGCCCGTCCAGACACCTCCAGCTAGTCTCTCATTGGTTCTCGCTATTCCTGTTCATCTTCCGCCGAATTTGCAAACTGGGCCAAACAGGAGGTTAAAGGGACTGACTCTCCAAGTCGGGAGGGTGTTAGTAAAGCGTCTGGAATGTTGCATCCGAGTTCCAGGGTACAAAAACTGAGACATATTTGAACACATTTCCCGATCACATGGTTGATCATATTCTAGGTTCCACATGCATGTTTTAGCTGAAGGAAGAATACCTTAAACCTGGGTAGTTGAAACCCGTGGAATGGGTACCATGCAATATGACTTCAAAGGGTCTTCATTTGCTCACCGAACCTCTCCAATCCTATCACTGCTGCGTTTATGCCCCTGTACACACGCTTGATTCTCTTTTGGAGACATAGCAATCCATAGGTTTTAAGATACTTACTAGTCAGGTACATTCTTAGGCGTTTAATATGCGGTGTTGAGTCCATTTCGTTGAGCAAGGAGTAGCTCTTGTCTATTCAATATTTGGCTTAAGGAACTTTATCTGTGCTCATTTCAATCTCTGGTTTTATGCAGCACCCCAACTCACCTTTCCCCTTAAGCAAGCATAAGTTGGTTTTCTAAATTTGAGACCCTGTTCTGTTCTGTAATTCAGTTCCTGTGTAGCCAAGTTTACATTCCGTGTATTACTGATATCTTATGATGTTTCTTTTTCTGTGTGACTTATTTCAGTTAGAATCATCATACCTGAATCCACTCATTGTGCTGCTAAGGGCCTGATGACATAGATTTCATTGCTGAGTGATATTGCTTTGTAAGTAAATACCACAACTTCTTTATCCATTTTTCACTTTCTGCGATGTTGAACTTGTACTGTAAACGAGGTTCTTGTAAACAGAGGCGTCCCAAACATTGGGGTGGCTGTGTCTTTTTGATTTTAATTTCCCTAAGCTATAGGACCATAAGTGGAAGTGCCCTAGGCTCTGTTGCTTTGTTTTTTAGATGTTTCAGGAAACACCATACACTTCTCCCGAGTGTCTGTTGGCAATTTACATCCCGCCCAATAACATAACAAGGCTCCCAGTTCTCCATGGCCTGTCCTGTCTTTCTGGATTTTACACTTTTTTCAGATGGCCCTTTTGACCGGGGGGAAGTGAGACTTCATTGTAGTGCAGATTTCCTTTGCAAGCTTGCTTGGTTGGCCAAAAAGGGCGTATGCGTTTTTTCCTGAATATATTCAGGAAAAAACGCATACGCCCTTTTTGGCCAAGTGCATCATTGTGGACGTTCTGCCTCTTTTCCTATGCTTTCAATGCAATTCCAGTCTGCCTCCTGAAATCTGTTTCCTGCAATTCTGCCCCGCTTTCAAGTCCTCTTGGCAGCCTTACTTCAGTATATTTTTGGACGATAGCTGTCATTTATAACTCTGCAGGTTTGTGAATTACAGTGCCCCTGAGCTCCTTTCTTCAACTCGCTTTCTTTTGAGCTGGCCGCAACACCGCAGGATGGCTTCAGGCCCTAATCTGGTTCCGGCACGGCACGCTGAGCCTTTGGTTAATTCCTCTTCCTGGTGGGAAATGAGAGTTAAATTTGCCCGTCCAGACACCTCCAGCTAGTCTCTCATTGGTTCTCGCTATTCCTGTTCATCTTCCGCAGAAATTGCAAACTGGGCCAAACAGGAGGTTAAAGGGACTGACTCTCCAAGTCGGGAGGGTGTTAGTAAAGCGTCTGGAATGTTGCACCCGAGTTCCAGGGTTCGAAAACTGAGACATATTTGAACACTTTTCCCGATCACATGGTTGATCATACTCTAGGTTCCACATGCATGTTTTAGCTGAAGGAAGAATACCTTAAACCTGGGTAGTTGAAACCCGTGGAATGGGTACCATGCAATATGACTTCAAAGGGTCTTCATTTGCTCACCGAACCTCTCCAATCCTATCACTGCTGCGTTTATGCCCCTGTACACACGCTTGATTCTCTTTCGGAGACATAGCAATCCATAGGTTTTAAGATACTTACTAGTCAGGTACATTCTTAGGCATTTAATATGCGGTGTTGAGTCCATTTCGTTGAGCAAGGAGTAGCTCTTGTCTATTCCATATTTGGCTTAAGGAACTTTATCTGTGCTCATTTCAATCTCTGGTTTTATGCAGCACCCCAACTCACCTTTCCCCTTAAGCAAGCATAAGTTGGTTTTCTAAATTTGAGACCCTGTTCTGTTCTGTAATTCAGTTCCTGTGTAGCCAAGTTTACATTCCGTGTATTACTGATATCTTATGATGTTTCTTTTTCTGTGTGACTTATTTCAGTTAGAATCATCATACCTGAATCCACTCATTGTGCTGCTAAGGGCCTGATGACATAGATTTCATTGCTGAGTGATATTGCTTTGTAAGTAAATACCACAACTTCTTTATCCATTTTTCACTTTCTGCGATGTTGAACTTGTACTGTAAACGAGGTTCTTGTAAACAGAGGCGTCCCAATGTTTGGGGTGGCTGTGTCTTTTTGATTTTAATTTCCCTAAGCTATAGGACCATAAGTGGAAGTGCCCTAGGCTCTGTTGCTTTGTTTTTTAGATGTTTCAGGAAACACCATACACTTCTCCCGAGTGTCTGTTGGCAATTTACATCCCGCCCAATAACATAACAAGGCTCCCAGTTCTCCATGGCCTGTCCTGTCTTTCTGGATTTTACACTTTTTTCAGATGGCCCTTTTGACCGGGGGGAAGTGAGACTTCATTGTAGTGCAGATTTCCTTTGCAAGCTTGCTTGGTTGGCCAAAAAGGGCGTATGCGTTTTTTCCTGAATATATTCAGGAAAAAACGCATACGCCCTTTTTGGCCAAGTGCATCATTGTGGACGTTCTGCCTCTTTTCCTATGCTTTCAATGCAATTCCAGTCTGCCTCCTGAAATCGGTTTCCTGCAATTCTGCACCGCTTTCAAGTCCTCTTGGCAGCCTTACTTCAGTATATTTTTGGACGATAGCTGTCATTTATAACTCTGCAGGTTTGTGAATTACAGTGCCCCTGAGCTCCTTTCTTCAACTCGCTTTCTTTTGAGCTGGCCGCAACACCGCAGGATGGCTTCAGGCCCTAATCTGGTTCCGGCACGGCACGCTGAGCCTTTGGTTAATTCCTCTTCCTGGTGGGAAATGAGAGTTAAATTTGCCCGTCCAGACACCTCCAGCTAGTCTCTCATTGGTTCTCGCTATTCCTGTTCATCTTCCGCAGAAATTGCAAACTGGGCCAAACAGGAGGTTAAAGGGACTGACTCTCCAAGTCGGGAGGGTGTTAGTAAAGCGTCTGGAATGTTGCACCCGAGTTCCAGGGTTCGAAAACTGAGACATATTTGAACACTTTTCCCGATCACATGGTTGATCATACTCTAGGTTCCACATGCATGTTTTAGCTGAAGGAAGAATACCTTAAACCTGGGTAGTTGAAACCCGTGGAATGGGTACCATGCAATATGACTTCAAAGGGTCTTCATTTGCTCACCGAACCTCTCCAATCCTATCACTGCTGCGTTTATGCCCCTGTACACACGCTTGATTCTCTTTCGGAGACATAGCAATCCATAGGTTTTAAGATACTTACTAGTCAGGTACATTCTTAGGCATTTAATATGCGGTGTTGAGTCCATTTCGTTGAGCAAGGAGTAGCTCTTGTCTATTCCATATTTGGCTTAAGGAACTTTATCTGTGCTCATTTCAATCTCTGGTTTTATGCAGCACCCCAACTCACCTTTCCCCTTAAGCAAGCATAAGTTGGTTTTCTAAATTTGAGACCCTGTTCTGTTCTGTAATTCAGTTCCTGTGTAGCCAAGTTTACATTCCGTGTATTACTGATATCTTATGATGTTTCTTTTTCTGTGTGACTTATTTCAGTTAGAATCATCATACCTGAATCCACTCATTGTGCTGCTAAGGGCCTGATGACATAGATTTCATTGCTGAGTGATATTGCTTTGTAAGTAAATACCACAACTTCTTTATCCATTTTTCACTTTCTGCGATGTTGAACTTGTACTGTAAACGAGGTTCTTGTAAACAGAGGCGTCCCAAACTTTGGGGTGGCTGTGTCTTTTTGATTTTAATTTCCCTAAGCTATAGGACCATAAGTGGAAGTGCCCTAGGCTCTGTTGCTTTGTTTTTTAGATGTTTCAGGAAACACCATACACTTCTCCCGAGTGTCTGTTGGCAATTTACATCCCGCCCATCAGCATAACAAGGCTCCCAGTTCTCCATGGCCTGTCCTGCCTTTCTGGATTTTACACTTTTTTCAGATGGCCCTTTTGACCGGGGGGAAGTGAGACTTCATTGTAGTGCAGATTTCCTTTGCAAGTTTGCTTGGTTGGCCAAAAAGGGCGTATGCGTTTTTTCCTGAATATATTCAGGAAAAAACGCGTACGCCCTTTTTGGCCAAGTGCATCATTGTGGACGTTCTGCCTCTTTTCCTATGCTTTCAATGCAATTCCAGTCTACCTCCTGAAATCGGTTTCCTGCAATTCTGCCCCGCTTTCAAGTCCTCTTGGCAGCCTTACTTCAGTATATTTTTGGACGATAGCTGTCATTTATAACTCTGCAGGTTTGTGAATTACAGTGCCCCTGAGCTCCTTTCTTCAACTCGCTTTCTTTTGAGCTGGCCGCAACACCGCAGGATGGCTTCAGGCCCTAATCTGGTTCCGGCACGGCACGCTGAGCCTTTGGTTAATTCCTCTTCCTGGTGGGAAATGAGAGTTAAATTTGCCCGTCCAGACACCTCCAGCTAGTCTCTCATTGGTTCTCGCTATTCCTGTTCATCTTCTGCCGAATTTGCAAACTGGGCCAAACAGGAGGTTAAAGGGACTGACTCTCCAAGTCGGGAGGGTGTTAGTAAAGCGTCTGGAATGTTGCACCCGAGTTCCAGGGTACGAAAACTGAGACATATTTGAACACATTTCCCGATCACATGGTTGATCATACTCTAGGTTCCACATGCATGTTTTAGCTGAAGGAAGAATACCTTAAACCTGGGTAGTTGAAACCCGTGGAATGGGTACCATGCAATATGACTTCAAAGGGTCTTCATTTGCTCACCGAACCTCTCCAATCCTATCACTGCTGCGTTTATGCCCCTGTACACACGCTTGATTCTCTTTTGGAGACATAGCAATCCATAGGTTTTAAGATACTTACTAGTCAGGTACATTCTTAGGCGTTTAATATGCGGTGTTGAGTCCATTTCGTTGAGCAAGGAGTAGCTCTTGTCTATTCCATATTTGGCTTAAGGAACTTTATCTGTGCTCATTTCAATCTCTGGTTTTATGCAGCACCCCAACTCACCTTTCCCCTTAAGCAAGCATAAGTTGGTTTTCTAAATTTGAGACCCTGTTCTGTTCTGTAATTCAGTTCCTGTGTAGCCAAGTTTACATTCCGTGTATTACTGATATCTTATGATGTTTCTTTTTCTGTGTGACTTATTTCAGTTAGAATCATCATACCTGAATCCACTCATTGTGCTGCTAAGGGCCTGATGACATAGATTTCATTGCTGAGTGATATTGCTTTGTAAGTAAATACCACAACTTCTTTATCCATTTTTCACTTTCTGCGATGTTGAACTTGTACTGTAAACGAGGTTCTTGTAAACAGAGGCGTCCCAAACTTTGGGGTGGCTGTGTCTTTTTGATTTTAATTTCCCTAAGCTATAGGACCATAAGTGGAAGTGCCCTAGGCTCTGTTGCTTTGTTTTTTAGATGTTTCAGGAAACACCATACACTTCTCCCGAGTGTCTGTTGGCAATTTACATCCCGCCCATCAGCATAACAAGGCTCCCAGTTCTCCATGGCCTGTCCTGCCTTTCTGGATTTTACACTTTTTTCAGATGGCCCTTTTGACCGGGGGGAAGTGAGACTTCATTGTAGTGCAGATTTCCTTTGCAAGCTTGCTTGGTTGGCCAAAAAGGGCGTATGCGTTTTTTCCTGAATATATTCAGGAAAAAACGCATACGCCCTTTTTGGCCAAGTGCATCATTGTGGACGTTCTGCCTCTTTTCCTATGCTTTCAATGCAATTCCAGTCTACCTCCTGAAATCGGTTTCCTGCAATTCTGCCCCGCTTTCAAGTCCTCTTGGCAGCCTTACTTCAGTATATTTTTGGACGATAGCTGTCATTTATAACTCTGCAGGTTTGTGAATTACAGTGCCCCTGAGCTCCTTTCTTCAACTCGCTTTCTTTTGAGCTGGCCGCAACACCGCAGGATGGCTTCAGGCCCTAATCTGGTTCCGGCACGGCACGCTGAGCCTTTGGTTAATTCCTCTTCCTGGTGGGAAATGAGAATTAAATTTGCCCGTCCAGACACCTCCAGCTAGTCTCTCATTGGTTCTCGCTATTCCTGTTCATCTTCCGCAGAAATTGCAAACTGGGCCAAACAGGAGGTTAAAGGGACTGACTCTCCAAGTCGGGAGGGTGTTAGTAAAGCGTCTGGAATGTTGCACCCGAGTACCAGGGTACGAAAACTGAGACATATTTGAACACGTCTCCCGATCACATGGTTGATCATACTCTAGGTTCCACATGCATGTTTTAGCTGAAGGAAGAATACCTTAAACCTGGGTAGTTGAAACCCGTGGAATGGGTACCATGCAATATGACTTCAAAGGGTCTTCATTTGCTCACCGAACCTCTCCAATCCTATCACTGCTGCGTTTATGCCCCTGTACACATGCTTGATTCTCTTTCGGAGACATAGCAATCCATAGGTTTTAAGATACTTACTAGTCAGGTACATTCTTAGGCATTTAATATGCGGTGTTGAGTCCATTTCGTTGAGCAAGGAGTAGCTCTTGTCTATTCCATATTTGGCTTAAGGAACTTTATCTGTGCTCATTTCAATCTCTGGTTTTATGCAGCACCCCAACTCACCTTTCCCCTTAAGCAAGCATAAGTTGGTTTTCTAAATTTGAGACCCTGTTCTGTTCTGTAATTCAGTTCCTGTGTAGCCAAGTTTACATTCCGTGTATTACTGATATCTTATGATGTTTCTTTTTCTGTGTGACTTATTTCAGTTAGAATCATCATACCTGAATCCACTCATTGTGCTGCTAAGGGCCTGATGACATAGATTTCATTGCTGAGTGATATTGCTTTGTAAGTAAATACCACAACTTCTTTATCCATTTTTCACTTTCTGCGATGTTGAACTTGTACTGTAAACGAGGTTCTTGTAAACAGAGGCGTCCCAAACATTGGGGTGGCTGTGTCTTTTTGATTTTAATTTCCCTAAGCTATAGGACCATAAGTGGAAGTGCCCTAGGCTCTGTTGCTTTGTTTTTTAGATGTTTCAGGAAACACCATACACTTCTCCCGAGTGTCTGTTGGCAATTTACATCCCGCCCAATAGCATAACAAGGCTCCCAGTTCTCCATGGCGTGTCCTGTCTTTCTGGATTTTACACTTTTTTCAGATGGCCCTTTTGACCGGGGGGAAGTGAGACTTCATTGTAGTGCAGATTTCCTTTGCAAGCTTGCTTGGTTGGCCAAAAAGGGCGTATGCGTTTTTTCCTGAATATATTCAGGAAAAAACGCATACGCCCTTTTTGGCCAAGTGCATCATTGTGGACGTTCTGCCTCTTTTCCTATGCTTTCAATGCAATTCCAGTCTGCCTCCTGAAATCGGTTTCCTGCAATTCTGCCCCGCTTTCAAGTCCTCTTGGCAGCCTTACTTCAGTATATTTTTGGACGATAGCTGTCATTTATAACTCTGCAGGTTTGTGAATTACAGTGCCCCTGAGCTCCTTTCTTCAACTCGCTTTCTTTTGAGCTGGCCGCAACACCGCAGGATGGCTTCAGGCCCTAATCTGGTTCCGGCACGGCACGCTGAGCCTTTGGTTAATTCCTCTTCCTGGTGGGAAATGAGAGTTAAATTTGCCCGTCCAGACACCTCCAGCTAGTCTCTCATTGGTTCTCGCTATTCCTGTTCATCTTCCGCAGAAATTGCAAACTGGGCCAAACAGGAGGTTAAAGGGACTGACTCTCCAAGTCGGGAGGGTGTTAGTAAAGCGTCTGGAATGTTGCACCCGAGTTCCAGGGTTCGAAAACTGAGACATATTTGAACACTTTTCCCGATCACATGGTTGATCATACTCTAGGTTCCACATGCATGTTTTAGCTGAAGGAAGAATACCTTAAACCTGGGTAGTTGAAACCCGTGGAATGGGTACCATGCAATATGACTTCAAAGGGTCTTCATTTGCTCACCGAACCTCTCCAATCCTATCACTGCTGCGTTTATGCCCCTGTACACATGCTTGATTCTCTTTCGGAGACATAGCAATCCATAGGTTTTAAGATACTTACTAGTCAGGTACATTCTTAGGCATTTAATATGCGGTGTTGAGTCCATTTCGTTGAGCAAGGAGTAGCTCTTGTCTATTCCATATTTGGCTTAAGGAACTTTATCTGTGCTCATTTCAATCTCTTGTTTTATGCAGCACCCCAACTCACCTTTCCCCTTAAGCAAGCATAAGTTGGTTTTCTAAATTTGAGACCCTGTTCTGTTCTGTAATTCAGTTCCTGTGGAGCCAAGTTTACATTCCGTGTATTACTGATATCTTATGATGTTTCTTTTTCTGTGTGACTTATTTCAGTTAGAATCATCATACCTGAATCCACTCATTGTGCTGCTAAGGGCCTGATGACATAGATTTCATTGCTGAGTGATATTGCTTTGTAAGTAAATACCACAACTTCTTTATCCATTTTTCACTTTCTGCGATGTTGAACTTGTACTGTAAACGAGGTTCTTGTAAACAGAGGCGTCCCAAACTTTGGGGTGGCTGTGTCTTTTTGATTTTAATTTCCCTAAGCTATAGGACCATAAGTGGAAGTGCCCTAGGCTCTGTTGCTTTGTTTTTTAGATGTTTCAGGAAACACCATACACTTCTCCCGAGTGTCTGTTGGCAATTTACATCCCGCCCATCAGCATAACAAGGCTCCCAGTTCTCCATGGCCTGTCCTGTCTTTCTGGATTTTACACTTTTTTCAGATGGCCCTTTTGACCGGGGGGAAGTGAGACTTCATTGTAGTGCAGATTTCCTTTGCAAGCTTGCTTGGTTGGCCAAAAAGGGCGTATGCGTTTTTTCCTGAATATATTCAGGAAAAAACGCATACGCCCTTTTTGGCCAAGTGCATCATTGTGGACGTTCTGCCTCTTTTCCTATGCTTTCAATGCAATTCCAGTCTACCTCCTGAAATCGGTTTCCTGCAATTCTGCCCCGCTTTCAAGTCCTCTTGGCAGCCTTACTTCAGTATATTTTTGGACGATAGCTGTCATTTATAACTCTGCAGGTTTGTGAATTACAGTGCCCCTGAGCTCCTTTCTTCAACTCGCTTTCTTTTGAGCTGGCCGCAACACCGCAGGATGGCTTCAGGCCCTAATCTGGTTCCGGCACGGCACGCTGAGCCTTTGGTTAATTCCTCTTCCTGGTGGGAAATGAGAGTTAAATTTGCCCGTCCAGACACCTCCAGCTAGTCTCTCATTGGTTCTCGCTATTCCTGTTCATCTTCCGCAGAAATTGCAAACTGGGCCAAACAGGAGGTTAAAGGGACTGACTCTCCAAGTCGGGAGGGTGTTAGTAAAGCGTCTGGAATGTTGCACCCGAGTACCAGGGTACGAAAACTGAGACATATTTGAACACGTCTCCCGATCACATGGTTGATCATACTCTAGGTTCCACATGCATGTTTTAGCTGAAGGAAGAATACCTTAAACCTGGGTAGTTGAAACCCGTGGAATGGGTACCATGCAATATGACTTCAAAGGGTCTTCATTTGCTCACCGAACCTCTCCAATCCTATCACTGCTGCGTTTATGCCCCTGTACACATGCTTGATTCTCTTTCGGAGACATAGCAATCCATAGGTTTTAAGATACTTACTAGTCAGGTACATTCTTAGGCATTTAATATGCGGTGTTGAGTCCATTTCGTTGAGCAAGGAGTAGCTCTTGTCTATTCCATATTTGGCTTAAGGAACTTTATCTGTGTTCATTTCAATCTCTGGTTTTATGCAGCACCCCAACTCACCTTTCCCCTTAAGCAAGCATAAGTTGGTTTTCTAAATTTGAGACCCTGTTCTGTTCTGTAATTCAGTTCCTGTGGAGCCAAGTTTACATTCCGTGTATTACTGATATCTTATGATGTTTCTTTTTCTGTGTGACTTATTTCAGTTAGAATCATCATACCTGAATCCACTCATTGTGCGGCTAAGGGCCTGATGACATAGATTTCATTGCTGAGTGATATTGCTTTGTAAGTAAATACCACAACTTCTTTATCCATTTTTCACTTTCTGCGATGTTGAACTTGTACTGTAAACGAGGTTCTTGTAAACAGAGGCGTCCCAAACTTTGGGGTGGCTGTGTCTTTTTGATTTTAATTTCCCTAAGCTATAGGACCATAAGTGGAAGTGCCCTAGGCTCTGTTGCTTTGTTTTTTAGATGTTTCAGGAAACACCATACACTTCTCCCGAGTGTCTGTTGGCAATTTACATCCCGCCCATCAGCATAACAAGGCTCCCAGTTCTCCATGGCCTGTCCTGTCTTTCTGGATTTTACACTTTTTTCAGATGGCCCTTTTGACCGGGGGGAAGTGAGACTTCATTGTAGTGCAGATTTCCTTTGCAAGCTTGCTTGGTTGGCCAAAAAGGGCGTATGCGTTTTTTCATGAATATATTCAGGAAAAAACGCATACGCCCTTTTTGGCCAAGTGCATCATTGTGGACGTTCTGCCTCTTTTCCTATGCTTTCAATGCAATTCCAGTCTACCTCCTGAAATCGGTTTCCTGCAATTCTGCCCCGCTTTCAAGTCCTCTTGGCAGCCTTACTTCAGTATATTTTTGGACGATAGCTGTCATTTATAACTCTGCAGGTTTGTGAATTACAGTGCCCCTGAGCTCCTTTCTTCAACTCGCTTTCTTTTGAGCTGGCCGCAACACCGCAGGATGGCTTCAGGCCCTAATCTGGTTCCGGCACGGCACGCTGAGCCTTTGGTTAATTCCTCTTCCTGGTGGGAAATGAGAGTTAAATTTGCCCGTCCAGACACCTCCAGCTAGTCTCTCATTGGTTCTCGCTATTCCTGTTCATCTTCCGCAGAAATTGCAAACTGGGCCAAACAGGAGGTTAAAGGGACTGACTCTCCAAGTCGGGAGGGTGTTAGTAAAGCGTCTGGAATGTTGCACCCGAGTACCAGGGTACGAAAACTGAGACATATTTGAACACGTCTCCCGATCACATGGTTGATCATACTCTAGGTTCCACATGCATGTTTTAGCTGAAGGAAGAATACCTTAAACCTGGGTAGTTGAAACCCGTGGAATGGGTACCATGCAATATGACTTCAAAGGGTCTTAATTTGCTCACCGAACCTCTCCAATCCTATCACTGCTGCGTTTATGCCCCTGTACACATGCTTGATTCTCTTTCGGAGACATAGCAATCCATAGGTTTTAAGATACTTACTAGTCAGGTACATTCTTAGGCATTTAATATGCGGTGTTGAGTCCATTTCGTTGAGCAAGGAGTAGCTCTTGTCTATTCCATATTTGGCTTAAGGAACTTTATCTGTGTTCATTTCAATCTCTGGTTTTATGCAGCACCCCAACTCACCTTTCCCCTTAAGCAAGCATAAGTTGATTTTCTAAATTTGAGACCCTGTTCTGTTCTGTAATTCAGTTCCTGTGGAGCCAAGTTTACATTCCGTGTATTACTGATATCTTATGATGTTTCTTTTTCTGTGTGACTTATTTCAGTTAGAATCATCATACCTGAATCCACTCATTGTGCTGCTAAGGGCCTGATGACATAGATTTCATTGCTGAGTGATATTGCTTTGTAAGTAAATACCACAACTTCTTTATCCATTTTTCACTTTCTGCGATGTTGAACTTGTACTGTAAACGAGGTTCTTGTAAACAGAGGCGTCCCAAACTTTGGGGTGGCTGTGTCTTTTTGATTTTAATTTCCCTAAGCTATAGGACCATAAGTGGAAGTGCCCTAGGCTCTGTTGCTTTGTTTTTTAGATGTTTCAGGAAACACCATACACTTCTCCCGAGTGTCTGTTGGCAATTTACATCCCGCCCATCAGCATAACAAGGCTCCCAGTTCTCCATGGCCTGTCCTGTCTTTCTGGATTTTACACTTTTTTCAGATGGCCCTTTTGACCGGGGGGAAGTGAGACTTCATTGTAGTGCAGATTTCCTTTGCAAGCTTGCTTGGTTGGCCAAAAAGGGCGTATGCGTTTTTTCCTGAATATATTCAGGAAAAAACGCATACGCCCTTTTTGGCCAAGTGCATCATTGTGGACGTTCTGCCTCTTTTCCTATGCTTTCAATGCAATTCCAGTCTACCTCCTGAAATCGGTTTCCTGCAATTCTGCCCCGCTTTCAAGTCCTCTTGGCAGCCTTACTTCAGTATATTTTTGGACGATAGCTGTCATTTATAACTCTGCAGGTTTGTGAATTACAGTGCCCCTGAGCTCCTTTCTTCAACTCGCTTTCTTTTGAGCTGGCCGCAACACCGCAGGATGGCTTCAGGCCCTAATCTGGTTCCGGCACAGCACGCTGAGCCTTTGGTTAATTCCTCTTCCTGGTGGGAAATGAGAGTTAAATTTGCCCGTCCAGACACCTCCAGCTAGTCTCTCATTGGTTCTCGCTATTCCTGTTCATCTTCCGCAGAAATTGCAAACTGGGCCAAACAGGAGGTTAAAGGGACTGACTCTCCAAGTCGGGAGGGTGTTAGTAAAGCGTCTGGAATGTTGCACCCGAGTACCAGGGTACGAAAACTGAGACATATTTGAACACGTCTCCCGATCACATGGTTGATCATACTCTAGGTTCCACATGCATGTTTTAGCTGAAGGAAGAATACCTTAAACCTGGGTAGTTGAAACCCGTGGAATGGGTACCATACAATATGACTTCAAAGGGTCTTCATTTGCTCACCGAACCTCTCCAATCCTATCACTGCTGCGTTTATGCCCCTGTACACATGCTTGATTCTTTTTCGGAGACATAGCAATCCATAGGTTTTAAGATACTTACTAGTCAGGTACATTCTTAGGCATTTAATATGCGGTGTTGAGTCCATTTCGTTGAGCAAGGAGTAGCTCTTGTCTATTCCATATTTGGCTTAAGGAACTTTATCTGTGCTCATTTCAATCTCTGGTTTTATGCAGCACCCCAACTCACCTTTCCCCTTAAGCAAGCATAAGTTGGTTTTCTAAATTTGAGACCCTGTTCTGTTCTGTAATTCAGTTCCTGTGGAGCCAAGTTTACATTCCGTGTATTACTGATATCTTATGATGTTTCTTTTTCTGTGTGACTTATTTCAGTTAGAATCATCATACCTGAATCCACTCATTGTGCTGCTAAGGGCCTGATGACATAGATTTCATTGCTGAGTGATATTGCTTTGTAAGTAAATACCACAACTTCTTTATCCATTTTTCACTTTCTGCGATGTTGAACTTGTACTGTAAACGAGGTTCTTGTAAACAGAGGCGTCCCAAACTTTGGGGTGGCTGTGTCTTTTTGATTTTAATTTCCCTAAGCTATAGGACCATAAGTGGAAGTGCCCTAGGCTCTGTTGCTTTGTTTTTTAGATGTTTCAGGAAACAGCATACACTTCTCCCGAGTGTCTGTTGGCAATTTACATCCCGCCCATCAGCATAACAAGGCTCCCAGTTCTCCATGGCCTGTCCTGCCTTTCTGGATTTTACACTTTTTTCAGATGGCCCTTTTGACCGGGGGGAAGTGAGACTTCATTGTAGTGCAGATTTCCTTTGCAAGCTTGCTTGGTTGGCCAAAAAGGGCGTATGCGTTTTTTCCTGAATATATTCAGGAAAAAACGCATACGCCCTTTTTGGCCAAGTGCATCATTGTGGACGTTCTGCCTCTTTTCCTATGCTTTCAATGCAATTCCAGTCTACCTCCTGAAATCGGTTTCCTGCAATTCTGCCCCGCTTTCAAGTCCTCTTGGCAGCCTTACTTCAGTATATTTTTGGACGATAGCTGTCATTTATAACTCTGCAGGTTTGTGAATTACAGTGCCCCTGAGCTCCTTTCTTCAACTCGCTTTCTTTTGAGCTGGCCACAACACCGCAGGATGGCTTCAGGCCCTAATCTGGTTCCGGCACGGCACGCTGAGCCTTTGGTTAATTCCTCTTCCTGGTGGGAAATGAGAGTTAAATTTGCCCGTCCAGACACCTCCAGCTAGTCTCTCATTGGTTCTCGCTATTCCTGTTCATCTTCCGCAGAAATTGCAAACTGGGCCAAACAGGAGGTTAAAGGGACTGACTCTCCAAGTCGGGAGGGTGTTAGTAAAGCGTCTGGAATGTTGCACCCGAGTACCAGGGTACGAAAACTGAGACATATTTGAACACGTCTCCCGATCACATGGTTGATCATACTCTAGGTTCCACATGCATGTTTTAGCTGAAGGAAGAATACCTTAAACCTGGGTAGTTGAAACCCGTGGAATGGGTACCATGCAATATGACTTCAAAGGGTCTTCATTTGCTCACCGAACCTCTCCAATCCTATCACTGCTGCGTTTATGCCCCTGTACACATTCTTGATTCTCTTTCGGAGACATAGCAATCCATAGGTTTTAAGATACTTACTAGTCAGGTACATTCTTAGGCATTTAATAAGCGGTGTTGAGTCCATTTCGTTGAGCAAGGAGTAGCTCTTGTCTATTCCATATTTGGCTTAAGGAACTTTATCTGTGCTCATTTCAATCTCTGGTTTTATGCAGCACCCCAACTCACCTTTACCCTTAAGCAAGCATAAGTTGGTTTTCTAAATTTGAGACCCTGTTCTGTTCTGTAATTCAGTTCCTGTGTAGCCAAGTTTACATTCCGTGTATTACTGATATCTTATGATGTTTCTTTTTCTGTGTGACTTATTTCAGTTAGAATCATCATACCTGAATCCACTCATTGTGCTGCTAAGGGCCTGATGACATAGATTTCATTGCTGAGTGATATTGCTTTGTAAGTAAATACCACAACTTCTTTATCCATTTTTCACTTTCTGCGATGTTGAACTTGTACTGTAAACGAGGTTCTTGTAAACAGAGGCGTCCCAAACTTTGGGGTGGCTGTGTCTTTTTGATTTTAATTTCCCTAAGCTATAGGACCATAAGTGGAAGTGCCCTAGGCTCTGTTGCTTTGTTTTTTAGATGTTTCAGGAAACACCATACACTTCTCCCGAGTGTCTGTTGGCAATTTACATCCCGCCCATCAGCATAACAAGGCTCCCAGTTCTCCATGGCCTGTCCTGCCTTTCTGGATTTTACACTTTTTTCAGATGGCCCTTTTGACCGGGGGGAAGTGAGACTTCATTGTAGTGCAGATTTCCTTTGCAAGCTTGCTTGGTTGGCCAAAAAGGGCGTATGCGTTTTTTCCTGAATATATTCAGGAAAAAACGCATACGCCCTTTTTGGCCAAGTGCATCATTGTGGACGTTCTGCCTCTTTTCCTATGCTTTCAATGCAATTCCAGTCTACCTCCTGAAATCGGTTTCCTGCAATTCTGCCCCGCTTTCAAGTCCTCTTGGCAGCCTTACTTCAGTATATTTTTGGACGATAGCTGTCATTTATAACTCTGCAGGTTTGTGAATTACAGTGCCCCTGAGCTCCTTTCTTCAACTCGCTTTCTTTTGAGCTGGCCGCAACACCGCAGGATGGCTTCAGGCCCTAATCTGGTTCCGGCACGGCACACTGAGCCTTTGGTTAATTCCTCTTCCTGGTGGGAAATGAGAGTTAAATTTGCCCGTCCAGACACCTCCAGCTAGTCTCTCATTGGTTCTCGCTATTCCTGTTCATCTTCCGCAGAAATTGCAAACTGGGCCAAACAGGAGGTTAAAGGGACTGACTCTCCAAGTCGGGAGGGTGTTAGTAAAGCGTCTGGAATGTTGCACCCGAGTACCAGGGTACGAAAACTGAGACATATTTGAACACGTCTCCCGATCACATGGTTGATCATACTCTAGGTTCCACATGCATGTTTTAGCTGAAGGAAGAATACCTTAAACCTGGGTAGTTGAAACCCGTGGAATGGGTACCATGCAATATGACTTCAAAGGGTCTTCATTTGCTCACCGAACCTCTCCAATCCTATCACTGCTGCGTTTATGCCCCTGTACACATGCTTGATTCTCTTTCGGAGACATAGCAATCCATAGGTTTTAAGATACTTACTAGTCAGGTACATTCTTAGGCATTTAATATGCGGTGTTGAGTCCATTTCGTTGAGCAAGGAGTAGCTCTTGTCTATTCCATATTTGGCTTAAGGAACTTTATCTGTGCTCATTTCAATCTCTGGTTTTATGCAGCACCCCAACTCACCTTTCCCCTTAAGCAAGCATAAGTTGGTTTTCTAAATTTGAGACCCTGTTCTGTTCTGTAATTCAGTTCCTGTGTAGCCAAGTTTACATTCCGTGTATTACTGATATCTTATGATGTTTCTTTTTCTGTGTGACTTATTTCAGTTAGAATCATCATACCTGAATCCACTCATTGTGCTGCTAAGGGCCTGATGACATAGATTTCATTGCTGAGTGATATTGCTTTGTAAGTAAATACCACAACTTCTTTATCCATTTTTCACTTTCTGCGATGTTGAACTTGTACTGTAAACGAGGTTCTTGTAAACAGAGGCGTCCCAATGTTTGGGGTGGCTGTGTCTTTTTGATTTTAATTTCCCTAAGCTATAGGACCATAAGTGGAAGTGCCCTAGGCTCTGTTGCTTTGTTTTTTAGATGTTTCAGGAAACACCATACACTTCTCCCTAGTGTCTGTTGGCAATTTACATCCCGCCCATCAGCATAACAAGGCTCCCAGTTCTCCATGGCCTGTCCTGCCTTTCTGGATTTTACACTTTTTTCAGATGGCCCTTTTGACCGGGGGGAAGTGAGACTTCATTGTAGTGCAGATTTCCTTTGCAAGCTTGCTTGGTTGGCCAAAAAGGGCGTATGCGTTTTTTCCTGAATATATTCAGGAAAAAACGCATACGCCCTTTTTGGCCAAGTGCATCATTGTGGACGTTCTGCCTCTTTTCCTATGCTTTCAATGCAATTCCAGTCTACCTCCTGAAATCGGTTTCCTGCAATTCTGCACCGCTTTCAAGTCCTCTTGGCAGCCTTACTTCAGTATATTTTTGGACGATAGCTGTCATTTATAACTCTGCAGGTTTGTGAATTACAGTGCCCCTGAGCTCCTTTCTTCAACTCGCTTTCTTTTGAGCTGGCCGCAACACCGCAGGATGGCTTCAGGCCCTAATCTGGTTCCGGCACGGCACGCTGAGCCTTTGGTTAATTCCTCTTCCTGGTGGGAAATGAGAGTTAAATTTGCCCGTCCAGACACCTCCAGCTAGTCTCTCATTGGTTCTCGCTATTCCTGTTCATCTTCCGCAGAAATTGCAAACTGGGCCAAACAGGAGGTTAAAGGGACTGACTCTCCAAGTCGGGAGGGTGTTAGTAAAGCGTCTGGAATGTTGCACCCGAGTACCAGGGTACGAAAACTGAGACATATTTGAACACGTCTCCCGATCACATGGTTGATCATACTCTAGGTTCCACATGCATGTTTTAGCTGAAGGAAGAATACCTTAAACCTGGGTAGTTGAAACCCGTGGAATGGGTACCATGCAATATGACTTCAAAGGGTCTTCATTTGCTCACCGAACCTCTCCAATCCTATCACTGCTGCGTTTATGCTCCTGTACACATGCTTGATTCTCTTTCGGAGACATAGCAATCCATAGGTTTTAAGATACTTACTAGTCAGGTACATTCTTAGGCATTTAATATGCGGTGTTGAGTCCATTTCGTTGAGCAAGGAGTAGCTCTTGTCTATTCCATATTTGGCTTAAGGAACTTTATCTGTGCTCATTTCAATCTCTGGTTTTATGCAGCACCCCAACTCACCTTTCCCCTTAAGCAAGCATAAGTTGGTTTTCTAAATTTGAGACCCTGTTCTGTTCTGTAATTCAGTTCCTGTGGAGCCAAGTTTACATTCCGTGTATTACTGATATCTTATGATGTTTCTTTTTCTGTGTGACTTATTTCAGTTAGAATCATCATACCTGAATCCACTCATTGTGCTGCTAAGGGCCTGATGACATAGATTTCATTGCTGAGTGATATTGCTTTGTAAGTAAATACCACAAATTCTTTATCCATTTTTCACTTTCTGCGATGTTGAACTTGTACTGTAAACGAGGTTCTTGTAAACAGAGGCGTCCCAATGTTTGGGGTGGCTGTGTCTTTTTGATTTTAATTTCCCTAAGCTATAGGACCATAAGTGGAAGTGCCCTAGGCTCTGTTGCTTTGTTTTTTAGATGTTTCAGGAAACACCATACACTTCTCCCTAGTGTCTGTTGGCAATTTACATCCCGCCCATCAGCATAACAAGGCTCCCAGTTCTCCATGGCCTGTCCTGCCTTTCTGGATTTTACACTTTTTTCAGATGGCCCTTTTGACCGGGGGGAAGTGAGACTTCATTGTAGTGCAGATTTCCTTTGCAAGCTTGCTTGGTTGGCCAAAAAGGGCGTATGCGTTTTTTCCTGAATGTATTCAGGAAAAAACGCATACGCCCTTTTTGGCCAAGTGCATCATTGTGGACGTTCTGCCTCTTTTCCTATGCTTTCAATGCAATTCCAGTCTACCTCCTGAAATCGGTTTCCTGCAATTCTGCCCCGCTTTCAAGTCCTCTTGGCAGCCTTACTTCAGTATATTTTTGGACGATAGCTGTCATTTATAACTCTGCAGGTTTGTGAATTACAGTGCCCCTGAGCTCCTTTCTTCAACTCGCTTTCTTTTGAGCTGGCCGCAACACCGCAGGATGGCTTCAGGCCCTAATCTGGTTCCGGCACGGCACGCTGAGCCTTTGGTTAATTCCTCTTCCTGGTGGGAAATGAGAGTTAAATTTGCCCGTCCAGACACCTCCAGCTAGTCTCTCATTGGTTCTCGCTATTCCTGTTCATCTTCCGCAGAAATTGCAAACTGGGCCAAACAGGAGGTTAAAGGGACTGACTCTCCAAGTCGGGAGGGTGTTAGTAAAGCGTCTGGAATGTTGCACCCGAGTACCAGGGTACGAAAACTGAGACATATTTGAACACGTCTCCCGATCACATGGTTGATCATACTCTAGGTTCCACATGCATGTTTTAGCTGAAGGAAGAATACCTTAAACCTGGGTAGTTGAAACCCGTGGAATGGGTACCATGCAATATGACTTCAAAGGGTCTTCATTTGCTCACCGAACCTCTCCAATCCTATCACTGCTGCGTTTATGCCCCTGTACACATGCTTGATTCTCTTTCGGAGACATAGCAATCCATAGGTTTTAAGATACTTACTAGTCAGGTACATTCTTAGGCATTTAATATGCGGTGTTGAGTCCATTTCGTTGAGCAAGGAGTAGCTCTTGTCTATTCCATATTTGGCTTAAGGAACTTTATCTGTGCTCATTTCAATCTCTGGTTTTATGCAGCACCCCAACTCACCTTTCCCCTTAAGCAAGCATAAGTTGGTTTTCTAAATTTGAGACCCTGTTCTGTTCTGTAATTCAGTTCCTGTGTAGCCAAGTTTACATTCCGTGTATTACTGATATCTTATGATGTTTCTTTTTCTGTGTGACTTATTTCAGTTAGAATCATCATACCTGAATCCACTCATTGTGCTGCTAAGGGCCTGATGACATAGATTTCATTGCTGAGTGATATTGCTTTGTAAGTAAATACCACAACTTCTTTATCCATTTTTCACTTTCTGCGATGTTGAACTTGTACTGTAAACGAGGTTCTTGTAAACAGAGGCGTCCCAAACTTTGGGGTGGCTGTGTCTTTTTGATTTTAATTTCCCTAAGCTATAGGACCATAAGTGGAAGTGCCCTAGGCTCTGTTGCTTTGTTTTTTAGATGTTTCAGGAAACACCATACACTTCTCCCGAGTGTCTGTTGGCAATTTACATCCCGCCCATCAGCATAACAAGGCTCCCAGTTCTCCATGGCCTGTCCTGCCTTTCTGGATTTTACACTTTTTTCAGATGGCCCTTTTGACCGGGGGGAAGTGAGACTTCATTGTAGTGCAGATTTCCTTTGCAAGCTTGCTTGGTTGGCCAAAAAGGGCGTATGCGTTTTTTCCTGAATATATTCAGGAAAAAACGCATACGCCCTTTTTGGCCAAGTGCATCATTGTGGACGTTCTGCCTCTTTTCCTATGCTTTCAATGCAATTCCAGTCTACCTCCTGAAATCGGTTTCCTGCAATTCTGCCCCGCTTTCAAGTCCTCTTGGCAGCCTTACTTCAGTATATTTTTGGACGATAGCTGTCATTTATAACTCTGCAGGTTTGTGAATTACAGTGCCCCTGAGCTCCTTTCTTCAACTCGCTTTCTTTTGAGCTGGCCGCAACACCGCAGGATGGCTTCAGGCCCTAATCTGGTTCCGGCACGGCACGCTGAGCCTTTGGTTAATTCCTATTCCTGGTGGGAAATGAGAGTTAAATTTGCCCGTCCAGACACCTCCAGCTAGTCTCTCATTGGTTCTCGCTATTCCTGTTCATCTTCCGCAGAAATTGCAAACTGGGCCAAACAGGAGGTTAAAGGGACTGACTCTCCAAGTCGGGAGGGTGTTAGTAAAGCGTCTGGAATGTTGCACCCGAGTACCAGGGTACGAAAACTGAGACATATTTGAACACGTCTCCCGATCACATGGTTGATCATACTCTAGGTTCCACATGCATGTTTTAGCTGAAGGAAGAATACCTTAAACCTGGGTAGTTGAAACCCGTGGAATGGGTACCATGCAATATGACTTCAAAGGGTCTTCATTTGCTCACCGAACCTCTCCAATCCTATCACTGCTGCGTTTATGCCCCTGTACACATGCTTGATTCTCTTTCGGAGACATAGCAATCCATAGGTTTTAAGATACTTACTAGTCAGGTACATTCTTAGGCATTTAATATGCGGTGTTGAGTCCATTTCGTTGAGCAAGAGGTAGCTCTTGTCTATTCCATATTTGGCTTAAGGAACTTTATCTGTGCTCATTTCAATCTCTGGTTTTATGCATCACCCCAACTCACCTTTACCCTTAAGCAAGCATAAGTTGGTTTTCTAAATTTGAGACCCTGTTCTGTTCTGTAATTCAGTTCCTGTGTAGCCAAGTTTACATTCCGTGTATTACTGATATCTTATGATGTTTCTTTTTCTGTGTGACTTATTTCAGTTAGAATCATCATACCTGAATCCACTCATTGTGCTGCTAAGGGCCTGATGACATAGATTTCATTGCTGAGTGATATTGCTTTGTAAGTAAATACCACAACTTCTTTATCCATTTTTCACTTTCTGCGATGTTGAACTTGTACTGTAAACGAGGTTCTTGTAAACAGAGGCGTCCCAAACTTTGGGGTGGCTGTGTCTTTTTGATTTTAATTTCCCTAAGCTATAGGACCATAAGTGGAAGTGCCCTAGGCTCTGTTGCTTTGTTTTTTAGATGTTTCAGGAAACACCATACACTTCTCCCGAGTGTCTGTTGGCAATTTACATCCCGCCCATCAGCATAACAAGGCTCCCAGTTCTCCATGGCCTGTCCTGCCTTTCTGGATTTTACACTTTTTTCAGATGGCCCTTTTGACCGGGGGGAAGTGAGACTTCATTGTAGTGCAGATTTCCTTTGCAAGCTTGCTTGGTTGGCCAAAAAGGGCGTATGCGTTTTTTCCTGAATATATTCAGGAAAAAATGCATACGCCCTTTTTGGCCAAGTGCATCATTGTGGACGTTCTGCCTCTTTTCCTATGCTTTCAATGCAATTCCAGTCTACCTCCTGAAATCGGTTTCCTGCAATTCTGCCCCGCTTTCAAGTCCTCTTGGCAGCCTTACTTCAGTATATTTTTGGACGATAGCTGTCATTTATAACTCTGCAGGTTTGTGAATTACAGTGCCCCTGAGCTCCTTTCTTCAACTCGCTTTCTTTTGAGCTGGCCGCAACACCGCAGGATGGCTTCAGGCCCTAATCTGGTTCTGGCACGGCACGCTGAGCCTTTGGTTAATTCCTCTTCCTGGTGGGAAATGAGAGTTAAATTTGCCCGTCCAGACACCTCCAGCTAGTCTCTCATTGGTTCTCGCTATTCCTGTTCATCTTCCGCAGAAATTGCAAACTGGGCCAAACAGGAGGTTAAAGGGACTGACTCTCCAAGTCGGGAGGGTGTTAGTAAAGCGTCTGGAATGTTGCACCCGAGTACCAGGGTACGAAAACTGAGACATATTTGAACACGTCTCCCAATCACATGGTTGATCATACTCTAGGTTCCACATGCATGTTTTAGCTGAAGGAAGAATACCTTAAACCTGGGTAGTTGAAACCCGTGGAATGGGTACCATGCAATATGACTTCAAAGGGTCTTCATTTGCTCACCGAACCTCTCCAATCCTATCACTGCTGCGTTTATGCCCCTGTACACATGCTTGATTCTCTTTCGGAGACATAGCAATCCATAGGTTTTAAGATACTTACTAGTCAGGTACATTCTTAGGCATTTAATATGCGGTGTTGAGTCCATTTCGTTGAGCAAGGAGTAGCTCTTGTCTATTCCATATTTGGCTTAAGGAACTTTATCTGTGCTCATTTCAATCTCTGGTTTTATGCAGCACCCCAACTCACCTTTACCCTTAAGCAAGCATAAGTTGGTTTTCTAAATTTGAGACCCTGTTCTGTTCTGTAATTCAGTTCCTGTGTAGCCAAGTTTACATTCCGTGTATTACTGATATCTTATGATGTTTCTTTTTCTGTGTGACTTATTTCAGTTAGAATCATCATACCTGAATCCACTCATTGTGCTGCTAAGGGCCTGATGACATAGATTTCATTGCTGAGTGATATTGCTTTGTAAGTAAATACCACAACTTCTTTATCCATTTTTCACTTTCTGCGATGTTGAACTTGTACTGTAAACGAGGTTCTTGTAAACAGAGGCGTCCCAAACTTTGGGGTGGCTGTGTCTTTTTGATTTTAATTTCCCTAAGCTATAGGACCATAAGTGGAAGTGCCCTAGGCTCTGTTGCTTTGTTTTTTAGATGTTTCAGGAAACACCATACACTTCTCCCGAGTGTCTGTTGGCAATTTACATCCCGCCCATCAGCATAACAAGGCTCCCAGTTCTCCATGGCCTGTCCTGCCTTTCTGGATTTTACACTTTTTTCAGATGGCCCTTTTGACCGGGGGGAAGTGAGACTTCATTGTAGTGCAGATTTCCTTTGCAAGCTTGCTTGGTTGGCCAAAAAGGGCGTATGCGTTTTTTCCTGAATATATTCAGGAAAAAACGCATACGCCCTTTTTGGCCAAGTGCATCATTGTGGACGTTCTGCCTCTTTTCCTATGCTTTCAATGCAATTCCAGTCTACCTCCTGAAATCGGTTTCCTGCAATTCTGCCCCGCTTTCAAGTCCTCTTGGCAGCCTTACTTCAGTATATTTTTGGACGATAGCTGTCATTTATAACTCTGCAGGTTTGTGAATTACAGTGCCCCTGAGCTCCTTTCTTCAACTCGCTTTCTTTTGAGCTGGCCGCAACACCGAAGGATGGATTCAGGCCCTAATCTGGTTCCGGCACGGCACGCTGAGCCTTTGGTTAATTCCTCTTCCTGGTGGGAAATGAGAGTTAAATTTGCCCGTCCAGACACCTCCAGCTAGTCTCTCCTTGGTTCTCGCTATTCCTGTTCATCTTCCGCAGAAATTGCAAACTGGGCCAAACAGGAGGTTAAAGGGACTGACTCTCCAAGTCGGGAGGGTGTTAGTAAAGCGTCTGGAATGTTGCACCCGAGTACCAGGGTACGAAAACTGAGACATATTTGAACACATTTCCCGATCACATGGTTGATCATACTCTAGGTTCCACATGCATGTTTTAGCTGAAGGAAGAATACCTTAAACCTGGGTAGTTGAAACCCGTGGAATGGGTACCATGCAATATGACTTCAAAGGGTCTTCATTTGCTCACCGAACCTCTCCAATCCTATCACTGCTGCGTTTATGCCCCTGTACACATGCTTGATTCTCTTTCGGAGACATAGCAATCCATAGGTTTTAAGATACTTACTAGTCAGGTACATTCTTAGGCTTTTAATATGCGGTGTTGAGTCCATTTCGTTGAGCAAGGAGTAGCTCTTGTCTATTCCATATTTGGCTTAAGGAACTTTATCTGTGCTCATTTCAATCTCTGGTTTTATGCAGCACCCCAACTCACCTTTACCCTTAAGCAAGCATAAGTTGGTTTTCTAAATTTGAGACCCTGTTCTGTTCTGTAATTCAGTTCCTGTGTAGCCAAGTTTACATTCCGTGTATTACTGATATCTTATGATGTTTCTTTTTCTGTGTGACTTATTTCAGTTAGAATCATCATACCTGAATCCACTCATTGTGCTGCTAAGGGCCTGATGACATAGATTTCATTGCTGAGTGATATTGCTTTGTAAGTAAATACCACAACTTCTTTATCCATTTTTCACTTTCTGCGATGTTGAACTTGTACTGTAAACGAGGTTCTTGTAAACAGAGGCGTCCCAAACTTTGGGGTGGCTGTGTCTTTTTGATTTTAATTTCCCTAAGCTATAGGACCATAAGTGGAAGTGCCCTAGGCTCTGTTGCTTTGTTTTTTAGATGTTTCAGGAAACACCATACACTTCTCCCGAGTGTCTGTTGGCAATTTACATCCCGCCCATCAGCATAACAAGGCTCCCAGTTCTCCATGGCCTGTCCTGCCTTTCTGGATTTTACACTTTTTTCAGATGGCCCTTTTGACCGGGGGCAAGTGAGACTTCATTGTAGTGCAGATTTCCTTTGCAAGCTTGCTTGGTTGGCCAAAAAGGGCGTATGCGTTTTTTCCTGAATATATTCAGGAAAAAATGCATACGCCCTTTTTGGCCAAGTGGATCATTGTGGACGTTCTGCCTCTTTTCCTATGCTTTCAATGCAATTCCAGTCTACCTCCTGAAATCGGTTTCCTGCAATTCTGCCCCACTTTCAACTCCTCTTGGCAGCCTTACTTCAGTATATTTTTGGACGATAGCTGTCATTTATAACTCTGCAGGTTTGTGAATTACAGTGCCCCTGAGCTCCTTTCTTCAACTCGCTTTCTTTTGAGCTGGCCGCAACACCGCAGGATGGCTTCAGGCCCTAATCTGGTTCCGGCACGGCATGCTGAGCCTTTGGTTAATTCCTCTTCCTGGTGGGAAATGAGAGTTAAATTTGCCCGTCCAGACACCTCCAGCTAGTCTCTCATTGGTTCTCGCTATTCCTGTTCATCTTCCGCAGAAATTGCAAACTGGGCCAAACAGGAGGTTAAAGGGACTGACTCTCCAAGTCGGGAGGGTGTTAGTAAAGCGTATGGAATGTTGCACCCGAGTACCAGGGTACGAAAACTGAGACATATTTGAACACGTCTCCCGATCACATGGTTGATCATACTCTAGGTTCCACATGCATGTTTTAGCTGAAGGAAGAATACCTTAAACCTGGGTAGTTGAAACCCGTGGAATGGGTACCATGCAATATGACTTCAAAGGGTCTTCATTTGCTCACCGAACCTCTCCAATCCTATCACTGCTGCGTTTATGCCCCTGTACACATGCTTGATTCTCTTTCGGAGACATAGCAATCCATAGGTTTTAAGATACTTACTAGTCAGGTACATTCTTAGGCATTTAATATGCGGTGTTGAGTCTATTTCGTTGAGCAAGGAGTAGCTCTTGTCTATTCCATATTTGGCTTAAGGAACTTTATCTGTGCTCATTTCAATCTCTGGTTTTATGCAGCACCCCAACTCACCTTTACCCTTAAGCAAGCATAAGTTGGTTTTCTAAATTTGAGACCCTGTTCTGTTCTGTAATTCAGTTCCTGTGTAGCCAAGTTTACATTCCGTGTATTACTGATATCTTATGATGTTTCTTTTTCTGTGTGACTTATTTCAGTTAGAATCATCATACCTGAATCCACTCATTGTGCTGCTAAGGGCTTGATGACATAGATTTCATTGCTGAGTGATATTGCTTTGTAAGTAAATACCACAACTTCTTTATCCATTTTTCACTTTCTGCGATGTTGAACTTGTACTGTAAACGAGGTTCTTGTAAACAGAGGCGTCCCAATGTTTGGGGTGGCTGTGTCTTTTTGATTTTAATTTCCCTAAGCTATAGGACCATAAGTGGAAGTGCCCTAGGCTCTGTTGCTTTGTTTTTTAGATGTTTCAGGAAACACCATACACTTCTCCCGAGTGTCTGTTGGCAATTTACATCCCGCCCATCAGCATAACAAGGCTCTCAGTTCTCCATGGCCTGTCCTGCCTTTCTGGATTTTACACTTTTTTCAGATGGCCCTTTTGACCGGGGGGAAGTGAGACTTCATTGTAGTGCAGATTTCCTTTGCAAGCTTGCTTGGTTGGCCAAAAAGGGCGTATACGTTTTTTCCTGAATATATTCAGGAAAAAACGCATACGCCCTTTTTGGCCAAGTGCATCATTGTGGACGTTCTGCCTCTTTTCCTATGCTTTCAATGCAATTCCAGTCTACCTCCTGAAATCGGTTTCCTGCAATTCTGCCCCGCTTTCAAGTCCTCTTGGCAGCCTTACTTCAGTATATTTTTGGACGATAGCTGTCATTTATAACTCTGCAGGTTTGTGAATTACAGTGCCCCTGAGCTCCTTTCTTCAACTCGCTTTCTTTTGAGCTGGCCGCAACACCGCAGGATGGCTTCAGGCCCTAATCTGGTTCCGGCACGGCACGCTGAGCCTTTGGTTAATTCCTCTTCCTGGTGGGAAATGAGAGTTAAATTTGCCCGTCCAGACACCTCCAGCTAGTCTCTCATTGGTTCTCGCTATTCCTGTTCATCTTCCGCAGAAATTGCAAACTGGGCCAAACAGGAGGTTAAAGGGACTGACTCTCCAAGTCGGGAGGGTGTTAGTAAAGCGTCTGGAATGTTGCACCCGAGTACCAGGGTACGAAAACTGAGACATATGTGAACACGTCTCCCGATCACATGGTTGATCATACTCTAGGTTCCACATGCATGTTTTAGCTGAAGGAAGAATACCTTAAACCTGGGTAGTTGAAACCCGTGGAATGGGTACCATGCAATATGACTTCAAAGGGTCTTCATTTGCTCACCGAACCTCTCCAATCCTATCACTGCTGCGTTTATGCCCCTGTATACATGCTTGATTCTCTTTCGGAGACATAGCAATCCATAGGTTTTAAGATACTTACTAGTCAGGTACATTCTTAGGCATTTAATATGCGGTGTTGAGTCCATTTCGTTGAGCAAGGAGTAGCTCTTGTCTATTCCATATTTGGCTTAAGGAACTTTATCTGTGCTCATTTCAATCTCTGGTTTTATGCAGCACCCCAACTCACCTTTACCCTTAAGCAAGCATAAGTTGGTTTTCTAAATTTGAGACCCTGTTCTGTTCTGTAATTCAGTTCCTGTGTAGCCAAGTTTACATTCCGTGTATTACTGATATCTTATGATGTTTCTTTTTCTGTGTGACTTATTTCAGTTAGAATCATCATACCTGAATCCACTCATTGTGCTGCTAAGGGCCTGATGACATAGATTTCATTGCTGAGTGATATTGCTTTGTAAGTAAATACCACAACTTCTTTATCCATTTTTCACTTTCTGCGATGTTGAACTTGTACTGTAAACGAGGTTCTTGTAAACAGAGGCGTCCCAAACTTTGGGGTGGCTGTGTCTTTTTGATTTTAATTTCCCTAAGCTATAGGACCATAAGTGGAAGTGCCCTAGGCTCTGTTGCTTTGTTTTTTAGATGTTTCAGGAAACACCATACACTTCTCCCGAGTGTCTGTTGGCAATTTACATCCCGCCCATCAGCATAACAAGGCTCCCAGTTCTCCATGGCCTGTCCTGCCTTTCTGGATTTTACACTTTTTTCAGATGGCCCTTTTGACCGGGGGGAAGTGAGACTTCATTGTAGTGCAGATTTCCTTTGCAAGCTTGCTTGGTTGACCAAAAAGGGCGTATGCGTTTTTTCCTGAATATATTCAGGAAAAAACGCATACGCCCTATTTGGCCAAGTGCATCATTGTGGACGTTCTGCCTCTTTTCCTATGCTTTCAATGCAATTCCAGTCTACCTCCTGAAATCGGTTTCCTGCAATTCTGCCCCGCTTTCAAGTCCTCTTGGCAGCCTTACTTCAGTATATTTTTGGACGATAGCTGTCATTTATAACTCTGCAGGTTTGTGAATTACAGTGCCCCTGAGCTCCTTTCTTCAACTCGCTTTCTTTTGAGCTGGCCGCAACACCGCAGGATGGCTTCAGGCCCTAATCTGGTTCCGGCACGGCATGCTGAGCCTTTGGTTATTTCCTCTTCCTGGTGGGAAATGAGAGTTAAATTTGCCCGTCCAGACACCTCCAGCTAGTCTCTCATTGGTTCTCGCTATTCCTGTTCATCTTCCGCAGAAATTGCAAACTGGGCCAAACAGGAGCTTAAAGGTGCTGACTCTCCAAGTGCGGAGAGTGTTAGTAAAGCGTCTGGAATGTTGCACCCGAGTACCAGGGGAGGAAAACTGAGACATATTTGAACATGTCTCCCGTTCACACGGTTGATCATACTCTGGGTTCCACATGCATGTTTTAGCTGAAGGAAGAATACCTTAAACCTGGAAAGTTGAGACCCGTGGAATGGGTACCATGCAATATGTGTTCAAAGGGTCTTCATTTGCTCACTGAACCTCTCCAATCCTATCACTGCTGCGTTTATGCCCCTGTACACATGCTTGATTCTCTTTTGGAGACATAGCAATCCATAGGTTTTAAGATACTTACTAGTCAGGTACATTCTTAGACGTTTAATATGGGGTTTTGAGTCCATTTCATTGAGCAAGGAGTAGCTCTTGCTATTCCATATTTGGCTTAAGGAACTTTATCTGTGCTCATTTCAATCTCTGGTTTTATGCAGCACCCCAACTCACCTTTCCCCTTAAGCAAGCATAAGTTGGTTTTCTAATTTTGAGACCCTGTTCTGTTCTGTAATTCAGTTCCTGTGTAGCCAAGTTTACATTCCGTGTATTACTGATATCTTATGATGTTTCTTTTTCTGTGTGACTTATTTCAGTTAGAATCATCATACCTGAATCCACTCATTGTGCTGCTAAGGGCCTGATGACATAGATTTCATTGCTGAGTGATATTGCTTTGTAAGTAAATATCACAACTTCTTTATCCATTTTTCACTTTCTGCGATGTTGAACTTGTACTGTAAACGAGGTTCTTGTAAACAGAGGCGTCCCAATGTTTGGGGTGGCTGTGTCTTTTTGATTTTAATTTCCCTAAACTATAGGACCATAAGTGGAAGTGCCCTAGGCTCTGTTGCTTTGTTTTTTAGATGTTTCAGGAAACAGCATACACTTCTCCCGAGTGTCTGTTGGCAATTTACATCCCGCCCATCAGCATAACAAGGCTCCCAGTTCTCCATGGCCTGTCCTGCCTTTCTGGATTTTACACTTTTTTCAGATGGCCCTTTTGACCGGGGGGAAGTGAGACTTCATTGTAGTGCAGATTTCCTTTGCAAGCTTGCTTGGTTGACCAAAAAGGGCGTATGCGTTTTTTCCTGAATATATTCAGGAAAAAACGCATACGCCCTTTTTGGCCAAGTGCATCATTGTGGACGTTCTGCCTCTTTTCCTATGCTTTCAATGCAATTCCAGTCTACCTCCTGAAATCGGTTTCCTGCAATTCTGCCCCGCTTTCAAGTCCTCTTGGCAGCCTTACTTCAGTATATTTTTGGACGATAGCTGTCATTTATAACTCTGCAGGTTTGTGAATTACAGTGCCCCTGAGCTCCTTTCTTCAACTCGCTTTCTTTTGAGCTGGCCGCAACACCGCAGGATGGCTTCAGGCCCTAATCTGGTTCCGGCACGGCACGCTGAGCCTTTGGTTAATTCCTCTTCCTGGTGGGAAATGAGAGTTAAATTTGCCCGTCCAGACACCTCCAGCTAGTCTCTCATTGGTTCTCACTATTCCTGTTCATCTTCCGCAGAAATTGCAAACTGGGCCAAACAGGAGGTTAAAGGGACTGACTCTCCAAGTCGGGAGGGTGTTAGTAAAGCGTCTGGAATGTTGCACCCGAGTACCAGGGTACGAAAACTGAGACATATTTGAACACGTCTCCCGATCACATGGTTGATCATACTCTAGGTTCCACATGCATGTTTTACCTGAAGGAAGAATACCTTAAAACTGGGTAGTTGAAACCCGTGGAATGGGTACCATGCAATATGACTTCAAAGGGTCTTCATTTGCTCACCGAACCTCTCCAATCCTATCACTGCTGCGTTTATGCCCCTGTACACATGCTTGATTCTCTTTCGGAGACATAGCAATCCATAGGTTTTAAGATACTGACTAGTCAGGTACATTCTTAGGCGTTTAATATGCGGTGTTGAGTCCATTTCGTTGAGCAAGGAGTAGCTCTTGTCTATTCCATATTTGGCTTAAGGAACTTTATCTGTGCTCATTTCAATCTCTGGTTTTATGCAGCACCCCAACTCACCTTTACCCTTAAGCAAGCATAAGTTGGTTTTCTAAATTTGAGACCCTGTTCTGTTCTGTAATTCAGTTCCTGTGGAGCCAAGTTTACATTCCGTGTATTACTGATATCTTATGATGTTTCTTTTTCTGTGTGACTTATTTCAGTTAGAATCATCATACCTGAATCCACTCATTGTGCTGCTAAGGGCCTGATGACATAGATTTCATTGCTGAGTGATATTGCTTTGTAAGTAAATACCACAACTTCTTTATCCATTTTTCACTTTCTGCGATGTTGAACTTGTACTGTAAACGAGGTTCTTGTAAACAGAGGCGTCCCAAACTTTGGGGTGGCTGTGTCTTTTTGATTTTAATTTCCCTAAGCTATAGGACCATAAGTGGAAGTGCCCTAGGCTCTGTTGCTTTGTTTTTTAGATGTTTCAGGAAACACCATACACTTCTCCCGAGTGTCTGTTGGCAATTTACATCCCGCCCATCAGCATAACAAGGCTCCCAGTTCTCCATGGCCTGTCCTGCCTTTCTGGATTTTACACTTTTTTCAGATGGCCCTTTTGACCGGGGGCAAGTGAGACTTCATTGTAGTGCAGATTTCCTTTGCAAGCTTGCTTGGTTGGCCAAAAAGGGCGTATGCGTTTTTTCCTGAATATATTCAGGAAAAAATGCATACGCCCTTTTTGGCCAAGTGGATCATTGTGGACGTTCTGCCTCTTTTCCTATGCTTTCAATGCAATTCCAGTCTACCTCCTGAAATCGGTTTCCTGCAATTCTGCCCCACTTTCAACTCCTCTTGGCAGCCTTACTTCAGTATATTTTTGGACGATAGCTGTCATTTATAACTCTGCAGGTTTGTGAATTACAGTGCCCCTGAGCTCCTTTCTTCAACTCGCTTTCTTTTGAGCTGGCCGCAACACCGCAGGATGGCTTCAGGCCCTAATCTGGTTCCGGCACGGCATGCTGAGCCTTTGGTTAATTCCTCTTCCTGGTGGGAAATGAGAGTTAAATTTGCCCGTCCAGACACCTCCAGCTAGTCTCTCATTGGTTCTCGCTATTCCTGTTCATCTTCCGCAGAAATTGCAAACTGGGCCAAACAGGAGGTTAAAGGGACTGACTCTCCAAGTCGGGAGGGTGTTAGTAAAGCGTATGGAATGTTGCACCCGAGTACCAGGGTACGAAAACTGAGACATATTTGAACACGTCTCCCGATCACATGGTTGATCATACTCTAGGTTCCACATGCATGTTTTAGCTGAAGGAAGAATACCTTAAACCTGGGTAGTTGAAACCCGTGGAATGGGTACCATGCAATATGACTTCAAAGGGTCTTCATTTGCTCACCGAACCTCTCCAATCCTATCACTGCTGCGTTTATGCCCCTGTACACATGCTTGATTCTCTTTC
This sequence comes from Pseudorca crassidens, assembly GCF_039906515.1. Classification (NCBI taxonomy): domain Eukaryota; kingdom Metazoa; phylum Chordata; class Mammalia; order Artiodactyla; family Delphinidae; genus Pseudorca; species Pseudorca crassidens. Next base: position 896,585 of record NW_027136311.1, read on the forward strand.
GGAGACATAGCAATCCATAGGTTTTAAGATACTTACTAGTCAGGTACATTCTTAGGCATTTAATATGCGGTGTTGAGTCTATTTCGTTGAGCAAGGAGTAGCTCTTGTCTATTCCATATTTGGCTTAAGGAACTTTATCTGTGCTCATTTCAATCTCTGGTTTTATGCAGCACCCCAACTCACCTTTACCCTTAAGCAAGCATAAGTTGGTTTTCTAAATTTGAGACCCTGTTCTGTTCTGTAATTCAGTTCCTGTGTAGCCAAGTTTACATTCCGTGTATTACTGATATCTTATGATGTTTCTTTTTCTGTGTGACTTATTTCAGTTAGAATCATCATACCTGAATCCACTCATTGTGCTGCTAAGGGCTTGATGACATAGATTTCATTGCTGAGTGATATTGCTTTGTAAGTAAATACCACAACTTCTTTATCCATTTTTCACTTTCTGCGATGTTGAACTTGTACTGTAAACGAGGTTCTTGTAAACAGAGGCGTCCCAATGTTTGGGGTGGCTGTGTCTTTTTGATTTTAATTTCCCTAAGCTATAGGACCATAAGTGGAAGTGCCCTAGGCTCTGTTGCTTTGTTTTTTAGATGTTTCAGGAAACACCATACACTTCTCCCGAGTGTCTGTTGGCAATTTACATCCCGCCCATCAGCATAACAAGGCTCTCAGTTCTCCATGGCCTGTCCTGCCTTTCTGGATTTTACACTTTTTTCAGATGGCCCTTTTGACCGGGGGGAAGTGAGACTTCATTGTAGTGCAGATTTCCTTTGCAAGCTTGCTTGGTTGGCCAAAAAGGGCGTATACGTTTTTTCCTGAATATATTCAGGAAAAAACGCATACGCCCTTTTTGGCCAAGTGCATCATTGTGGACGTTCTGCCTCTTTTCCTATGCTTTCAATGCAATTCCAGTCTACCTCCTGAAATCGGTTTCCTGCAATTCTGCCCCGCTTTCAAGTCCTCTTGGCAGCCTTACTTCAGTATATTTTTGGACGATAGCTGTCATTTATAACTCTGCAGGTTTGTGAATTACAGTGCCCCTGAGCTCCTTTCTTCAACTCGCTTTCTTTTGAGCTGGCCGCAACACCGCAGGATGGCTTCAGGCCCTAATCTGGTTCCGGCACGGCACGCTGAGCCTTTGGTTAATTCCTCTTCCTGGTGGGAAATGAGAGTTAAATTTGCCCGTCCAGACACCTCCAGCTAGTCTCTCATTGGTTCTCGCTATTCCTGTTCATCTTCCGCAGAAATTGCAAACTGGGCCAAACAGGAGGTTAAAGGGACTGACTCTCCAAGTCGGGAGGGTGTTAGTAAAGCGTCTGGAATGTTGCACCCGAGTACCAGGGTACGAAAACTGAGACATATGTGAACACGTCTCCCGATCACATGGTTGATCATACTCTAGGTTCCACATGCATGTTTTAGCTGAAGGAAGAATACCTTAAACCTGGGTAGTTGAAACCCGTGGAATGGGTACCATGCAATATGACTTCAAAGGGTCTTCATTTGCTCACCGAACCTCTCCAATCCTATCACTGCTGCGTTTATGCCCCTGTATACATGCTTGATTCTCTTTCGGAGACATAGCAATCCATAGGTTTTAAGATACTTACTAGTCAGGTACATTCTTAGGCATTTAATATGCGGTGTTGAGTCCATTTCGTTGAGCAAGGAGTAGCTCTTGTCTATTCCATATTTGGCTTAAGGAACTTTATCTGTGCTCATTTCAATCTCTGGTTTTATGCAGCACCCCAACTCACCTTTACCCTTAAGCAAGCATAAGTTGGTTTTCTAAATTTGAGACCCTGTTCTGTTCTGTAATTCAGTTCCTGTGTAGCCAAGTTTACATTCCGTGTATTACTGATATCTTATGATGTTTCTTTTTCTGTGTGACTTATTTCAGTTAGAATCATCATACCTGAATCCACTCATTGTGCTGCTAAGGGCCTGATGACATAGATTTCATTGCTGAGTGATATTGCTTTGTAAGTAAATACCACAACTTCTTTATCCATTTTTCACTTTCTGCGATGTTGAACTTGTACTGTAAACGAGGTTCTTGTAAACAGAGGCGTCCCAAACTTTGGGGTGGCTGTGTCTTTTTGATTTTAATTTCCCTAAGCTATAGGACCATAAGTGGAAGTGCCCTAGGCTCTGTTGCTTTGTTTTTTAGATGTTTCAGGAAACACCATACACTTCTCCCGAGTGTCTGTTGGCAATTTACATCCCGCCCATCAGCATAACAAGGCTCCCAGTTCTCCATGGCCTGTCCTGCCTTTCTGGATTTTACACTTTTTTCAGATGGCCCTTTTGACCGGGGGGAAGTGAGACTTCATTGTAGTGCAGATTTCCTTTGCAAGCTTGCTTGGTTGACCAAAAAGGGCGTATGCGTTTTTTCCTGAATATATTCAGGAAAAAACGCATACGCCCTATTTGGCCAAGTGCATCATTGTGGACGTTCTGCCTCTTTTCCTATGCTTTCAATGCAATTCCAGTCTACCTCCTGAAATCGGTTTCCTGCAATTCTGCCCCGCTTTCAAGTCCTCTTGGCAGCCTTACTTCAGTATATTTTTGGACGATAGCTGTCATTTATAACTCTGCAGGTTTGTGAATTACAGTGCCCCTGAGCTCCTTTCTTCAACTCGCTTTCTTTTGAGCTGGCCGCAACACCGCAGGATGGCTTCAGGCCCTAATCTGGTTCCGGCACGGCATGCTGAGCCTTTGGTTATTTCCTCTTCCTGGTGGGAAATGAGAGTTAAATTTGCCCGTCCAGACACCTCCAGCTAGTCTCTCATTGGTTCTCGCTATTCCTGTTCATCTTCCGCAGAAATTGCAAACTGGGCCAAACAGGAGCTTAAAGGTGCTGACTCTCCAAGTGCGGAGAGTGTTAGTAAAGCGTCTGGAATGTTGCACCCGAGTACCAGGGGAGGAAAACTGAGACATATTTGAACATGTCTCCCGTTCACACGGTTGATCATACTCTGGGTTCCACATGCATGTTTTAGCTGAAGGAAGAATACCTTAAACCTGGAAAGTTGAGACCCGTGGAATGGGTACCATGCAATATGTGTTCAAAGGGTCTTCATTTGCTCACTGAACCTCTCCAATCCTATCACTGCTGCGTTTATGCCCCTGTACACATGCTTGATTCTCTTTTGGAGACATAGCAATCCATAGGTTTTAAGATACTTACTAGTCAGGTACATTCTTAGACGTTTAATATGGGGTTTTGAGTCCATTTCATTGAGCAAGGAGTAGCTCTTGCTATTCCATATTTGGCTTAAGGAACTTTATCTGTGCTCATTTCAATCTCTGGTTTTATGCAGCACCCCAACTCACCTTTCCCCTTAAGCAAGCATAAGTTGGTTTTCTAATTTTGAGACCCTGTTCTGTTCTGTAATTCAGTTCCTGTGTAGCCAAGTTTACATTCCGTGTATTACTGATATCTTATGATGTTTCTTTTTCTGTGTGACTTATTTCAGTTAGAATCATCATACCTGAATCCACTCATTGTGCTGCTAAGGGCCTGATGACATAGATTTCATTGCTGAGTGATATTGCTTTGTAAGTAAATATCACAACTTCTTTATCCATTTTTCACTTTCTGCGATGTTGAACTTGTACTGTAAACGAGGTTCTTGTAAACAGAGGCGTCCCAATGTTTGGGGTGGCTGTGTCTTTTTGATTTTAATTTCCCTAAACTATAGGACCATAAGTGGAAGTGCCCTAGGCTCTGTTGCTTTGTTTTTTAGATGTTTCAGGAAACAGCATACACTTCTCCCGAGTGTCTGTTGGCAATTTACATCCCGCCCATCAGCATAACAAGGCTCCCAGTTCTCCATGGCCTGTCCTGCCTTTCTGGATTTTACACTTTTTTCAGATGGCCCTTTTGACCGGGGGGAAGTGAGACTTCATTGTAGTGCAGATTTCCTTTGCAAGCTTGCTTGGTTGACCAAAAAGGGCGTATGCGTTTTTTCCTGAATATATTCAGGAAAAAACGCATACGCCCTTTTTGGCCAAGTGCATCATTGTGGACGTTCTGCCTCTTTTCCTATGCTTTCAATGCAATTCCAGTCTACCTCCTGAAATCGGTTTCCTGCAATTCTGCCCCGCTTTCAAGTCCTCTTGGCAGCCTTACTTCAGTATATTTTTGGACGATAGCTGTCATTTATAACTCTGCAGGTTTGTGAATTACAGTGCCCCTGAGCTCCTTTCTTCAACTCGCTTTCTTTTGAGCTGGCCGCAACACCGCAGGATGGCTTCAGGCCCTAATCTGGTTCCGGCACGGCACGCTGAGCCTTTGGTTAATTCCTCTTCCTGGTGGGAAATGAGAGTTAAATTTGCCCGTCCAGACACCTCCAGCTAGTCTCTCATTGGTTCTCACTATTCCTGTTCATCTTCCGCAGAAATTGCAAACTGGGCCAAACAGGAGGTTAAAGGGACTGACTCTCCAAGTCGGGAGGGTGTTAGTAAAGCGTCTGGAATGTTGCACCCGAGTACCAGGGTACGAAAACTGAGACATATTTGAACACGTCTCCCGATCACATGGTTGATCATACTCTAGGTTCCACATGCATGTTTTACCTGAAGGAAGAATACCTTAAAACTGGGTAGTTGAAACCCGTGGAATGGGTACCATGCAATATGACTTCAAAGGGTCTTCATTTGCTCACCGAACCTCTCCAATCCTATCACTGCTGCGTTTATGCCCCTGTACACATGCTTGATTCTCTTTCGGAGACATAGCAATCCATAGGTTTTAAGATACTGACTAGTCAGGTACATTCTTAGGCGTTTAATATGCGGTGTTGAGTCCATTTCGTTGAGCAAGGAGTAGCTCTTGTCTATTCCATATTTGGCTTAAGGAACTTTATCTGTGCTCATTTCAATCTCTGGTTTTATGCAGCACCCCAACTCACCTTTACCCTTAAGCAAGCATAAGTTGGTTTTCTAAATTTGAGACCCTGTTCTGTTCTGTAATTCAGTTCCTGTGGAGCCAAGTTTACATTCCGTGTATTACTGATATCTTATGATGTTTCTTTTTCTGTGTGACTTATTTCAGTTAGAATCATCATACCTGAATCCACTCATTGTGCTGCTAAGGGCCTGATGACATAGATTTCATTGCTGAGTGATATTGCTTTGTAAGTAAATACCACAACTTCTTTATCCATTTTTCACTTTCTGCGATGTTGAACTTGTACTGTAAACGAGGTTCTTGTAAACAGAGGCGTCCCAAACTTTGGGGTGGCTGTGTCTTTTTGATTTTAATTTCCCTAAGCTATAGGACCATAAGTGGAAGTGCCCTAGGCTCTGTTGCTTTGTTTTTTAGATGTTTCAGGAAACACCATACACTTCTCCCGAGTGTCTGTTGGCAATTTACATCCCGCCCATCAGCATAACAAGGCTCCCAGTTCTCCATGGCCTGTCCTGCCTTTCTGGATTTTACACTTTTTTCAGATGGCCCTTTTGACCGGGGGCAAGTGAGACTTCATTGTAGTGCAGATTTCCTTTGCAAGCTTGCTTGGTTGGCCAAAAAGGGCGTATGCGTTTTTTCCTGAATATATTCAGGAAAAAATGCATACGCCCTTTTTGGCCAAGTGGATCATTGTGGACGTTCTGCCTCTTTTCCTATGCTTTCAATGCAATTCCAGTCTACCTCCTGAAATCGGTTTCCTGCAATTCTGCCCCACTTTCAACTCCTCTTGGCAGCCTTACTTCAGTATATTTTTGGACGATAGCTGTCATTTATAACTCTGCAGGTTTGTGAATTACAGTGCCCCTGAGCTCCTTTCTTCAACTCGCTTTCTTTTGAGCTGGCCGCAACACCGCAGGATGGCTTCAGGCCCTAATCTGGTTCCGGCACGGCATGCTGAGCCTTTGGTTAATTCCTCTTCCTGGTGGGAAATGAGAGTTAAATTTGCCCGTCCAGACACCTCCAGCTAGTCTCTCATTGGTTCTCGCTATTCCTGTTCATCTTCCGCAGAAATTGCAAACTGGGCCAAACAGGAGGTTAAAGGGACTGACTCTCCAAGTCGGGAGGGTGTTAGTAAAGCGTATGGAATGTTGCACCCGAGTACCAGGGTACGAAAACTGAGACATATTTGAACACGTCTCCCGATCACATGGTTGATCATACTCTAGGTTCCACATGCATGTTTTAGCTGAAGGAAGAATACCTTAAACCTGGGTAGTTGAAACCCGTGGAATGGGTACCATGCAATATGACTTCAAAGGGTCTTCATTTGCTCACCGAACCTCTCCAATCCTATCACTGCTGCGTTTATGCCCCTGTACACATGCTTGATTCTCTTTCGGAGACATAGCAATCCATAGGTTTTAAGATACTTACTAGTCAGGTACATTCTTAGGCATTTAATATGCGGTGTTGAGTCTATTTCGTTGAGCAAGGAGTAGCTCTTGTCTATTCCATATTTGGCTTAAGGAACTTTATCTGTGCTCATTTCAATCTCTGGTTTTATGCAGCACCCCAACTCACCTTTACCCTTAAGCAAGCATAAGTTGGTTTTCTAAATTTGAGACCCTGTTCTGTTCTGTAATTCAGTTCCTGTGTAGCCAAGTTTACATTCCGTGTATTACTGATATCTTATGATGTTTCTTTTTCTGTGTGACTTATTTCAGTTAGAATCATCATACCTGAATCCACTCATTGTGCTGCTAAGGGCCTGATGACATAGATTTCATTGCTGAGTGATATTGCTTTGTAAGTAAATACCACAACTTCTTTATCCATTTTTCACTTTCTGCGATGTTGAACTTGTACTGTAAACGAGGTTCTTGTAAACAGAGGCGTCCCAAACTTTGGGGTGGCTGTGTCTTTTTGATTTTAATTTCCCTAAGCTATAGGACCATAAGTGGAAGTGCCCTAGGCTCTGTTGCTTTGTTTTTTAGATGTTTCAGGAAACACCATACACTTCTCCCGAGTGTCTGTTGGCAATTTACATCCCGCCCATCAGCATAACAAGGCTCCCAGTTCTCCATGGCCTGTCCTGCCTTTCTGGATTTTACACTTTTTTCAGATGGCCCTTTTGACCGGGGGGAAGTGAGACTTCATTGTAGTGCAGATTTCCTTTGCAAGCTTGCTTGGTTGACCAAAAAGGGCGTATGCGTTTTTTCCTGAATATATTCAGGAAAAAACGCATACGCCCTATTTGGCCAAGTGCATCATTGTGGACGTTCTGCCTCTTTTCCTATGCTTTCAATGCAATTCCAGTCTACCTCCTGAAATCGGTTTCCTGCAATTCTGCCCCGCTTTCAAGTCCTCTTGGCAGCCTTACTTCAGTATATTTTTGGACGATAGCTGTCATTTATAACTCTGCAGGTTTGTGAATTACAGTGCCCCTGAGCTCCTTTCTTCAACTCGCTTTCTTTTGAGCTGGCCGCAACACCGCAGGATGGCTTCAGGCCCTAATCTGGTTCCGGCACGGCATGCTGAGCCTTTGGTTATTTCCTCTTCCTGGTGGGAAATGAGAGTTAAATTTGCCCGTCCAGACACCTCCAGCTAGTCTCTCATTGGTTCTCGCTATTCCTGTTCATCTTCCGCAGAAATTGCAAACTGGGCCAAACAGGAGCTTAAAGGTGCTGACTCTCCAAGTGCGGAGAGTGTTAGTAAAGCGTCTGGAATGTTGCACCCGAGTACCAGGGGAGGAAAACTGAGACATATTTGAACATGTCTCCCGTTCACACGGTTGATCATACTCTGGGTTCCACATGCATGTTTTAGCTGAAGGAAGAATACCTTAAACCTGGAAAGTTGAGACCCGTGGAATGGGTACCATGCAATATGTGTTCAAAGGGTCTTCATTTGCTCACTGAACCTCTCCAATCCTATCACTGCTGCGTTTATGCCCCTGTACACATGCTTGATTCTCTTTTGGAGACATAGCAATCCATAGGTTTTAAGATACTTACTAGTCAGGTACATTCTTAGACGTTTAATATGGGGTTTTGAGTCCATTTCATTGAGCAAGGAGTAGCTCTTGCTATTCCATATTTGGCTTAAGGAACTTTATCTGTGCTCATTTCAATCTCTGGTTTTATGCAGCACCCCAACTCACCTTTCCCCTTAAGCAAGCATAAGTTGGTTTTCTAATTTTGAGACCCTGTTCTGTTCTGTAATTCAGTTCCTGTGTAGCCAAGTTTACATTCCGTGTATTACTGATATCTTATGATGTTTCTTTTTCTGTGTGACTTATTTCAGTTAGAATCATCATACCTGAATCCACTCATTGTGCTGCTAAGGGCCTGATGACATAGATTTCATTGCTGAGTGATATTGCTTTGTAAGTAAATATCACAACTTCTTTATCCATTTTTCACTTTCTGCGATGTTGAACTTGTACTGTAAACGAGGTTCTTGTAAACAGAGGCGTCCCAATGTTTGGGGTGGCTGTGTCTTTTTGATTTTAATTTCCCTAAACTATAGGACCATAAGTGGAAGTGCCCTAGGCTCTGTTGCTTTGTTTTTTAGATGTTTCAGGAAACAGCATACACTTCTCCCGAGTGTCTGTTGGCAATTTACATCCCGCCCATCAGCATAACAAGGCTCCCAGTTCTCCATGGCCTGTCCTGCCTTTCTGGATTTTACACTTTTTTCAGATGGCCCTTTTGACCGGGGGGAAGTGAGACTTCATTGTAGTGCAGATTTCCTTTGCAAGCTTGCTTGGTTGACCAAAAAGGGCGTATGCGTTTTTTCCTGAATATATTCAGGAAAAAACGCATACGCCCTTTTTGGCCAAGTGCATCATTGTGGACGTTCTGCCTCTTTTCCTATGCTTTCAATGCAATTCCAGTCTACCTCCTGAAATCGGTTTCCTGCAATTCTGCCCCGCTTTCAAGTCCTCTTGGCAGCCTTACTTCAGTATATTTTTGGACGATAGCTGTCATTTATAACTCTGCAGGTTTGTGAATTACAGTGCCCCTGAGCTCCTTTCTTCAACTCGCTTTCTTTTGAGCTGGCCGCAACACCGCAGGATGGCTTCAGGCCCTAATCTGGTTCCGGCACGGCACGCTGAGCCTTTGGTTAATTCCTCTTCCTGGTGGGAAATGAGAGTTAAATTTGCCCGTCCAGACACCTCCAGCTAGTCTCTCATTGGTTCTCACTATTCCTGTTCATCTTCCGCAGAAATTGCAAACTGGGCCAAACAGGAGGTTAAAGGGACTGACTCTCCAAGTCGGGAGGGTGTTAGTAAAGCGTCTGGAATGTTGCACCCGAGTACCAGGGTACGAAAACTGAGACATATTTGAACACGTCTCCCGATCACATGGTTGATCATACTCTAGGTTCCACATGCATGTTTTAGCTGAAGGAAGAATACCTTAAAACTGGGTAGTTGAAACCCGTGGAATGGGTACCATGCAATATGACTTCAAAGGGTCTTCATTTGCTCACCGAACCTCTCCAATCCTATCACTGCTGCGTTTATGCCCCTGTACACATGCTTGATTCTCTTTCGGAGACATAGCAATCCATAGGTTTTAAGATACTGACTAGTCAGGTACATTCTTAGGCGTTTAATATGCGGTGTTGAGTCCATTTCGTTGAGCAAGGAGTAGCTCTTGTCTATTCCATATTTGGCTTAAGGAACTTTATCTGTGCTCATTTCAATCTCTGGTTTTATGCAGCACCCCAACTCACCTTTCCCCTTAAGCAAGCATAAGTTGGTTTTCTAAATTTGAGACCCTGTTCTGTTCTGTAATTCAGTTCCTGTGGAGCCAAGTTTACATTCCGTGTATTACTGATATCTTATGATGTTTCTTTTTCTGTGTGACTTATTTCAGTTAGAATCATCATACCTGAATCCACTCATTGTGCTGCTAAGGGCCTGATGACATAGATTTCATTGCTGAGTGATATTGCTTTGTAAGTAAATACCACAACTTCTTTATCCATTTTTCACTTTCTGCGATGTTGAACTTGTACTGTAAACGAGGTTCTTGTAAACAGAGGCGTCCCAATGTTTGGGGTGGCTGTGTCTTTTTGATTTTAATTTCCCTAAGCTATAGGACCATAAGTGGAAGTGCCCTAGGCTCTGTTGCTTTGTTTTTTAGATGTTTCAGGAAACACCATACACTTCTCCCGAGTGTCTGTTGGCAATTTACATCCCGCCCATCAGCATAACAAGGCTCCCAGTTCTCCATGGCCTGTCCTGCCTTTCTGGATTTTACACTTTTTTCAGATGGCCCTTTTGACCGGGGGGAAGTGAGACTTCATTGTAGTGCAGATTTCCTTTGCAAGCTTGCTTGGTTGGCCAAAAAGGGCGTATGCGTTTTTTCCTGAATATATTCAGGAAAAAACGCATACGCCCTTTTTGGCCAAGTGCATCATTGTGGACGTTCTGCCTCTTTTCCTATGCTTTCAATGCAATTCCAGTCTACCTCCTGAAATCGGTTTCCTGCAATTCTGCCCCGCTTTCAAGTCCTCTTGGCAGCCTTACTTCAGTATATTTTTGGACGATAGCTGTCATTTATAACTCTGCAGGTTTGTGAATTACAGTGCCCCTGAGCTCCTTTCTTCAACTCGCTTTCTTTTGAGCTGGCCGCAACACCGCAGGATGGCTTCAGGCCCTAATCTGGTTCCGGCACGGCACGCTGAGCCTTTGGTTAATTCCTCTTCCTGGTGGGAAATGAGAGTTAAATTTGCCCGTCCAGACACCTCCAGCTAGTCTCTCATTGGTTCTCGCTATTCCTGTTCATCTTCCGCAGAAATTGCAAACTGGGCCAAACAGGAGGTTAAAGGGACTGACTCTCCAAGTCGGGAGGGTGTTAGTAAAGCGTCTGGAATGTTGCACCCGAGTACCAGGGTACGAAAACTGAGACATATTTGAACACGTCTCCCGATCACATGGTTGATCATACTCTAGGTTCCACATGCATGTTTTAGCTGAAGGAAGAATACCTTAAAACTGGGTAGTTGAAACCCGTGGAATGGGTACCATGCAATATGACTTCAAAGGGTCTTCATTTGCTCACCGAACCTCTCCAATCCTATCACTGCTGCGTTTATGCCCCTGTACACATGCTTGATTCTCTTTCGGAGACATAGCAATCCATAGGTTTTAAGATACTGACTAGTCAGGTACATTCTTAGGCGTTTAATATGCGGTGTTGAGTCCATTTCGTTGAGCAAGGAGTAGCTCTTGTCTATTCCATATTTGGCTTAAGGAACTTTATCTGTGCTCATTTCAATCTCTGGTTTTATGCAGCACCCCAACTCACCTTTCCCCTTAAGCAAGCATAAGTTGGTTTTCTAAATTTGAGACCCTGTTCTGTTCTGTAATTCAGTTCCTGTGTAGCCAAGTTTACATTCCGTGTATTACTGATATCTTATGATGTTTCTTTTTCTGTGTGACTTATTTCAGTTAGAATCATCATACCTGAATCCACTCATTGTGCTGCTAAGGGCCTGATGACATAGATTTCATTGCTGAGTGATATTGCTTTGTAAGTAAATACCACAACTTCTTTATCCATTTTTCACTTTCTGCGATGTTGAACTTGTACTGTAAACGAGGTTCTTGTAAACAGAGGCGTCCCAATGTTTGGGGTGGCTGTGTCTTTTTGATTTTAATTTCCCTAAGCTATAGGACCATAAGTGGAAGTGCCCTAGGCTCTGTTGCTTTGTTTTTTAGATGTTTCAGGAAACACCATACACTTCTCCCGAGTGTCTGTTGGCAATTTACATCCCGCCCATCAGCATAACAAGGCTCCCAGTTCTCCATGGCCTGTCCTGCCTTTCTGGATTTTACACTTTTTTCAGATGGCCCTTTTGACCGGGGGGAAGTGAGACTTCATTGTAGTGCAGATTTCCTTTGCAAGCTTGCTTGGTTGGCCAAAAAGGGCGTATGCGTTTTTTCCTGAATATATTCAGGAAAAAACGCATACGCCCTTTTTGGCCAAGTGCATCATTGTGGACGTTCTGCCTCTTTTCCTATGCTTTCAATGCAATTCCAGTCTACCTCCTGAAATCGGTTTCCTGCAATTCTGCCCCGCTTTCAAGTCCTCTTGGCAGCCTTACTTCAGTATATTTTTGGACGATAGCTGTCATTTATAACTCTGCAGGTTTGTGAATTACAGTGCCCCTGAGCTCCTTTCTTCAACTCGCTTTCTTTTGAGCTGGCCGCAACACCGCAGGATGGCTTCAGGCCCTAATCTGGTTCCGGCACGGCACGCTGAGCCTTTGGTTAATTCCTCTTCCTGGTGGGAAATGAGAGTTAAATTTGCCCGTGCAGACACCTCCAGCTAGTCTCTCATTGGTTCTCGCTATTCCTGTTCATCTTCCGCAGAAATTGCAAACTGGGCCAAACAGGAGGTTAAAGGGACTGACTCTCCAAGTCGGGAGGGTGTTAGTAAAGCGTCTGGAATGTTGCACCCGAGTACCAGGGTACGAAAACTGAGACATATTTGAACACATCTCCCGATCACATGGTTGATCATACTCTAGGTTCCACATGCATGTTTTAGCTGAAGGAAGAATACCTTAAAACTGGGTAGTTGAAACCCGTGGAATGGGTACCATGCAATATGACTTCAAAGGGTCTTCATTTGCTCACCGAACCTCTCCAATCCTATCACTGCTGCGTTTATGCCCCTGTACACATGCTTGATTCTCTTTCGGAGACATAGCAATCCATAGGTTTTAAGATACTGACTAGTCAGGTACATTCTTAGGCGTTTAATATGCGGTGTTGAGTCCATTTCGTTGAGCAAGGAGTAGCTCTTGTCTATTCCATATTTGGCTTAAGGAACTTTATCTGTGCTCATTTCAATCTCTGGTTTTATGCAGCACCCCAACTCACCTTTACCCTTAAGCAAGCATAAGTTGGTTTTCTAAATTTGAGACCCTGTTCTGTTCTGTAATTCAGTTCCTGTGTAGCCAAGTTTACATTCCGTGTATTACTGATATCTTATGATGTTTCTTTTTCTGTGTGACTTATTTCAGTTAGAATCATCATACCTGAATCCACTCATTGTGCTGCTAAGGGCCTGATGACATAGATTTCATTGCTGAGTGATATTGCTTTGTAAGTAAATACCACAACTTCTTTATCCATTTTTCACTTTCTGCGATGTTGAACTTGTACTGTAAACGAGGTTCTTGTAAACAGAGGCGTCCCAATGTTTGGGGTGGCTGTGTCTTTTTGATTTTAATTTCCCTAAGCTATAGGACCATAAGTGGAAGTGCCCTAGGCTCTGTTGCTTTGTTTTTTAGATGTTTCAGGAAACACCATACACTTCTCCCGAGTGTCTGTTGGCAATTTACATCCCGCCCATCAGCATAACAAGGCTCCCAGTTCTCCATGGCCTGTCCTGCCTTTCTGGATTTTACACTTTTTTCAGATGGCCCTTTTGACCGGGGGGAAGTGAGACTTCATTGTAGTGCAGATTTCCTTTGCAAGCTTGCTTGGTTGGCCAAAAAGGGCGTATGCGTTTTTTCCTGAATATATTCAGGAAAAAACGCATACGCCCTTTTTGGCCAAGTGCATCATTGTGGACGTTCTGCCTCTTTTCCTATGCTTTCAATGCAATTCCAGTCTACCTCCTGAAATCGGTTTCCTGCAATTCTGCCCCACTTTCAAGTCCTCTTGGCAGCCTTACTTCAGTATATTTTTGGACGATAGCTGTCATTTATAACTCTGCAGGTTTGTGAATTACAGTGCCCCTGAGCTCCTTTCTTCAACTCGCTTTCTTTTGAGCTGGCCGCAACACCGCAGGATGGCTTCAGGCCCTAATCTGGTTCCGGCACGGCACGCTGAGCCTTTGGTTAATTCCTCTTCCTGGTGGGAAATGAGAGTTAAATTTGCCCGTCCAGACACCTCCAGCTAGTCTCTCATTGGTTCTCACTATTCCTGTTCATCTTCCGCAGAAATTGCAAACTGGGCCAAACAGGAGGTTAAAGGGACTGACTCTCCAAGTCGGGAGGGTGTTAGTAAAGCGTCTGGAATGTTGCACCCGAGTACCAGGGTACGAAAACTGAGACATATTTGAACACGTCTCCCGATCACATGGTTGATCATACTCTAGGTTCCACATGCATGTTTTAGCTGAAGGAAGAATACCTTAAAACTGGGTAGTTGAAACCCGTGGAATGGGTACCATGCAATATGACTTCAAAGGGTCTTCATTTGCTCACCGAACCTCTCCAATCCTATCACTGCTGCGTTTATGCCCCTGTACACATGCTTGATTCTCTTTCGGAGACATAGCAATCCATAGGTTTTAAGATACTGACTAGTCAGGTACATTCTTAGGTGTTTAATATGCGGTGTTGAGTCCATTTCGTTGAGCAAGGAGTAGCTCTTGTCTATTCCATATTTGGCTTAAGGAACTTTATCTGTGCTCATTTCAATCTCTGGTTTTATGCAGCACCCCAACTCACCTTTACCCTTAAGCAAGCATAAGTTGGTTTTCTAAATTTGAGACCCTGTTCTGTTCTGTAATTCAGTTCCTGTGTAGCCAAGTTTACATTCCGTGTATTACTGATATCTTATGATGTTTCTTTTTCTGTGTGACTTATTTCAGTTAGAATCATCATACCTGAATCCACTCATTGTGCTGCTAAGGACCTGATGACATAGATTTCATTGCTGAGTGATATTGCTTTGTAAGTAAATATCACAACTTCTTTATCCATTTTTCACTTTCTGCGATGTTGAACTTGTACTGTAAACGAGGTTCTTGTAAACAGAGGCGTCCCAATGTTTGGGGTGGCTGTGTCTTTTTGATTTTAATTTCCCTAAGCTATAGGACCATAAGTGGAAGTGCCCTAGGCTCTGTTGCTTTGTTTTTTAGATGTTTCAGGAAACACCATACACTTCTCCCGAGTGTCTGTTGGCAATTTACATCCCGCCCATCAGCATAACAAGGCTCCCAGTTCTCCATGGCCTGTCCTGCCTTTCTGGATTTTACACTTTTTTCAGATGGCCCTTTTGACCGGGGGGAAGTGAGACTTCATTGTAGTGCAGATTTCCTTTGCAAGCTTGCTTGGTTGGCCAAAAAGGGCGTATGCGTTTTTTCCTGAATATATTCAGGAAAAAACGCATACGCCCTTTTTGGCCAAGTGCATCATTGTGGACGTCCTGCCTCTTTTCCTATGCTTTCAATGCAATTCCAGTCTACCTCCTGAAATCAGTTTCCTGCAATTCTGCCCCGCTTTCAAGTCCTCTTGGCAGCCTTACTTCAGTATATTTTTGGACGATAGCTGTCATTTATAACTCTGCAGGTTTGTGAATTACAGTGCCCCTGAGCTCCTTTCTTCAACTCGCTTTCTTTTGAGCTGGCCGCAACACCGCAGGATGGCTTCAGGCCCTAATCTGGTTGCGGCACGGCACGCTGAGCCTTTGGTTAATTCCTCTTCCTGGTGGGAAATGAGAGTTAAATTTGCCCGTCCAGACACCTCCAGCTAGTCTCTCATTGGTTCTCACTATTCCTGTTCATCTTCCACAGAAATTGCAAACTGGGCCAAACAGGAGGTTAAAGGGACTGACTCTCCAAGTCGGGAGGGTGTTAGTAAAGCGTCTGGAATGTTGCACCCGAGTACCAGGGTACGAAAACTGAGACATATTTGAACACGTCTCCCGATCACATGGTTGATCATACTCTAGGTTCCACATGCATGTTTTAGCTGAAGGAAGAATACCTTAAAACTGGGTAGTTGAAACCCGTGGAATGGGTACCATGCAATATGACTTCAAAGGGTCTTCATTTGCTCACCGAACCTCTCCAATCCTATCACTGCTGCGTTTATGCCCCTGTACACATGCTTGATTCTCTTTCGGAGACATAGCAATCCATAGGTTTTAAGATACTGACTAGTCAGGTACATTCTTAGGCGTTTAATATGCGGTGTTGAGTCCATTTCGTTGAGCAAGGAGTAGCTCTTGTCTATTCCATATTTGGCTTAAGGAACTTTATCTGTGCTCATTTCAATCTCTGGTTTTATGCAGCACCCCAACTCACCTTTCCCCTTAAGCAAGCATAAGTTGGTTTTCTAAATTTGAGACCCTGTTCTGTTCTGTAATTCAGTTCCTGTGTAGCCAAGTTTACATTCCGTGTATTACTGATATCTTATGATGTTTCTTTTTCTGTGTGACTTATTTCAGTTAGAATCATCATACCTGAATCCACTCATTGTGCTGCTAAGGGCCTGATGACATAGATTTCATTGCTGAGTGATATTGCTTTGTAAGTAAATACCACAACTTCTTTATCCATTTTTCACTTTCTGCGATGTTGAACTTGTACTGTAAACGAGGTTCTTGTAAACAGAGGCGTCCCAATGTTTGGGGTGGCTGTGTCTTTTTGATTTTAATTTCCCTAAGCTATAGGACCATAAGTGGAAGTGCCCTAGGCTCTGTTGCTTTGTTTTTTAGATGTTTCAGGAAACACCATACACTTCTCCCGAGTGTCTGTTGGCAATTTACATCCCGCCCATCAGCATAACAAGGCTCCCAGTTCTCCATGGCCTGTCCTGCCTTTCTGGATTTTACACTTTTTTCAGATGGCCCTTTTGACCGGGGGGAAGTGAGACTTCATTGTAGTGCAGATTTCCTTTGCAAGCTTGCTTGGTTGGCCAAAAAGGGCGTATGCGTTTTTTCCTGAATATATTCAGGAAAAAACGCATATGCCCTTTTTGGCCAAGTGCATCATTGTGGACGTTCTGCCTCTTTTCCTATGCTTTCAATGCAATTCCAGTCTACCTCCTGAAATCGGTTTCCTGCAATTCTGCCCCGCTTTCAAGTCCTCTTGGCAGCCTTACTTCAGTATATTTTTGGACGATAGCTGTCATTTATAACTCTGCAGGTTTGTGAATTACAGTGCCCCTGAGCTCCTTTCTTCAACTCGCTTTCTTTTGAGCTGGCCGCAACACCGCAGGATGGCTTCAGGCCCTAATCTGGTTGCGGCACGGCACGCTGAGCCTTTGGTTAATTCCTCTTCCTGGTGGGAAATGAGAGTTAAATTTGCCCGTCCAGACACCTCCAGCTAGTCTCTCATTGGTTCTCACTATTCCTGTTCATCTTCCGCAGAAATTGCAAACTGGGCCAAACAGGAGGTTAAAGGGACTGACTCTCCAAGTCGGGAGGGTGTTAGTAAAGCGTCTGGAATGTTGCACCCGAGTACCAGGGTACGAAAACTGAGACATATTTGAACACGTCTCCCGATCACATGGTTGATCATACTCTAGGTTCCACATGCATGTTTTAGCTGAAGGAAGAATACCTTAAAACTGGGTAGTTGAAACCCGTGGAATGGGTACCATGCAATATGACTTCAAAGGGTCTTCATTTGCTCACCGAACCTCTCCAATCCTATCACTGCTGCGTTTATGCCCCTGTACACATGCTTGATTCTCTTTCGGAGACATAGCAATCCATAGGTTTTAAGATACTGACTAGTCAGGTACATTCTTAGGCGTTTAATATGCGGTGTTGAGTCCATTTCGTTGAGCAAGGAGTAGCTCTTGTCTATTCCATATTTGGCTTAAGGAACTTTATCTGTGCTCATTTCAATCTCTGGTTTTATGCAGCACCCCAACTCACCTTTCCCCTTAAGCAAGCATAAGTTGGTTTTCTAAATTTGAGACCCTGTTCTGTTCTGTAATTCAGTTCCTGTGTAGCCAAGTTTACATTCCGTGTATTACTGATATCTTATGATGTTTCTTTTTCTGTGTGACTTATTTCAGTTAGAATCATCATACCTGAATCCACTCATTGTGCTGCTAAGGGCCTGATGACATAGATTTCATTGCTGAGTGATATTGCTTTGTAAGTAAATACCACAACTTCTTTATCCATTTTTCACTTTCTGCGATGTTGAACTTGTACTGTAAACGAGGTTCTTGTAAACAGAGGCGTCCCAATGTTTGGGGTGGCTGTGTCTTTTTGATTTTAATTTCCCTAAGCTATAGGACCATAAGTGGAAGTGCCCTAGGCTCTGTTGCTTTGTTTTTTAGATGTTTCAGGAAACACCATACACTTCTCCCGAGTGTCTGTTGGCAATTTACATCCCGCCCATCAGCATAACAAGGCTCCCAGTTCTCCATGGCCTGTCCTGCCTTTCTGGATTTTACACTTTTTTCAGATGGCCCTTTTGACCGGGGGGAAGTGAGACTTCATTGTAGTGCAGATTTCCTTTGCAAGCTTGCTTGGTTGGCCAAAAGGGGCGTATGCGTTTTTTCCTGAATATATTCAGGAAAAAACGCATACGCCCTTTATGGCCAAGTGCATCATTGTGGACGTTCTGCCTCTTTTCCTATGCTTTCAATGCAATTCCAGTCTACCTCCTGAAATCGGTTTCCTGCAATTCTGCCCCGCTTTCAAGTCCTCTTGGCAGCCTTACTTCAGTATATTTTTGGACGATAGCTGTCATTTATAACTATGCAGGTTTGTGAATTACAGTGCCCCTGAGCTCCTTTCTTCAACTCGCTTTCTTTTGAGCTGGCAGCAACACCGCAGGATGGCTTCAGGCACTAATCTTGTTCCGGCACGGCACGCTGAGCCTTTGGTTAATTCCTCTTCCTCATGGGAAATGAGAGTTAAATTTGCCCGTCCAGACACCTCCAGCTAGTCTCTCATTGGTTCTCGCTATTCCTGTTCATCTTCCGCAGAAATTGCAAACTGGGCCAAACAGGAGGTTAAAGGGACTGACTCTCCAAGTCGGGAGGATGTTAGTAAAGCGTCTGGAATGTTGCACCCGAGTACCAGGGTACGAAAACTGAGACATATTTGAACACGTCTCCCGATCACATGGTTGATCATACTCTAGGTTCCACATGCATGTTTTAGCTGAAGGAAGAATACCTTAAACCTGGGTAGTTGAAACCCGTGGAATGGGTACCATGCAATATGACTTCAAAGGGTCTTCATTTGCTCACCGAACCTCTCCAATCCTATCACTGCTGCGTTTATGCCCCTGTACACATGCTTGATTCTCTTTCGGAGACATAGCAATCCATAGGTTTTAAGATACTGACTAGTCAGGTACATTCTTAGGCATTTAATATGCGGTGTTGAGTCCATTTCGTTGAGCAAGGAGTAGCTCTTGTCTATTCCATATTTGGCTTAAGGAACTTTATCTGTGTTCATTTCAATCTCTGGTTTTATGCAGCACCCCAACTCACCTTTCCCCTTAAGCAAGCATAAGTTGGTTTTCTAAATTTGAGACCCTGTTCTGTTCTGTAATTCAGTTCCTGTGTAGCCAAGTTTACATTCCGTGTATTACTGATATCTTATGATGTTTCTTTTTCTGTGTGACTTATTTCAGTTAGAATCATCATACCTGAATCCACTCATTGTGCTGCTAAGGGCCTGATGACATAGATTTCATTGCTGAGTGATATTGCTTTGTAAGTAAATACCACAACTTCTTTATCCATTTTTCACTTTCTGCGATGTTGAACTTGTACTGTAAACGAGGTTCTTGTAAACAGAGGCGTCCCAATGTTTGGGGTGGCTGTGTCTTTTTGATTTTAATTTCCCTAAGCTATAGGACCATAAGTGGAAGTGCCCTAGGCTCTGTTGCTTTGTTTTTTAGATGTTTCAGGAAACACCATACACTTCTCCCGAGTGTCTGTTGGCAATTTACATCCCGCCCATCAGCATAACAAGGCTCCCAGTTCTCCATGGCCTGTCCTGCCTTTCTGGATTTTACACTTTTTTCAGATGGCCCTTTTGACCGGGGGGAAGTGAGACTTCATTGTAGTGCAGATTTCCTTTGCAAGCTTGCTTGGTTGGCCAAAAAGGGCGTATGCGTTTTTTCCTGAATATATTCAGGAAAAAACGCATACGCCCTTTTTGGCCAAGTGCATCATTGTGGACGTTCTGCCTCTTTTCCTATGCTTTCAATGCAATTCCAGTCTACCTCCTGAAATTGGTTTCCTGCAATTCTGCCCCGCTTTCAAGTCCTCTTGGCAGCCTTACTTCAGTATATTTTTGGACGATAGCTGTCATTTATAACTCTGCAGGTTTGTGAATTACAGTGCCCCTGAGCTCCTTTCTTCAACTCGCTTTCTTTTGAGCTGGCCGCAACACCGCAGGATGGCTTCAGGCCCTAATCTGGTTCCGGCACGGCACGCTGAGCCTTTGGTTAATTCCTCTTCCTGGTGGGAAATGAGAGTTAAATTTGCCCGTCCAGACACCTCCAGCTAGTCTCTCATTGGTTCTCACTATTCCTGTTCATCTTCCGCAGAAATTGCAAACTGGGCCAAACAGGAGGTTAAAGGGACTGACTCTCCAAGTCGGGAGGGTGTTAGTAAAGCGTCTGGAATGTTGCACCCGAGTACCAGGGTACGAAAACTGAGACATATTTGAACACGTCTCCCGATCACATGGTTGATCATACTCTAGGTTCCACATGCATGTTTTACCTGAAGGAAAAATACCTTAAAACTGGGTAGTTGAAACCCGTGGAATGGGTACCATGCAATATGACTTCAAAGGGTCTTCATTTGCTCACCGAACCTCTCCAATCCTATCACTGCTGCGTTTATGCCCCTGTACACATGCTTGATTCTCTTTCGGAGACATAGCAATCCATAGGTTTTAAGATACTGACTAGTCAGGTACATTCTTAGGCGTTTAATATGCGGTGTTGAGTCCATTTCGTTGAGCAAGGAGTAGCTCTTGTCTATTCCATATTTGGCTTAAGGAACTTTATCTGTGCTCATTTCAATCTCTGGTTTTATGCAGCACCCCAACTCACCTTTACCCTTAAGCAAGCATAAGTTGGTTTTCTAAATTTGAGACCCTGTTCTGTTCTGTAATTCAGTTCCTGTGGAGCCAAGTTTACATTCCGTGTATTACTGATATCTTATGATGTTTCTTTTTCTGTGTGACTTATTTCAGTTAGAATCATCATACCTGAATCCACTCATTGTGCTGCTAAGGGCCTGATGACATAGATTTCATTGCTGAGTGATATTGCTTTGTAAGTAAATACCACAACTTCTTTATCCATTTTTCACTTTCTGCGATGTTGAACTTGTACTGTAAACGAGGTTCTTGTAAACAGAGGCGTCCCAATGTTTGGGGTGGCTGTGTCTTTTTGATTTTAATTTCCCTAAGCTATAGGACCATAAGTGGAAGTGCCCTAGGCTCTGTTGCTTTGTTTTTTAGATGTTTCAGGAAACACCATACACTTCTCCCGAGTGTCTGTTGGCAATTTACATCCCGCCCATCAGCATAACAAGGCTCCCAGTTCTCCATGGCCTGTCCTGCCTTTCTGGATTTTACACTTTTTTCAGATGGCCCTTTTGACCGGGGGGAAGTGAGACTTCATTGTAGTGCAGATTTCCTTTGCAAGCTTGCTTGGTTGGCCAAAAAGGGCGTATGCGTTTTTTCCTGAATATATTCAGGAAAAAACGCATACGCCCTTTTTGGCCAAGTGCATCATTGTGGACGTTCTGCCTCTTTTCCTATGCTTTCAATGCAATTCCAGTCTACCTCCTGAAATCGGTTTCCTGCAATTCTGCCCCGCTTTCAAGTCCTCTTGGCAGCCTTACTTCAGTATATTTTTGGACGATAGCTGTCATTTATAACTCTGCAGGTTTGTGAATTACAGTGCCCCTGAGCTCCTTTCTTCAACTCGCTTTCTTTTGAGCTGGCCGCAACACCGCAGGATGGCTTCAGGCCCTAATCTGGTTCCGGCACGGCACGCTGAGCCTTTGGTTAATTCCTCTTCCTGGTGGGAAATGAGAGTTAAATTTGCCCGTCCAGACACCTCCAGCTAGTCTCTCATTGGTTCTCACTATTCCTGTTCATCTTCCGCAGAAATTGCAAACTGGGCCAAACAGGAGGTTAAAGGGACTGACTCTCCAAGTCGGGAGGGTGTTAGTAAAGCGTCTGGAATGTTGCACCCGAGTACCAGGGTACGAAAACTGAGACATATTTGAACACGTCTCCCGATCACATGGTTGATCATACTCTAGGTTCCACATGCATGTTTTAGCTGAAGGAAGAATACCTTAAAACTGGGTAGTTGAAACCCGTGGAATGGGTACCATGCAATATGACTTCAAAGGGTCTTCATTTGCTCACCGAACCTCTCCAATCCTATCACTGCTGCGTTTATGCCCCTGTACACATGCTTGATTCTCTTTCGGAGACATAGCAATCCATAGGTTTTAAGATACTGACTAGTCAGGTACATTCTTAGGCGTTTAATATGCGGTGTTGAGTCCATTTCGTTGAGCAAGGAGTAGCTCTTGTCTATTCCATATTTGGCTTAAGGAACTTTATCTGTGCTCATTTCAATCTCTGGTTTTATGCAGCACCCCAACTCACCTTTACCCTTAAGCAAGCATAAGTTGGTTTTCTAAATTTGAGACCCTGTTCTGTTCTGTAATTCAGTTCCTGTGTAGCCAAGTTTACATTCCGTGTGTTACTGATATCTTATGATGTTTCTTTTTCTGTGTGACTTATTTCAGTTAGAATCATCATACCTGAATCCACTCATTGTGCTGCTAAGGGCCTGATGACATAGATTTCATTGCTGAGTGATATTGCTTTGTAAGTAAATACCACAACTTCTTTATCCATTTTTCACTTTCTGCGATGTTGAACTTGTACTGTAAACGAGGTTCTTGTAAACAGAGGCGTCCCAATGTTTGGGGTGGCTGTGTCTTTTTGATTTTAATTTCCCTAAGCTATAGGACCATAAGTGGAAGTGCCCTAGGCTCTGTTGCTTTGTTTTTTAGATGTTTCAGGAAACACCATACACTTCTCCCGAGTGTCTGTTGGCAATTTACATCCCGCCCATCAGCATAACAAGGCTCCCAGTTCTCCATGGCCTGTCCTGCCTTTCTGGATTTTACACTTTTTTCAGATGGCCCTTTTGACCGGGGGGAAGTGAGACTTCATTGTAGTGCAGATTTCCTTTGCAAGCTTGCTTGGTTGGCCAAAAAGGGCGTATGCGTTTTTTCCTGAATATATTCAGGAAAAAACGCATACGCCCTTTTTGGCCAAGTGCAACATTGTGGACGTTCTGCCTCTTTTCCTATGCTTTCAATGCAATTCCAGTCTACCTCCTGAAATCGGTTTCCTGCAATTCTGCCCCGCTTTCAAGTCCTCTTGGCAGCCTTACTTCAGTATATTTTTGGACGATAGCTGTCATTTATAACTCTGCAGGTTTGTGAATTACAGTGCCCCTGAGCTCCTTTCTTCAACTCGCTTTCTTTTGAGCTGGCCGCAACACCGCAGGATGGCTTCAGGCCCTAATCTGGTTCCGGCATGGCACGCTGAGCCTTTGGTTAATTCCTCTTCCTGGTGGGAAATGAGAGTTAAATTTGCCCGTCCAGACACCTCCAGCTAGTCTCTCATTGGTTCTCGCTATTCCTGTTCATCTTCCGCCAAATTTGCAAACTGGGCCAAACAGGAGGTTAAAGGGACTGACTCTCCAAGTCGGGAGGGTGTTAGTAAAGCGTCTGGAATGTTGCACCCGAGTTCCAGGGTACGAAAACTGAGACATATTTGAACACATTTCCCGATCACATGGTTGATCATACTCTAGGTTCCACATGCATGTTTTAGCTGAAGGAAGAATACCTTAAACCTGGGTAGTTGAAACCCGTGGAATGGGTACCATGCAATATGACTTCAAAGGGTCTTCATTTGCTCACCGAACCTCTCCAATCCTATCACTGCTGCGTTTATGCCCCTGTACACACGCTGATTCTCTTTTGGAGACATAGCAATCCATAGGTTTTAAGATACTTACTAGTCAGGTACATTCTTAGGCGTTTAATATGCGGTGTTGAGTCCATTTCGTTGAGCAAGGAGTAGCTCTTGTCTATTCCATATTTGGCTTAAGGAACTTTATCTGTGCTCATTTCAATCTCTGGTTTTATGCAGCACCCCAACTCACCTTTCCCCTTAAGCAAGCATAAGTTGGTTTTCTAAATTTGAGACCCTGTTCTGTTCTGTAATTCAGTTCCTGTGTAGCCAAGTTTACATTCCGTGTATTACTGATATCTTATGATGTTTCTTTTTCTGTGTGACTTATTTCAGTTAGAATCATCATACCTGAATCCACTCATTGTGCTGCTAAGGGCCTGATGACATAGATTTCATTGCTGAGTGATATTACTTTGTAAGTAAATACCACAACTTCTTTATCCATTTTTCACTTTCTGCGATGTTGAACTTGTACTGTAAACGAGGTTCTTGTAAACAGAGGCGTCCCAAACTTTGGGGTGGCTGTGTCTTTTTGATTTTAATTTCCCTAAGCTATAGGACCATAAGTGGAAGTGCCCTAGGCTCTGTTGCTTTGTTTTTTAGATGTTTCAGGAAACACCATACACTTCTCCCGAGTGTCTGTTGGCAATTTACATCCCGCCCATCAGCATAACAAGGCTCCCAGTTCTCCATGGCCTGTCCTGCCTTTCTGGATTTTACACTTTTTTCAGATGGCCCTTTTGACCGGGGGGAAGTGAGACTTCATTGTAGTGCAGATTTCCTTTGCAAGCTTGCTTGGTTGGCCAAAAAGGGCGTATGCGTTTTTTCCTGAATATATTCAGGAAAAAACGCATACGCTCTTTTCGGCCAAGTGCATCATTGTGGACGTTCTGCCTCTTTTCCTATGCTTTCAATGCAATTCCAGTCTACCTCCTGAAATCGGTTTCCTGCAATTCTGCCCCGCTTTCAAGTCCTCTTGGCAGCCTTACTTCAGTATATTTTTGGACGATAGCTGTCATTTATAACTCTGCAGGTTTGTGAATTACAGTGCCCCTGAGCTCCTTTCTTCAACTCGCTTTCTTTTGAGCTGGCCGCAACACCGCAGGATGGCTTCAGGCCCTAATCTGGTTCCGGCACGGCATGCTGAGCCTTTGGTTATTTCCTCTTCCTGGTGGGAAATGAGAGTTAAATTTGCCCGTCCAGACACCTCCAGCTAGTCTCTCATTGGTTCTCCCTATTTCTGTTCATCTTCCGCAGAAATTGCAAACTGGGCCAAACAGGAGCTTAAAGGTGCTGACTCTCCAATTGCGGAGAGTGTTAGTAAAGCGTCTGGAATGTTGCACCCGAGTACCAGGGGAGGAAAAGTGAGACATATTTGAACATGTCTCCCGTTCACACGGTTGATCATACTCTGGGTTCCACATGCATGTTTTAGCTGAAGGAAGAATAACTTAAACCTGGAGAGTTGAGACCCGTGGAATGGGTACCATGCAATATGACTTCAAAGGGTCTTCATTTGCTCACCGAACCTCTCCAATCCTATCACTGCTGCGTTTATGCCCCTGTACACATGCTTGATTCTCTTTTGGAGACATAGCAATCCATAGGTTTTAAGATACTTACTAGTCAGGTACATTCTTAGACGTTTAATATGGGGTGTTGTGTCCATTTCATTGAGCAAGGAGTAGCTCTTGCTATTCCATATTTGGCTTAAGGAACTTTACCTGTGCTCATTTCAATCTCTGGTTTTATGCAGCACCCCAACTCACCTTTCCCCTTAAGCAAGCATAAGTTGGTTTTCTAATTTTGAGACCCTGTTCTGTTTTGGAATTCAGTTCCTGTGTAGCCAAGTTTACATTCCGTGTATTAGTGATATCTTATGATGTTTCTTTTTCTGTGTGACTTATTTCAGTTAGAATCATCGTACCTGAATCCACTCATTATGCTGCTACGGGCCTGATGACATAGATTTCATTGTTGAGTGATACTGCATTGTACGTAAGTACCACAAGTTCTTTATCCATTTTTCACTTTCTGTGATATTGAACTTGTACGGTAAACGAGGTTCTTGTAAACAGAGGCGTCCCAATGTTTGGGGTGGCTGTGTCTTTTTGATTTTAATTTCCCTAAGCTATAGGACCATAAGTGGAAGTGCCCTAGGCTCTGTTGCTTTGTTTTTTAAATGTTTCAGGAAACACCATACACTTCTCCCTAGTGTCTGTTGGCAATTTACATCCCGCCCATCAGCATAACAAGGCTCCCAGTTCTCCATGGCCTGTCCTGCCTTTCTGGATTTTACACTTTTTTCAGATGGCCCTTTTGACCGGGGGGAAGTGAGACTTCATTGTAGTGCAGATTTCCTTTGCAAGCTTGCTTGGTTGGCCAAAAAGTGCGTATGCATTTTTTCCTGAATATATTCAGGAAAAAACGCATACGCCCTTTTTGGCCAAGTGCATCATTGTGGACGTTCTGCCTCTTTTCCTATGCTTTCAATGCAATTCCAGTCTACCTCCTGAAATCGGTTTCCTGCAATTCTGCCCCGCTTTCAAGTCCTCTTGGCAGCCTTACTTCAGTATATTTTTGGACGATAGCTGTCATTTATAACTCTGCAGGTTTGTGAATTACAGTGCCCCTGAGCTCCTTTCTTCAACTCGCTTTCTTTTGAGCTGGCCGCAACACCGCAGGATGGCTTCAGGCCCTAATCTGGTTCCGGCACGGCACGCTGAGCCTTTGGTTAATTCCTCTTCCTGGTGGGAAATGAGAGTTAAATTTGCCCGTCCAGACACCTCCAGCTAGTCTCTCATTGGTTCTCGCTATTCCTGTTCATCTTCCGCAGAAATTGCAAACTGGGCCAAACAGGAGGTTAAAGGGACTGACTCTCCAAGTCGGGAGGGTGTTAGTAAAGCGTCTGGAATGTTGCACCCGAGTACCAGGGTACGAAAACTGAGACATATTTGAACACGTCTCCCGATCACATGGTTGATCATACTCTAGGTTCCACATGCATGTTTTAGCTGAAGGAAGAATACCTTAAACCTGGGTAGTTGAAACCCGTGGAATGGGTACCATGCAATATGACTTCAAAGGGTCTTCATTTGCTCACCGAACCTCTCCAATCCTATCACTGCTGCGTTTATGCCCCTGTACACATGCTTGATTCTCTTTCGGAGACATAGCAATCCATAGGTTTTAAGATACTTACTAGTCAGGTACATTCTTAGGCATTTAATATGCGGTGTTGAGTCCATTTCGTTGAGCAAGGAGTAGCTCTTGTCTATTCCATATTTGGCTTAAGGAACTTTATCTGTGCTCATTTCAATCTCTGGTTTTATGCAGCACCCCAACTCACCTTTACCCTTAAGCAAGCATAAGTTGGTTTTCTAAATTTGAGACCCTGTTCTGTTCTGTAATTCAGTTCCTGTGTAGCCAAGTTTACATTCCGTGTATTACTGATATCTTATGATGTTTCTTTTTCTGTGTGACTTATTTCAGTTAGAATCATCATACCTGAATCCACTCATTGTGCTGCTAAGGGCCTGATGACATAGATTTCATTGCTGAGTGATATTGCTTTGTAAGTAAATACCACAACTTCTTTATCCATTTTTCACTTTCTGCGATGTTGAACTTGTACTGTAAACGAGGTTCTTGTAAACAGAGGCGTCCCAAACTTTGGGGTGGCTGTGTCTTTTTGATTTTAATTTCCCTAAGCTATAGGACCATAAGTGGAAGTGCCCTAGGCTCTGTTGCTTTGTTTTTTAGATGTTTCAGGAAACACCATACACTTCTCCCGAGTGTCTGTTGGCAATTTACATCCCGCACATCAGCATAACAAGGCTCTCAGTTCTCCATGGCCTGTCCTGCCTTTCTGGATTTTACACTTTTTTCAGATGGCCCTTTTGACCGGGGGGAAGTGAGACTTCATTGTAGTGCAGATTTCCTTTGCAAGCTTGCTTGGTTGGCCAAAAAGGGCGTATACGTTTTTTCCTGAATATATTCAGGAAAAAACGCATACGCCCTTTTTGGCCAAGTGCATCATTGTGGACGTTCTGCCTCTTTTCCTATGCTTTCAATGCAATTCCAGTCTACCTCCTGAAATCGGTTTCCTGCAATTCTGCCCCGTTTTCAAGTCCTCTTGGCAGCCTTACTTCAGTATATTTTTGGACGATAGCTGTCATTTATAACTCTGCAGGTTTGTGAATTACAGTGCCCCTGAGCTCCTTTCTTCAACTCGCTTTCTTTTGAGCTGGCCGCAACACCGCAGGATGGCTTCAGGCCCTAATCTGGTTCCGGCACGGCACGCTGAGCCTTTGGTTAATTCCTATTCCTGGTGGGAAATGAGAGTTAAATTTGCCCGTCCAGACACCTCCAGCTAGTCTCTCATTGGTTCTCGCTATTCCTGTTCATCTTCCGCAGAAATTGCAAACTGGGCCAAA
Source organism: Pseudorca crassidens (assembly GCF_039906515.1). Lineage (NCBI taxonomy): Eukaryota > Metazoa > Chordata > Mammalia > Artiodactyla > Delphinidae > Pseudorca > Pseudorca crassidens. The sequence continues at coordinate 924,711 of NW_027136311.1, forward strand.
CAGGAGGTTAAAGGGACTGACTCTCCAAGTCGGGAGGGTGTTAGTAAAGCGTCTGGAATGTTGCACCCGAGTACCAGGGTACAAAAACTGAGACATATTTGAACACGTCTCCCGATCACATGGTTGATCATACTCTAGGTTCCACATGCATGTTTTAGCTGAAGGAAGAATACCTTAAACCTGGGTAGTTGAAACCCGTGGAATGGGTACCATGCAATATGACTTCAAAGGGTCTTCATTTGCTCACCGAACCTCTCCAATCCTATCACTGCTGCGTTTATGCCCCTGTACACATACTTGATTCTCTTTCGGAGACATAGCAATCCATAGGTTTTAAGATACTTACTAGTCAGGTACATTCTTAGGCATTTAATATGCGGTGTTGAGTCCATTTCGTTGAGCAAGGAGTAGCTCTTGTCTATTCCATATTTGGCTTAAGGAACTTTATCTGTGCTCATTTCAATCTCTGGTTTTATGCAGCACCCCAACTCACCTTTCCCCTTAAGCAAGCATAAGTTGGTTTTCTAAATTTGAGACCCTGTTCTGTTCTGTAATTCAGTTCCTGTGTAGCCAAGTTTACATTCCGTGTATTACTGATATCTTATGATGTTTCTTTTTCTGTGTGACTTATTTCAGTTAGAATCATCATACCTGAATCCACTCATTGTGCTGCTAAGGGCCTGATGACATAGATTTCATTGCTGAGTGATATTGCTTTGTAAGTAAATACCACAACTTCTTTATCCATTTTTCACTTTCTGCGATGTTGAACTTATACTGTAAACGAGGTTCTTGTAAACAGAGGCGTCCCAAACTTTGGGGTGGCTGTGTCTTTTTGATTTTAATTTCCCTAAGCTATAGGACCATAAGTGGAAGTGCCCTAGGCTCTGTTGCTTTGTTTTTTAGATGTTTCAGGAAACACCATACACTTCTCCCTAGTGTCTGTTGGCAATTTACATCCCGCCCATCAGCATAACAAGGCTCCCAGTTCTCCATGGCCTGTCCTGCCTTTCTGGATTTTACACTTTATTCAGATGGCCCTTTTGACCGGGGGGAAGTGAGACTTCATTGTAGTGCAGATTTCCTTTGCAAGTTTGCTTGGTTGGCCAAAAAGGGCGTATGCGTTTTTTCCTGAATATATTCAGGAAAAAACACGTACGCCCTTTTTGGCCAAGTGCATCATTGTGGACGTTCTGCCTCTTTTCCTATGCTTTCAATGCAATTCCAGTCTACCTCCTGAAATCGGTTTCCTGCAATTCTGCCCCGCTTTCAAGTCCTCTTGGCAGCCTTACTTCAGTATATTTTTGGACGATAGCTGTCATTTATAACTCTGCAGGTTTGTGAATTACAGTGCCCCTGAGCTCCTTTCTTCAACTCGCTTTCTTGTGACCTGGCCGCAACACCGCAGGATGGCTTCAGGCCCTAATCTGGTTCCGGCACGGCACGCTGAGCCTTTGGTTAATTCCTCTTCCTGGTGGGAAATGAGAGTTAAATTTGCCCGTCCAGAAACCTCCAGCTAGTCTCTCATTGGTTCTCGCTATTCCTGTTCAGCTTCCGCCGAATTTGCAAACTGGGCCAAACAGGAGGTTAAAGGGACTGACTCTCCAAGTCGGGAGGGTGTTAGTAAAGCGTCTGGAATGTTGCACCCGAGTTCCAGGGTACAAAAACTGAGACATATTTGAACACATTTCCTGATCACATGGTTGATCATACTCTAGGTTCCACATGCATGTTTTAGCTGAAGGAAGAATACCTTAAACCTGGGTAGTTGAAACCCGTGGAATGGGTACCATGCAATATGACTTCAAAGGGTCTTCATTTGCTCACTGAACCTCTCCAATCCTATCACTGCTGCGTTTATGCCCCTGTACACACGCTTGATTCTCTTTCGGAGACATAGCAATCCATAGGTTTTAAGATACTTACTAGTCAGGTACATTCTTAGGCATTTAATATGCGGTGTTGAGTCCATTTCGTTGAGCAAGGAGTAGCTCTTGTCTATTCCATATTTGGCTTAAGGAACTTTATCTGTGCTCATTTCAATCTCTGGTTTCATGCAGCACCCCAACTCACCTTTCCCCTTAAGCAAGCATAAGTTGGTTTTCTAAATTTGAGACCCTGTTCTGTTCTGTAATTCAGTTCCTGTGTAGCCAAGTTTACATTCCGTGTATTACTGATATCTTATGATGTTTCTTTTTCTGTGTGACTTATTTCAGTTAGAATCATCATACCTGAATCCACTCATTGTGCTGCTAAGGGCCTGATGACATAGATTTCATTGCTGAGTGATATTGCTTTGTAAGTAAATACCACAACTTCTTTATCCATTTTTCACTTTCTGCGATGTTGAACTTGTACTGTAAACGAGGTTCTTGTAAACAGAGGCGTCCCAATGTTTGGGGTGGCTGTGTCTTTTTGATTTTAATTTCCCTAAGCTATAGGACCATAAGTGGAAGTGCCCTAGGCTCTGTTGCTTTGTTTTTTAGATGTTTCAGGAAACACCATACACTTCTCCCGAGTGTCTGTTGGCAATTTACATCCCGCCCATCAGCATAACAAGGCTCCCAGTTCTCCATGGCCTGTCCTGCCTTTCTGGATTTTACACTTTTTTCAGATGGCCCTTTTGACCGGGGGGAAGTGAGACTTCATTGTAGTGCAGATTTCCTTTGCAAGCTTGCTTGGTTGGCCAAAAAGGGCGTATGCGTTTTTTCCTGAATATATTCAGGAAAAAACGCATACGCCCTTTTTGGCCAAGTGCATCATTGTGGACGTTCTGCCTCTTTTCCTATGCTTTCAATGCAATTCCAGTCTACCTCCTGAAATCGGTTTCCTGCAATTCTGCCCCGCTTTCAAGTCCTCTTGGCAGCCTTACTTCAGTATATTTTTGGACGATAGCTGTCATTTATAACTCTGCAGGTTTGTGAATTACAGTGCCCCTGAGCTCCTTTCTTCAACTCGCTTTCTTTTGAGCTGGCCGCAACACCGCAGGATGGCTTCAGGCCCTAATCTGGTTCCGGCACGGCACGCTGAGCCTTTGGTTAATTCCTCTTCCTGGTGGGAAATGAGAGTTAAATTTGCCCGTCCAGACACCTCCAGCTAGTCTCTCATTGGTTCTCGCTATTCCTGTTCATCTTCCACAGAAATTGCAAACTGGGCCAAACAGGAGGTTAAAGGGACTGACTCTCCAAGTCGGGAGGGTGTTAGTAAAGCGTCTGGAATGTTGCACCCGAGTACCAGGGTACGAAAACTGAGACATATTTGAACACGTCTCCCGATCACATGGTTGATCATACTCTGGGTTCCACATGCATGTTTTAGCTGAAGGAAGAATACCTTAAACCTGGGTAGTTGAAACCCGTGGAATGGGTACCATGCAATATGACTTCAAAGGGTCTTCATTTGCTCAGCGAACCTCTCCAATCCTATCACTGCTGCGTTTATGCCCCTGTACACATGCTTGATTCTCTTTCGGAGACATAGCAATCCATAGGTTTTAAGATACTTACTAGTCAGGTACATTCTTAGGCATTTAATATGCGGTGTTGAGTCCATTTCGTTGAGCAAGGAGTAGCTCTTGTCTATTCCATATTTGGCTTAAGGAACTTTATCTGTGTTCATTTCAATCTCTGGTTTTATGCAGCACCCCAACTCACCTTTCCCCTTAAGCAAGCATAAGTTGGTTTTCTAAATTTGAGACCCTGTTCTGTTCTGTAATTCAGTTCCTGAGGAGCCAAGTTTACATTCCGTGTATTACTGATATCTTATGATGTTTCTTTTTCTGTGTGACTTATTTCAGTTAGAATCATCATACCTGAATCCACTCATTGTGCAGCTAAGGGCCTGATGACATAGATTTCATTGCTGAGTGATATTGCTTTGTAAGTAAATACCACAACTTCTTTATCCATTTTTCACTTTCTGCGATGTTGAACTTGTACTGTAAACGAGGTTCTTGTAAACAGAGGCGTCCCAAACTTTGGGGTGGCTGTGTCTTTTTGATTTTAATTTCCCTAAGCTATAGGACCATAAGTGGAAGTGCCCTAGGCTCTGTTGCTTTGTTTTTTAGATGTTTCAGGAAACACCATACACTTCTCCCGAGTGTCTGTTGGCAATTTACATCCCGCCCATCAGCATAACAAGGCTCCCAGTTCTCCATGGCCTGTCCTGCCTTTCTGGATTTTACACTTTTTTCAGATGGCCCTTTTGACCGGGGGGAAGTGAGACTTCATTGTAGTGCAGATTTCCTTTGCAAGCTTGCTTGGTTGGCCAAAAAGGGCGTATGCGTTTTTTCCTGAATATATTCAGGAAAAAACGCATACGCCCTTTTTGGCCAAGTGCATCATTGTGGACGTTCTGCCTCTTTTCCTATGCTTTCAATGCAATTCCAGTCTACCTCCTGAAATCGGTTTCCTGCAATTCTGCCCCGCTTTCAAGTCCTCTTGGCAGCCTTACTTCAGTATATTTTTGGACGATAGCTGTCATTTATAACTCTGCAGGTTTGTGAATTACAGTGCCCCTGAGCTCCTTTCTTCAACTCGCTTTCTTTTGAGCTGGCCGCAACACCGCAGGATGGCTTCAGGCCCTAATCTGGTTCCGGCACGGCACGCTGAGCCTTTGGTTAATTCCTCTTCCTGGTGGGAAATGAGAGTTAAATTTGCCCGTCCAGACACCTCCAGCTAGTCTCTCATTGGTTCTCGCTATTCCTGTTCATCTTCCGCAGAAATTGCAAACTGGGCCAAACAGGAGGTTAAAGGGACTGACTCTCCAAGTCGGGAGGGTGTTAGTAAAGCGTCTGGAATGTTGCACCCGAGTACCAGGGTACGAAAACTGAGACATATTTGAACACGTCTCCCGATCACATGGTTGATCATACTCTAGGTTCCACATGCATGTTTTAGCTGAAGGAAGAATACCTTAAACCTGGGTAGTTGAAACCCGTGGAATGGGTACCATGCAATATGACTTCAAAGGGTCTTCATTTGCTCACCGAACCTCTCCAATCCTATCACTGCTGCGTTTATGCCCCTGTACACATGCTTGATTCTCTTTCGGAGACATAGCAATCCATAGGTTTTAAGATACTTACTAGTCAGGTACATTCTTAGGCATTTAATATGCGGTGTTGAGTCCATTTCGTTGAGCAAGGAGTAGCTCTTGTCTATTCCATATTTGGCTTAAGGAACTTTATCTGTGCTCATTTCAATCTCTGGTTTTATGCATCACCCCAACTCACCTTTCCCCTTAAGCAAGCATAAGTTGGTTTTCTAAATTTGAGACCCTGTTCTGTTCTGTAATTCAGTTCCTGTGTAGCCAAGTTTACATTCCGTGTATTACTGATATCTTATGATGTTTCTTTTTCTGTGTGACTTATTTCAGTTAGAATCATCATACCTGAATCCACTCATTGTGCTGCTAAGGGCCTGATGACATAGATTTCATTGCTGAGTGATATTGCTTTGTAAGTAAATACCACAACTTCTTTATCCATTTTTCACTTTCTGCGATGTTGAACTTGTACTGTAAACGAGGTTCTTGTAAACAGAGGCGTCCCAAACTTTGGGGTGGCTGTGTCTTTTTGATTTTAATTTCCCTAAGCTATAGGACCATAAGTGGAAGTGCCCTAGGCTCTGTTGCTTTGTTTTTTAGATGTTTCAGGAAACACCATACACTTCTCCCGAGTGTCTGTTGGCAATTTACATCCCGCCCATCAGCATAACAAGGCTCCCAGTTCTCCATGGCCTGTCCTGCCTTTCTGGATTTTACACTTTTTTCAGATGGCCCTTTTGACCGGGGGGAAGTGAGACTTCATTGTAGTGCAGATTTCCTTTGCAAGCTTGCTTGGTTGGCCAAAAAGGGCGTATGCGTTTTTTCCTGAATATATTCAGGAAAAAACGCATACGCCCTTTTTGGCCAAGTGCATCATTGTGGACGTTCTGCCTCTTTTCCTATGCTTTCAATGCAATTCCAGTCTACCTCCTGAAATCGGTTTCCTGCAATTCTGCCCCGCTTTCAAGTCCTCTTGGCAGCCTTACTTCAGTATATTTTTGGACGATAGCTGTCATTTATAACTCTGCAGGTTTGTGAATTACAGTGCCCCTGAGCTCCTTTCTTCAACTCGCTTTCTTTTGAGCTGGCCGCAACACCGCAGGATGGCTTCAGGCCCTAATCTGGTTCCGGCACGGCACGCTGAGCCTTTGGTTAATTCCTCTTCCTGGTGGGAAATGAGAGTTAAATTTGCCCGTCCAGACACCTCCAGCTAGTCTCTCATTGGTTCTCGCTATTCCTGTTCATCTTCCGCAGAAATTGCAAACTGGGCCAAACAGGAGGTTAAAGGGACTGACTCTCCAAGTCGGGAGGGTGTTAGTAAAGCGTCTGGAATGTTGCACCCGAGTACCAGGGTACGAAAACTGAGACATATTTGAACACGTCTCCCGATCACATGGTTGATCAGACTCTAGGTTCCACATGCATGTTTTAGCTGAAGGAAGAATACCTTAAACCTGGGTAGTTGAAACCCGTGGAATGGGTACCATGCAATATGACTTCAAAGGGTCTTCATTTGCTCACCGAACCTCTCCAATCCTATCACTGCTGCGTTTATGCCCCTGTACACATGCTTGATTCTCTTTCGGAGACATAGCAATCCATAGGTTTTAAGATACTTACTAGTCAGGTACATTCTTAGGCATTTAATATGCGGTGTTGAGTCCATTTCGTTGAGCAAGGAGTAGCTCTTGTCTATTCCATATTTGGCTTAAGGAACTTTATCTGTGCTCATTTCAATCTCTGGTTTTATGCAGCACCCCAACTCACCTTTCCCCTTAAGCAAGCATAAGTTGGTTTTCTAAATTTGAGACCCTGTTCTGTTCTGTAATTCAGTTCCTGTGTAGCCAAGTTTACATTCCGTGTATTACTGATATCTTATGATGTTTCTTTTTCTGTGTGACTTATTTCAGTTAGAATCATCATACCTGAATCCACTCATTGTGCTGCTAAGGGCCTGATGACATAGATTTCATTGCTGAGTGATATTGCTTTGTAAGTAAATACCACAACTTCTTTATCCATTTTTCACTTTCTGCGATGTTGAACTTGTACTGTAAACGAGGTTCTTGTAAACAGAGGCGTCCCAATGTTTGGGGTGGCTGTGTCTTTTTGATTTTAATTTCCCTAAGCTATAGGACCATAAGTGGAAGTGCCCTAGGCTCTGTTGCTTTGTTTTTTAGATGTTTCAGGAAACACCATACACTTCTCCCGAGTGTCTGTTGGCAATTTACATCCCGCCCATCAGCATAACAAGGCTCCCAGTTCTCCATGGCCTGTCCTGCCTTTCTGGATTTTACACTTTTTTCAGATGGCCCTTTTGACCGGGGGGAAGTGAGACTTCATTGTAGTGCAGATTTCCTTTGCAAGCTTGCTTGGTTGGCCAAAAAGGGCGTATGCGTTTTTTCCTGAATATATTCAGGAAAAAACGCATACGCCCTTTTTGGCCAAGTGCATCATTGTGGACGTTCTGCCTCTTTTCCTATGCTTTCAATGCAATTCCAGTCTACCTCCTGACATCGGTTTCCTGCAATTCTGCACCGCTTTCAAGTCCTCTTGGCAGCCTTACTTCAGTATATTTTTGGACGATAGCTGTCATTTATAACTCTGCAGGTTTGTGAATTACAGTGCCCCTGAGCTCCTTTCTTCAACTCGCTTTCTTTTGAGCTGGCCGCAACACCGCAGGATGGCTTCAGGCCCTAATCTGGTTCCGGCACGGCACGCTGAGCCTTTGGTTAATTCCTCTTCCTGGTGGGAAATGAGAGTTAAATTTGCCCGTCCAGACACCTCCAGCTAGTCTCTCATTGGTTCTCGCTATTCCTGTTCATCTTCCGCAGAAATTGCAAACTGGGCCAAACAGGAGGTTAAAGGGACTGACTCTCCAAGTCGGGAGGGTGTTAGTAAAGCGTCTGGAATGTTGCACCCGAGTACCAGGGTACGAAAACTGAGACATATTTGAACACGTCTCCCGATCACATGGTTGATCATACTCTAGGTTCCACATGCATGTTTTAGCTGAAGGAAGAATACCTTAAACCTGGGTAGTTGAAACCCGTGGAATGGGTACCATGCAATATGACTTCAAAGGGTCTTCATTTGCTCACCGAACCTCTCCAATCCTATCACTGCTGCGTTTATGCCCCTGTACACATGCTTGATTCTCTTTCGGAGACATAGCAATCCATAGGTTTTAAGATACTTACTAGTCAGGTACATTCTTAGGCATTTAATATGCGGTGTTGAGTCCATTTCGTTGAGCAAGGAGTAGCTCTTGTCTATTCCATATTTGGCTTAAGGAACTTTATCTGTGCTCATTTCAATCTCTGGTTTTATGCAGCACCCCAACTCACCTTTCCCCTTAAGCAAGCATAAGTTGGTTTTCTAAATTTGAGACCCTGTTCTGTTCTGTAATTCAGTTCCTGTGTAGCCAAGTTTACATTCCGTGTATTACTGATATCTTATGATGTTTCTTTTTCTGTGTGACTTATTTCAGTTAGAATCATCATACCTGAATCCACTCATTGTGCTGCTAAGGGCCTGATGACATAGATTTCATTGCTGAGTGATATTGCTTTGTAAGTAAATACCACAACTTCTTTATCCATTTTTCACTTTCTGCGATGTTGAACTTGTACTGTAAACGAGGTTCTTGTAAACAGAGGCGTCCCAAACTTTGGGGTGGCTGTGTCTTTTTGATTTTAATTTCCCTAAGCTATAGGACCATAAGTGGAAGTGCCCTAGGCTCTGTTGCTTTGTTTTTTAGATGTTTCAGGAAACACCATACACTTCTCCCGAGTGTCTGTTGGCAATTTACATCCCGCCCATCAGCATAACAAGGCTCCCAGTTCTCCATGGCCTGTCCTGCCTTTCTGGATTTTACACTTTTTTCAGATGGCCCTTTTGACCGGGGGGAAGTGAGACTTCATTGTAGTGCAGATTTCCTTTGCAAGCTTGCTTGGTTGGCCAAAAAGGGCGTATGCGTTTTTTCCTGAATATATTCAGGAAAAAACGCATACGCCCTTTTTGGCCAAGTGCATCATTGTGGACGTTCTGCCTCTTTTCCTATGCTTTCAATGCAATTCCAGTCTACCTCCTGAAATCGGTTTCCTGCAATTCTGCCCCGCTTTCAAGTCCTCTTGGCAGCCTTACTTCAGTATATTTTTGGACGATAGCTGTCATTTATAAGTCTGCAGGTTTGTGAATTACAGTGCCCCTGAGCTCCTTTCTTCAACTCGCTTTCTTGTGACCTGGCCGCAACACCGCAGGATGGCTTCAGGCCCTAATCTGGTTCCGGCACGGCACGCTGAGCCTTTGGTTAATTCCTCTTCCTGGTGGGAAATGAGAGTTAAATTTGCCCGTCCAGACACCTCCAGCTAGTCTCTCATTGGTTCTCGCTATTCCTGTTCATCTTCCGCAGAAATTGCAAACTGGGCCAAACAGGAGGTTAAAGGGACTGACTCTCCGAGTCGGGAGGGTGTTAGTAAAGCGTCTGGAATGTTGCACCCGAGTACCAGGGTACGAAAACTGAGACATATTTGAACACGTCTCCCGATCACATGGTTGATCATACTCTAGGTTCCACATGCATGTTTTAGCTGAAGGAAGAATACCTTAAACCTGGGTAGTTGAAACCCGTGGAATGGGTACCATGCAATATGACTTCAAAGGGTCTTCATTTGCTCACCGAACCTCTCCAATCCTATCACTGCTGCGTTTATGCCCCTGTACACATGCTTGATTCTCTTTCGGAGACATAGCAATCCATAGGTTTTAAGATACTTACTAGTCAGGTACATTCTTAGGCATTTAATATGCGGTGTTGAGTCCATTTCGTTGAGCAAGGAGTAGCTCTTGTCTATTCCATATTTGGCTTAAGGAACTTTATCTGTGCTCATTTCAATCTCTGGTTTTATGCAGCACCCCAACTCACCTTTCCCCTTAAGCAAGCATAAGTTGGTTTTCTAAATTTGAGACCCTGTTCTGTTCTGTAATTCAGTTCCTGTGGAGCCAAGTTTACATTCCGTGTATTACTGATATCTTATGATGTTTCTTTTTCTGTGTGACTTATTTCAGTTAGAATCATCATACCTGAATCCACTCATTGTGCTGCTAAGGGCCTGATGACATAGATTTCATTGCTGAGTGATATTGCTTTGTAAGTAAATACCACAACTTCTTTATCCATTTTTCACTTTCTGCGATGTTGAACTTGTACTGTAAACGAGGTTCTTGTAAACAGAGGCGTCCCAATGTTTGGGGTGGCTGTGTCTTTTTGATTTTAATTTCCCTAAGCTATAGGACCATAAGTGGAAGTGCCCTAGGCTCTGTTGCTTTGTTTTTTAGATGTTTCAGGAAACACCATACACTTCTCCCGAGTGTCTGTTGGCAATTTACATCCCGCCCATCAGCATAACAAGGCTCCCAGTTCTCCATGGCCTGTCCTGCCTTTCTGGATTTTACACTTTTTTCAGATGGCCCTTTTGACCGGGGGGAAGTGAGACTTCATTGTAGTGCAGATTTCCTTTGCAAGCTTGCTTGGTTGGCCAAAAAGGGCGTATGCATTTTTTCCTGAATATATTCAGGAAAAAACGCATACGCCCTTTTTGGCCAAGTGCATCATTGTGGACGTTCTGCCTCTTTTCCTATGCTTTCAATGCAATTCCAGTCTACCTCCTGAAATCGGTTTCCTGCAATTCTGCCCCGCTTTCAAGTCCTCTTGGCAGCCTTACTTCAGTATATTTTTGGACGATAGCTGTCATTTATAACTCTGCAGGTTTGTGAATTACAGTGCCCCTGAGCTCCTTTCTTCAACTCGCTTTCTTTTGAGCTGGCCGCAACACCGCAGGATGGCTTCAGGCCCTAATCTGGTTCCGGCACGGCACGCTGAGCCTTTGGTTAATTCCTCTTCCTGGTGGGAAATGAGAGTTAAATTTGCCCGTCCAGACACCTCCAGCTAGTCTCTCATTGGTTCTCGCTATTCCTGTTCATCTTCCGCAGAAATTGCAAACTGGGCCAAACAGGAGGTTAAAGGGACTGACTCTCCAAGTCGGGAGGGTGTTAGTAAAGCGTCTGGAATGTTGCACCCGAGTACCAGGGTACGAAAACTGAGACATATTTGAACACGTCTCCCGATCACATGGTTGATCATACTCTAGGTTCCACATGCATGTTTTAGCTGAAGGAAGAATACCTTAAACCTGGGTAGTTGAAACCCGTGGAATGGGTACCATGCAATATGACTTCAAAGGGTCTTCATTTGCTCACCGAACCTCTCCAATCCTATCACTGCTGCGTTTATGCCCCTGTACACATGCTTGATTCTCTTTCGGAGACATAGCAATCCATAGGTTTTAAGATACTTACTAGTCAGGTACATTCTTAGGCATTTAATATGCGGTGTTGAGTCCATTTCGTTGAGCAAGGAGTAGCTCTTGTCTATTCCATATTTGGCTTAAGGAACTTTATCTGTGTTCATTTCAATCTCTGGTTTTATGCAGCACCCCAACTCACCTTTCCCCTTAAGCAAGCATAAGTTGGTTTTCTAAATTTGAGACCCTGTTCTGTTCTGTAATTCAGTTCCTGTGTAGCCAAGTTTACATTCCGTGTATTACTGATATCTTATGATGTTTCTTTTTCTGTGTGACTTATTTCAGTTAGAATCATCATACCTGAATCCACTCATTGTGCTGCTAAGGGCCTGATGACATAGATTTCATTGCTGAGTGATATTGCTTTGTAAGTAAATACCACAACTTCTTTATCCATTTTTCACTTTCTGCGATGTTGAACTTGTACTGTAAACGAGGTTCTTGTAAACAGAGGCGTCCCAAACTTTGGGGTGGCTGTGTCTTTTTGATTTTAATTTCCCTAAGCTATAGGACCATAAGTGGAAGTGCCCTAGGCTCTGTTGCTTTGTTTTTTAGATGTTTCAGGAAACACCATACACTTCTCCCGAGTGTCTGTTGGCAATTTACATCCCGCCCATCAGCATAACAAGGCTCCCAGTTCTCCATGGCCTGTCCTGCCTTTCTGGATTTTACACTTTTTTCAGATGGCCCTTTTGACCGGGGGGAAGTGAGACTTCATTGTAGTGCAGATTTCCTTTGCAAGCTTGCTTGGTTGGCCAAAAAGGGCGTATGCGTTTTTTCCTGAATATATTCAGGAAAAAACGCATACGCCCTTTTTGGCCAAGTGCATCATTGTGGACGTTCTGCCTCTTTTCCTATGCTTTCAATGCAATTCCAGTCTACCTCCTGAAATCGGTTTCCTGCAATTCTGCCCCGCTTTCAAGTCCTCTTGGCAGCCTTACTTCAGTATATTTTTGGACGATAGCTGTCATTTATAACTCTGCAGGTTTGTGAATTACAGTGCCCCTGAGCTCCTTTCTTCAACTCGCTTTCTTTTGAGCTGGCCGCAACACCGCAGGATGGCTTCAGGCCCTAATCTGGTTCCGGCACGGCACGCTGAGCCTTTGGTTAATTCCTCTTCCTGGTGGGAAATTTGAGTTAAATTTGCCCGTCCAGACACCTCCAGCTAGTCTCTCATTGGTTCTCGCTATTCCTGTTCATCTTCCGCAGAAATTGCAAACTGGGCCAAACAGGAGGTTAAAGGGACTGACTCTCCAAGTCGGGAGGGTGTTAGTAAAGCGTCTGGAATGTTGCACCCGAGTACCAGGGTACGAAAACTGAGACATATTTGAACACGTCTCCCGATCTCACATGGTTGATCATACTCTAGGTTCCACATGCATGTTTTAGCTGAAGGAAGAATACCTTAAACCTGGGTAGTTGAAACCCGTGGAATGGGTACCATGCAATATGACTTCAAAGGGTCTTCATTTGCTCACCGAACCTCTCCAATCCTATCACTGCTGCGTTTATGCCCCTGTACACATGCTTGATTCTCTTTCGGAGACATAGCAATCCATAGGTTTTAAGATACTTACTAGTCAGGTACATTCTTAGGCATTTAATATGCGGTGTTGAGTCCATTTCGTTGAGCAAGAGGTAGCTCTTGTCTATTCCATATTTGGCTTAAGGAACTTTATCTGTGCTCATTTCAATCTCTGGTTTTATGCATCACCCCAACTCACCTTTACCCTTAAGCAAGCATAAGTTGGTTTTCTAAATTTGAGACCCTGTTCTGTTCTGTAATTCAGTTCCTGTGTAGCCAAGTTTACATTCCGTGTATTACTGATATCTTATGATGTTTCTTTTCTGTGTGACTTATTTCAGTTAGAATCATCATACCTGAATCCACTCATTGTGCTGCTAAGGGCCTGATGACATAGATTTCATTGCTGAGTGATATTGCTTTGTAAGTAAATACCACAATTTCTTTATCCATTTTTCACTTTCTGCGATGTTGAACTTGTACGGTAAACGAGGTTCTTGTAAACAGAGGCGTCCCAAACTTTGGGGTGGCTGTGTCTTTTTGATTTTAATTTCCCTAAGCTATAGGACCATAAGTGGAAGTGCCCTAGGCTCTGTTGCTTTGTTTTTTAGATGTTTCAGGAAACACCATACACTTCTCCCGAGTGTCTGTTGGCAATTTACATCCCGCCCATCAGCATAACAAGGCTCCCAGTTCTCCATGGCCTGTCCTGCCTTTCTGGATTTTACACTTTTTTCAGATGGCCCTTTTGACCGGGGGGAAGTGAGACTTCATTGTAGTGCAGATTTCCTTTGCAAGCTTGCTTGGTTGGCCAAAAAGGGCGTATGCGTTTTTTCCTGAATATATTCAGGAAAAAACGCATACGCCCTTTTTGGCCAAGTGCATCATTGTGGACGTTCTGCCTCTTTTCCTATGCTTTCAATGCAATTCCAGTCTACCTCCTGAAATCGGTTTCCTGCAATTCTGCCCGCTTTCAAGTCCTCTTGGCAGCCTTACTTCAGTATATTTTTGGACGATAGCTGTCATTTATAACTCTGCAGGTTTGTGAATTACAGTGCCCCTGAGCTCCTTTCTTCAACTCGCTTTCTTTTGAGCTGGCCGCAACACCGCAGGATGGCTTCAGGCCCTAATCTGGTTCCGGCACGGCACGCTGAGCCTTTGGTTAATTCCTCTTCCTGGTGGGAAATGAGAGTTAAATTTGCCCGTCCAGACACCTCCAGCTAGTCTCTCATTGGTTCTCGCTATTCCTGTTCATCTTCCGCAGAAATTGCAAACTGGGCCAAACAGGAGGTTAAAGGGACTGACTCTCCAAGTCGGGAGGGTGTTAGTAAAGCGTCTGAATGTTGCACCCGAGTACCAGGGTACGAAAACTGAGACATATTTGAACACGTCTCCCGATCACATGGTTGATCATACTCTAGGTTCCACATGCATGTTTTAGCTGAAGGAAGAATACCTTAAACCTGGGTAGTTGAAACCCGTGGAATGGGTACCATGCAATATGACTTCAAAGGGTCTTCATTTGCTCACCGAACCTCTCCAATCCTATCACTGCTGCGTTTATGCCCCTGTACACATGCTTGATTCTCTTTCGGAGACATAGCAATCCATAGGTTTTAAGATACTTACTAGTCAGGTACATTCTTAGGCATTTAATATGCGGTGTTGAGTCCATTTCGTTGAGCAAGGAGTAGCTCTTGTCTATTCCATATTTGGCTTAAGGAACTTTATCTGTGCTCATTTCAATCTCTGGTTTTATGCAGCACCCCAACTCACCTTTCCCCTTAAGCAAGCATAAGTTGGTTTTCTAAATTTGAGACCCTGTTCTGTTCTGTAATTCAGTTCCTGTGTAGCCAAGTTTACATTCCGTGTATTACTGATATCTTATGATGTTTCTTTTTCTGTGTGACTTATTTCAGTTAGAATCATCATACCTGAATCCACTCATTGTGCTGCTAAGGGCCTGATGACATAGATTTCATTGCTGAGTGATATTGCTTTGTAAGTAAATACCACAACTTCTTTATCCATTTTTCACTTTCTGCGATGTTGAACTTGTACTGTAAACGAGGTTCTTGTAAACAGAGGCGTCCCAAACTTTGGGGTGGCTGTGTCTTTTTGATTTTAATTTCCCTAAGCTATAGGACCATAAGTGGAAGTGCCCTAGGCTCTGTTGCTTTGTTTTTTAGATGTTTCAGGAAACACCATACACTTCTCCCGAGTGTCTGTTGGCAATTTACATCCCGCCCATCAGCATAACAAGGCTCCCAGTTCTCCATGGCCTGTCCTGTCTTTCTGGATTTTACACTTTTTTCAGATGGCCCTTTTGACCGGGGGGAAGTGAGACTTCATTGTAGTGCAGATTTCCTTTGCAAGCTTGCTTGGTTGGCCAAAAAGGGCGTATGCGTTTTTTTCCTGAATATATTCAGGAAAAAACGCATACGCACTTTTTGGCCAAGTGCATCATTGTGGACGTTCTGCCTCTTTTCCTATGCTTTCAATGCAATTCCAGTCTGCCTCCTGAAATCGGTTTCCTGCAATTCTGCCCCGCTTTCAAGTCCTCTTGGCAGCCTTACTTCAGTATATTTTTGGACGATAGCTGTCATTTATAACTCTGCAGGTTTGTGAATTACAGTGCCCCTGAGCTCCTTTCTTCAACTCGCTTTCTTTTGAGCTGGCCGCAACACCGCAGGATGGCTTCAGGCCCTAATCTGGTTCCGGCACGGCACGCTGAGCCTTTGGTTAATTCCTCTTCCTGGTGGGAAATTTGAGTTAAATTTGCCCGTCCAGACACCTCCAGCTAGTCTCTCATTGGTTCTCGCTATTCCTGTTCATCTTCCGCAGAAATTGCAAACTGGGCCAAACAGGAGGTTAAAGGGACTGACTCTCCAAGTCGGGAGGGTGTTAGTAAAGCGTCTGGAATGTTGCACCCGAGTACCAGGGTACGAAAACTGAGACATATTTGAACACGTCTCCCGATCACATGGTTGATCATACTCTAGGTTCCACATGCATGTTTTAGCTGAAGGAAGAATACCTTAAACCTGGGTAGTTGAAACCCGTGGAATGGGTACCATGCAATATGACTTCAAAGGGTCTTCATTTGCTCACCGAACCTCTCCAATCCTATCACTGCTGCGTTTATGCCCCTGTACACATGCTTGATTCTCTTTCGGAGACATAGCAATCCATAGGTTTTAAGATACTTACTAGTCAGGTACATTCTTAGGCATTTAATATGCGGTGTTGAGTCCATTTCGTTGAGCAAGAGGTAGCTCTTGTCTATTCCATATTTGGCTTAAGGAACTTTATCTGTGCTCATTTTCAATCTCTGGTTTTATGCAGCACCCCAACTCACCTTTCCCTTAAGCAAGCATAAGTTGGTTTTCTAAATTTGAGACCCTGTTCTGTTCTGTAATTCAGTTCCTGTGTAGCCAAGTTTACATTCCGTGTATTACTGATATCTTATGATGTTTCTTTTTCTGTGTGACTTATTTCAGTTAGAATCATCATACCTGAATCCACTCATTGTGCTGCTAAGGGCCTGATGACATAGATTTCATTGCTGAGTGATATTGCTTTGTAAGTAAATACCACAATTTCTTTATCCATTTTTCACTTTCTGCGATGTTGAACTTGTACTGTAAACGAGGTTCTTGTAAACAGAGGCGTCCCAAACTTTGGGGTGGCTGTGTCTTTTTGATTTTAATTTCCCTAAGCTATAGGACCATAAGTGGAAGTGCCCTAGGCTCTGTTGCTTTGTTTTTTAGATGTTTCAGGAAACACCATACACTTCTCCCGAGTGTCTGTTGGCAATTTACATCCCGCCCATCAGCATAACAAGGCTCCCAGTTCTCCATGGCCTGTCCTGCCTTTCTGGATTTTACACTTTTTTCAGATGGCCCTTTTGACCGGGGGGAAGTGAGACTTCATTGTAGTGCAGATTTCCTTTGCAAGCTTGCTTGGTTGGCCAAAAAGGGCGTATGCGTTTTTTCCTGAATATATTCAGGAAAAAACGCATACGCCCTTTTTGGCCAAGTGCATCATTGTGGACGTTCTGCCTCTTTTCCTATGCTTTCAATGCAATTCCAGTCTACCTCCTGAAATCGGTTTCCTGCAATTCTGCCCCGCTTTCAAGTCCTCTTGGCAGCCTTACTTCAGTATATTTTTGGACGATAGCTGTCATTTATAACTCTGCAGGTTTGTGAATTACAGTGCCCCTGAGCTCCTTTCTTCAACTCGCTTTCTTTTGAGCTGGCCGCAACACCGCAGGATGGCTTCAGGCCCTAATCTGGTTCCGGCACGGCACGCTGAGCCTTTGGTTAATTCCTCTTCCTGGTGGGAAATGAGAGTTAAATTTGCCCGTCCAGACACCTCCAGCTAGTCTCTCATTGGTTCTCGCTATTCCTGTTCATCTTCCGCAGAAATTGCAAACTGGGCCAAACAGGAGGTTAAAGGGACTGACTCTCCAAGTCGGGAGGGTGTTAGTAAAGCGTCTGGAATGTTGCACCCGAGTACCAGGGTACGAAAACTGAGACATATTTGAACACGTCTCCCGATCACATGGTTGATCATACTCTAGGTTCCACATGCATGTTTTAGCTGAAGGAAGAATACCTTAAACCTGGGTAGTTGAAACCCGTGGAATGGGTACCATGCAATATGACTTCAAAGGGTCTTCATTTGCTCACCGAACCTCTCCAATCCTATCACTGCTGCGTTTATGCCCCTGTACACATGCTTGATTCTCTTTCGGAGACATAGCAATCCATAGGTTTTAAGATACTTACTAGTCAGGTACATTCTTAGGCATTTAATATGCGGTGTTGAGTCCATTTCGTTGAGCAAGGAGTAGCTCTTGTCTATTCCATATTTGGCTTAAGGAACTTTATCTGTGTTCATTTCAATCTCTGGTTTTATGCAGCACCCCAACTCACCTTTCCCCTTAAGCAAGCATAAGTTGGTTTTCTAAATTTGAGACCCTGTTCTGTTCTGTAATTCAGTTCCTGTGTAGCCAAGTTTACATTCCGTGTATTACTGATATCTTATGATGTTTCTTTTTCTGTGTGACTTATTTCAGTTAGAATCATCATACCTGAATCCACTCATTGTGCTGCTAAGGGCCTGATGACATAGATTTCATTGCTGAGTGATATTGCTTTGTAAGTAAATACCACAACTTCTTTATCCATTTTTCACTTTCTGCGATGTTGAACTTGTACTGTAAACGAGGTTCTTGTAAACAGAGGCGTCCCAAACTTTGGGGTGGCTGTGTCTTTTTGATTTTAATTTCCCTAAGCTATAGGACCATAAGTGGAAGTGCCCTAGGCTCTGTTGCTTTGTTTTTTAGATGTTTCAGGAAACACCATACACTTCTCCCGAGTGTCTGTTGGCAATTTACATCCCGCCCATCAGCATAACAAGGCTCCCAGTTCTCCATGGCCTGTCCTGCCTTTCTGGATTTTACACTTTTTTCAGATGGCCCTTTTGACCGGGGGGAAGTGAGACTTCATTGTAGTGCAGATTTCCTTTGCAAGCTTGCTTGGTTGGCCAAAAAGGGCGTATGCGTTTTTTCCTGAATATATTCAGGAAAAAACGCATACGCCCTTTTTGGCCAAGTGCATCATTGTGGACGTTCTGCCTCTTTTCCTATGCTTTCAATGCAATTCCAGTCTACCTCCTGAAATCGGTTTCCTGCAATTCTGCCCCGCTTTCAAGTCCTCTTGGCAGCCTTACTTCAGTATATTTTTGGACGATAGCTGTCATTTATAACTCTGCAGGTTTGTGAATTACAGTGCCCCTGAGCTCCTTTCTTCAACTCGCTTTCTTTTGAGCTGGCCGCAACACCGCAGGATGGCTTCAGGCCCTAATCTGGTTCCGGCACGGCACGCTGAGCCTTTGGTTAATTCCTCTTCCTGGTGGGAAATTTGAGTTAAATTTGCCCGTCCAGACACCTCCAGCTAGTCTCTCATTGGTTCTCGCTATTCCTGTTCATCTTCCGCAGAAATTGCAAACTGGGCCAAACAGGAGGTTAAAGGGACTGACTCTCCAAGTCGGGAGGGTGTTAGTAAAGCGTCTGGAATGTTGCACCCGAGTACCAGGGTACGAAAACTGAGACATATTTGAACACATCTCCCGATCACATGGTTGATCATACTCTAGGTTCCACATGCATGTTTTAGCTGAAGGAAGAATACCTTAAACCTGGGTAGTTGAAACCCGTGGAATGGGTACCATGCAATATGACTTCAAAGGGTCTTCATTTGCTCACCGAACCTCTCCAATCCTATCACTGCTGCGTTTATGCCCCTGTACACATGCTTGATTCTCTTTCGGAGACATAGCAATCCATAGGTTTTAAGATACTTACTAGTCAGGTACATTCTTAGGCATTTAATATGCGGTGTTGAGTCCATTTCGTTGAGCAAGAGGTAGCTCTTGTCTATTCCATATTTGGCTTAAGGAACTTTATCTGTGCTCATTTCAATCTCTGGTTTTATGCATCACCCCAACTCACCTTTACCCTTAAGCAAGCATAAGTTGGTTTTCTAAATTTGAGACCCTGTTCTGTTCTGTAATTCAGTTCCTGTGTAGCCAAGTTTACATTCCGTGTATTACTGATATCTTATGATGTTTCTTTTTCTGTGTGACTTATTTCAGTTAGAATCATCATACCTGAATCCACTCATTGTGCTGCTAAGGGCCTGATGACATAGATTTCATTGCTGAGTGATATTGCTTTGTAAGTAAATACCACAATTTCTTTATCCATTTTTCACTTTCTGCGATGTTGAACTTGTACGGTAAACGAGGTTCTTGTAAACAGAGGCGTCCCAAACTTTGGGGTGGCTGTGTCTTTTTGATTTTAATTTCCCTAAGCTATAGGACCATAAGTGGAAGTGCCCTAGGCTCTGTTGCTTTGTTTTTTAGATGTTTCAGGAAACACCATACACTTCTCCCGAGTGTCTGTTGGCAATTTACATCCCGCCCATCAGCATAACAAGGCTCCCAGTTCTCCATGGCCTGTCCTGCCTTTCTGGATTTTACACTTTTTTCAGATGGCCCTTTTGACCGGGGGGAAGTGAGACTTCATTGTAGTGCAGATTTCCTTTGCAAGCTTGCTTGGTTGGCCAAAAAGGGCGTATGCGTTTTTTCCTGAATATATTCAGGAAAAAACGCATATGCCCTTTTTGGCCAAGTGCATCATTGTGGACGTTCTGCCTCTTTTCCTATGCTTTCAATGCAATTCCAGTCTACCTCCTGAAATCGGTTTCCTGCAATTCTGCCCCGCTTTCAAGTCCTCTTGGCAGCCTTACTTCAGTATATTTTTGGACGATAGCTGTCATTTATAACTCTGCAGGTTTGTGAATTACAGTGCCCCTGAGCTCCTTTCTTCAACTCGCTTTCTTTTGAGCTGGCCGCAACACCGCAGGATGGCTTCAGGCCCTAATCTGGTTCCGGCACGGCACGCTGAGCCTTTGGTTAATTCCTCTTCCTGGTGGGAAATGAGAGTTAAATTTGCCCGTCCAGACACCTCCAGCTAGTCTCTCATTGGTTCTCGCTATTCCTGTTCATCTTCCGCAGAAATTGCAAACTGGGCCAAACAGGAGGTTAAAGGGACTGACTCTCCAAGTCGGGAGGGTGTTAGTAAAGCGTCTGGAATGTTGCACCCGAGTACCAGGGTACGAAAACTGAGACATATTTGAACACGTCTCCCGATCACATGGTTGATCATACTCTAGGTTCCACATGCATGTTTTAGCTGAAGGAAGAATACCTTAAACCTGGGTAGTTGAAACCCGTGGAATGGGTACCATGCAATATGACTTCAAAGGGTCTTCATTTGCTCACCGAACCTCTCCAATCCTATCACTGCTGCGTTTATGCCCCTGTACACATGCTTGATTCTCTTTCGGAGACATAGCAATCCATAGGTTTTAAGATACTTACTAGTCAGGTACATTCTTAGGCATTTAATATGCGGTGTTGAGTCCATTTCGTTGAGCAAGGAGTAGCTCTTGTCTATTCCATATTTGGCTTAAGGAACTTTATCTGTGCTCATTTCAATCTCTGGTTTTATGCAGCACCCCAACTCACCTTTCCCCTTAAGCAAGCATAAGTTGGTTTTCTAAATTTGAGACCCTGTTCTGTTCTGTAATTCAGTTCCTGTGTAGCCAAGTTTACATTCCGTGTATTACTGATATCTTATGATGTTTCTTTTTCTGTGTGACTTATTTCAGTTAGAATCATCATACCTGAATCCACTCATTGTGCTGCTAAGGGCCTGATGACATAGATTTCATTGCTGAGTGATATTGCTTTGTAAGTAAATACCACAACTTCTTTATCCATTTTTCACTTTCTGCGATGTTGAACTTGTACTGTAAACGAGGTTCTTGTAAACAGAGGCGTCCCAAACTTTGGGGTGGCTGTGTCTTTTTGATTTTAATTTCCCTAAGCTATAGGACCATAAGTGGAAGTGCCCTAGGCTCTGTTGCTTTGTTTTTTAGATGTTTCAGGAAACACCATACACTTCTCCCGAGTGTCTGTTGGCAATTTACATCCCGCCCATCAGCATAACAAGGCTCCCAGTTCTCCATGGCCTGTCCTGTCTTTCTGGATTTTACACTTTTTTCAGATGGCCCTTTTGACCGGGGGGAAGTGAGACTTCATTGTAGTGCAGATTTCCTTTGCAAGCTTGCTTGGTTGGCCAAAAAGGGCGTATGCGTTTTTTCCTGAATATATTCAGGAAAAAACGCATACGCACTTTTTGGCCAAGTGCATCATTGTGGACGTTCTGCCTCTTTTCCTATGCTTTCAATGCAATTCCAGTCTGCCTCCTGAAATCGGTTTCCTGCAATTCTGCCCCGCTTTCAAGTCCTCTTGGCAGCCTTACTTCAGTATATTTTTGGACGATAGCTGTCATTTATAACTCTGCAGGTTTGTGAATTACAGTGCCCCTGAGCTCCTTTCTTCAACTCGCTTTCTTTTGAGCTGGCCGCAACACCGCAGGATGGCTTCAGGCCCTAATCTGGTTCCGGCACGGCACGCTGAGCCTTTGGTTAATTCCTCTTCCTGGTGGGAAATGAGAGTTAAATTTGCCCGTCCAGACACCTCCAGCTAGTCTCTCATTGGTTCTCGCTATTCCTGTTCATCTTCCGCAGAAATTGCAAACTGGGCCAAACAGGAGGTTAAAGGGACTGACTCTCCAAGTCGGGAGGGTGTTAGTAAAGCGTCTGGAATGTTGCACCCGAGTACCAGGGTACGAAAACTGAGACATATTTGAACACGTCTCCCGATCACATGGTTGATCATACTCTAGGTTCCACATGCATGTTTTAGCTGAAGGAAGAATACCTTAAACCTGGGTAGTTGAAACCCGTGGAATGGGTACCATGCAATATGACTTCAAAGGGTCTTCATTTGCTCACCGAACCTCTCCAATCCTATCACTGCTGCGTTTATGCCCCTGTACACATGCTTGATTCTCTTTCGGAGACATAGCAATCCATAGGTTTTAAGATACTTACTAGTCAGGTACATTCTTAGGCATTTAATATGCGGTGTTGAGTCCATTTCGTTGAGCAAGGAGTAGCTCTTGTCTATTCCATATTTGGCTTAAGGAACTTTATCTGTGCTCATTTCAATCTCTGGTTTTATGCAGCACCCCAACTCACCTTTCCCCTTAAGCAAGCATAAGTTGGTTTTCTAAATTTGAGACCCTGTTCTGTTCTGTAATTCAGTTCCTGTGTAGCCAAGTTTACATTCCGTGTATTACTGATATCTTATGATGTTTCTTTTTCTGTGTGACTTATTTCAGTTAGAATCATCATACCTGAATCCACTCATTGTGCTGCTAAGGGCCTGATGACATAGATTTCATTGCTGAGTGATATTGCTTTGTAAGTAAATACCACAACTTCTTTATCCATTTTTCACTTTCTGCGATGTTGAACTTGTACTGTAAACGAGGTTCTTGTAAACAGAGGCGTCCCAAACTTTGGGGTGGCTGTGTCTTTTTGATTTTAATTTCCCTAAGCTATAGGACCATAAGTGGAAGTGCCCTAGGCTCTGTTGCTTTGTTTTTTAGATGTTTCAGGAAACACCATACACTTCTCCCGAGTGTCTGTTGGCAATTTACATCCCGCCCATCAGCATAACAAGGCTCCCAGTTCTCCATGGCCTGTCCTGTCTTTCTGGATTTTACACTTTTTTCAGATGGCCCTTTTGACCGGGGGGAAGTGAGACTTCATTGTAGTGCAGATTTCCTTTGCAAGCTTGCTTGGTTGGCCAAAAAGGGCGTATGCGTTTTTTCCTGAATATATTCAGGAAAAAACGCATACGCACTTTTTGGCCAAGTGCATCATTGTGGACGTTCTGCCTCTTTTCCTATGCTTTCAATGCAATTCCAGTCTGCCTCCTGAAATCGGTTTCCTGCAATTCTGCCCCGCTTTCAAGTCCTCTTGGCAGCCTTACTTCAGTATATTTTTGGACGATAGCTGTCATTTATAACTCTGCAGGTTTGTGAATTACAGTGCCCCTGAGCTCCTTTCTTCAACTCGCTTTCTTTTGAGCTGGCCGCAACACCGCAGGATGGCTTCAGGCCCTAATCTGGTTCCGGCACGGCACGCTGAGCCTTTGGTTAATTCCTCTTCCTGGTGGGAAATTTGAGTTAAATTTGCCCGTCCAGACACCTCCAGCTAGTCTCTCATTGGTTCTCGCTATTCCTGTTCATCTTCCGCAGAAATTGCAAACTGGGCCAAACAGGAGGTTAAAGGGACTGACTCTCCAAGTCGGGAGGGTGTTAGTAAAGCGTCTGGAATGTTGCACCCGAGTACCAGGGTACGAAAACTGAGACATATTTGAACACGTCTCCCGATCACATGGTTGATCATACTCTAGGTTCCACATGCATGTTTTAGCTGAAGGAAGAATACCTTAAACCTGGGTAGTTGAAACCCGTGGAATGGGTACCATGCAATATGACTTCAAAGGGTCTTCATTTGCTCACCGAACCTCTCCAATCCTATCACTGCTGCGTTTATGCCCCTGTACACATGCTTGATTCTCTTTCGGAGACATAGCAATCCATAGGTTTTAAGATACTTACTAGTCAGGTACATTCTTAGGCATTTAATATGCGGTGTTGAGTCCATTTCGTTGAGCAAGAGGTAGCTCTTGTCTATTCCATATTTGGCTTAAGGAACTTTATCTGTGCTCATTTCAATCTCTGGTTTTATGCAGCACCCCAACTCACCTTTACCCTTAAGCAAGCATAAGTTGGTTTTCTAAATTTGAGACCCTGTTCTGTTCTGTAATTCAGTTCCTGTGTAGCCAAGTTTACATTCCGTGTATTACTGATATCTTATGATGTTTCTTTTTCTGTGTGACTTATTTCAGTTAGAATCATCATACCTGAATCCACTCATTGTGCTGCTAAGGGCCTGATGACATAGATTTCATTGCTGAGTGATATTGCTTTGTAAGTAAATACCACAATTTCTTTATCCATTTTTCACTTTCTGCGATGTTGAACTTGTACTGTAAACGAGGTTCTTGTAAACAGAGGCGTCCCAAACTTTGGGGTGGCTGTGTCTTTTTGATTTTAATTTCCCTAAGCTATAGGACCATAAGTGGAAGTGCCCTAGGCTCTGTTGCTTTGTTTTTTAGATGTTTCAGGAAACACCATACACTTCTCCCGAGTGTCTGTTGGCAATTTACATCCCGCCCATCAGCATAACAAGGCTCCCAGTTCTCCATGGCCTGTCCTGCCTTTCTGGATTTTACACTTTTTTCAGATGGCCCTTTTGACCGGGGGGAAGTGAGACTTCATTGTAGTGCAGATTTCCTTTGCAAGCTTGCTTGGTTGGCCAAAAAGGGCGTATGCGTTTTTTCCTGAATATATTCAGGAAAAAACGCATACGCCCTTTTTGGCCAAGTGCATCATTGTGGACGTTCTGCCTCTTTTCCTATGCTTTCAATGCAATTCCAGTCTACCTCCTGAAATCGGTTTCCTGCAATTCTGCCCCGCTTTCAAGTCCTCTTGGCAGCCTTACTTCAGTATATTTTTGGACGATAGCTGTCATTTATAACTCTGCAGGTTTGTGAATTACAGTGCCCCTGAGCTCCTTTCTTCAACTCGCTTTCTTTTGAGCTGGCCGCAACACCGCAGGATGGCTTCAGGCCCTAATCTGGTTCCGGCACGGCACGCTGAGCCTTTGGTTAATTCCTCTTCCTGGTGGGAAATGAGAGTTAAATTTGCCCGTCCAGACACCTCCAGCTAGTCTCTCATTGGTTCTCGCTATTCCTGTTCATCTTCCGCAGAAATTGCAAACTGGGCCAAACAGGAGGTTAAAGGGACTGACTCTCCAAGTCGGGAGGGTGTTAGTAAAGCGTCTGGAATGTTGCACCCGAGTACCAGGGTACGAAAACTGAGACATATTTGAACACGTCTCCCGATCACATGGTTGATCATACTCTAGGTTCCACATGCATGTTTTAGCTGAAGGAAGAATACCTTAAACCTGGGTAGTTGAAACCCGTGGAATGGGTACCATGCAATATGACTTCAAAGGGTCTTCATTTGCTCACCGAACCTCTCCAATCCTATCACTGCTGCGTTTATGCCCCTGTACACATGCTTGATTCTCTTTCGGAGACATAGCAATCCATAGGTTTTAAGATACTTACTAGTCAGGTACATTCTTAGGCATTTAATATGCGGTGTTGAGTCCATTTCGTTGAGCAAGGAGTAGCTCTTGTCTATTCCATATTTGGCTTAAGGAACTTTATCTGTGCTCATTTCAATCTCTGGTTTTATGCAGCACCCCAACTCACCTTTACCCTTAAGCAAGCATAAGTTGGTTTTCTAAATTTGAGACCCTGTTCTGTTCTGTAATTCAGTTCCTGTGTAGCCAAGTTTACATTCCGTGTATTACTGATATCTTATGATGTTTCTTTTTCTGTGTGACTTATTTCAGTTAGAATCATCATACCTGAATCCACTCATTGTGCTGCTAAGGGCCTGATGACATAGATTTCATTGCTGAGTGATATTGCTTTGTAAGTAAATACCACAACTTCTTTATCCATTTTTCACTTTCTGCGATGTTGAACTTGTACTGTAAACGAGGTTCTTGTAAACAGAGGCGTCCCAAACTTTGGGGTGGCTGTGTCTTTTTGATTTTAATTTCCCTAAGCTATAGGACCATAAGTGGAAGTGCCCTAGGCTCTGTTGCTTTGTTTTTTAGATGTTTCAGGAAACACCATACACTTCTCCCGAGTGTCTGTTGGCAATTTACATCCCGCCCATCAGCATAACAAGGCTCCCAGTTCTCCATGGCCTGTCCTGCCTTTCTGGATTTTACACTTTTTTCAGATGGCCCTTTTGACCGGGGGGAAGTGAGACTTCATTGTAGTGCAGATTTCCTTTGCAAGCTTGCTTGGTTGGCCAAAAAGGGCGTATGCGTTTTTTCCTGAATATATTCAGGAAAAAGCGCATACGCCCTTTTTGGCCAAGTGCATCATTGTGGACGTTCTGCCTCTTTTCCTATGCTTTCAATGCAATTCCAGTCTACCTCCTGAAATCGGTTTCCTGCAATTCTGCCCCGCTTTCAAGTCCTCTTGGCAGCCTTACTTCAGTATATTTTTGGACGATAGCTGTCATTTATAACTCTGCAGGTTTGTGAATTACAGTGCCCCTGAGCTCCTTTCTTCAACTCGCTTTCTTTTGAGCTGGCCGCAACCCCACAGGATGGCTTCAGGCCCTAATCTGGTTCCGGCACGGCACGCTGAGCCTTTGGTTAATTCCTCTTCCTGGTGGGAAATGAGAGTTAAATTTGCCCGTCCAGACACCTCCAGCTAGTCTCTCATTGGTTCTCGCTATTCCTGTTCATCTTCCGCAGAAATTGCAAACTGGGCCAAACAGGAGGTTAAAGGGACTGACTCTCCAAGTCGGGAGGGTGTTAGTAAAGCGTCTGGAATGTTGCACCCGAGTACCAGGGTACGAAAACTGAGACATATTTGAACACGTCTCCCGATCACATGGTTGATCATACTCTAGGTTCCACATGCATGTTTTAGCTGAAGGAAGAATACCTTAAACCTGGGTAGTTGAAACCCGTGGAATGGGTACCATGCAATATGACTTCAAAGGGTCTTCATTTGCTCACCGAACCTCTCCAATCCTATCACTGCTGCGTTTATGCCCCTGTACACATGCTTGATTCTCTTTCGGAGACATAGCAATCCATAGGTTTTAAGATACTTACTAGTCAGGTACATTCTTAGGCATTTAATATGCGGTGTTGAGTCCATTTCGTTGAGCAAGAGGTAGCTCTTGTCTATTCCATATTTGGCTTAAGGAACTTTATCTGTGCTCATTTCAATCTCTGGTTTTATGCATCACCCCAACTCACCTTTACCCTTAAGCAAGCATAAGTTGGTTTTCTAAATTTGAGACCCTGTTCTGTTCTGTAATTCAGTTCCTGTGTAGCCAAGTTTACATTCCGTGTATTACTGATATCTTATGATGTTTCTTTTTCTGTGTGACTTATTTCAGTTAGAATCATCATACCTGAATCCACTCATTGTGCTGCTAAGGGCCTGATGACATAGATTTCATTGCTGAGTGATATTGCTTTGTAAGTAAATACCACAACTTCTTTATCCATTTTTCACTTTCTGCGATGTTGAACTTGTACTGTAAACGAGGTTCTTGTAAACAGAGGCGTCCCAAACTTTGGGGTGGCTGTGTCTTTTTGATTTTAATTTCCCTAAGCTATAGGACCATAAGTGGAAGTGCCCTAGGCTCTGTTGCTTTGTTTTTTAGATGTTTCAGGAAACACCATACACTTCTCCCGAGTGTCTGTTGGCAATTTACATCCCGCCCATCAGCATAACAAGGCTCCCAGTTCTCCATGGCCTGTCCTGCCTTTCTGGATTTTACACTTTTTTCAGATGGCCCTTTTGACCGGGGGGAAGTGAGACTTCATTGTAGTGCAGATTTCCTTTGCAAGCTTGCTTGGTTGGCCAAAAAGGGCGTATGCGTTTTTTCCTGAATATATTCAGGAAAAAGCGCATACGCCCTTTTTGGCCAAGTGCAACATTGTGGACGTTCTGCCTCTTTTCCTATGCTTTCAATGCAATTCCAGTCTACCTCCTGAAATCGGTTTCCTGCAATTCTGCCCCGCTTTCAAGTCCTCTTGGCAGCCTTACTTCAGTATATTTTTGGACGATAGCTGTCATTTATAACTCTGCAGGTTTGTGAATTACAGTGCCCCTGAGCTCCTTTCTTCAACTCGCTTTCTTTTGAGCTGGCCGCAACACCGCAGGATGGCTTCAGGCCCTAATCTGGTTCCGGCACGGCACGCTGAGCCTTTGGTTAATTCCTCTTCCTGGTGGGAAATGAGAGTTAAATTTGCCCGTCCAGACACCTCCAGCTAGTCTCTCATTGGTTCTCGCTATTCCTGTTCATCTTCCGCAGAAATTGCAAACTGGGCCAAACAGGAGGTTAAAGGGACTGACTCTCCAAGTCGGGAGGGTGTTAGTAAAGCGTCTGGAATGTTGCACCCGAGTACCAGGGTACGAAAACTGAGACATATTTGAACACGTCTCCCGATCACATGGTTGATCATACTCTAGGTTCCACATGCATGTTTTAGCTGAAGGAAGAATACCTTAAACCTGGGTAGTTGAAACCCGTGGAATGGGTACCATGCAATATGACTTCAAAGGGTCTTCATTTGCTCACCGAACCTCTCCAATCCTATCACTGCTGCGTTTATGCCCCTGTACACATGCTTGATTCTCTTTCGGAGACATAGCAATCCATAGGTTTTAAGATACTTACTAGTCAGGTACATTCTTAGGCATTTAATATGCGGTGTTGAGTCCATTTCGTTGAGCAAGGAGTAGCTCTTGTCTATTCCATATTTGGCTTAAGGAACTTTATCTGTGCTCATTTCAATCTCTGGTTTTATGCAGCACCCCAACTCACCTTTACCCTTAAGCAAGCATAAGTTGGTTTTCTAAATTTGAGACCCTGTTCTGTTCTGTAATTCAGTTCCTGTGTAGCCAAGTTTACATTCCGTGTATTACTGATATCTTATGATGTTTCTTTTTCTGTGTGACTTATTTCAGTTAGAATCATCATACCTGAATCCACTCATTGTGCTGCTAAGGGCCTGATGACATAGATTTCATTGCTGAGTGATATTGCTTTGTAAGTAAATACCACAACTTCTTTATCCATTTTTCACTTTCTGCGATGTTGAACTTGTACTGTAAACGAGGTTCTTGTAAACAGAGGCGTCCCAAACTTTGGGGTGGCTGTGTCTTTTTGATTTTAATTTCCCTAAGCTATAGGACCATAAGTGGAAGTGCCCTAGGCTCTGTTGCTTTGTTTTTTAGATGTTTCAGGAAACACCATACACTTCTCCCGAGTGTCTGTTGGCAATTTACATCCCGCCCATCAGCATAACAAGGCTCCCAGTTCTCCATGGCCTGTCCTGCCTTTCTGGATTTTACACTTTTTTCAGATGGCCCTTTTGACCGGGGGGAAGTGAGACTTCATTGTAGTGCAGATTTCCTTTGCAAGCTTGCTTGGTTGGCCAAAAAGGGCGTATGCGTTTTTTCCTGAATATATTCAGGAAAAAACGCATACGCCCTTTTTGGCCAAGTGCATCATTGTGGACGTTCTGCCTCTTTTCCTATGCTTTCAATGCAATTCCAGTCTACCTCCTGAAATCGGTTTCCTGCAATTCTGCCCCGCTTTCAAGTCCTCTTGGCAGCCTTACTTCAGTATATTTTTGGACGATAGCTGTCATTTATAACTCTGCAGGTTTGTGAATTACAGTGCCCCTGAGCTCCTTTCTTCAACTCGCTTTCTTTTGAGCTGGCCGCAACACCGCAGGATGGCTTCAGGCCCTAATCTGGTTCCGGCACGGCACGCTGAGCCTTTGGTTAATTCCTCTTCCTGGTGGGAAATGAGAGTTAAATTTGCCCGTCCAGACACCTCCAGCTAGTCTCTCATTGGTTCTCGCTATTCCTGTTCATCTTCCGCAGAAATTGCAAACTGGGCCAAACAGGAGGTTAAAGGGACTGACTCTCCAAGTCGGGAGGGTGTTAGTAAAGCGTCTGGAATGTTGCACCCGAGTACCAGGGTACGAAAACTGAGACATATTTGAACACGTCTCCCGATCACATGGTTGATCATACTCTAGGTTCCACATGCATGTTTTAGCTGAAGGAAGAATACCTTAAACCTGGGTAGTTGAAACCCGTGGAATGGGTACCATGCAATATGACTTCAAAGGGTCTTCATTTGCTCACCGAACCTCTCCAATCCTATCACTGCTGCGTTTATGCCCCTGTACACATGCTTGATTCTCTTTCGGAGACATAGCAATCCATAGGTTTTAAGATACTTACTAGTCAGGTACATTCTTAGGCATTTAATATGCGGTGTTGAGTCCATTTCGTTGAGCAAGAGGTAGCTCTTGTCTATTCCATATTTGGCTTAAGGAACTTTATCTGTGCTCATTTCAATCTCTGGTTTTATGCATCACCCCAACTCACCTTTACCCTTAAGCAAGCATAAGTTGGTTTTCTAAATTTGAGACCCTGTTCTGTTCTGTAATTCAGTTCCTGTGTAGCCAAGTTTACATTCCGTGTATTACTGATATCTTATGATGTTTCTTTTTCTGTGTGACTTATTTCAGTTAGAATCATCATACCTGAATCCACTCATTGTGCTGCTAAGGGCCTGATGACATAGATTTCATTGCTGAGTGATATTGCTTTGTAAGTAAATACCACAACTTCTTTATCCATTTTTCACTTTCTGCGATGTTGAACTTGTACTGTAAACGAGGTTCTTGTAAACAGAGGCGTCCCAAACTTTGGGGTGGCTGTGTCTTTTTGATTTTAATTTCCCTAAGCTATAGGACCATAAGTGGAAGTGCCCTAGGCTCTGTTGCTTTGTTTTTTAGATGTTTCAGGAAACACCATACACTTCTCCCGAGTGTCTGTTGGCAATTTACATCCCGCCCATCAGCATAACAAGGCTCCCAGTTCTCCATGGCCTGTCCTGCCTTTCTGGATTTTACACTTTTTTCAGATGGCCCTTTTGACCGGGGGGAAGTGAGACTTCATTGTAGTGCAGATTTCCTTTGCAAGCTTGCTTGGTTGGCCAAAAAGGGCGTATGCGTTTTTTCCTGAATATATTCAGGAAAAAACGCATACGCCCTTTTTGGCCAAGTGCATCATTGTGGACGTTCTGCCTCTTTTCCTATGCTTTCAATGCAATTCCAGTCTACCTCCTGAAATCGGTTTCCTGCAATTCTGCCCCGCTTTCAAGTCCTCTTGGCAGCCTTACTTCAGTATATTTTTGGACGATAGCTGTCATTTATAACTCTGCAGGTTTGTGAATTACAGTGCCCCTGAGCTCCTTTCTTCAACTCGCTTTCTTTTGAGCTGGCAGCAACACCGCAGGATGGCTTCAGGCCCTAATCTGGTTCCGGCACGGCACGCTGAGCCTTTGGTTAATTCCTCTTCCTGGTGGGAAATGAGAGTTAAATTTGCCCGTCCAGACACCTCCAGCTAGTCTCTCATTGGTTCTCGCTATTCCTGTTCATCTTCCGCAGAAATTGCAAACTGGGCCAAACAGGAGGTTAAAGGGACTGACTCTCCAAGTCGGGAGGGTGTTAGTAAAGCGTCTGGAATGTTGCACCCGAGTACCAGGGTACGAAAACTGAGACATATTTGAACACGTCTCCCGATCACATGGTTGATCATACTCTAGGTTCCACATGCATGTTTTAGCTGAAGGAAGAATACCTTAAACCTGGGTAGTTGAAACCCGTGGAATGGGTACCATGCAATATGACTTCAAAGGGTCTTCATTTGCTCACCGAACCTCTCCAATCCTATCACTGCTGCGTTTATGCCCCTGTACACATGCTTGATTCTCTTTCGGAGACATAGCAATCCATAGGTTTTAAGATACTTACTAGTCAGGTACATTCTTAGGCATTTAATATGCGGTGTTGAGTCCATTTCGTTGAGCAAGGAGTAGCTCTTGTCTATTCCATATTTGGCTTAAGGAACTTTATCTGTGCTCATTTCAATCTCTGGTTTTATGCAGCACCCCAACTCACCTTTACCCTTAAGCAAGCATAAGTTGGTTTTCTAAATTTGAGACCCTGTTCTGTTCTGTAATTCAGTTCCTGTGTAGCCAAGTTTACATTCCGTGTATTACTGATATCTTATGATGTTTCTTTTTCTGTGTGACTTATTTCAGTTAGAATCATCATACCTGAATCCACTCATTGTGCTGCTAAGGGCCTGATGACATAGATTTCATTGCTGAGTGATATTGCTTTGTAAGTAAATACCACAACTTCTTTATCCATTTTTCACTTTCTGCGATGTTGAACTTGTACTGTAAACGAGGTTCTTGTAAACAGAGGCGTCCCAAACTTTGGGGTGGCTGTGTCTTTTTGATTTTAATTTCCCTAAGCTATAGGACCATAAGTGGAAGTGCCCTAGGCTCTGTTGCTTTGTTTTTTAGATGTTTCAGGAAACACCATACACTTCTCCCGAGTGTCTGTTGGCAATTTACATCCCGCCCATCAGCATAACAAGGCTCCCAGTTCTCCATGGCCTGTCCTGCCTTTCTGGATTTTACACTTTTTTCAGATGGCCCTTTTGACCGGGGGGAAGTGAGACTTCATTGTAGTGCAGATTTCCTTTGCAAGCTTGCTTGGTTGGCCAAAAAGGGCGTATGCGTTTTTTCCTGAATATATTCAGGAAAAAACGCATACGCCCTTTTTGGCCAAGTGCATCATTGTGGACGTTCTGCCTCTTTTCCTATGCTTTCAATGCAATTCCAGTCTACCTCCTGAAATCGGTTTCCTGCAATTCTGCCCCGCTTTCAAGTCCTCTTGGCAGCCTTACTTCAGTATATTTTTGGACGATAGCTGTCATTTATAACTCTGCAGGTTTGTGAATTACAGTGCCCCTGAGCTCCTTTCTTCAACTCGCTTTCTTTTGAGCTGGCCGCAACACCGCAGGATGGCTTCAGGCCCTAATCTGGTTCCGGCACGGCACGCTGAGCCTTTGGTTAATTCCTCTTCCTGGTGGGAAATGAGAGTTAAATTTGCCCGTCCAGACACCTCCAGCTAGTCTCTCATTGGTTCTCGCTATTCCTGTTCATCTTCCGCAGAAATTGCAAACTGGGCCAAACAGGAGGTTAAAGGGACTGACTCTCCAAGTCGGGAGGGTGTTAGTAAAGCGTCTGGAATGTTGCACCCGAGTACCAGGGTACGAAAACTGAGACATATTTGAACACGTCTCCCGATCACATGGTTGATCATACTCTAGGTTCCACATGCATGTTTTAGCTGAAGGAAGAATACCTTAAACCTGGGTAGTTGAAACCCGTGGAATGGGTACCATGCAATATGACTTCAAAGGGTCTTCATTTGCTCACCGAACCTCTCCAATCCTATCACTGCTGCGTTTATGCCCCTGTACGCATGCTTGATTCTCTTTCGGAGACATAGCAATCCATAGGTTTTAAGATACTTACTAGTCAGGTACATTCTTAGGCATTTAATATGCGGTGTTGAGTCCATTTCGTTGAGCAAGATGTAGCTCTTGTCTATTCCATATTTGGCTTAAGGAACTTTATCTGTGCTCATTTCAATCTCTGGTTTTATGCATCACCCCAACTCACCTTTACCCTTAAGCAAGCATAAGTTGGTTTTCTAAATTTGAGACCCTGTTCTGTTCTGTAATTCAGTTCCTGTGTAGCCAAGTTTACATTCCGTGTATTACTGATATCTTATGATGTTTCTTTTTCTGTGTGACTTATTTCAGTTAGAATCATCATACCTGAATCCACTCATTGTGCTGCTAAGGGCCTGATGACATAGATTTCATTGCTGAGTGATATTGCTTTGTAAGTAAATACCACAACTTCTTTATCCATTTTTCACTTTCTGCGATGTTGAACTTGTACTGTAAACGAGGTTCTTGTAAACAGAGGCGTCCCAAACTTTGGGGTGGCTGTGTCTTTTTGATTTTAATTTCCCTAAGCTATAGGACCATAAGTGGAAGTGCCCTAGGCTCTGTTGCTTTGTTTTTTAGATGTTTCAGGAAACACCATACACTTCTCCCGAGTGTCTGTTGGCAATTTACATCCCGCCCATCAGCATAACAAGGCTCCCAGTTCTCCATGGCCTGTCCTGCCTTTCTGGATTTTACACTTTTTTCAGATGGCCCTTTTGACCGGGGGGAAGTGAGACTTCATTGTAGTGCAGATTTCCTTTGCAAGCTTGCTTGGTTGGCCAAAAAGGGCGTATGCGTTTTTTCCTGAATATATTCAGGAAAAAACGCATACGCCCTTTTTGGCCAAGTGCATCATTGTGGACGTTCTGCCTCTTTTCCTATGCTTTCAATGCAATTCCAGTCTACCTCCTGAAATCGGTTTCCTGCAATTCTGCCCTGCTTTCAAGTCCTCTTGGCAGCCTTACTTCAGTATATTTTTGGACGATAGCTGTCATTTATAACTCTGCAGGTTTGTGAATTACAGTGCCCCTGAGCTCCTTTCTTCAACTCGCTTTCTTTTGAGCTGGCAGCAACACCGCAGGATGGCTTCAGGCCCTAATCTGGTTCCGGCACGGCACGCTGAGCCTTTGGTTAATTCCTCTTCCTGGTGGGAAATGAGAGTTAAATTTGCCCGTCCAGACACCTCCAGCTAGTCTCTCATTGGTTCTCGCTATTCCTGTTCATCTTCCGCAGAAATTGCAAACTGGGCCAAACAGGAGGTTAAAGGGACTGACTCTCCAAGTCGGGAGGGTGTTAGTAAAGCGTCTGGAATGTTGCACCCGAGTACCAGGGTATGAAAACTGAGACATATTTGAACACGTCTCCCGATCACATGGTTGATCATACTCTAGGTTCCACATGCATGTTTTAGCTGAAGGAAGAATACCTTAAACCTGGGTAGTTGAAACCCGTGGAATGGGTACCATGCAATATGACTTCAAAGGGTCTTCATTTGCTCACCGAACCTCTCCAATCCTATCACTGCTGCGTTTATGCCCCTGTACACATGCTTGATTCTCTTTCGGAGACATAGCAATCCATAGGTTTTAAGATACTTACTAGTCAGGTACATTCTTAGGCATTTAATATGCGGTGTTGAGTCCATTTCGTTGAGCAAGGAGTAGCTCTTGTCTATTCCATATTTGGCTTAAGGAACTTTATCTGTGCTCATTTCAATCTCTGGTTTTATGCAGCACCCCAACTCACCTTTCCCCTTAAGCAAGCATAAGTTGGTTTTCTAAATTTGAGACCCTGTTCTGTTCTGTAATTCAGTTCCTGTGTAGCCAAGTTTACATTCCGTGTATTACTGATATCTTATGATGTTTCTTTTTCTGTGTGACTTATTTCAGTTAGAATCATCATACCTGAATCCACTCATTGTGCTGCTAAGGGCCTGATGACATAGATTTCATTGCTGAGTGATATTGCTTTGTAAGTAAATACCACAACTTCTTTATCCATTTTTCACTTTCTGCGATGTTGAACTTGTACTGTAAACGAGGTTCTTGTAAACAGAGGCGTCCCAAACTTTGGGGTGGCTGTGTCTTTTTGATTTTAATTTCCCTAAGCTATAGGACCATAAGTGGAAGTGCCCTAGGCTCTGTTGCTTTGTTTTTTAGATGTTTCAGGAAACACCATACACTTCTCCCGAGTGTCTGTTGGCAATTTACATCCCGCCCATCAGCATAACAAGGCTCCCAGTTCTCCATGGCCTGTCCTGCCTTTCTGGATTTTACACTTTTTTCAGATGGCCCTTTTGACCGGGGGGAAGTGAGACTTCATTGTAGTGCAGATTTCCTTTGCAAGCTTGCTTGGTTGGCCAAAAAGGGCGTATGCGTTTTTTCCTGAATATATTCAGGAAAAAACGCATACGCCCTTTTTGGCCAAGTGCATCATTGTGGACGTTCTGCCTCTTTTCCTATGCTTTCAATGCAATTCCAGTCTACCTCCTGAAATCGGTTTCCTGCAATTCTGCCCCGCTTTCAAGTCCTCTTGGCAGCCTTACTTCAGTATATTTTTGGACGATAGCTGTCATTTATAACTCTGCAGGTTTGTGAATTACAGTGCCCCTGAGCTCCTTTCTTCAACTCGCTTTCTTTTGAGCTGGCCGCAACACCGCAGGATGGCTTCAGGCCCTAATCTGGTTCCGGCACGGCACGCTGAGCCTTTGGTTAATTCCTCTTCCTGGTGGGAAATGAGAGTTAAATTTGCCCGTCCAGACACCTCCAGCTAGTCTCTCATTGGTTCTCGCTATTCCTGTTCATCTTCCGCAGAAATTGCAAACTGGGCCAAACAGGAGGTTAAAGGGACTGACTCTCCAAGTCGGGAGGGTGTTAGTAAAGCGTCTGGAATGTTGCACCCGAGTACCAGGGTACGAAAACTGAGACATATTTGAACACGTCTCCCGATCACATGGTTGATCATACTCTAGGTTCCACATGCATGTTTTAGCTGAAGGAAGAATACCTTAAACCTGGGTAGTTGAAACCCGTGGAATGGGTACCATGCAATATGACTTCAAAGGGTCTTCATTTGCTCACCGAACCTCTCCAATCCTATCACTGCTGCGTTTATGCCCCTGTACGCATGCTTGATTCTCTTTCGGAGACATAGCAATCCATAGGTTTTAAGATACTTACTAGTCAGGTACATTCTTAGGCATTTAATATGCGGTGTTGAGTCCATTTCGTTGAGCAAGAGGTAGCTCTTGTCTATTCCATATTTGGCTTAAGGAACTTTATCTGTGCTCATTTCAATCTCTGGTTTTATGCAGCACCCCAACTCACCTTTACCCTTAAGCAAGCATAAGTTGGTTTTCTAAATTTGAGACCCTGTTCTGTTCTGTAATTCAGTTCCTGTGTAGCCAAGTTTACATTCCGTGTATTACTGATATCTTATGATGTTTCTTTTTCTGTGTGACTTATTTCAGTTAGAATCATCATACCTGAATCCACTCATTGTGCTGCTAAGGGCCTGATGACATAGATTTCATTGCTGAGTGATATTGCTTTGTAAGTAAATACCACAACTTCTTTATCCATTTTTCACTTTCTGCGATGTTGAACTTGTACTGTAAACGAGGTTCTTGTAAACAGAGGCGTCCCAATGTTTGGGGTGGCTGTGTCTTTTTGATTTTAATTTCCCTAAGCTATAGGACCATAAGTGGAAGTGCCCTAGGCTCTGTTGCTTTGTTTTTTAGATGTTTCAGGAAACACCATACACTTCTCCCGAGTGTCTGTTGGCAATTTACATCCCGCCCATCAGCATAACAAGGCTCCCAGTTCTCCATGGCCTGTCCTGCCTTTCTGGATTTTACACTTTTTTCAGATGGCCCTTTTGACCGGGGGGAAGTGAGACTTCATTGTAGTGCAGATTTCCTTTGCAAGCTTGCTTGGTTGGCCAAAAAGGGCGTATGCGTTTTTTCCTGAATATATTCAGGAAAAAACGCATACGCCCTTTTTGGCCAAGTGCATCATTGTGGACGTTCTGCCTCTTTTCCTATGCTTTCAATGCAATTCCAGTCTACCTCCTGAAATCGGTTTCCTGCAATTCTGCCCCGCTTTCAAGTCCTCTTGGCAGCCTTACTTCAGTATATTTTTGGACGATAGCTGTCATTTATAAGTCTGCAGGTTTGTGAATTACAGTGCCCCTGAGCTCCTTTCTTCAACTCGCTTTCTTTTGAGCTGGCCGCAACACCGCAGGATGGCTTCAGGCCCTAATCTGGTTCCGGCACGGCACGCTGAGCCTTTGGTTAATTCCTCTTCCTGGTGGGAAATGAGAGTTAAATTTGCCCGTCCAGACACCTCCAGCTAGTCTCACATTGGTTCTCGCTATTCCTGTTCATCTTCCGCAGAAATTGCAAACTGGGCCAAACAGGAGGTTAAAGGGACTGACTCTCCAAGTCGGGAGGGTGTTAGTAAAGCGTCTGGAATGTTGCACCCGAGTACCAGGGTACGAAAACTGAGACATATTTGAACACGTCTCCCGATCACATGGTTGATCATACTCTAGGTTCCACATGCATGTTTTAGCTGAAGGAAGAATACCTTAAACCTGGGTAGTTGAAACCCGTGGAATGGGTACCATGCAATATGACTTCAAAGGGTCTTCATTTGCTCACCGAACCTCTCCAATCCTATCACTGCTGCGTTTATGCCCCTGTACACATGCTTGATTCTCTTTCGGAGACATAGCAATCCATAGGTTTTAAGATACTTACTAGTCAGGTACATTCTTAGGCATTTAATATGCGGTGTTGAGTCCATTTCGTTGAGCAAGGAGTAGCTCTTGTCTATTCCATATTTGGCTTAAGGAACTTTATCTGTGCTCATTTCAATCTCTGGTTTTATGCAGCACCCCAACTCACCTTTCCCCTTAAGCAAGCATAAGTTGGTTTTCTAAATTTGAGACCCTGTTCTGTTCTGTAATTCAGTTCCTGTGTAGCCAAGTTTACATTCTGTGTATTACTGATATCTTATGATGTTTCTTTTTCTGTGTGACTTATTTCAGTTAGAATCATCATACCTGAATCCACTCATTGTGCTGCTAAGGGCCTGATGACATAGATTTCATTGCTGAGTGATATTGCTTTGTAAGTAAATACCACAACTTCTTTATCCATTTTTCACTTTCTGCGATGTTGAACTTGTACTGTAAACGAGGTTCTTGTAAACAGAGGCGTCCCAAACTTTGGGGTGGCTGTGTCTTTTTGATTTTAATTTCCCTAAGCTATAGGACCATAAGTGGAAGTGCCCTAGGCTCTGTTGCTTTGTTTTTTAGATGTTTCAGGAAACACCATACACTTCTCCCGAGTGTCTGTTGGCAATTTACATCCCGCCCATCAGCATAACAAGGCTCCCAGTTCTCCATGGCCTGTCCTGCCTTTCTGGATTTTACACTTTTTTCAGATGGCCCTTTTGACCGGGGGGAAGTGAGACTTCATTGTAGTGCAGATTTCCTTTGCAAGCTTGCTTGGTTGGCCAAAAAGGGCGTATGCGTTTTTTCCTGAATATATTCAGGAAAAAACGCATACGCCCTTTTTGGCCAAGTGCATCATGGTGGACGTTCTGCCTCTTTTCCTATGCTTTCAATGCAATTCCAGTCTGCCTCCTGAAATCGGTTTCCTGCAATTCTGCCCCGCTTTCAAGTCCTCTTGGCAGCCTTACTTCAGTATATTTTTGGACGATAGCTGTCATTTATAACTCTGCAGGTTTGTGAATTACAGTGCCCCTGAGCTCCTTTCTTCAACTCGCTTTCTTTTGAGCTGGCCGCAACACCGCAGGATGGCTTCAGGCCCTAATCTGGTTCCGGCACGGCACGCTGAGCCTTTGGTTAATTCCTCTTCCTGGTGGGAAATGAGAGTTAAATTTGCCCGTCCAGACACCTCCAGCTAGTCTCTCATTGGTTCTCGCTATTCCTGTTCATCTTCCGCAGAAATTGCAAACTGGGCCAAACAGGAGGTTAAAGGGACTGACTCTCCAAGTCGGGAGGGTGTTAGTAAAGCGTCTGGAATGTTGCACCCGAGTACCAGGGTACGAAAACTGAGACATATTTGAACACGTCTCCCAATCACATGGTTGATCATACTCTAGGTTCCACATGCATGTTTTAGCTGAAGGAAGAATACCTTAAACCTGGGTAGTTGAAACCCGTGGAATGGGTACCATGCAATATGACTTCAAAGGGTCTTCATTTGCTCACCGAACCTCTCCAATCCTATCACTGCTGCGTTTATGCCCCTGTACGCATGCTTGATTCTCTTTCGGAGACATAGCAATCCATAGGTTTTAAGATACTTGCTAGTCAGGTACATTCTTAGGCATTTAATATGCGGTGTTGAGTCCATTTCGTTGAGCAAGAGGTAGCTCTTTTCTATTCCATATTTGGCTTAAGGAACTTTATCTGTGCTCATTTCAATCTCTGGTTTTATGCATCACCCCAACTCACCTTTACCCTTAAGCAAGCATAAGTTGGTTTTCTAAATTTGAGACCCTGTTCTGTTCTGTAATTCAGTTCCTGTGTAGCCAAGTTTACATTCCGTGTATTACTGATATCTTATGATGTTTCTTTTTCTGTGTGACTTATTTCAGTTAGAATCATCATACCTGAATCCACTCATTGTGCTGCTAAGGGCCTGATGACATAGATTTCATTGCTGAGTGATATTGCTTTGTAAGTAAATACCACAACTTCTTTATCCATTTTTCACTTTCTGCGATGTTGAACTTGTACTGTAAACGAGGTTCTTGTAAACAGAGGCGTCCCAAACTTTGGGGTGGCTGTGTCTTTTTGATTTTAATTTCCCTAAGCTATAGGACCATAAGTGGAAGTGCCCTAGGCTCTGTTGCTTTGTTTTTTAGATGTTTCAGGAAACACCATACACTTCTCCCGAGTGTCTGTTGGCAATTTACATCCCGCCCATCAGCATAACAAGGCTCCCAGTTCTCCATGGCCTGTCCTGCCTTTCTGGATTTTACACTTTTTTCAGATGGCCCTTTTGACCGGGGGGAAGTGAGACTTCATTGTAGTGCAGATTTCCTTTGCAAGCTTGCTTGGTTGGCCAAAAAGGGCGTATGCGTTTTTTCCTGAATATATTCAGGAAAAAACGCATACGCCCTTTTTGGCCAAGAGCATCATTGTGGACGTTCTGCCTCTTTTCCTATGCTTTCAATGCAATTCCAGTCTACCTCCTGAAATCGGTTTCCTGCAATTCTGCCCCGCTTTCAAGTCCTCTTGGCAGCCTTACTTCAGTATATTTTTGGACGATAGCTGTCATTTATAACTCTGCAGGTTTGTGAATTACAGTGCCCCTGAGCTCCTTTCTTCAACTCGCTTTCTTTTGAGCTGGCCGCAACACCGCAGGATGGCTTCAGGCCCTAATCTGGTTCCGGCACGGCACGCTGAGCCTTTGGTTAATTCCTCTTCCTGGTTGGAAATGAGAGTTAAATTTGCCCGTCCAGACACCTCCAGCTAGTCTCTCATTGGTTCTCGCTATTCCTGTTCATCTTCCGCAGAAATTGCAAACTGGGCCAAACAGGAGGTTAAAGGGACTGACTCTCCAAGTCGGGAGGGTGTTAGTAAAGCGTCTGGAATGTTGCACCCGAGTACCAGGGTACGAAAACTGAGACATATTTGAACACGTCTCCCGATCACATGGTTGATCATACTCTAGGTTCCACATGCATGTTTTAGCTGAAGGAAGAATACCTTAAACCTGGGTAGTTGAAACCCGTGGAATGGGTACCATGCAATATGACTTCAAAGGGTCTTCATTTGCTCACCGAACCTCTCCAATCCCATCACTGCTGCGTTTATGCCCCTGTACACATGCTTGATTCTCTTTCGGAGACATAGCAATCCATAGGTTTTAAGATACTTACTAGTCAGGTACATTCTTAGGCATTTAATATGCGGTGTTGAGTCCATTTCGTTGAGCAAGGAGTAGCTCTTGTCTATTCCATATTTGGCTTAAGGAACTTTATCTGTGCTCATTTCAATCTCTGGTTTTATGCAGCACCCCAACTCACCTTTACCCTTAAGCAAGCATAAGTTGGTTTTCTAAATTTGAGACCCTGTTCTGTTCTGTAATTCAGTTCCTGTGTAGCCAAGTTTACATTCCGTGTATTACTGATATCTTATGATGTTTCTTTTTCTGTGTGACTTATTTCAGTTAGAATCATCATACCTGAATCCACTCATTGTGCTGCTAAGGGCCTGATGACATAGATTTCATTGCTGAGTGATATTGCTTTGTAAGTAAATACCACAACTTCTTTATCCATTTTTCACTTTCTGCGATGTTGAACTTGTACTGTAAACGAGGTTCTTGTAAACAGAGGCGTCCCAATGTTTGGGGTGGCTGTGTCTTTTTGATTTTAATTTCCCTAAGCTATAGGACCATAAGTGGAAGTGCCCTAGGCTCTGTTGCTTTGTTTTTTAGATGTTTCAGGAAACACCATACACTTCTCCCGAGTGTCTGTTGGCAATTTACATCCCGCCCATCAGCATAACAAGGCTCCCAGTTCTCCATGGCCTGTCCTGCCTTTCTGGATTTTACACTTTTTTCAGATGGCCCTTTTGACCGGGGGGAAGTGAGACTTCATTGTAGTGCAGATTTCCTTTGCAAGATTGCTTGGTTGGCCAAAAAGGGCGTATGCGTTTTTTCCTGAATATATTCAGGAAAAAACGCATACGCCCTTTTTGGCCAAGTGCATCATTGTGGACGTTCTGCCTCTTTTCCTATGCTTTCAATGCAATTCCAGTCTACCTCCTGAAATCGGTTTCCTGCAATTCTGCCCCGCTTTCAAGTCCTCTTGGCAGCCTTACTTCAGTATATTTTTGGACGATAGCTGTCATTTATAACTCTGCAGGTTTGTGAATTACAGTGCCCCTGAGCTCCTTTCTTCAACTCGCTTTCTTTTGAGCTGGCCGCAACACCACAGGATGGCTTCAGGCCCTAATCTGGTTCCGGCACGGCACGCTGAGCCTTTGGTTAATTCCTCTTCCTGGTGGGAAATGAGAGTTAAATTTGCCCGTCCAGACACCTCCAGCTAGTCTCTCATTGGTTCTCGCTATTCCTGTTCATCTTCCGCAGAAATTGCAAACTGGGCCAAACAGGAGGTTAAAGGGACTGACTCTCCAAGTCGGGAGGGTGTTAGTAAAGCGTCTGGAATGTTGCACCCGAGTACCAGGGTACGAAAACTGAGACATATTTGAACACGTCTCCCGATCACATGGTTGATCATACTCTAGGTTCCACATGCATGTTTTAGCTGAAGGAAGAATACCTTAAACCTGGGTAGTTGAAACCCGTGGAATGGGTACCATGCAATATGACTTCAAAGGGTCTTCATTTGCTCACCGAACCTCTCCAATCCTGTCACTGCTGCGTTTATGCCCCTGTACACATGCTTGATTCTCTTTCGGAGACATAGCAATCCATAGGTTTTAAGATACTTACTAGTCAGGTACATTCTTAGGCATTTAATATGCGGTGTTGAGTCCATTTCGTTGAGCAAGAGGTAGCTCTTGTCTATTCCATATTTGGCTTAAGGAACTTTATC
The DNA here is from genome assembly GCF_039906515.1 of Pseudorca crassidens. Taxonomy (NCBI): domain Eukaryota; kingdom Metazoa; phylum Chordata; class Mammalia; order Artiodactyla; family Delphinidae; genus Pseudorca; species Pseudorca crassidens. Next base: position 967,820 of record NW_027136311.1, read on the forward strand.
TGTGCTCATTTCAATCTCTGGTTTTATGCAGCACCCCAACTCACCTTTACCCTTAAGCAAGCATAAGTTGGTTTTCTAAATTTGAGACCCTGTTCTGTTCTGTAATTCAGTTCCTGTGTAGCCAAGTTTACATTCCGTGTATTACTGATATCTTATGATGTTTCTTTTTCTGTGTGACTTATTTCAGTTAGAATCATCATACCTGAATCCACTCATTGTGCTGCTAAGGGCCTGATGACATAGATTTCATTGCTGAGTGATATTGCTTTGTAAGTAAATACCACAACTTCTTTATCCATTTTTCACTTTCTGCGATGTTGAACTTGTACTGTAAACGAGGTTCTTGTAAACAGAGGCGTCCCAAACTTTGGGGTGGCTGTGTCTTTTTGATTTTAATTTCCCTAAGCTATAGGACCATAAGTGGAAGTGCCCTAGGCTCTGTTGCTTTGTTTTTTAGATGTTTCAGGAAACACCATACACTTCTCCCGAGTGTCTGTTGGCAATTTACATCCCGCCCATCAGCATAACAAGGCTCCCAGTTCTCCATGGCCTGTCCTGCCTTTCTGGATTTTACACTTTTTTCAGATGGCCCTTTTGACCGGGGGGAAGTGAGACTTCATTGTAGTGCAGATTTCCTTTGCAAGCTTGCTTGGTTGGCCAAAAAGGGCGTATGCGTTTTTTCCTGAATATATTCAGGAAAAAACGCATACGCCCTTTTTGGCCAAGTGCATCATTGTGGACGTTCTGCCTCTTTTCCTATGCTTTCAATGCAATTCCAGTCTACCTCCTGAAATCGGTTTCCTGCAATTCTGCCCCGCTTTCAAGTCCTCTTGGCAGCCTTACTTCAGTATATTTTTGGACGATAGCTGTCATTTATAACTCTGCAGGTTTGTGAATTACAGTGCCCCTGAGCTCCTTTCTTCAACTCGCTTTCTTTTGAGCTGGCCGCAACACCGCAGGATGGCTTCAGGCCCTAATCTGGTTCCGGCACGGCACGCTGAGCCTTTGGTTAATTCCTCTTCCTGGTGGGAAATGAGAGATAAATTTGCCCGTCCAGACACCTCCAGCTAGTCTCTCATTGGTTCTCGCTATTCCTGTTCATCTTCCGCAGAAATTGCAAACTGGGCCAAACAGGAGGTTAAAGGGACTGACTCTCCAAGTCGGGAGGGTGTTAGTAAAGCGTCTGGAATGTTGCACCCGAGTACCAGGGTACGAAAACTGAGACATATTTGAACACGTCTCCCGATCACATGGTTGATCATACTCTAGGTTCCACATGCATGTTTTAGCTGAAGGAAGAATACCTTAAACCTGGGTAGTTGAAACCCGTGGAATGGGTACCATGCAATATGACTTCAAAGGGTCTTCATTTGCTCACCAAACCTCTCCAATCCTATCACTGCTGCGTTTATGCCCCTGTACACATGCTTGATTCTCTTTCGGAGACATAGCAATCCATAGGTTTTAAGATACTTACTAGTCAGGTACATTCTTATGCGTTTAATATGCGGTGTTGAGTCCATTTCGTTGAGCAAGGAGTAGCTCTTGTCTATTCCATATTTGGCTTAAGGAACTTTATCTGTGCTCATTTCAATCTCTGGTTTTATGCAGCACCCCAACTCACCTTTCCCCTTAAGCAAGCATAAGTTGGTTTTCTAAATTTGAGACCTTGTTCTGTTCTGTAATTCAGTTCCTGTGTAGCCAAGTTTACATTCCGTGTATTACTGATATCTTATGATGTTTCTTTTTCTGTGTGACTTATTTCAGTTAGAATCATCATACCTGAATCCACTCATTGTGCTGCTAAGGGCCTGATGACATAGATTTCATTGCTGAGTGATATTGCTTTGTAAGTAAATACCACAACTTCTTTATCCATTTTTCACTTTCTGCGATGTTGAACTTGTACTGTAAACGAGGTTCTTGTAAACAGAGGCGTCCCAAACTTTGGGGTGGCTGTGTCTTTTTGATTTTAATTTCCCTAAGCTATAGGACCATAAGTGGAAGTGCCCTAGGCTCTGTTGCTTTGTTTTTTAGATGTTTCAGGAAACACCATACACTTCTCCCGAGTGTCTGTTGGCAATTTACATCCCGCCCATCAGCATAACAAGGCTCCCAGTTCTCCATGGCCTGTCCTGCCTTTCTGGATTTTACACTTTTTTCAGATGGCCCTTTTGACCGGGGGGAAGTGAGACTTCATTGTAGTGCAGATTTCCTTTGCAAGATTGCTTGGTTGGCCAAAAAGGGCGTATGCGTTTTTTCCTGAATATATTCAGGAAAAAACGCATACGCCCTTTTTGGCCAAGTGCATCATTGTGGACGTTCTGCCTCTTTTCCTATGCTTTCAATGCAATTCCAGTCTACCTCCTGAAATCGGTTTCCTGCAATTCTGCCCCGCTTTCAAGTCCTCTTGGCAGCCTTACTTCAGTATATTTTTGGACGATAGCTGTCATTTATAACTCTGCAGGTTTGTGAATTACAGTGCCCCTGAGCTCCTTTCTTCAACTCGCTTTCATTTGAGCTGGCCGCAACACCGCAGGATGGCTTCAGGCGCTAATCTGGTTCTGGCACGGCACGCTGAGCCTTTGGTTAATTCCTCTTCCTGGTGGGAAATGAGAGTTAAATTTGCCCGTCCAGACACCTCCAGCTAGTCTCTCATTGGTTCTCGCTATTCCTGTTCATCTTCCGCAGAAATTGCAAACTGGGCCAAACAGGAGGTTAAAGGGACTGACTCTCCAAGTCGGGAGGGTGTTAGTAAAGCGTCTGGAATGTTGCACCCGAGTACCAGGGTACGAAAACTGAGACATATTTGAACACGTCTCCCGATCACATGGTTGATCATACTCTAGGTTCCACATGCATGTTTTAGCTGAAGGAAGAATACCTTAAACCTGGGTAGTTGAAACCCGTGGAATGGGTACCATGCAATATGACTTCAAAGGGTCTTCATTTGCTCACCGAACCTCTCCAATCCCATCACTGCTGCGTTTATGCCCCTGTACACATACTTGATTCTCTTTCGGAGACATAGCAATCCATAGGTTTTAAGATACTTGCTAGTCAGGTACATTCTTAGGCATTTAATATGCGGTGTTGAGTCCATTTCGTTGAGCAAGGAGTAGCTCTTGTCTATTCCATATTTGGCTTAAGGAACTTTATCTGTGCTCATTTCAATCTCTGGTTTTATGCATCACCCCAACTCACCTTTACCCTTAAGCAAGCATAAGTTGGTTTTCTAAATTTGAGACCCTGTTCTGTTCTGTAATTCAGTTCCTGTGTAGCCAAGTTTACATTCCGTGTATTACTGATATCTTATGATGTTTCTTTTTCTGTGTGACTTATTTCAGTTAGAATCATCATACCTGAATCCACTCATTGTGCTGCTAAGGGCCTGATGACATAGATTTCATTGCTGAGTGATATTGCTTTGTAAGTAAATACCACAACTTCTTTATCCATTTTTCACTTTCTGCGATGTTGAACTTGTACTGTAAACGAGGTTCTTGTAAACAGAGGCGTCCCAATGTTTGGGGTGGCTGTGTCTTTTTGATTTTAATTTCCCTAAGCTATAGGACCATAAGTGGAAGTGCCCTAGGCTCTGTTGCTTTGTTTTTTAGATGTTTCAGGAAACACCATACACTTCTCCCGAGTGTCTGTTGGCAATTTACATCCCACCCATCAGCATAACAAGGCTCCCAGTTCTCCATGGCCTGTCCTGCCTTTCTGGATTTTACACTTTTTTCAGATGGCCCTTTTGACCGGGGGGAAGTGAGACTTCATTGTAGTGCAGATTTCCTTTGCAAGCTTGCTTGGTTGGCCAAAAAGGGCGTATGCGTTTTTTCCTGAATATATTCAGGAAAAAACGCATACGCCCTTTTTGGCCAAGTGCATCATTGTGGACGTTCTGCCTCTTTTCCTATGCTTTCAATGCAATTCCAGTCTACCTCCTGAAATCGGTTTCCTGCAATTCTGCCCCGCTTTCAAGTCCTCTTGGCAGCCTTACTTCAGTATATTTTTGGACGATAGCTGTCATTTATAACTCTGCAGGTTTGTGAATTACAGTGCCCCTGAGCTCCTTTCTTCAACTCGCTTTCATTTGAGCTGGCCGCAACACCGCAGGATGGCTTCAGGCCCTAATCTGGTTCCGGCACGGCACGCTGAGCCTTTGGTTAATTCCTCTTCCTGGTGGGAAATGAGAGTTAAATTTGCCCGTCCAGACACCTCCAGCTAGTCTCTCATTGGTTCTCGCTATTCCTGTTCATCTTCCGCAGAAATTGCAAACTGGGCCAAACAGGAGGTTAAAGGGACTGACTCTCCAAGTCGGGAGGGTGTTAGTAAAGCGTCTGGAATATTGCACCCGAGTACCAGGGTACGAAAACTGAGACATATTTGAACACGTCTCCCGATCACATGGTTGATCATACTCTAGGTTCCACATGCATGTTTTAGCTGAAGGAAGAATACCTTAAACCTGGGTAGTTGAAACCCGTGGAATGGGTACCATGCAATATGACTTCAAAGGGTCTTCATTTGCTCACCGAACCTCTCCAATCCTATCACTGCTGCGTTTATGCCCCTGTACACATGCTTGATTCTCTTTCAGAGACATAGCAATCCATAGGTTTTAAGATACTTACTAGTCAGGTACATTCTTAGGCGTTTAATATGGGGTGTTGAGTCCATTTCGTTGAGCAAGGAGTAGCTCTTGTCTATTCCATATTTGGCTTAAGGAACTTTATCTGTGCTCATTTCAATCTCTGGTTTTATGCAGCACCCCAACTCACCTTTCCCCTTAAGCAAGCATAAGTTGGTTTTCTAAATTTGAGACCCTGTTCTGTTTTGGAATTCAGTTCCTGTGTAGCCAAGTTTACATTCCGTGTATTAGTGATATCTTATGATGTTTCTTTTTCTGTGTGACTTATTTCAGTTAGAATCATCGTACCTGAATCCACTCATTATGCTGCTACGGGCCTGATGACATAGATTTCATTGCTGAGTGATACTGCATTGTACGTAAGTACCACAAGTTCTTTATCCATTTTTCACTTTCTGTGATATTGAACTTGTACGGTAAACGAGGTTCTTGTAAACAGAGGCGTCCCAAACTTTGGGGTGGCTGTGTCTTTTTGATTTTAATTTCCCTAAGCTATAGGACCATAAGTGGAAGTGCCCTAGGCTCTGTTGCTTTGTGTTTTAGATGTTTCAGGAAACACCATACACTTCTCCCGAGTGTCTGTTGGCAATTTACATCCCGCCCATCAGCATAACAAGGCTCCCAGTTCTCCATGGCCTGTCCTGCCTTTCTGGATTTTACACTTTTTTCAGATGGCCCTTTTGACCGGGGGGAAGTGAGACTTCATTGTAGTGCAGATTTCCTTTGCAAGCTTGCTTGGTTGGCCAAAAAGGGCGTATGCGTTTTTTCCTGAATATATTCAGGAAAAAACGCATACGCCCTTTTTGGCCAAGTGCATCATTGTGGACGTTCTGCCTCTTTTCCTATGCTTTCAATGCAATTCCAGTCTACCTCCTGAAATCGGTTTCCTGCAATTCTGCCCCGCTTTCAAGTCCTCTTGGCAGCCTTACTTCAGTATATTTTTGGACGATAGCTGTCATTTATAACTCTGCAGGTTTGTGAATTACAGTGCCCCTGAGCTCCTTTCTTCAACTCGCTTTCTTTTGAGCTGGCCGCAACACCGCAGGATGGCTTCAGGCCCTAATCTGGTTCCGGCACGGCACGCTGAGCCTTTGGTTAATTCCTCTTCCTGGTGGGAAATGAGAGTTAAATTTGCCCGTGCAGACACCTCCAGCTAGTCTCTCATTGGTTCTCGCTATTCCTGTTCATCTTCCGCAGAAATTGCAAACTGGGCCAAACAGGAGGTTAAAGGGACTGACTCTCCAAGTCGGGAGGGTGTTAGTAAAGCGTCTGGAATGTTGCACCCGAGTACCAGGGTACGAAAACTGAGACATATTTGAACACGTCTCCCGATCACATGGTTGATCATACTCTAGGTTCCACATGCATGTTTTAGCTGAAGGAAGAATACCTTAAACCTGGGTAGTTGAAACCCGTGGAATGGGTACCATGCAATATGACTTCAAAGGGTCTTCATTTGCTCACCGAACCTCTCCAATCCTATCACTGCTGCGTTTATGCCCCTGTACACATGCTTGATTCTCTTTCGGAGACATAGCAATCCATAGGTTTTAAGATACTTACTAGTCAGGTACATTCTTAGGCATTTAATATGCGGTGTTGAGTCCATTTCGTTGAGCAAGGAGTAGCTCTTGTCTATTCCATATTTGGCTTAAGGAACTTTATCTGTGCTCATTTCAATCTCTGGTTTTATGCAGCACCCCAACTCACCTTTACCCTTAAGCAAGCATAAGTTGGTTTTCTAAATTTGAGACCCTGTTCTGTTCTGTAATTCAGTTCCTGTGTAGCCAAGTTTACATTCCGTGTATTACTGATATCTTATGATGTTTCTTTTTCTGTGTGACTTATTTCAGTTAGAATCATCATACCTGAATCCACTCATTGTGCTGCTAAGGGCCTGATGACATAGATTTCATTGCTGAGTGATACTGCATTGCACGTAAGTACCACAAGTTCTTTATCCATTTTTCACTTTCTGCGATGTTGAATTTGTACTGTAAACGAGGTTCTTGTAAACAGAGGCGTCCCAAACTTTGGGGTGGCTGTGTCTTTTTGATTTTAATTTCCCTAAGCTATAGGACCATAAGTGGAAGTGCCCTAGGCTCTGTTGCTTTGTTTTTTAGATGTTTCAGGAAACACCATACACTTCTCCCGAGTGTCTGTTGGCAATTTACATCCCGCCCATCAGCATAACAAGGCTCCCAGTTCTCCATGGCCTGACCTGCCTTTCTGGATTTTACACTTTTTTCAGATGGCCCTTTTGACCGGGGGGAAGTGAGACTTCATTGTAGTGCAGATTTCCTTTGCAAGATTGCTTGGTTGGCCAAAAAGGGCGTATGCGTTTTTTCCTGAATATATTCAGGAAAAAACGCATACGCCCTTTTTGGCCAAGTGCATCATTGTGGACGTTCTGCCTCTTTTCCTATGCTTTCAATGCAATTCCAGTCTACCTCCTGAAATCGGTTTCCTGCAATTCTGCCCCGCTTTCAAGTCCTCTTGGCAGCCTTACTTCAGTATATTTTTGGACGATAGCTGTCATTTATAACTCTGCAGGTTTGTGAATTACAGTGCCCCTGAGCTCCTTTCTTCAACTCGCTTTCATTTGAGCTGGCCGCAACACCGCAGGATGGCTTCAGGCGCTAATCTGGTTCTGGCACGGCACGCTGAGCCTTTGGTTAATTCCTCTTCCTGGTGGGAAATGAGAGTTAAATTTGCCCGTCCAGACACCTCCAGCTAGTCTCTCATTGGTTCTCGCTATTCCTGTTCATCTTCCGCAGAAATTGCAAACTGGGCCAAACAGGAGGTTAAAGGGACTGACTCTCCAAGTCGGGAGGGTGTTAGTAAAGCGTCTGGAATGTTGCACCCGAGTACCAGGGTACAAAAACTGAGACATATTTGAACACGTCTCCCGATCACATGGTTGATCATACTCTAGGTTCCACATGCATGTTTTAGCTGAAGGAAGAATACCTTAAACCTGGGTAGTTGAAACCCGTGGAATGGGTACCATGCAATATGACTTCAAAGGGTCTTCATTTGCTCACCGAACCTCTCCAATCCTATCACTGCTGCGTTTATGCCCCTGTACGCATGCTTGATTCTCTTTCGGAGACATAGCAATCCATAGGTTTTAAGATACTTGCTAGTCAGGTACATTCTTAGGCATTTAATATGCGGTGTTGAGTCCATTTCGTTGAGCAAGAGGTAGCTCTTGTCTATTCCATATTTGGCTTAAGGAACTTTATCTGTGCTCATTTCAATCTCTGGTTTTATGCATCACCCCAACTCACCTTTACCCTTAAGCAAGTATAAGTTGGTTTTCTAAATTTGAGACCCTGTTCTGTTCTGTAATTCAGTTCCTGTGTAGCCAAGTTTACATTCCGTGTATTACTGATATCTTATGATGTTTCTTTTTCTGTGTGACTTATTTCAGTTAGAATCATCATACCTGAATCCACTCATTGTGCTGCTAAGGGCCTGATGACATAGATTTCATTGCTGAGTGATATTGCTTTGTAAGTAAATACCACAACTTCTTTATCCATTTTTCACTTTCTGCGATGTTGAACTTGTACTGTAAACGAGGTTCTTGTAAACAGAGGCGTCCCAAACTTTGGGGTGGCTGTGTCTTTTTGATTTTAATTTCCCTAAGCTATAGGACCATAAGTGGAAGTGCCCTAGGCTCTGTTGCTTTGTTTTTTAGATGTTTCAGGAAACACCATACACTTCTCCCGAGTGTCTGTTGGCAATTTACATCCCGCCCATCAGCATAACAAGGCTCCCAGTTCTCCATGGCCTGTCCTGCCTTTCTGGATTTTACACTTTTTTCAGATGGCCCTTTTGACCGGGGGGAAGTGAGACTTCATTGTAGTGCAGATTTCCTTTGCAAGATTGCTTGGTTGGCCAAAAAGGGCGTATGCGTTTTTTCCTGAATATATTCAGGAAAAAACGCATACGCCCTTTTTGGCCAAGTGCGTCATTGTGGACGTTCTGCCTCTTTTCCTATGCTTTCAATGCAATTCCAGTCTACCTCCTGAAATCGGTTTCCTGCAATTCTGCCCCGCTTTCAAGTCCTCTTGGCAGCCTTACTTCAGTATATTTTTGGACGATAGCTGTCATTTATAACTCTGCAGGTTTGTGAATTACAGTGCCCCTGAGCTCCTTTCTTCAACTCGCTTTCTTTTGAGCTGGCCGCAACACCGCAGGATGGCTTCAGGCCCTAATCTGGTTCCGGCACGGCACGCTGAGCCTTTGGTTAATTCCTCTTCCTGGTGGGAAATGAGAGATAAATTTGCCCGTCCAGACACCTCCAGCTAGTCTCTCATTGGTTCTCGCTATTCCTGTTCATCTTCCGCAGAAATTGCAAACTGGGCCAAACAGGAGGTTAAAGGGACTGACTCTCCAAGTCGGGAGGGTGTTAGTAAAGCGTCTGGAATGTTGCACCCGAGTACCAGGGTACGAAAACTGAGACATATTTGAACACGTCTCCCGATCACATGGTTGATCATACTCTAGGTTCCACATGCATGTTTTAGCTGAAGGAAGAATACCTTAAACCTGGGTAGTTGAAACCCGTGGAATGGGTACCATGCAATATGACTTCAAAGGGTCTTCATTTGCTCACCGAACCTCTCCAATCCTATCACTGCTGCGTTTATGCCCCTGTACGCATGCTTGATTCTCTTTCGGAGACATAGCAATCCATAGGTTTTAAGATACTTACTAGTCAGGTACATTCTTAGGCATTTAATATGCGGTGTTGAGTCCATTTCGTTGAGCAAGGAGTAGCTCTTGTCTATTCCATATTTGGCTTAAGGAACTTTATCTGTGCTCATTTCAATCTCTGGTTTTATGCAGCACCCCAACTCACCTTTACCCTTAAGCAAGCATAAGTTGGTTTTCTAAATTTGAGACCCTGTTCTGTTCTGTAATTCAGTTCCTGTGTAGCCAAGTTTACATTCCGTGTATTACTGATATCTTATGATGTTTCTTTTTCTGTGTGACTTATTTCAGTTAGAATCATCATACCTGAATCCACTCATTGTGCTGCTAAGGGCCTGATGACATAGATTTCATTGCTGAGTGATATTGCTTTGTAAGTAAATACCACAACTTCTTTATCCATTTTTCACTTTCTGCGATGTTGAACTTGTACTGTAAACGAGGTTCTTGTAAACAGAGGCGTCCCAAACTTTGGGGTGGCTGTGTCTTTTTGATTTTAATTTCCCTAAGCTATAGGACCATAAGTGGAAGTGCCCTAGGCTCTGTTGCTTTGTTTTTTAGATGTTTCAGGAAACACCATACACTTCTCCCGAGTGTCTGTTGGCAATTTACATCCCGCCCATCAGCATAACAAGGCTCCCAGTTCTCCATGGCCTGTCCTGACTTTCTGGATTTTACACTTTTTTCAGATGGCCCTTTTGACCGGGGGGAAGTGAGACTTCATTGTAGTGCAGATTTCCTTTGCAAGATTGCTTGGTTGGCCAAAATGTGCGTATGCGTTTTCTCCTGAATATATTCAGGAAAAAACGCATACGCCCTTTTTGGCCAAGTGCATCATTGTGGACGTTCTGCCTCTTTTCCTATGCTTTCAATGCAATTCCAGTCTACCTCCTGAAATCGGTTTCCTGCAATTCTGCCCCGCTTTCAAGTCCTCTTGGCAGCCTTACTTCAGTATATTTTTGGACGATAGCTGTCATTTATAACTCTGCAGGTTTGTGAATTACAGTGCCCCTGAGCTCCTTTCTTCAACTCGCTTTCTTTTGAGCTGGCCGCAACACCGCAGGATGGCTTCAGGCCCTAATCTGGTTCCGGCACGGCACGCTGAGCCTTTGGTTAATTCCTCTTCCTGGTGGGAAATGAGAGATAAATTTGCCCGTCCAGACACCTCCAGCTAGTCTCTCATTGGTTCTCGCTATTCCTGTTCATCTTCCGCAGAAATTGCAAACTGGGCCAAACAGGAGGTTAAAGGGACTGACTCTCCAAGTCGGGAGGGTGTTAGTAAAGCGTCTGGAATGTTGCACCCGAGTACCAGGGTACGAAAACTGAGACATATTTGAACACGTCTCCCGATCACATGGTTGATCATACTCTAGGTTCCACATGCATGTTTTAGCTGAAGGAAGAATACCTTAAACCTGGGTAGTTGAAACCCGTGGAATGGGTACCATGCAATATGACTTCAAAGGGTCTTCATTTGCTCACCGAACCTCTCCAATCCTATCACTGCTGCGTTTATGCCCCTGTACACATGCTTGATTCTCTTTCGGAGACATAGCAATCCATAGGTTTTAAGATACTTACTAGTCAGGTACATTCTTAGGCATTTAATATGCGGTGTTGAGTCCATTTCGTTGAGCAAGGAGTAGCTCTTGTCTATTCCATATTTGGCTTAAGGAACTTTATCTGTGCTCATTTCAATCTCTGGTTTTATGCAGCACCCCAACTCACCTTTACCCTTAAGCAAGCATAAGTTGGTTTTCTAAATTTGAGACCCTGTTCTGTTCTGTAATTCAGTTCCTGTGTAGCCAAGTTTACATTCCGTGTATTACTGATATCTTATGATGTTTCTTTTTCTGTGTGACTTATTTCAGTTAGAATCATCATACCTGAATCCACTCATTGTGCTGCTAAGGGCCTGATGACATAGATTTCATTGCTGAGTGATACTGCATTGCACGTAAGTACCACAAGTTCTTTATCCATTTTTCACTTTCTGCGATGTTGAATTTGTACTGTAAACGAGGTTCTTATAAACAGAGGCGTCCCAAACTTTGGGGTGGCTGTGTCTTTTTGATTTTAATTGCCCTAAGCTATAGGACCATAAGTGGAAGTGCCCTAGGCTCTGTTGCTTTGTTTTTTAGATGTTTCAGGAAACACCATACACTTCTCCCGAGTGTCTGTTGGCAATTTACATCCCGCCCATCAGCATAACAAGGCTCCCAGTTCTCCATGGCCTGACCTGCCTTTCTGGATTTTACACTTTTTTCAGATGGCCCTTTTGACCGGGGGGAAGTGAGACTTCATTGTAGTGCAGATTTCCTTTGCAAGATTGCTTGGTTGGCCAAAAAGGGCGTATGTGTTTTTTCCTGAATATATTCAGGAAAAAACGCATACGCCCTTTTTGGCCAAGTGCATCATTGTGGACGTTCTGCCTCTTTTCCTATGCTTTCAATGCAATTCCAGTCTACCTCCTGAAATCGGTTTCCTGCAATTCTGCCCCGCTTTCAAGTCCTCTTGGCAGCCTTACTTCAGTATATTTTTGGACGATAGCTGTCATTTATAACTCTGCAGGTTTGTGAATTACAGTGCCCCTGAGCTCCTTTCTTCAACTCGCTTTCATTTGAGCTGGCCGCAACACCGCAGGATGGCTTCAGGCGCTAATCTGGTTCTGGCACGGCACGCTGAGCCTTTGGTTAATTCCTCTTCCTGGTGGGAAATGAGAGTTAAATTTGCCCGTCCAGACACCTCCAGCTAGTCTCTCATTGGTTCTCGCTATTCCTGTTCATCTTCCGCAGAAATTGCAAACTGGGCCAAACAGGAGGTTAAAGGGACTGACTCTCCAAGTCGGGAGGGTGTTAGTAAAGCGTCTGGAATGTTGCACCCGAGTACCAGGGTACAAAAACTGAGACATATTTGAACACGTCTCCCGATCACATGGTTGATCATACTCTAGGTTCCACATGCATGTTTTAGCTGAAGGAAGAATACCTTAAACCTGGGTAGTTGAAACCCGTGGAATGGGTACCATGCAATATGACTTCAAAGGGTCTTCATTTGCTCACCGAACCTCTCCAATCCTATCACTGCTGCGTTTATGCCCCTGTACGCATGCTTGATTCTCTTTCGGAGACATAGCAATCCATAGGTTTTAAGATACTTGCTAGTCAGGTACATTCTTAGGCATTTAATATGCGGTGTTGAGTCCATTTCGTTGAGCAAGAGGTAGCTCTTGTCTATTACATATTTGGCTTAAGGAACTTTATCTGTGCTCATTTCAATCTCTGGTTTTATGCATCACCCCAACTCACCTTTACCCTTAAGCAAGCATAAGTTGGTTTTCTAAATTTGAGACCCTGTTCTGTTCTGTAATTCAGTTCCTGTGTAGCCAAGTTTACATTCCGTGTATTACTGATATCTTATGATGTTTCTTTTTCTGTGTGACTTATTTCAGTTAGAATCATCATACCTGAATCCACTCATTGTGCTGCTAAGGGCCTGATGACATAGATTTCATTGCTGAGTGATATTGCTTTGTAAGTAAATACCACAACTTCTTTATCCATTTTTCACTTTCTGCGATGTTGAACTTGTACTGTAAACGAGGTTCTTGTAAACAGAGGCGTCCCAAACTTTGGGGTGGCTGTGTCTTTTTGATTTTAATTTCCCTAAGCTATAGGACCATAAGTGGAAGTGCCCTAGGCTCTGTTGCTTTGTTTTTTAGATGTTTCAGGAAACACCATACACTTCTCCCGAGTGTCTGTTGGCAATTTACATCCCGCCCATCAGCATAACAAGGCTCCCAGTTCTCCATGGCCTGTCCTGCCTTTCTGGATTTTACACTTTTTTCAGATGGCCCTTTTGACCGGGGGGAAGTGAGACTTCATTGTAGTGCAGATTTCCTTTGCAAGATTGCTTGGTTGGCCAAAAAGGGCGTATGCGTTTTTTCCTGAATATATTCAGGAAAAAACGCATACGCCCTTTTTGGCCAAGTGCATCATTGTGGACGTTCTGCCTCTTTTCCTATGCTTTCAATGCAATTCCAGTCTACCTCCTGAAATCGGTTTCCTGCAATTCTGCCCCGCTTTCAAGTCCTCTTGGCAGCCTTACTTCAGTATATTTTTGGACGATAGCTGTCATTTATAACTCTGCAGGTTTGTGAATTACAGTGCCCCTGAGCTCCTTTCTTCAACTCGCTTTCTTTTGAGCTGGCCGCAACACCGCAGGATGGCTTCAGGCCCTAATCTGGTTCCGGCACGGCACACTGAGCCTTTGGTTAATTCCTCTTCCTGGTGGGAAATGAGAGATAAATTTGCCCGTCCAGACACCTCCAGCTAGTCTCTCATTGGTTCTCGCTATTCCTGTTCATCTTCCGCAGAAATTGCAAACTGGGCCAAACAGGAGGTTAAAGGGACTGACTCTCCAAGTCGGGAGGGTGTTAGTAAAGCGTCTGGAATGTTGCACCCGAGTACCAGGGTACGAAAACTGAGACATATTTGAACACGTCTCCCGATCACATGGTTGATCATACTCTAGGTTCCACATGCATGTTTTAGCTGAAGGAAGAATACCTTAAACCTGGGTAGTTGAAACCCGTGGAATGGGTACCATGCAATATGACTTCAAAGGGTCTTCATTTGCTCACCGAACCTCTCCAATCCTATCACTGCTGCGTTTATGCCCCTGTACGCATGCTTGATTCTCTTTCGGAGACATAGCAATCCATAGGTTTTAAGATACTTACTAGTCAGGTACATTCTTAGGCATTTAATATGCGGTGTTGAGTCCATTTCGTTGAGCAAGGAGTAGCTCTTGTCTATTCCATATTTGGCTTAAGGAACTTTATCTGTGCTCATTTCAATCTCTGGTTTTATGCAGCACCCCAACTCACCTTTACCCTTAAGCAAGCATAAGTTGGTTTTCTAAATTTGAGACCCTGTTCTGTTCTGTAATTCAGTTCCTGTGTAGCCAAGTTTACATTCCGTGTATTACTGATATCTTATGATGTTTCTTTTTCTGTGTGACTTATTTCAGTTAGAATCATCATACCTGAATCCACTCATTGTGCTGCTAAGGGCCTGATGACATAGATTTCATTGCTGAGTGATACTGCATTGCACGTAAGTACCACAAGTTCTTTATCCATTTTTCACTTTCTGCGATGTTGAATTTGTACTGTAAACGAGGTTCTTGTAAACAGAGGCGTCCCAAACTTTGGGGTGGCTGTGTCTTTTTGATTTTAATTTCCCTAAGCTATAGGACCATAAGTGGAAGTGCCCTAGGCTCTGTTGCTTTGTTTTTTAGATGTTTCAGGAAACACCATACACTTCTCCCGAGTGTCTGTTGGCAATTTACATCCCGCCCATCAGCATAACAAGGCTCCCAGTTCTCCATGGCCTGACCTGCCTTTCTGGATTTTACACTTTTTTCAGATGGCCCTTTTGACCGGGGGGAAGTGAGACTTCATTGTAGTGCAGATTTCCTTTGCAAGATTGCTTGGTTGGCCAAAAAGGGCGTATGCGTTTTTTCCTGAATATATTCAGGAAAAAACGCATACGCCCTTTTTGGCCAAGTGCATCATTGTGGACGTTCTGCCTCTTTTCCTATGCTTTCAATGCAATTCCAGTCTACCTCCTGAAATCGGTTTCCTGCAATTCTGCCCCGCTTTCAAGTCCTCTTGGCAGCCTTACTTCAGTATATTTTTGGACGATAGCTGTCATTTATAACTCTGCAGGTTTGTGAATTACAGTGCCCCTGAGCTCCTTTCTTCAACTCGCTTTCATTTGAGCTGGCCGCAACACCGCAGGATGGCTTCAGGCGCTAATCTGGTTCTGGCACGGCACGCTGAGCCTTTGGTTAATTCCTCTTCCTGGTGGGAAATGAGAGTTAAATTTGCCCGTCCAGACACCTCCAGCTAGTCTCTCATTGGTTCTCGCTATTCCTGTTCATCTTCCGCAGAAATTGCAAACTGGGCCAAACAGGAGGTTAAAGGGACTGACTCTCCAAGTCGGGAGGGTGTTAGTAAAGCGTCTGGAATGTTGCACCCGAGTACCAGGGTACAAAAACTGAGACATATTTGAACACGTCTCCCGATCACATGGTTGATCATACTCTAGGTTCCACATGCATGTTTTAGCTGAAGGAAGAATACCTTAAACCTGGGTAGTTGAAACCCGTGGAATGGGTACCATGCAATATGACTTCAAAGGGTCTTCATTTGCTCACCGAACCTCTCCAATCCTATCACTGCTGCGTTTATGCCCCTGTACGCATGCTTGATTCTCTTTCGGAGACATAGCAATCCATAGGTTTTAAGATACTTGCTAGTCAGGTACATTCTTAGGCATTTAATATGCGGTGTTGAGTCCATTTCGTTGAGCAAGAGGTAGCTCTTGTCTATTCCATATTTGGCTAAAGAACTTTATCTGTGCTCATTTCAATCTCTGGTTTTATGCATCACCCCAACTCACCTTTACCCTTAAGCAAGCATAAGTTGGTTTTCTAAATTTGAGACCCTGTTCTGTTCTGTAATTCAGTTCCTGTGTAGCCAAGTTTACATTCCGTGTATTACTGATATCTTATGATGTTTCTTTTTCTGTGTGACTTATTTCAGTTAGAATCATCATACCTGAATCCACTCATTGTGCTGCTAAGGGCCTGATGACATAGATTTCATTGCTGAGTGATATTGCTTTGTAAGTAAATACCACAACTTCTTTATCCATTTTTCACTTTCTGCGATGTTGAACTTGTACTGTAAACGAGGTTCTTGTAAACAGAGGCGTCCCAAACTTTGGGGTGGCTGTGTCTTTTTGATTTTAATTTCCCTAAGCTATAGGACCATAAGTGGAAGTGCCCTAGGCTCTGTTGCTTTGTTTTTTAGATGTTTCAGGAAACACCATACACTTCTCCCGAGTGTCTGTTGGCAATTTACATCCCGCCCATCAGCATAACAAGGCTCCCAGTTCTCCATGGCCTGTCCTGCCTTTCTGGATTTTACACTTTTTTCAGATGGCCCTTTTGACCGGGGGGGAAGTGAGACTTCATTGTAGTGCAGATTTCCTTTGCAAGATTGCTTGGTTGGCCAAAAAGGGCGTATGCGTTTTTTCCTGAATATATTCAGGAAAAAACGCATACGCCCTTTTTGGCCAAGTGCATCATTGTGGACGTTCTGCCTCTTTTCCTATGCTTTCAATGCAATTCCAGTCTACCTCCTGAAATCGGTTTCCTGCAATTCTGCCCCGCTTTCAAGTCCTCTTGGCAGCCTTACTTCAGTATATTTTTGGACGATAGCTGTCATTTATAACTCTGCAGGTTTGTGAATTACAGTGCCCCTGAGCTCCTTTCTTCAACTCGCTTTCTTTTGAGCTGGCCGCAACACCGCAGGATGGCTTCAGGCCCTAATCTGGTTCCGGCACGGCACGCTGAGCCTTTGGTTAATTCCTCTTCCTGGTGGGAAATGAGAGATAAATTTGCCCGTCCAGACACCTCCAGCTAGTCTCTCATTGGTTCTCGCTATTCCTGTTCATCTTCCGCAGAAATTGCAAACTGGGCCAAACAGGAGGTTAAAGGGACTGACTCTCCAAGTCGGGAGGGTGTTAGTAAAGCGTCTGGAATGTTGCACCCGAGTACCAGGGTACGAAAACTGAGACATATTTGAACACGTCTCCCGATCACATGGTTGATCATACTCTAGGTTCCACATGCATGTTTTAGCTGAAGGAAGAATACCTTAAACCTGGGTAGTTGAAACCCGTGGAATGGGTACCATGCAATATGACTTCAAAGGGTCTTCATTTGCTCACCGAACCTCTCCAATCCTATCACTGCTGCGTTTATGCCCCTGTACGCATGCTTGATTCTCTTTCGGAGACATAGCAATCCATAGGTTTTAAGATACTTACTAGTCAGGTACATTCTTAGGCATTTAATATGCGGTGTTGAGTCCATTTCGTTGAGCAAGGAGTAGCTCTTGTCTATTCCATATTTGGCTTAAGGAACTTTATCTGTGCTCATTTCAATCTCTGGTTTTATGCAGCACCCCAACTCACCTTTACCCTTAAGCAAGCATAAGTTGGTTTTCTAAATTTGAGACCCTGTTCTGTTCTGTAATTCAGTTCCTGTGTAGCCAAGTTTACATTCCGTGTATTACTGATATCTTATGATGTTTCTTTTTCTGTGTGACTTATTTCAGTTAGAATCATCATACCTGAATCCACTCATTGTGCTGCTAAGGGCCTGATGACATAGATTTCATTGCTGAGTGATATTGCTTTGTAAGGAAATACCACAACTTCTTTATCCATTTTTCACTTTCTGCGATGTTGAACTTGTACTGTAAACGAGGTTCTTGTAAACAGAGGCGTCCCAAACTTTGGGGTGGCTGTGTCTTTTTGATTTTAATTTCCCTAAGCTATAGGACCATAAGTGGAAGTGCCCTAGGCTCTGTTGCTTTGTTTTTTAGATGTTTCAGGAAACACCATACACTTCTCCCGAGTGTCTGTTGGCAATTTACATCCCGCCCATCAGCATAACAAGGCTCCCAGTTCTCCATGGCCTGTCCTGACTTTCTGGATTTTACACTTTTTTCAGATGGCCCTTTTGACCGGGGGGAAGTGAGACTTCATTGTAGTGCAGATTTCCTTTGCAAGATTGCTTGGTTGGCCAAAAAGGGCGTATGCGTTTTTTCCTGAATATATTCAGGAAAAAACGCATACGCCCTTTTTGGCCAAGTGCATCATTGTGGACGTTCTGCCTCTTTTCCTATGCTTTCAATGCAATTCCAGTCTACCTCCTGAAATCGGTTTCCTGCAATTCTGCCCCGCTTTCAAGTCCTCTTGGCAGCCTTACTTCAGTATATTTTTGGACGATAGCTGTCATTTATAACTCTGCAGGTTTGTGAATTACAGTGCCCCTGAGCTCCTTTCTTCAACTCGCTTTCTTTTGAGCTGGCCGCAACACCGCAGGATGGCTTCAGGCCCTAATCTGGTTCCGGCACGGCACGCTGAGCCTTTGGTTAATTCCTCTTCCTGGTGGGAAATGAGAGATAAATTTGCCCGTCCAGACACCTCCAGCTAGTCTCTCATTGGTTCTCGCTATTCCTGTTCATCTTCCGCAGAAATTGCAAACTGGGCCAAACAGGAGGTTAAAGGGACTGACTCTCCAAGTCGGGAGGGTGTTAGTAAAGCGTCTGGAATGTTGCACCCGAGTACCAGGGTACGAAAACTGAGACATATTTGAACACGTCTCCCGATCACATGGTTGATCATACTCTAGGTTCCACATGCATGTTTTAGCTGAAGGAAGAATACCTTAAACCTGGGTAGTTGAAACCCGTGGAATGGGTACCATGCAATATGACTTCAAAGGGTCTTCATTTGCTCACCGAACCTCTCCAATCCTATCACTGCTGCGTTTATGCCCCTGTACACATGCTTGATTCTCTTTCGGAGACATAGCAATCCATAGGTTTTAAGATACTTACTAGTCAGGTACATTCTTAGGCATTTAATATGCGGTGTTGAGTCCATTTCGTTGAGCAAGGAGTAGCTCTTGTCTATTCCATATTTGGCTTAAGGAACTTTATCTGTGCTCATTTCAATCTCTGGTTTTATGCAGCACCCCAACTCACCTTTACCCTTAAGCAAGCATAAGTTGGTTTTCTAAATTTGAGACCCTGTTCTGTTCTGTAATTCAGTTCCTGTGTAGCCAAGTTTACATTCCGTGTATTACTGATATCTTATGATGTTTCTTTTTCTGTGTGACTTATTTCAGTTAGAATCATCATACCTGAATCCACTCATTGTGCTGCTAAGGGCCTGATGACATAGATTTCATTGCTGAGTGATACTGCATTGCACGTAAGTACCACAAGTTCTTTATCCATTTTTCACTTTCTGCGATGTTGAATTTGTACTGTAAACGAGGTTCTTGTAAACAGAGGCGTCCCAAACTTTGGGGTGGCTGTGTCTTTTTGATTTTAATTTCCCTAAGCTATAGGACCATAAGTGGAAGTGCCCTAGGCTCTGTTGCTTTGTTTTTTAGATGTTTCAGGAAACACCATACACTTCTCCCGAGTGTCTGTTGGCAATTTACATCCCGCCCATCAGCATAACAAGGCTCCCAGTTCTCCATGGCCTGACCTGCCTTTCTGGATTTTACACTTTTTTCAGATGGCCCTTTTGACCGGGGGGAAGTGAGACTTCATTGTAGTGCAGATTTCCTTTGCAAGATTGCTTGGTTGGCCAAAAAGGGCGTATGCGTTTTTTCCTGAATATATTCAGGAAAAAACGCATACGCCCTTTTTGGCCAAGTGCATCATTGTGGACGTTCTGCCTCTTTTCCTATGCTTTCAATGCAATTCCAGTCTACCTCCTGAAATCGGTTTCCTGCAATTCTGCCCCGCTTTCAAGTCCTCTTGGCAGCCTTACTTCAGTATATTTTTGGACGATAGCTGTCATTTATAACTCTGCAGGTTTGTGAATTACAGTGCCCCTGAGCTCCTTTCTTCAACTCGCTTTCTTTTGAGCTGGCCGCAACACCGCAGGATGGCTTCAGGCCCTAATCTAGTTCCGGCACGGCACGCTGAGCCTTTGGTTAATTCCTCTTCCTGGTGGGAAATGAGAGTTAAATTTGCCCGTCCAGACACCTCCAGCTAGTCTCTCATTGGTTCTCGCTATTCCTGTTCATCTTCCGCAGAAATTGCAAACTGGGCCAAACAGGAGGTTAAAGGGACTGACTCTCCAAGTCGGGAGGGTGTTAGTAAAGCATCTGGAATGTTGCACCCGAGTACCAGGGTACGAAAACTGAGACATATTTGAACACGTCTCCCGATCACATGGTTGATCATACTCTAGGTTCCACATGCATGTTTTAGCTGAAGGAAGAATACCTTAAACCTGGGTAGTTGAAACCCGTGGAATGGGTACCATGCAATATGACTTCAAAGGGTCTTCATTTGCTCACCGAACCTCTCCAATCCTATCACTGCTGCGTTTATGCCCCTGTACACATGCTTGATTCTCTTTCGGAGACATAGCAATCCATAGGTTTTAAGATACTTACTAGTCAGGTACATACTTAGGCATTTAATATGCGGTGTTGAGTCCATTTCGTTGAGCAAGGAGTAGCTCTTGTCTATTCCATATTTGGCTTAAGGAACTTTATCTGTGCTCATTTCAATCTCTGGTTTTATGCAGCACCCCAACTCACCTTTACCCTTAAGCAAGCATAAGTTGGTTTTCTAAATTTGAGACCCTGTTCTGTTCTGTAATTCAGTTCCTGTGTAGCCAAGTTTACATTCCGTGTATTACTGATATCTTATGATGTTTCTTTTTCTGTGTGACTTATTTCAGTTAGAATCATCATACCTGAATCCACTCATTGTGCTGCTAAGGGCCTGATGACATAGATTTCATTGCTGAGTGATATTGCTTTGTAAGTAAATACCACAACTTCTTTATCCATTTTTCACTTTCTGCGATGTTGAACTTGTACTGTAAACGAGGTTCTTATAAACAGAGGCGTCCCAATGTTTGGGGTGGCTGTGTCTTTTTGATTTTAATTTCCCTAAGCTATAGGACCATAAGTGGAAGTGCCCTAGGCTCTGTTGCTTTGTTTTTTAGATGTTTCAGGAAACACCATACACTTCTCCCGAGTGTCTGTTGGCAATTTACATCCCGCCCATCAGCATAACAAGGCTCCCAGTTCTCCATGGCCTGTCCTGCCTTTCTGGATTTTACACTTTTTTCAGATGGCCCTTTTGACCGGGGGGAAGTGAGACTTCATTGTAGTGCAGATTTCCTTTGCAAGCTTGCTTGGTTGGCCAAAAAGGGCGTATGCGTTTTTTCCTGAATATATTCAGGAAAAAACGCATACGCCCTTTTTGGCCAAGTGCATCATTGTGGACGTTCTGCCTCTTTTCCTATGCTTTCAATGCAATTCCAGTCTACCTCCTGAAATCGGTTTCCTGCAATTCTGCCCCGCTTTCAAGTCCTCTTGGCAGCCTTACTTCAGTATATTTTTGGACGATAGCTGTCATTTATAAGTCTGCAGGTTTGTGAATTACAGTGCCCCTGAGCTCCTTTCTTCAACTCGATTTCTTGTGACCTGGCCGCAACACCGCAGGATGGCTTCAGGCCCTAATCTGGTTCCGGCACGGCACGCTGAGCCTTTGGTTAATTCCTCTTCCTGGTGGGAAATGAGAGTTAAATTTGCCCGTCCAGACACCTCCAGCTAGTCTCTCATTGGTTCTCGCTATTCCTGTTCATCTTCCGCAGAAATTGCAAACTGGGCCAAACAGGAGGTTAAAGGGACTGACTCTCCAAGTCGGGAGGGTGTTAGTAAAGCGTCTGGAATGTTGCACCCGAGTACCAGGGTACGAAAACTGAGACATATTTGAACACGTCTCCCGATCACATGGTTGATCATACTCTAGGTTCCACATGCATGTTTTAGCTGAAGGAAGAATACCTTAAACCTGGGTAGTTGAAACCCGTGGAATGGGTACCATGCAATATGACTTCAAAGGGTCTTCATTTGCTCACCGAACCTCTCCAATCCTATCACTGCTGCGTTTATGCCCCTGTACACATGCTTGATTCTCTTTCGGAGACATAGCAATCCATAGGTTTTAAGATACTTACTAGTCAGGTACATTCTTAGGCGTTTAATATGCGGTGTTGAGTCCATTTCGTTGAGCAAGGAGTAGCTCTTGTCTATTCCATATTTGGCTTAAGGAACTTTATCTGTGCTCATTTCAATCTCTGGTTTTATGCAGCACCCCAACTCACCTTTACCATTAAGCAAGCATAAGTTGGTTTTCTAAATTTGAGACCCTGTTCTGTTCTGTAATTCAGTTCCTGTGTAGCCAAGTTTACATTCCGTGTATTACTGATATCTTATGATGTTTCTTTTTCTGTGTGACTTATTTCAGTTAGAATCATCATACCTGAATCCACTCATTGTGCTGCTAAGGGCCTGATGACATAGATTTCATTGCTGAGTGATATTGCTTTGTAAGTAAATACCACAACTTCTTTATCCATTTTTCACTTTCTGCAATGTTGAACTTGTACTGTAAACGAGGTTCTTGTAAACAGAGGCGTCCCAAACTTTGGGGTGGCTGTGTCTTTTTGATTTTAATTTCCCTAAGCTATAGGACCATAAGTGGAAGTGCCCTAGGCTCTGTTTCTTTGTTTTTTAGATGTTTCAGGAAACACCATACACTTCTCCCGAGTGTCTGTTGGCAATTTACATCCCTCCCATCAGCATAACAAGGCTCCCAGTTCTCCATGGCCTGTCCTGCCTTTCTGGATTTTACACTTTTTTCAGATGGCCCTTTTGACCGGGGGGAAGTGAGACTTCATTGTAGTGCAGATTTCCTTTGCAAGTTTGCTTGGTTGGCCAAAAAGGGCGTATGCGTTTTTTCCTGAATATATTCAGGAAAAAACGCATACGCCTTTTTGGCCAAGTGCATCATTGTGGACGTTCTGCCTCTTTTCCTATGCTTTCAATGCAATTCCAGTCTACCTCCTGAAATCGGTTTCCTGCAATTCTGTCCCGCTTTCAAGTCCTCTTGGCAGCCTTACTTCAGTATATTTTTGGACGATTGCTGTCATTTATAACTCTGCAGGTTTGTGAATTACAGTGCCCCTGAGCTCCTTTCTTCAACTCGCTTTCTTTTGAGCTGGCCGCAACACCGCAGGATGGCTTCAGGCCCTAATCTTGTTCTGGCACGGCACGCTGAGCCTTTGGTTAATTCCTCTTCCTGGTGGGAAATGAGAGTTAAATTTGCCCGTCCAGACACCTCCAGCTAGTCTCTCATTGGTTCTCGCTATTCCTGTTCATCTTCCGCAGAAATTGCAAACTGGGCCAAACAGGAGGTTAAAGGGACTGACTCTCCAAGTCGGGAGAGTGTTAGTAAAGCGTCTGGAATGTTGCACCCGAGTACCAGGGTACGAAAACTGAGACATATTTGAACACGTCTCCCGATCACCTGGTTGATCATACTATAGGTTCCACATGCATGTTTTAGCTGAAGGAAGAATACCTTAAACCTGGGTAGTTGAAACCCGTGGAATGGGTACCATGCAATATGACTTCAAAGGGTCTTCATTTGCTCACCGAACCTCTCCAATCCTATCACTGCTGCGTTTATGCCCCTGTACACATGCTTGATTCCCTTTCGGAGACATAGCAATCCATAGGTTTTAAGATACTTACTAGTCAGGTACATTCTTAGGCATTTAATATGCGGTGTTGAGTCCATTTCGTTGAGCAAGGAGTAGCTCTTGTCTATTCCATATTTGGCTTAAGGAACTTTATCTGTGTTCATTTCAATCTCTGGTTTTATGCAGCACCCCAACTCACCTTTACCCTTAAGCAAGCATAAGTTGGTTTTCTTAATTTGAGACCCTGTTCTGTTCTGTAATTCAGTTCCTGTGTAGCCAAGTTTACATTCCGTGTATTACTGATATCTTATGATGTTTCTTTTTCTGTGTGACTTATTTCAGTTAGAATCATCATACCTGAATCCACTCATTGTGCTGCTAAGGGCCTGATGACATAGATTTCATTGCTGAGTGATATTGCTTTGTAAGTAAATACCACAACTTCTTTATCCATTTTTCACTTTCTGCAATGTTGAACTTGTACTGTAAACGAGGTTCTTGTAAACAGAGGCGTCCCAAACTTTGGGGTGGCTGTGTCTTTTTGATTTTAATTTCCCTAAGCTATAGGACCATAAGTGGAAGTGCCCTAGGCTCTGTTGCTTTGTTTTTTAGATGTTTCAGGAAACACCATACACTTCTCCCGAGTGTCTGTTGGCAATTTACATCCCGCCCATCAGCATAACAAGGCTCCCAGTTCTCCATGGCCTGTCCTGCCTTTCTGGATTTTACACTTTTTTCAGATGGCCCTTTTGACCGGGGGGAAGTGAGACTTCATTGTAGTGCAGATTTCCTTTGCAAGCTTGCTTGGTTGGCCAAAAAGGGCGTATGCGTTTTTTCCTGAATATATTCAGGAAAAAACGCATACGCCCTTTTTGGCCAAGTGCATCATTGTGGACGTTCTGCCTCTTTTCCTATGCTTTCAATGCAATTCCAGTCTACCTCCTGAAATCGGTTTCCTGCAATTCTGCCCCGCTTTCAAGTCCTCTTGGCAGCCTTACTTCAGTATATTTTTGGACGATAGCTGTCATTTATAACTCTGCAGTTTTGTGAATTACAGTGCCCCTGAGCTCCTTTCTTCAACTCGCTTTCTTGTTAGCTGGCTGAAACACCGCAGGATGTCTTCAGGCCCTAATCTGGTTCCGGCACGGCATGCTGAGCCTTTGGTTATTTCCTCTTCCTGGTGGGAAATGAGAGTTAAATTTGCCCGTCCAGACACCTCCAGCTAGTCTCTCATTGGTTCTCCCTATTTCTGTTCATCTTCCGTAGAATTTGCAAACTGGGCCAAACAGGAGTTTAAAGGCGCTGACTCTCCAAGTGGGGAGGGTGTTAGTAAAGCGTCTGGAATGTTGCACCCGAGTACCAGGGGAGGAAAACTGAGACATATTTGAACATGTCTCCCGTTCACACGGTTGATCATACTCTGGGTTCCACATGCATGTTTTAGCTGAAGGAAGAATACCTTAAACCTGGAAAGTTGAGACCCGTGGAATGGGTACCATGCAATATGACTTCAAAGGGTCTTCATTTGCTCACTGAACCTCTCCAATCCTATCACTGCTGCATTTATGCCCCTGTACACATGCTTGATTCTCTTTTGGAGACATAGCAATCCATAGGTTTTAAGATACTTACTACTCAGGTACATTCTTAGGCGTTTAATATGGGGTGTTGAGTCCATTTCGTTGAGCAAGGAGTAGCTCTTGTCTATTCCATATTTGGCTTAAGGAACTTTATCTGTGTTCATTTCAATCTCTGGTTTTATGCAGCACCCCAACTCACCTTTCCCCTTAAGCAAGCATAAGTTGGTTTTCTAAATTTGAGACCCTGTTCTGTTTTGGTATTCAGTTCCTGTGTAGCCAAGTTTACATTCCGTGTATTACTGATATCTTATGATGTTTCTTTTTCTGTGTGTCTTATTTCAGTTAGAATCATCGTACCTGAATCCACTCATTATGCTGCTACGGGCCTGATGACATAGATTTCATTACTGAGTGATACTGCATTGTACGTAAGTACCACAAGTTCTTTATCCATTTTTCACTTTCTTTGATATTGAACTTGTACGGTTAACGAGGTTCTTGTAAACAGAGGCGTCCCAAATTTTCGGGTGGCTGTGTCTTTTTGATTTTAATTTCCCTAAGCTATAGGACCATAAGTGGAAGTGCCCTAGGCTCTGTTGCTTTGTTTTTTAGATGTTTCAGGAAACACCATACACATGCCGCCCATCAGCATAACAAGGCTCCCAGTTCTCCATGGCCTGTCCTGACTTTCTGGATTTTACACTTTTTTCAGATGGCCCTTTTGACCAGGGGCAAGTGAGACTTCATTGTAGTGCAGATTTCCTTTGCAAGCTTGCTTGGTTGGCCAAAAAGTGCGTATGCCTTTTTTCTTGAATAAATTCAGGAAAAAAGGCATACACCCTTTTTGGCCAAGTGCATCATTGTGGACCTTCTGCCTCTTTTCCTATGCTTTAAATGCAATTCCAGTCTACCTCCTGAAATCGTTTTCCTGCAATTCTGCCTTGCTTTCAATGCCTCTTCATAGCCTTACCTCAATATATTTTTTGAAAATAGTTGGCCTTTATAACTCTGCAAGTTTTTGAATTGCAGTGGCCCTTAGCTCCATTTTTCAGCTCTTATTTTTGTGATCTTGCCTCATAACCACAGGATTCCTTCAGGCCCTATTCTTCTTCTGGGGCACCTTGCTGTGCCTTTGGTTTATTCTTCTTACTGATGTGAATTTAGAGTGACATGTGCCCATTGAAACCGCTACAGCTAGTTTCTCACTGGTTCCCCCTATTCCCATTCATCCTCCGCACTAACTGCAGACTGTGCGATACCAGAACTTAAAGGCATTGACTCTCCATGTGGGGATATTTTTGGTAAAGCGGCTGGAATGTTGATCCGGAGCCCCAGGAGAGGAAAAATGAGGTGCGTTTTAGAAACCTTTCCCGATCATATGGTATACCAGTCGCTGGGTTTCCCAAGCATGGTTTAGCTGTAGGAAGATTCCCTTCAACCTGGAGTGTTGGGACCCTTGGAATGAGTAGCATGAAGTATTGCATTAAACTTTTGGCAGTTGCTCACCAAAGCTCATCAATCCTCTCAGCCCCAAGTGTCCAGCCTTATGTCTTATCCAGCTGTGGGTTTATATGTGGTCAATCCAGGTTGCATCACAGCCCCTGAGCGAATTTTGTAAGAATTTTTCTCTCTTTCATTGTTTCTGCGTTTTGTTTTTAAAATTTATTTCTATAATGGGGTTTAGCTCATTTTCACTGCTGTGTTTGTGCCACTCTGCACACACTTGATTCCCTTATGGAGATATATCAATACATGGGTTTTAAGATTCTTATTACTCAGATATATTTCTCTGCGGTGTATAGGGTGTGTTGAGGCCAGTTCATTGAGCAAGGTGTAGATCTTGGCTAATATCTATTTGGTTTATTGAACGGTATCTGTGCTAATTTCAAACTCTGGTTTTATGCATCACCCCACCTCTCCTTTCCCCTTAAGCTGAAATAAGTGTGTTTTCTAAATGTGAGACACTGTTCTGTTCTGTAATTCATTTCTTGTGCAGCCATATTTACCCTCCCTCTATAAGTGATATCTTATGATATGTTTCTTTTTCTGTTTGACTTATTTCAAGTAGTATTATCGGACCTAAATCCACTCTTTATCCTTCTACTAGCCTTATTACATTGATTTCATGGTGAAGAGATATTCCATTGTACATAAGTATCACATCTTCTTTATCCATTGTTCTCTTTCCTGGGATATTTAAGGTATACTGAAGTTGAGGTTCTTGTAAACAGAGTAGCCCTAAACTGTGGTGTGCTTGTGTCTTGTTAATTTTTAGATTTCCCTAGATATACTCCCATGATTGGAAGTGTCCTATGCTCTGTAGCTCTGTTTTTTAGATGATTTAGGAACCACCATACACTTCTCCAGAGTGGCTCTCGGCAGTTCACACACTGCCCATCAGCGTATAAAGGCTCCCTGTTCTCCATGGCCTGTCCTGCATTTCTGGTTTTTACAATTTTTTAGGATGGCCCTTTTGACCAGTGGGAAATGAGACTTCTTTGTTGTGCACATTTGCATTGCTTGCTTGCTTCGTTGCCCATAAAGTGCGTATGCGTTTTTTCCTGGATATAATCAGGAAAAAACGCATACGCCCTTTTGGGCCAACTGCATCATTGTCGAAATTCTGCCGCTTTTCATGTGCTTTAAAGACGAGTCCAATCTATCTCTTGAAATCTGTTTCTTGCAATTCTGTCTTGCATTCAGATCCTCTTCTTTGCCTTACCTCAACATATTTTTGGACGTTAGTTTTCATTTATAACTCTGCAGGTTTGTGAATTGCAGTGACCCTGAGCTCCATTTTTTAAGTTGCTCTTTTGTGAGCTGGCCTCAAACCCGCAGGATTGCTTCAGGCCCTATTTTGGCTCGGGCGAGGCGGGCTGAGCCTTTTTTCAATTCTTATTCTTAATGGGAAATTAGAGTGATATGTGCCCGTCCAAACCCCACAACTATTCTCTCATTGGTTCCCCGTTCATCCTCCTCACAATTTGCAAAATGTGTGAAACAGAAGTTGAAATGTGCTGATTCTCCAAGTGGGGAGATTCTAAGTAACGTGGCTGGAATGGTGAACAGGAGCACCAGGAGAGGATAAATGAGCTGCATTTTAGACACATCTCCCGATCACATGGTGTACAGTCCTCTGGGTTTTCCATGCATGTTTTAGCTGTAGGACGATCCCTTGAACCTGCATATTTGGGACCCATTGAATGGGTACCAGGTAGTATTACTTTAAAGGGTGTGCATTTCCTCACCCAACCTCACATTTCTCTTAGCGCAAACAGTTTCCAGCCTTATGTCTCATCCTGCTGTGGGTCTAGATGTGTTCAATCCATGTTGCATCACCGGCCCTGAGGAAAAGTTGTAAGAGGTTTTCTCTGTCTCTCTGTCGTTTATTTTTTTCAATTTATTACTATATTGGTTACAGCTGATTTTCAAAGCTCTGTTTCTTGCTGCTGTACATCCACTTGATTCACGTACAGAGAGACATCAGTAAATTCTTTTTCAGATTCTTACCAGTCGTATATATTCTTTTCCGGTGACTTGAGTGTGCTGAGTGCAGTTCTTTTAGCTACCGTGTAGGCCTTGTTGATTATCAGTTTGGTATTTGGAATGGTATCTTTGCTAATTTCAACCTCCTGGGTGATGCCTCACCCCTCCCCACCTTTCCCGTTTAGCAGCCTTATGCGTGTTTTCTACATATTTGACTATGTTTTTGTTTTGTAATTTATTTCATGTGTAGCCATTTTGGATTCCACCTTTAAGTGATATCTTATGATATGTGTCTTTTTCTTTTTGAATTCTGTCACTTAGAAAGATCATACGTAACTCCTCCGGAGTTGTTACAACTGGCCATATTTCATTGATTTCCAGGCTGAATAATATTCCACTCTACCTAAGTACCACATCTCTACCCATTTTTTCCCTCCAGAGACATTTAAGTTATATCCTAGTTGAGGATCTTTTAAACAGAGAGGGGGTAAACATTGGGGTGCCTGTGTCCTCTCGATTTTTGTTTTTCTCAAGATATACGCCCATGAGTGCAAGTGCCCTATGCTCTGTAGCTCATTTTTTAGATGCTTTAGTAAACACAATACACTTCTCCAGAATGGCCGTTGGCAATATACATTTCCACTATAAGTCTCACAGGGCTCCCTCTTCTCCTTGCCCTGTCCTGCATTTCTGTTGTTTACGCTTTATGAGGATGGCTCTTCTGACTGATGCGAAGTGATATCTTTTGTAGTATTGACTTCCAGTGCCCACCTGTTTGGTTGGCTAAAAAAGTGTATGCCCTTTTCTTGAATATATACAGAAAAAAACGCATACACCCTTTTTGGCCAACTGCAATGTTGGCAATGTTCAGCTCCTTTTCTTGTGCTTAATGGCGAGTCCTTTCTACCTCCTCAAATCCCTTTCCTGCCATTCTCCCTTGCTTACAAGTCCTTTTCTCTGACTTTCCTCAAGACATTTTTCAGTGATGGATATTTTCAACTCTGCAGTTTTGTGAATTTTACTGCCCCTGAGTTCCATTGTTCAACTTGTGTTTATGGGAACTGGCCACAAAGCAGCGGGATTTCCTCAAGCCCTATACTGTTTCCATGGGCAACCCTAGCCTTTGGTCAATTCGTCTTCCTGATTGGAAATTAGAGTGACATGTGCCTGTCTGAACACCTAGGACTTGTCTCTCATTGTTCCTCATCCTTCCGCTTCATCCTCTGGACAAATTCCAAACTGTACGCAACAGGATGTTGACAGTGCTGACATCTCCAAGTGGGGAGACTGTTAGTAAAGACGCTGGAGGGGTGAACCCGAGCACCAGGAGATGAGGAGATGAGATGCCTTTTCCAAACTCTTCCCGATCAGACGGTATACCATCCTCTGGGTGTGACAGACATGTTTTAGCAGTAGGAAGAGTCCCATTCATGTAAGGAGAACACCAGGGCTTTTTCAAAATCAGTGTCTCCCCGAAACCCAAACTGGGGAATTTTTTAAGCTACGGCTACACATATGTTCATTAAGGGCCTTGGGAAGTAGGCAGAGTCCAAACTTTAGATGATTGAAGTCTTCAGGGTCAGAAGCACTCACCACCAGCTTCCCTTAGGTTACACTTTAACTGTCATTGATAGATGATGTCAATAAAAATATCTATTCTTTTTCAGATTATTTCCCCTTATAGGTTATTGCAAAATGTTGAGTGTAGTTCCCTGTGCTATACAGTAGTTCCTTGTTGATGATCTATTTTATACATAGCAGTGTGTATGTGTTAATCCCAAACTGTTAATTTATCCCTCCTCCCACCTTTCCCCTTTGGTAATAATAAATTATAAGATTTTATACTTCTCAGAAATGGGGGAGCTGAAAGAGAGGTATCATTTTCAATGGAAAAGCATTTAAAACAAGATTGAAGCTTTAACCAAGATTATTAGATGTACATCCTTGGAAAGAAATCACTTCGTTTCTCTAATATTGACCTGACAAATAAGACAAACCTTTTCACTGAACTTGCTTATAATAAAGTGATGGAAATATCAAATGGAAGTGTTAGAAACATCTTATTTTACCCGAGCCTTATACACTGTTCTATGTTAACTACAGTTTGGCTCACACATCTGTTCATTGAGGTTACAATAGTCTCAATTTCTGTTACTGATCCTCCAGAGTGGACCCCAACAAGTGTCCCCCTGCCCAGTGTCATTGGGGCCAACAGATCGAGACTGAGTTTGGTTCACAAGCAAAGGAAACTTTATATTTTGATCAGAGAATGGAGAGGTGAGAGCATGCACTACCCCGTGGGCTGTGGGCTGGGCTGCTGTGTAGAGATCCTGTCAGAGTCAGTGGGAGGGAGGGGGCGGAGCTCTCGAGGGCCAGGTTGGCTGCAGCTCAGGCTCTATATCGCGGAGTCTGCACTGGGCCCCAGGAGCTGAGGTGTCGACCCAGCCATTCTGCACTAGGAAATCTGGTCTGAAGTGCCGGGTGTGGAACCTCTGCATGCGGGACCCTAGGAGCACGTGAAATTAGACAAAGCACAAAGGATAAAAAAGGTTAGACTTGACTTTATTGCCCAGATTCTATTTTTATCTCCCAGGGATTTTTAATGGGCTTTGCTGGGGACAAACCCCTCCTCTGCCTTTTGTCCCGTTCCTCATTCTTGGAGTGCTGAGGGTGCAGACACTTCTTCTGTAACTGCTGAGTGCTGAGTTGGGAGCCCTAATACCCGGGGGCGAGGGTCAGAGCTTCTCCCCAGCAGCCTCCAGGTGACGTTGATTGTCCCCAGGCCCCCTGCCTCCCTGCTCGTCCACCTGAGCACCAGCATTGGAAGTGTTATAGATTCTAATGACCTTTAAGGGTCCAGGAAAGAGATGTGCAGAGACGCTGTGGGGGCCGGTTTCACCCCGCCCCACATTTGTTCGGCCACCTTAGGCTGACCGTTTCTGCCAGCCTAGATGCTCTGACCAGTAGTCTGCGCTTTCTTCAATTAGGCCCCTGAATTAACGTACAAACAGCACCAGGTGTCAGAGCCCTGCCCGCTCAACTCCCAGAGAGTCCAGGGTCAGTGGTGATCAAGGACCATGATGACCACTGAGTCAACAGCCTTTTGAAGTAAACAGGAGTCCAGCCGGTCTTATTGGCCACCATCATCACGGTGTCTGTAGGCTTTTCTATGGTGACAGTGTGATATACGGTTCCCCCGCCAAGATTATTAGCTCCCCTCTGGGTGCAGTAAGTCCTGCAAGCAGTAGTCTACTCTTTTGGGACACACTCTTATTGTTTTATGAGAGAAACTCCAGGTCAAGTGATGTTCACACGAGTCGTCATGGTGCCCTGTTGCCCCCGGTTATCTCTCTGGATGTTGGAGTTGGACGGCCTCCTCACTCGAGGTCGGTGTGCCCACGGAGCGAACCCTGCAACTTCAGGGCATCGTTGGTGGTTAGGATCACCACGTGGGGTCCTTTTCCCTTAGGAAGGAGGTGGCCTTTTGGGCTGCTGATTTCCAGGTTTTTAGATACCGCCAGTATCTTGGCCAGATGCGGCAGTGGGCCAAGCCCCTTGGTGACCGTAGTTTATCCTACCTGGATGGCATTCTTGCATTGTTCCATTTCAAGTGGTCCCAGTTTTTGCACTAATTCTCCAATGGCGATTCACCTTTCACCGGGAATGTAAAGGTCAAAGGGTTTAGCTAAATTAGGGAGTTCCAGGGCAAGGGTCTGAATTGACTGCTCTTTCCATTCTTGAAAGGCCACTTCTGGATTCTATTCAAAAGGATCATCATCTTTTCCTTTCAGTGTTTCATATAGAGGCCCAGCTAGTAGACTGTAGTTAGGGATCCAGAAGCAGCAAACCCTGGCCTCCCCAGGAACCCCTAAGCTGTCTTCTAGTTTTAGAAAGGGGTAAGGCTGCAAATGGTTTCTTCCCTTTCCTGGGATGGGCTTCTCCGACCTTCTGTGAGAATGAAGCCCAGGCAGGTCACCGCAGTCTGTGATATTTGAGCTTTTTCTTGGACAACTTCTATCCTTTATTGGCTTGGTAGTTCAGAGGCCTCCTTAGTAGGGCTGGCGATCAGAATGTCGTCTGCGTACTGAAGGAGGGTTTCCTTTTCCAGAGGTAGAACTTTTAGGTCTTTAGCTAAGCTTTCCCCAAAGATGGTGTGGGAATTTTTGCACCCTTGGGGCAAGACGGCCCGGAAGTATTGTTTTAGTTGTATGTTGAGTCCAGCCACTCACAAGCCAAAATTTCTTGTGACTCTGGGACTAATGGAATACAAAAGAAGGCATCATTGAAGACTAATACAGAATACCATGTCCTGGTGGTTGGTAGAATGACCAGCAGGGTGTAGGAATTAGGAGCAACTGGAGGTATATCCTCGGTGGCTTCACTGACTGTCCTGACATCCTTTACCAGGTCCCCAGCAGCCCATGGGGCTCTCGTGGTCAGACCAATCCCAGAATATGGAGCTCACCTGGGCAGGTACCCCACCCCCACCCCAGCCCACAGGGCTCTCGTGGTCAGGCCCTTCCCAGGATACAGAGCTACCCTTGCAGGTACCATGGCAGGGCTGGGCACACAGGAACCGTGCACATAGCCCTCATTGCAGAGCACCCCCAGCTCACCTGTCGCTCAGAGCTGGCACAGAGCACCTCAGAGCAGGACTTGAACTAACAAACAGCAGCTGCGACAGGTCTGTGACCCTGGGCGTCACTCTGTGCGGCCTCCCTCCACCTGGTCTTCCAGAGACTTCCACTGCACCCGGGGCACGAGGCCTCTGTCTCCAACCACCACCCACCCCT
Organism: Pseudorca crassidens; assembly: GCF_039906515.1. Classification (NCBI taxonomy): domain Eukaryota; kingdom Metazoa; phylum Chordata; class Mammalia; order Artiodactyla; family Delphinidae; genus Pseudorca; species Pseudorca crassidens. The sequence continues at coordinate 1,001,223 of NW_027136311.1, forward strand.
CCTCTCCCTGACTCCTGGGTTCCTCTCATAAGGAGAGGGTTTTCTTGAAGTTGTCTCCCACTCATGGGCCAGATAAAATGATTAGAAAACAAGCCAAAGCTGCAGCCCCTTGTCTATCCTGACTCTCAGGAGCCCACACCTGTTCCTTGGACCTGGCGGGTTCAGCAAGTTCCATTTTCTGCAACTGTGAGCCCCTGAGGGGTGATGATTGGCTGACCTGGGCAGCCTTACCGTGCGGGCCAGCCCTCCCCAGGTGTGCCTGGGTTGAGATCAATATAAATACCACTCCAGGCAGCAAGAGCCCCTGCAGCCGTGCCTGACGCCATTTTCTCTGCCCTGTCAGCAGTCTCGGGGCTGGGCTGGTGGGAGGGAGTGAGAGGCCACGGCTTTGTGGGTGGCCCAGTGTGAGTGGGGCTCTGCTGGACTTTCTGCAGCAGTTGCCAGGCTGCCACCTGCTAAAGAAGAGGATGTGTCACCCATACCTGCTGCTGGAATTTCTCCCTGGGCAGAGGTGAGGAAGGAAAAAAGCAGTGGGGGCAGGGACAGGACGGGTATCTCAGTCAGGGAAATGGAAATCTTCCAGAAGAGCACCCAGGGCCAGGACCATCCTGGCTGGCCTGCAGGCACCAAGTCGGCCGGCATGCTGTCACTCGTGTGGCTCTATGGCCCTTCCTCTAGGCTTTCAAGTCCTTGTATATATTCAGGTGTTTTACCTGGGACGGGTGGGAATAGTTCAGCAGCAACTGGCCTGGGGCTCAGCTCACGTTTACTCACAGATGCCTCGGCACGGTGCCCCAACTTTGCAATGAGGACGCTTGTTGCGTGGGGGCTGCTGGCTGAATGGGAGACGATTCCCCACCACTGGCCAACTTCAGAATTGTTTACAACTGGAGCAAGTGCCCTGATACGGTTTTCCTCTGTGGAACTTGTGGGTTCTGTGTTTTTTTTCTCTTTTTCGTTTTTGGTTCAAGGTAGATTTTATTCCTCTTTTTTGTATTTACAGATATAAGCATGGAAATAATTTATTCATATAAATACATGTATGTGAAGGGAATAATTGTTTTTTCTGTTTTATTTTTTAAATTTTATTTCTTTTTAATTTTGAATTTTATTTTATATTTTTATACAGCAGGTTCTTATTGGTTATCTATTTTATACATATAAATGTATACATGCCAATCCCAGTCTCTCAACTCCTCCCACCACCACCCCCCCAACAGCTTTCCCCCCTTGTTGTCCATACATTTGTTGTCTACATCTGTTGCTCTATTTATGCCTTGCAAAATGGTTAATCTGTACAGTTTTTCTAGGTTCCACATATATGCATGAATATACAAGATTTGTTTTTCTCTTTCTGACTTACTTCACTCTGTATGACAGTCTCTAGATCCATCGACGTCTCTACAAATGACCCAATTTCATTCCTTTTCATGGCTTAGTAATATTCCATTTTATATATGTACCACAGCTTTATGCATTCGTCTGTCTGTGGGCATTTAGGTTGCTTCCATTACCTCGATATTGTAAATAGTGATGCAATGAACATTGCGGTGAATGTCTCGTTTTGATTTATGGTTTTGTCTGGGTATATGTCCAGTACTGGGATTGCTGTATCATATGGTAATTCTATTGTTAGTTTCTTAAGAAACTCCATATTGTTCTCCGTAGTGACTATATCAATTTATATTCCCAAAAATAGTGGAAGAGGGTTCCTTTTCTCCACACCCTTTCCAGCATTTTTGTTTGTAGATTTTCCCATGATACCCATTCTATCAGGTGTGAGGTGATACCTCATTGTTGAGTCCATTTTGTTGAGCAAGGGGTAGGTCTTGTCTATTACATATTTGGCTTATTGAATGGTATCTGTGCTAATTTCAAACTCTGGTTTTATGCAGCACCCCAACTCACTTTCCCCCTTAAGGAAGCATAAGTTGGTTTTCTAAACTTGAGACCCTGTTCTGTTTTGTAATTCAGTTCATGTGTAGCCAAGTTCACATTCCATGTATTAGTGATATCTTATGATGTTTCTTTTTCTGTGTGACATATTTCAGTTAGAATCATCATACCTGAATCCACTCATTATGCTGCTACAGGCCTGATGACATAGATTTCATGGCTGAGTGATTTTGCATTGTACATAAGTACCACAACTTCTTTATCCATTTTTCACTTTCTGCGATATTGAACTTGTACCGTAAACGAGGTTCTTGTAAACAGAGCTGTCCCAAACTGTGGGGTGGCTGTGTCTTTTTGATTTTAATTTCCCTAAGCTATAGGACCATAAGTGGAAGTGCCCTAGGCTCTGTTGCTTTGTTTTTTAGATGTTTCAGGAAACACCATACACTTCTCCCGAGTGGCTGTTGGCAATTTACATCCCGCCCATCAGCATAACAAGGCTCCCAGTTCTCCATGGCCTGTCCTGCCTTTCTGGATTTTACACTTTTCTCAGATGGCCCTTTTGACCAGGGGGAAGTGAGACTTCATTGTAGTGCAGATTTCCTTTGCAAGCTTGCTTGGTTGGCCAAAAAGTGCGTATGCGTTTTTTCCTGATTCAGGAAAAAACGCATACGCCCTTTTTGGCCAAGTGCATCATTGTGGACGTTCTGCCTCTTTTCCTATGCTTAAAATGCAATTCCAGTCTACCTCCTGAAATCGGTTTCCTGCAATTCTGCCCCGCTTTCAAGTCCTCTTGGCAGCCTTACTTCAGTATATTTTTGGACGATTGCTGTCATTTATAACTCTGCAGGTTTGTGAATTCCTGTGCCCCTGAGCTCCGTTCTTCATCTCGCTTTCTTGTGAGCTGGCCGCAACACCGCAGGATTGCTTCAGGCCCTAATCTGGTTCCAGCACGGCACGCTGAGCCTTTGGTTAATTCCTGTCCTTGGTGGGAAATGAGAGTTAAATTTGCCCGTCCAGAAACCTCCAGCTTGTCTCTCATTGGTTCTCGCTATTCCTGTTCATCTTCCGCAGAAATTGCAAACTGGGCCAAACAGGAGGTTAAAGGCACTGACTCTCCAAGTCGGGAGAGTGTTAGTAAAGCGTCTGGAATGTTGCACCCGAGTACCAGGGGACGAAAACTGAGACATATTGGAACACGTCTCCCGATCACATGGTTGATCATACTCTGGGTTCCACATGCATGTTTTAGCTGAAGGAAGAATCCCTGAAACCTGGAGAGTTGAGACCCGTGGAATGAGTACCATGCAATATGATTTCAAAGGGTCTTCATTTGCTCACCAAACCTCTCCAATCCTATCACTGCTGCGTTTATGCCCCTGTACACACGCTTGATTCCCTTTCGGAGACATAGCAATCCATAGGTTTTAAGATAATTACTAGTCAGGTACATTCTTAGGCATTTAATATGGGGTGTTGAGTCCATTTCGTTGAGCAAGGAGTAGCTCTTGTCTATTCCATATTTGGCTTAAGGAACTTTATCTGTGCTCATTTCAATGTCTGGTTTTATGCAGGACCCCAACTCACCTTTCCCCATAAGCAAGCATAAGTTGGTTTTCTCAATTTGAGACCCTGTTCTGTTTTGGAATTCTGTTCCTGTGTAGCCAAGTTTACATTCCGTGTATTAGTGATATCTTATGATGTTTCTTTTTTGGTTTGACTTATTTCAGTTAGAATCATCGTACCTGAATCCACTCATTATGCTGCTACGGGCCTGATGACATAGATTTCATTGCTGAGTGATACTGCATTGTACGTATGTACCACAAGTTCTGTATCCATTTTTCACTTTCTATGATATTGAACTTGTACGGTAAACGAGGTTCTTGTAAACAGAGGCGTCCCAAACTTTGGGGTGGCTGTGTCTTTTTGATTTTAATTTCCCTAAGCTATAGGACCATAAGTGGAAGTGCCCTAGGCTCTGTTGCTTTGTTTTTTAGATGTTTCAGGAAACACCATACACTTCTCCCGAGTGTCTGTTGGCAATTTACATCCCGCCCATCAGCATAACAAGGCTCCCAGTTCTCCATGGCCTGTCCTGCCTTTCTGGATTTTACACTTTTTTCAGATGGCCCTTTTGACCGGGGGGAAGTGAGTCTTCATTGTAGTGCAGATTTCCTTTGCAAGCTTGCTTGGTTGGCCAAAAAGGGCGTATGCGTTTTTTCCTGAATATATTCAGGAAAAAACGCATACGCCCTTTTTGGCCAAGTGCATCATTGTGGACGTTCTGCCTCTTTGCCTATGCTTTCAATGCAATTCCAGTCTACCTCCTGAAATCGGTTTCCTGCAATTCTGCCCCGCTTTCAAGTCCTCTTGGCAGCCTTACTTCAGTATATTTTTGGACAATAGCTGTCATTTATAACACTGCAGGTTTGTGAATTACAGTGTCCCTGAGCTCCTTTCTTCAACTCGCTTTCTTGTGAGCTGGCCGCAACACCACAGGATGTCTTCAGGCCCTAATCTGGGTCCAGCACGGCACGCTGAACCTTTGGTTAATTCCTCTTCCTGGTGGGAAATGAGAGTTAAATTTGCCCGTCCAGACACCTCCAGCTCGTTTCTCATTGGTTCTCCCTATTCCTGTTCATCTTCCGCAGAAATTGCAAACTGGGCCAAACAGGAGGTTAAAGGCGCTGACTCTCCAAGTGGGGAGAGTGTTAGTAAAGCGTCTGGAATGTTGCACCCGAGTACCAGGTGAGGAAAACTGAGACATATTTGAACACGTCTCCCGTTCACACGGTTGATCATACTCTGGGTTCCACATGCATGTTTTAGCTGAAGGAAGAATACCTTAAACCTGGAGAGTTGAGACCCGTGTAATGGGTACCATGCAATATGACTTCAAAGGGTCTTCATTTGCTCACCGAACCTCTCCAATCCTATCACTGCTGCTTTTATGCCCCTGTACACACGCTTGATTCTCTTTTGGAGACATAGCAATCCATAGGTTTTAAGATACTTACTAGTCAGGTACATTCTTAGGCGTTTAATATGGGATGTTGAGTCCATTTCGTTGAGCAAGGAGTAGCTCTTGTCTATTCCATATTTGGCTTAAGGAACTTTATCTGTGCTCATTTCAATCTCTGGTTTTATGCAGCACCCCAACTCACCTTTACCCTTAAGCAAGCATAAGTTGGTTTTCTAAATTTGAGACACTGTTCTGTTTTGGAATTCAGTTCCTGTGTAGCCAAGTTTACATTCCGTGTATTACTGATATCTTATGATGTTTCTTTTTCTGTGTGACTTATTTCAGTTAGAATCATCATACCTGAATCCACTCATTGTGCTGCTAAGGGCCTGATGACATAGATTTCATTGCTGAGTGATATTGCTTTGTAAGTAAATACCACAACTTCTTTATCCATTTTTCACTTTCTGCGATGTTGAACTTGTACTGTAAACAAGGTTCTTGTAAACAGAGGCGTCCCAAACTTTGGGGTAGCTGTGTCTTTTTGATTTTAATTTCCCTAATCTATACGACCATAAGTTAAAGTGCCCTAGGCTCTGTTGCTTTGTTTTTTAGATGTTTCAGGAAACACCATACACTTCTCCCGAGTGTCTGTTGGCAATTTACATCCCGCCCATCAGCATAACAAGGCTCCCAGTTCTCCATGGCCTGTCCTGCCTTTCTGGATTTTACACTTTTTTCAGATGGCCCTTTTGACCGGGGGGAAGTGAGACTTCATTGTAGTGCAGATTTCCTTTGCAAGCTTGCTTGGTTGGCCAAAAAGGGCGTATGCGTTTTTTCCTGAATATATTCAGGAAAAAACGCATACGCCCTTTTTGGCCAAGTGCATCATTGTGGACGTTCTGCCTCTTTTCCTATGCTTTCAATGCAATTCCAGTCTACCTCCTGAAATCGGTTTCCTGCAATTCTGCCCCGCTTTCAAGTCCTCTTGGCAGCCTTACTTCAGTATATTTTTGGACGATAGCTGTCATTTATAACTCTGCAGGTTTGTGAATTACAGTGCCCCTGAGCTCCTTTCTTCAACTCGCTTTCTTTTGAGCTGGCCGCAACACCGCAGGATGGCTTCAGGCCCTAATCTGGTTCCGGCACGGCACGCTGAGCCTTTGGTTAATTCCTCTTCCTGGTGGGAAATGAGAGTTAAATTTGCCCGTCCAGACACCTCCAGCTAGTCTCTCATTGGTTCTCGCTATTCCTGTTCATCTTCCGCAGAAATTGCAAACTGGGCCAAACAGGAGGTTAAAGGGACTGACTCTCCAAGTCGGGAGGGTGTTAGTAAAGCGTCTGGAATGTTGCACCCGAGTACCAGGGTACGAAAACTGAGACATATTTGAACACGTCTCCCGATCACATGGTTGATCATACTCTAGGTTCCACATGCATGTTTTAGCTGAAGGAAGAATACCTTAAACCTGGGTAGTTGAAACCCGTGGAATGGGTACCATGCAATATGACTTCAAAGGGTCTTCATTTGCTCACCGAACCTCTCCAATCCTATCACTGCTGCGTTTATGCCCCTGTACGCATGCTTGATTCTCTTTTGGAGACATAGCAATCCATAGGTTTTAAGATACTTACTAGTCAGGTACATTCTTAGGCGTTTAATATGGGATGTTGAGTCCATTTCGTTGAGCAAGGAGTAGCTCTTGTCTATTCCATATTTGGCTTAAGGAACTTTATCTGTGCTCATTTCAATCTCTGGTTTTATGCAGCACCCCAAATCACCTTTACCCTTAAGCAAGCATAAGTTGGTTTTCTAAATTTGAGACCCTGTTCTGTTTTGGAATTCAGTTCCTGTGTAACCAAGTTTACATTCCGTGTATTACTGATATCTTATGATGTTTCTTTTTCTGTGTGACTTATTTCAGTTAGAATCATCATACCTGAATCCACTCATTGTGCTGCTAAGGGCCTGATGACATAGATTTCATTGCTGAGTGATATTGCTTTGTAAGTAAATACCACAACTTCTTTATCCATTTTTCACTTTCTGCGATGTTGAACTTGTACTGTAAACGAGGTTCTTGTAAACAGAGGCGTCCCAAACTTTGGGGTAGCTGTGTCTTTTTGATTTTAATTTCCCTAATCTATACGACCATAAGTTAAAGTGCCCTACGCTCTGTTGCTTTGTTTTTTAGATGTTTCAGGAAACACCATACACTTCTCCCGAGTGTCTGTTGGCAATTTACATCCCGCCCATCAGCATAACAAGGCTCCCAGTTCTCCATGGCCTGTCCTGCCTTTCTGGATTTTACACTTTTTTCAGATGGCCCTTTTGACCGGGGGGAAGTGAGACTTCATTGTAGTGCAGATTTCCTTTGCAAGCTTGCTTGGTTGGCCAAAAAGGGCGTATGCGTTTTTTCCTGAATATATTCAGGAAAAAACGCATACGCCCTTTTTGGCCAAGTGCATCATTGTGGACGTTCTGCCTCTTTTCCTATGCTTTCAATGCAATTCCAGTCTACCTCCTGAAATCGGTTTCCTGCAATTCTGCCCCGCTTTCAAGTCCTCTTGGCAGCCTTACTTCAGTATATTTTTGGACGATAGCTGTCATTTATAACTCTGCAGGTTTGTGAATTACAGTGCCCCTGAGCTCCTTTCTTCAACTCGCTTTCTTTTGAGCTGGCCGCAACACCGCAGGATGGCTTCAGGCCCTAATCTGGTTCCGGCACGGCACGCTGAGCCTTTGGTTAATTCCTCTTCCTGGTGGGAAATGAGAGTTAAATTTGCCCGTCCAGACACCTCCAGCTAGTCTCTCATTGGTTCTCACTATTCCTGTTCATCTTCCGCAGAAATTGCAAACTGGGCCAAACAGGAGGTTAAAGGGACTGACTCTCCAAGTCGGGAGGGTGTTAGTAAAGCGTCTGGAATGTTGCACCCGAGTACCAGGGTACGAAAACTGAGACATATTTGAACACGTCTCCCGATCACATGGTTGATCATACTCTAGGTTCCACATGCATGTTTTAGCTGAAGGAAGAATACCTTAAACCTGGGTAGTTGAAACCCGTGGAATGGGTACCATGCAATATGACTTCAAAGGGTCTTCATTTGCTCACCGAACCTCTCCAATCCTATCACTGCTGCGTTTATGCCCCTGTACACATGCTTGATTCTCTTTCGGAGACATAGCAATCCATAGGTTTTAAGATACTTACTAGTCAGGTACATTCTTAGGCATTTAATATGCGGTGTTGAGTCCATTTCGTTGAGCAAGGAGTAGCTCTTGTCTATTCCATATTTGGCTTAAGGAACTTTATCTGTGCTCATTTCAATCTCTGGTTTTATGCAGCACCCCAACTCACCTTTACCCTTAAGCAAGCATAAGTTGGTTTTCTAAATTTGAGACCCTGTTCTGTTCTGTAATTCAGTTCCTGTGTAGCCAAGTTTACATTCCGTGTATTACTGATATCTTATGATGTTTCTTTTTCTGTGTGACTTATTTCAGTTAGAATCATCATACCTGAATCCACTCATTGTGCTGCTAAGGGCCTGATGACATAGATTTCATTGCTGAGTGATACTGCATTGCACGTAAGTACCACAAGTTCTTTATCCATTTTTCACTTTCTGCGATGTTGAATTTGTACTGTAAACGAGGTTCTTGTAAACAGAGGCGTCCCAAACTTTGGGGTGGCTGTGTCTTTTTGATTTTAATTTCCCTAAGCTATAGGACCATAAGTGGAAGTGCCCTAGGCTCTGTTGCTTTGTTTTTTAGATGTTTCAGGAAACACCATACACTTCTCCCGAGTGTCTGTTGGCAATTTACATCCCGCCCATCAGCATAACAAGGCTCCCAGTTCTCCATGGCCTGACCTGCCTTTCTGGATTTTACACTTTTTTCAGATGGCCCTTTTGACCGGGGGGAAGTGAGACTTCATTGTAGTGCAGATTTCCTTTGCAAGATTGCTTGGTTGGCCAAAAAGGGCGTATGCGTTTTTTCCTGAATATATTCAGGAAAAAACGCATACGCCCTTTTTGGCCAAGTGCATCATTGTGGACGTTCTGCCTCTTTTCCTATGCTTTCAATGCAATTCCAGTCTACCTCCTGAAATCGGTTTCCTGCAATTCTGCCCCGCTTTCAAGTCCTCTTGGCAGCCTTACTTCAGTATATTTTTGGACGATAGCTGTCATTTATAACTCTGCAGGTTTGTGAATTACAGTGCCCCTGAGCTCCTTTCTTCAACTCGCTTTCATTTGAGCTGGCCGCAACACCGCAGGATGGCTTCAGGCGCTAATCTGGTTCTGGCACGGCACGCTGAGCCTTTGGTTAATTCCTCTTCCTGGTGGGAAATGAGAGTTAAATTTGCCCGTCCAGACACCTCCAGCTAGTCTCTCATTGGTTCTCGCTATTCCTGTTCATCTTCCGCAGAAATTGCAAACTGGGCCAAACAGGAGGTTAAAGGGACTGACTCTCCAAGTCGGGAGGGTGTTAGTAAAGCGTCTGGAATGTTGCACCCGAGTACCAGGGTACAAAAACTGAGACATATTTGAACACGTCTCCCGATCACATGGTTGATCATACTCTAGGTTCCACATGCATGTTTTAGCTGAAGGAAGAATACCTTAAACCTGGGTAGTTGAAACCCGTGGAATGGGTACCATGCAATATGACTTCAAAGGGTCTTCATTTGCTCACCGAACCTCTCCAATCCTATCACTGCTGCGTTTATGCCCCTGTACGCATGCTTGATTCTCTTTCGGAGACATAGCAATCCATAGGTTTTAAGATACTTGCTAGTCAGGTACATTCTTAGGCATTTAATATGCGGTGTTGAGTCCATTTCGTTGAGCAAGAGGTAGCTCTTGTCTATTCCATATTTGGCTTAAGGAACTTTATCTGTGCTCATTTCAATCTCTGGTTTTATGCATCACCCCAACTCACCTTTACCCTTAAGCAAGCATAAGTTGGTTTTCTAAATTTGAGACCCTGTTCTGTTCTGTAATTCAGTTCCTGTGTAGCCAAGTTTACATTCCGTGTATTACTGATATCTTATGATGTTTCTTTTTCTGTGTGACTTATTTCAGTTAGAATCATCATACCTGAATCCACTCATTGTGCTGCTAAGGGCCTGATGACATAGATTTCATTGCTGAGTGATATTGCTTTGTAAGTAAATACCACAACTTCTTTATCCATTTTTCACTTTCTGCGATGTTGAACTTGTACTGTAAACGAGGTTCTTGTAAACAGAGGCGTCCCAAACTTTGGGGTGGCTGTGTCTTTTTGATTTTAATTTCCCTAAGCTATAGGACCATAAGTGGAAGTGCCCTAGGCTCTGTTGCTTTGTTTTTTAGATGTTTCAGGAAACACCATACACTTCTCCCGAGTGTCTGTTGGCAATTTACATCCCGCCCATCAGCATAACAAGGCTCCCAGTTCTCCATGGCCTGTCCTGCCTTTCTGGATTTTACACTTTTTTCAGATGGCCCTTTTGACCGGGGGGAAGTGAGACTTCATTGTAGTGCAGATTTCCTTTGCAAGATTGCTTGGTTGGCCAAAAAGGGCGTATGCGTTTTTTCCTGAATATATTCAGGAAAAAACGCATACGCCCTTTTTGGCCAAGTGCATCATTGTGGACGTTCTGCCTCTTTTCCTATGCTTTCAATGCAATTCCAGTCTACCTCCTGAAATCGGTTTCCTGCAATTCTGCCCCGCTTTCAAGTCCTCTTGGCAGCCTTACTTCAGTATATTTTTGGACGATAGCTGTCATTTATAACTCTGCAGGTTTGTGAATTACAGTGCCCCTGAGCTCCTTTCTTCAACTCGCTTTCTTTTGAGCTGGCCGCAACACCGCAGGATGGCTTCAGGCCCTAATCTGGTTCCGGCACGGCACGCTGAGCCTTTGGTTAATTCCTCTTCCTGGTGGGAAATGAGAGTTAAATTTGCCCGTCCAGACACCTCCAGCTAGTCTCTCATTGGTTCTCGCTATTCCTGTTCATCTTCCGCAGAAATTGCAAACTGGGCCAAACAGGAGGTTAAAGGGACTGACTCTCCAAGTCGGGAGGGTGTTAGTAAAGCGTCTGGAATGTTGCACCCGAGTACCAGGGTACGAAAACTGAGACATATTTGAACACGTCTCCCGATCACATGGTTGATCATACTCTAGGTTCCACATGCATGTTTTAGCTGAAGGAAGAATACCTTAAACCTGGGTAGTTGAAACCCGTGGAATGGGTACCATGCAATATGACTTCAAAGGGTCTTCATTTGCTCACCGAACCTCTCCAATCCTATCACTGCTGCGTTTATGCCCCTGTACGCATGCTTGATTCTCTTTCGGAGACATAGCAATCCATAGGTTTTAAGATACTTACTAGTCAGGTACATTCTTAGGCATTTAATATGCGGTGTTGAGTCCATTTCGTTGAGCAAGGAGTAGCTCTTGTCTATTCCATATTTGGCTTAAGGAACTTTATCTGTGCTCATTTCAATCTCTGGTTTTATGCAGCACCCCAACTCACCTTTCCCCTTAAGCAAGCATAAGTTGGTTTTCTAAATTTGAGACCCTGTTCTGTTCTGTAATTCAGTTCCTGTGTAGCCAAGTTTACATTCCGTGTATTACTGATATCTTATGATGTTTCTTTTTCTGTGTGACTTATTTCAGTTAGAATCATCATACCTGAATCCACTCATTGTGCTGCTAAGGGCCTGATGACATAGATTTCATTGCTGAGTGATATTGCTTTGTAAGTAAATACCACAACTTCTTTATCCATTTTTCACTTTCTGCGATGTTGAACTTGTACTGTAAACGAGGTTCTTGTAAACAGAGGCGTCCCAATGTTTGGGGTGGCTGTGTCTTTTTGATTTTAATTTCCCTAAGCTATAGGACCATAAGTGGAAGTGCCCTAGGCTCTGTTGCTTTGTTTTTTAGATGTTTCAGGAAACACCATACACTTCTCCCGAGTGTCTGTTGGCAATTTACATCCCGCCCATCAGCATAACAAGGCTCCCAGTTCTCCATGGCCTGTCCTGCCTTTCTGGATTTTACACTTTTTTCAGATGGCCCTTTTGACCGGGGGGAAGTGAGACTTCATTGTAGTGCAGATTTCCTTTGCAAGATTGCTTGGTTGGCCAAAAAATGCGTATGCGTTTTTTCCTGAATATATTCAGGAAAAAACGCATACGCCCTTTTTGGCCAAGTGCATCATTGTGGACGTTCTGCCTCTTTTCCTATGCTTTCAATGCAATTCCAGTCTACCTCCTGAAATCGGTTTCCTGCAATTCTGCCCCGCTTTCAAGTCCTCTTGGCAGCCTTACTTCAGTATATTTTTGGACGATAGCTGTCATTTATAACTCTGCAGGTTTGTGAATTACAGTGCCCCTGAGCTCCTTTCTTCAACTCGCTTTCTTGTGACCTGGCCGCAACACCGCAGGATGGCTTCAGGCCCTAATCTGGTTCCGGCACGGCACGCTGAGCCTTTGGTTAATTCCTCTTCCTGGTGGGAAATGAGAGTTAAATTTGCCCGTCCAGACACCTCCAGCTAGTCTCTCATTGGTTCTCGCTATTCCTGTTCATCTTCCGCAGAAATTGCAAACTGGGCCAAACAGGAGGTTAAAGGGACTGACTCTCCAAGTCGGGAGGGTGTTAGTAAAGCGTCTGGAATGTTGCACCCGAGTACCAGGGTACGAAAACTGAGACATATTTGAACACGTCTCCCGATCACATGGTTGATCATACTCTAGGTTCCACATGCATGTTTTAGCTGAAGGAAGAATACCTTAAACCTGGGTAGTTGAAACCCGTGGAATGGGTACCATGCAATATGACTTCAAAGGGTCTTCATTTGCTCACCGAACCTCTCCAATCCTATCACTGCTGCGTTTATGCCCCTGTACGCATGCTTGATTCTCTTTCGGAGACATAGCAATCCATAGGTTTTAAGATACTTACTAGTCAGGTACATTCTTAGGCATTTAATATGCGGTGTTGAGTCCATTTCGTTGAGCAAGAGGTAGCTCTTGTCTATTCCATATTTGGCTTAAGGAACTTTATCTGTGCTCATTTCAATCTCTGGTTTTATGCATCACCCCAACTCACCTTTACCCTTAAGCAAGCATAAGTTGGTTTTCTAAATTTGAGACCCTGTTCTGTTCTGTAATTCAGTTCCTGTGTAGCCAAGTTTACATTCCGTGTATTACTGATATCTTATGATGTTTCTTTTTCTGTGTGACTTATTTCAGTTAGAATCATCATACCTGAATCCACTCATTGTGCTGCTAAGGGCCTGATGACATAGATTTCATTGCTGAGTGATATTGCTTTGTAAGTAAATACCACAACTTCTTTATCCATTTTTCACTTTCTGCGATGTTGAACTTGTACTGTAAACGAGGTTCTTGTAAACAGAGGCGTCCCAAACTTTGGGGTGGCTGTGTCTTTTTGATTTTAATTTCCCTAAGCTATAGGACCATAAGTGGAAGTGCCCTAGGCTCTGTTGCTTTGTTTTTTAGATGTTTCAGGAAACACCATACAATTCTCCCGAGTGTCTGTTGGCAATTTACATCCCGCCCATCAGCATAACAAGGCTCCCAGTTCTCCATGGCCTGTCCTGCCTTTCTGGATTTTACACTTTTTTCAGATGGCCCTTTTGACCGGGGGGAAGTGAAACTTCATTGTAGTGCAGATTTCCTTTGCAAGCTTGCTTGGTTGGCCAAAAAGGGCGTATGCGTTTTTTCCTGAATATATTCAGGAAAAAACGCATACGCCCTTTTTGGCCAAGTGCATCATTGTGGACGTTCTGCCTCTTTTCCTATGCTTTCAATGCAATTCCAGTCTACCTCCTGAAATCGGTTTCCTGCAATTCTGCCCCGCTTTCAAGTCCTCTTGGCAGCCTTACTTCAGTATATTTTTGGACGATAGCTGTCATTTATAACTCTGCAGGTTTGTGAATTACAGTGCCCCTGAGCTCCTTTCTTCAACTCGCTTTCTTTTGAGCTGGCCGCAACACCGCAGGATGGCTTCAGGCCCTAATCTGGTTCCGGCACGGCACGCTGAGCCTTTGGTTAATTCCTCTTCCTGGTGGGAAATGAGAGTTAAATTTGCCCGTGCAGACACCTCCAGCTAGTCTCTCATTGGTTCTCGCTATTCCTGTTCATCTTCCGCAGAAATTGCAAACTGGGCCAAACAGGAGGTTAAAGGGACTGACTCTCCAAGTCGAGAGGGTGTTAGTAAAGCGTCTGGAATATTGCACCCGAGTACCAGGGTACGAAAACTGAGACATATTTGAACACGTCTCCCAATCACATGGTTGATCATACTCTAGGTTCCACATGCATGTTTTAGCTGAAGGAAGAATACCTTAAACCTGGGTAGTTGAAACCCGTGGAATGGGTACCATGCAATATGACTTCAAAGGGTCTTCATTTGCTCACCGAACCTCTCCAATCCTATCACTGCTGCGTTTATGCCCCTGTACACATGCTTGATTCTCTTTCGGAGACATAGCAATCCATAGGTTTTAAGATACTTACTAGTCAGGTACATTCTTATGCGTTTAATATGCGGTGTTGAGTCCATTTCGTTGAGCAAGGAGTAGCTCTTGTCTATTCCATATTTGGCTTAAGGAACTTTATCTGTGCTCATTTCAATCTCTGGTTTTATGCAGCACCCCAACTCACCTTTCCCCTTAAGCAAGCATAAGTTGGTTTTCTAAATTTGAGACCCTGTTCTGTTCTGTAATTCAGTTCCTGTGTAGCCAAGTTTACATTCCGTGTATTACTGATATCTTATGATGTTTCTTTTTCTGTGTGACTTATTTCAGTTAGAATCATCATACCTGAATCCACTCATTGTGCTGCTAAGGGCCTGATGACATAGATTTCATTGCTGAGTGATATTGCTTTGTAAGTAAATACCACAACTTCTTTATCCATTTTTCACTTTCTGCGATGTTGAACTTGTACTGTAAACGAGGTTCTTGTAAACAGAGGCGTCCCAATGTTTGGGGTGGCTGTGTCTTTTTGATTTTAATTTCCCTAAGCTATAGGACCATAAGTGGAAGTGCCCTAGGCTCTGTTGCTTTGTTTTTTAGATGTTTCAGGAAACACCATACACTTCTCCCGAGTGTCTGTTGGCAATTTACATCCCGCCCATCAGCATAACAAGGCTCCCAGTTCTCCATGGCCTGTCCTGCCTTTCTGGATTTTACACTTTTTTCAGATGGCCCTTTTGACCGGGGGGAAGTGAGACTTCATTGTAGTGCAGATTTCCTTTGCAAGCTTGCTTGGTTGGCCAAAAAGTGCGTATGCGTTTTTTCCTGAATATATTCAGGAAAAAACGCATACGCCCTTTTTGGCCAAGTGCATCATTGTGGACGTTCTGCCTCTTTTCCTATGCTTTCAATGCAATTCCAGTCTACCTCCTGAAATCGGTTTCCTGCAATTCTGCCCCGCTTTCAAGTCCTCTTGGCAGCCTTACTTCAGTATATTTTTGGACGATAGCTGTCATTTATAACTCTGCAGGTTTGTGAATTACAGTGCCCCTGAGCTCCTTTCTTCAACTCGCTTTCTTTTGAGCTGGCCGCAACACCGCAGGATGGCTTCAGGCCCTAATCTGGTTCCGGCACGGCACGCTGAGCCTTTGGTTAATTCCTCTTCCTGGTGGGAAATGAGAGTTAAATTTGCCCGTCCAGACACCTCCAGCTAGTCTCTCATTGGTTCTCGCTATTCCTGTTCATCTTCCGCAGAAATTGCAAACTGGGCCAAACAGGAGGTTAAAGGGACTGACTCTCCAAGTCGGGAGGGTGTTAGTAAAGCGTCTGGAATGTTGCACCCGAGTACCAGGGTACGAAAACTGAGACATATTTGAACACGTCTCCCGATCACATGGTTGATCATACTCTAGGTTCCACATGCATGTTTTAGCTGAAGGAAGAATACCTTAAACCTGGGTAGTTGAAACCCGTGGAATGGGTACCATGCAATATGACTTCAAAGGGTCTTCATTTGCTCACCGAACCTCTCCAATCCTATCACTGCTGCGTTTATGCCCCTGTACGCATGCTTGATTCTCTTTCGGAGACATAGCAATCCATAGGTTTTAAGATACTTACTAGTCAGGTACATTCTTAGGCATTTAATATGCGGTGTTGAGTCCATTTCGTTGAGCAAGAGGTAGCTCTTGTCTATTCCATATTTGGCTTAAGGAACTTTATCTGTGCTCATTTCAATCTCTGGTTTTATGCATCACCCCAACTCACCTTTACCCTTAAGCAAGCATAAGTTGGTTTTCTAAATTTGAGACCCTGTTCTGTTCTGTAATTCAGTTCCTGTGTAGCCAAGTTTACATTCCGTGTATTACTGATATCTTATGATGTTTCTTTTTCTGTGTGACTTATTTCAGTTAGAATCATCATACCTGAATCCACTCATTGTGCTGCTAAGGGCCTGATGACATAGATTTCATTGCTGAGTGATATTGCTTTGTAAGTAAATACCACAACTTCTTTATCCATTTTTCACTTTCTGCGATGTTGAACTTGTACTGTAAACGAGGTTCTTGTAAACAGAGGCGTCCCAAACTTTGGGGTGGCTGTGTCTTTTTGATTTTAATTTCCCTAAGCTATAGGACCATAAGTGGAAGTGCCCTAGGCTCTGTTGCTTTGTTTTTTAGATGTTTCAGGAAACACCATACACTTCTCCCGAGTGTCTGTTGGCAATTTACATCCCGCCCATCAGCATAACAAGGCTCCCAGTTCTCCATGGCCTGTCCTGCCTTTCTGGATTTTACACTTTTTTCAGATGGCCCTTTTGACCGGGGGGAAGTGAGACTTCATTGTAGTGCAGATTTCCTTTGCAAGCTTGCTTGGTTGGCCAAAAAGGGCGTATGCGTTTTTTCCTGAATATATTCAGGAAAAAACGCATACGCCCTTTTTGGCCAAGTGCATCATTGTGGACGTTCTGCCTCTTTTCCTATGCTTTCAATGCAATTCCAGTCTACCTCCTGAAATCGGTTTCCTGCAATTCTGCCCCGCTTTCAAGTCCTCTTGGCAGCCTTACTTCAGTATATTTTTGGACGATAGCTGTCATTTATAACTCTGCAGGTTTGTGAATTACAGTGCCCCTGAGCTCCTTTCTTCAACTCGCTTTCTTTTGAGCTGGCCGCAACACCGCAGGATGGCTTCAGGCCCTAATCTGGTTCCGGCACGGCACGCTGAGCCTTTGGTTAATTCCTCTTCCTGGTGGGAAATGAGAGTTAAATTTGCCCGTCCAGACACCTCCAGCTAGTCTCTCATTGGTTTTCGCTATTCCTGTTCATCTTCCGCAGAAATTGCAAACTGGGCCAAACAGGAGGTTAAAGGGACTGACTCTCCAAGTCGGGAGGGTGTTAGTAAAGCATCTGGAATGTTGCACCCGAGTACCAGGGTACGAAAACTGAGACATATTTGAACACGTCTCCCGATCACATGGTTGATCATACTCTAGGTTCCACATGCATGTTTTAGCTGAAGGAAGAATACCTTAAACCTGGGTAGTTGAAACCCGTGGAATGGGTACCATGCAATATGACTTCAAAGGGTCTTCATTTGCTCACCGAACCTCTCCAATCCTATCACTGCTGCGTTTATGCCCCTGTACACATGCTTGATTCTCTTTCGGAGACATAGCAATCCATAGGTTTTAAGATACTTACTAGTCAGGTACATTCTTAGGCATTTAATATGCGGTGTTGAGTCCATTTCGTTGAGCAAGGAGTAGCTCTTGTCTATTCCATATTTGGCTTAAGGAACTTTATCTGTGCTCATTTCAATCTCTGGTTTTATGCAGCACCCCAACTCACCTTTACCCTTAAGCAAGCATAAGTTGGTTTTCTAAATTTGAGACCCTGTTCTGTTCTGTAATTCAGTTCCTGTGTAGCCAAGTTTACATTCCGTGTATTACTGATATCTTATGATGTTTCTTTTTCTGTGTGACTTATTTCAGTTAGAATCATCATACCTGAATCCACTCATTGTGCTGCTAAGGGCCTGATGACATAGATTTCATTGCTGAGTGATATTGCTTTGTAAGTAAATACCACAACTTCTTTATCCATTTTTCACTTTCTGCGATGTTGAACTTGTACTGTAAACGAGGTTCTTATAAACAGAGGCGTCCCAATGTTTGGGGTGGCTGTGTCTTTTTGATTTTAATTTCCCTAAGCTATAGGACCATAAGTGGAAGTGCCCTAGGCTCTGTTGCTTTGTTTTTTAGATGTTTCAGGAAACACCATACACTTCTCCCGAGTGTCTGTTGGCAATTTACATCCCGCCCATCAGCATAACAAGGCTCCCAGTTCTCCATGGCCTGTCCTGCCTTTCTGGATTTTACACTTTTTTCAGATGGCCCTTTTGACCGGGGGGAAGTGAGACTTCATTGTAGTGCAGATTTCCTTTGCAAGCTTGCTTGGTTGGCCAAAAAGGGCGTATGCGTTTTTTCCTGAATATATTCAGGAAAAAACGCATACGCCCTTTTTGGCCAAGTGCATCATTGTGGACGTTCTGCCTCTTTTCCTATGCTTTCAATGCAATTCCAGTCTACCTCCTGAAATCGGTTTCCTGCAATTCTGCCCCGCTTTCAAGTCCTCTTGGCAGCCTTACTTCAGTATATTTTTGGACGATAGCTGTCATTTATAACTCTGCAGGTTTGTGAATTACAGTGCCCCTGAGCTCCTTTCTTCAACTCGCTTTCTTTTGAGCTGGCCGCAACACCGCAGGATGGCTTCAGGCCCTAATCTGGTTCCGGCACGGCACGCTGAGCCTTTGGTTAATTCCTC
The DNA here is from genome assembly GCF_039906515.1 of Pseudorca crassidens. Taxonomy (NCBI): domain Eukaryota; kingdom Metazoa; phylum Chordata; class Mammalia; order Artiodactyla; family Delphinidae; genus Pseudorca; species Pseudorca crassidens. Next base: position 1,019,901 of record NW_027136311.1, read on the forward strand.
TTCCTGGTGGGAAATGAGAGTTAAATTTGCCCGTCCAGACACCTCCAGCTAGTCTCTCATTGGTTCTCGCTATTCCTGTTCATCTTCCGCAGAAATTGCAAACTGGGCCAAACAGGAGGTTAAAGGGACTGACTCTCCAAGTCGGGAGGGTGTTAGTAAAGCGTCTGGAATGTTGCACCCGAGTACCAGGGTACGAAAACTGAGACATATTTGAACACGTCTCCCGATCACATGGTTGATCATACTCTAGGTTCCACATGCATGTTTTAGCTGAAGGAAGAATACCTTAAACCTGGGTAGTTGAAACCCGTGGAATGGGTACCATGCAATATGACTTCAAAGGGTCTTCATTTGCTCACCGAACCTCTCCAATCCTATCACTGCTGCGTTTATGCCCCTGTACGCATGCTTGATTCTCTTTTGGAGACATAGCAATCCATAGGTTTTAAGATACTTACTAGTCAGGTACATTCTTAGGCATTTAATATGCGGTGTTGAGTCCATTTCGTTGAGCAAGAGGTAGCTCTTGTCTATTCCATATTTGGCTTAAGGAACTTTATCTGTGCTCATTTCAATCTCTGGTTTTATGCATCACCCCAACTCACCTTTACCCTTAAGCAAGCATAAGTTGGTTTTCTAAATTTGAGACCCTGTTCTGTTCTGTAATTCAGTTCCTGTGTAGCCAAGTTTACATTCCGTGTATTACTGATATCTTATGATGTTTCTTTTTCTGTGTGACTTATTTCAGTTAGAATCATCATACCTGAATCCACTCATTGTGCTGCTAAGGGCCTGATGACATAGATTTCATTGCTGAGTGATATTGCTTTGTAAGTAAATACCACAACTTCTTTATCCATTTTTCACTTTCTGCGATGTTGAACTTGTACTGTAAACGAGGTTCTTGTAAACAGAGGCATCCCAAACTTTGGGGTGGCTGTGTCTTTTTGATTTTAATTTCCCTAAGCTATAGGACCATAAGTGGAAGTGCCCTAGGCTCTGTTGCTTTGTTTTTTAGATGTTTCAGGAAACACCATACACTTCTCCCGAGTGTCTGTTGGCAATTTACATCCCGCCCATCAGCATAACAAGGCTCCCAGTTCTCCATGGCCTGTCCTGCCTTTCTGGATTTTACACTTTTTTCAGATGGCCCTTTTGACCGGGGGGAAGTGAGACTTCATTGTAGTGCAGATTTCCTTTGCAAGCTTGCTTGGTTGGCCAAAAAGGGCGTATGCGTTTTTTCCTGAATATATTCAGGAAAAAACGCATACGCCCTTTTTGGCCAAGTGCATCATTGTGGACGTTCTGCCTCTTTTCCTATGCTTTCAATGCAATTCCAGTCTACCTCCTGAAATCGGTTTCCTGCAATTCTGCCCCGCTTTCAAGTCCTCTTGGCAGCCTTACTTCAGTATATTTTTGGACGATAGCTGTCATTTATAACTCTGCAGGTTTGTGAATTACAGTGCCCCTGAGCTCCTTTCTTCAACTCGCTTTCTTTTGAGCTGGCCGCAACACCGCAGGATGGCTTCAGGCCCTAATCTGGTTCCGGCACGGCACGCTGAGCCTTTGGTTAATTCCTCTTCCTGGTGGGAAATGAGAGTTAAATTTGCCCGTCCAGACACCTCCAGCTAGTCTCTCATTGGTTTTCGCTATTCCTGTTCATCTTCCACAGAAATTGCAAACTGGGCCAAACAGGAGGTTAAAGGGACTGACTCTCCAAGTCGGGAGGGTGTTAGTAAAGCATCTGGAATGTTGCACCCGAGTACCAGGGTACGAAAACTGAGACATATTTGAACACGTCTCCCGATCACATGGTTGATCATACTCTAGGTTCCACATGCATGTTTTAGCTGAAGGAAGAATACCTTAAACCTGGGTAGTTGAAACCCGTGGAATGGGTACCATGCAATATGACTTCAAAGGGTCTTCATTTGCTCACCGAACCTCTCCAATCCTATCACTGCTGCGTTTATGCCCCTGTACACATGCTTGATTCTCTTTCGGAGACATAGCAATCCATAGGTTTTAAGATACTTACTAGTCAGGTACATTCTTAGGCATTTAATATGCGGTGTTGAGTCCATTTCGTTGAGCAAGGAGTAGCTCTTGTCTATTCCATATTTGGCTTAAGGAACTTTATCTGTGCTCATTTCAATCTCTGGTTTTATGCAGCACCCCAACTCACCTTTCCCCTTAAGCAAGCATAAGTTGGTTTTCTAAATTTGAGACCCTGTTCTGTTCTGTAATTCAGTTCCTGTGTAGCCAAGTTTACATTCCGTGTATTACTGATATCTTATGATGTTTCTTTTTCTGTGTGACTTATTTCAGTTAGAATCATCATACCTGAATCCACTCATTGTGCTGCTAAGGGCCTGATGACATAGATTTCATTGCTGAGTGATATTGCTTTGTAAGTAAATACCACAACTTCTTTATCCATTTTTCACTTTCTGCAATGTTGAACTTGTACTGTAAACGAGGTTCTTGTAAACAGAGGCGTCCCAAACTTTGGGGTGGCTGTGTCTTTTTGATTTTAATTTCCCTAAGCTATAGGACCATAAGTGGAAGTGCCCTAGGCTCTGTTTCTTTGTTTTTTAGATGTTTCAGGAAACACCATACACTTCTCCCGAGTGTCTGTTGGCAATTTACATCCCTCCCATCAGCATAACAAGGCTCCCAGTTCTCCATGGCCTGTCCTGCCTTTCTGGATTTTACACTTTTTTCAGATGGCCCTTTTGACCGGGGGGAAGTGAGACTTCATTGTAGTGCAGATTTCCTTTGCAAGTTTGCTTGGTTGGCCAAAAAGGGCGTATGCGTTTTTTCCTGAATATATTCAGGAAAAAACGCATACGCCTTTTTGGCCAAGTGCATCATTGTGGACGTTCTGCCTCTTTTCCTATGCTTTCAATGCAATTCCAGTCTACCTCCTGAAATCGGTTTCCTGCAATTCTGTCCCGCTTTCAAGTCCTCTTGGCAGCCTTACTTCAGTATATTTTTGGACGATTGCTGTCATTTATAACTCTGCAGGTTTGTGAATTACAGTGCCCCTGAGCTCCTTTCTTCAACTCGCTTTCTTTTGAGCTGGCCGCAACACCGCAGGATGGCTTCAGGCCCTAATCTTGTTCTGGCACGGCACGCTGAGCCTTTGGTTAATTCCTCTTCCTGGTGGGAAATGAGAGTTAAATTTGCCCGTCCAGACACCTCCAGCTAGTCTCTCATTGGTTCTCGCTATTCCTGTTCATCTTCCGCAGAAATTGCAAACTGGGCCAAACAGGAGGTTAAAGGGACTGACTCTCCAAGTCGGGAGAGTGTTAGTAAAGCGTCTGGAATGTTGCACCCGAGTACCAGGGTACGAAAACTGAGACATATTTGAACACGTCTCCCGATCACCTGGTTGATCATACTCTAGGTTCCACATGCATGTTTTAGCTGAAGGAAGAATACCTTAAACCTGGGTAGTTGAAACCCGTGGAATGGGTACCATGCAATATGACTTCAAAGGGTCTTCATTTGCTCACCGAACCTCTCCAATCCTATCACTGCTGCGTTTATGCCCCTGTACACATGCTTGATTCCCTTTCGGAGACATAGCAATCCATAGGTTTTAAGATACTTACTAGTCAGGTACATTCTTAGGCATTTAATATGCGGTGTTGAGTCCATTTCGTTGAGCAAGGAGTAGCTCTTGTCTATTCCATATTTGGCTTAAGGAACTTTATCTGTGCTCATTTCAATCTCTGGTTTTATGCAGCACCCCAACTCACCTTTACCCTTAAGCAAGCATAAGTTGGTTTTCTTAATTTGAGACCCTGTTCTGTTCTGTAATTCAGTTCCTGTGGAGCCAAGTTTACATTCCGTGTATTACTGATATCTTATGATGTTTCTTTTTCTGTGTGACTTATTTCAGTTAGAATCATCATACCTGAATCCACTCATTGTGCTGCTAAGGGCCTGATGACATAGATTTCATTGCTGAGTGATATTGCTTTGTAAGTAAATACCACAACTTCTTTATCCATTTTTCACTTTCTGCAATGTTGAACTTGTACTGTAAACGAGGTTCTTGTAAACAGAGGCGTCCCAAACTTTGGGGTGGCTGTGTCTTTTTGATTTTAATTTCCCTAAGCTATAGGACCATAAGTGGAAGTGCCCTAGGCTCTGTTGCTTTGTTTTTTAGATGTTTCAGGAAACACCATACACTTCTCCTGAGTGTCTGTTGGCAATTTACATCCCGCCCATCAGCATAACAAGGCTCCCAGTTCTCCATGGCCTGTCCTGCCTTTCTGGATTTTACACTTTTTTCAGATGGCCCTTTTGACCGGGGGGAAGTGAGACTTCATTGTAGTGCAGATTTCCTTTGCAAGCTTGCTTGGTTGGCCAAAAAGGGCGTATGCGTTTTTTCCTGAATATATTCAGGAAAAAACGCATACGCCCTTTTTGGCCAAGTGCATCATTGTGGACGTTCTGCCTCTTTTCCTATGCTTTCAATGCAATTCCAGTCTACCTCCTGAAATCGGTTTCCTGCAATTCTGCCCCGCTTTCAAGTCCTCTTGGCAGCCTTACTTCAGTATATTTTTGGACGATAGCTGTCATTTATAACTCTGCAGTTTTGTGAATTACAGTGCCCCTGAGCTCCTTTCTTCAACTCGCTTTCTTGTGAGCTGGCTGAAACACCGCAGGATGTCTTCAGGCCCTAATCTGGTTCCGGCACGGCATGCTGAGCCTTTGGTTATTTCCTCTTCCTGGTGGGAAATGAGAGTTAAATTTGCCCGTCCAGACACCTCCAGCTAGTCTCTCATTGGTTCTCCCTATTTCTGTTCATCTTCCGTAGAATTTGCAAACTGGGCCAAACAGGAGTTTAAAGGCGCTGAGTCTCCAAGTGGGGAGGGTGTTAGTAAAGCGTCTGGAATGTTGCACCCGAGTACCAGGGGAGGAAAACTGAGACATATTTGAACATGTCTCCCGTTCACACGGTTGATCATACTCTGGGTTCCACATGCATGTTTTAGCTGAAGGAAGAATACCTTAAACCTGGAAAGTTGAGACCCGTGGAATGGGTACCATGCAATATGACTTCAAAGGGTCTTCATTTGCTCACTGAACCTCTCCAATCCTATCACTGCTGCATTTATGCCCCTGTACACATGCTTGATTCTCTTTTGGAGACATAGCAATCCATAGGTTTTAAGATACTTACTACTCAGGTACATTCTTAGGCGTTTAATATGGGGTGTTGAGTCCATTTCGTTGAGCAAGGAGTAGCTCTTGTCTATTCCATATTTGGCTTAAGGAACTTTATCTGTGTTCATTTCAATCTCTGGTTTTATGCAGCACCCCAACTCACCTTTCCCCTTAAGCAAGCATAAGTTGGTTTTCTAAATTTGAGACCCTGTTCTGTTTTGGTATTCAGTTCCTGTGTAGCCAAGTTTACATTCCGTGTATTACTGATATCTTATGATGTTTCTTTTTCTGTGTGTCTTATTTCAGTTAGAATCATCGTACCTGAATCCACTCATTATGCTGCTACGGGCCTGATGACATAGATTTCATTACTGAGTGATACTGCATTGTACGTAAGTACCACAAGTTCTTTATCCATTTTTCACTTTCTTTGATATTGAACTTGTACGGTTAACGAGGTTCTTGTAAACAGAGGCGTCCCAAATTTTCGGGTGGCTGTGTCTTTTTGATTTTAATTTCCCTAAGCTATAGGACCATAAGTGGAAGTGCCCTAGGCTCTGTTGCTTTGTTTTTTAGATGTTTCAGGAAACACCATACACATGCCGCCCATCAGCATAACAAGGCTCCCAGTTCTCCATGGCCTGTCCTGACTTTCTGGATTTTACACTTTTTTCAGATGGCCCTTTTGACCGGGGGGAAGTGAGACTTCATTGTAGTGCAGATTTCCTTTGCAAGCTTGCTTGGTTGGCCAAAAAGTGCGTATGCCTTTTTTCTTGAATAAATTCAGGAAAAAAGGCATACACCCTTTTTGGCCAAGTGCATCATTGTGGACCTTCTGCCTCTTTTCCTATGCTTTAAATGCAATTCCAGTCTACCTCCTGAAATCGTTTTCCTGCAATTCTGCCTTGCTTTCAATGCCTCTTCATAGCCTTACCTCAATATATTTTTTGAAAATAGTTGGCCTTTATAACTCTGCAAGTTTTTGAATTGCAGTGGCCCTTAGCTCCATTTTTCAGCTCTTATTTTTGTGATCTTGCCTCATAACCACAGGATTCCTTCAGGCCCTATTCTTCTTCTGGGGCACCTTGCTGTGCCTTTGGTTTATTCTTCTTACTGATGTGAATTTAGAGTGACATGTGCCCATTGAAACCGCTACAGCTAGTTTCTCACTGGTTCCCCCTATTCCCATTCATCCTCCGCACTAACTGCAGACTGTGCGATACCAGAACTTAAAGGCATTGACTCTCCATGTGGGGATATTTTTGGTAAAGCGGCTGGAATGTTGATCCGGAGCCCCAGGAGAGGAAAAATGAGGTGCGTTTTAGAAACCTTTCCCGATCATATGGTATACCAGTCGCTGGGTTTCCCAAGCATGGTTTAGCTGTAGGAAGATTCCCTTCAACCTGGAGTGTTGGGACCCTTGGAATGAGTAGCATGAAGTATTGCATTAAACTTTTGGCAGTTGCTCACCAAAGCTCATCAATCCTCTCAGCCCCAAGTGTCCAGCCTTATGTCTTATCCAGCTGTGGGTTTATATGTGGTCAATCCAGGTTGCATCACAGCCCCTGAGCGAATTTTGTAAGAATTTTTCTCTCTTTCATTGTTTCTGCGTTTTGTTTTTAAAATTTATTTCTATAATGGGGTTTAGCTCATTTTCACTGCTGTGTTTGTGCCACTCTGCACACACTTGATTCCCTTATGGAGATATATCAATACATGGGTTTTAAGATTCTTATTACTCAGATATATTTCTCTGCGGTGTATAGGGTGTGTTGAGGCCAGTTCATTGAGCAAGGTGTAGATCTTGGCTAATATCTATTTGGTTTATTGAACGGTATCTGTGCTAATTTCAAACTCTGGTTTTATGCATCACCCCACCTCTCCTTTCCCCTTAAGCTGAAATAAGTGTGTTTTCTAAATGTGAGACACTGTTCTGTTCTGTAATTCATTTCTTGTGCAGCCATATTTACCCTCCCTCTATAAGTGATATCTTATGATATGTTTCTTTTTCTGTTTGACTTATTTCAAGTAGTATTATCGGACCTAAATCCACTCTTTATCCTTCTACTAGCCTTATTACATTGATTTCATGGTGAAGAGATATTCCATTGTACATAAGTACCACATCTTCTTTATCCATTGTTCTCTTTCCTGGGATATTTAAGGTATACTGAAGTTGAGGTTCTTGTAAACAGAGTAGCCCTAAACTGTGGTGTGCTTGTGTCTTGTTAATTTTTAGATTTCCCTAGATATACTCCCATGATTGGAAGTGTCCTATGCTCTGTAGCTCTGTTTTTTAGATGATTTAGGAACCACCATACACTTCTCCAGAGTGGCTCTCGGCAGTTCACACACTGCCCATCAGCGTATAAAGGCTCCCTGTTCTCCATGGCCTGTCCTGCATTTCTGGTTTTTACAATTTTTTAGGATGGCCCTTTTGACCAGTGGGAAATGAGACTTCTTTGTTGTGCACATTTGCATTGCTTGCTTGCTTCGTTGCCCATAAAGTGCGTATGCGTTTTTTCCTGGATATAATCAGGAAAAAACGCATACGCCCTTTTGGGCCAACTGCATCATTGTCGAAATTCTGCCGCTTTTCATGTGCTTTAAAGACGAGTCCAATCTATCTCTTGAAATCTGTTTCTTGCAATTCTGTCTTGCATTCAGATCCTCTTCTTTGCCTTACCTCAACATATTTTTGGACGTTAGTTTTCATTTATAACTCTGCAGGTTTGTGAATTGCAGTGACCCTGAGCTCCATTTTTTAAGTTGCTCTTTTGTGAGCTGGCCTCAAACCCGCAGGATTGCTTCAGGCCCTATTTTGGCTCGGGCGAGGCGGGCTGAGCCTTTTTTCAATTCTTATTCTTAATGGGAAATTAGAGTGATATGTGCCCGTCCAAACCCCACAACTATTCTCTCATTGGTTCCCCGTTCATCCTCCTCACAATTTGCAAAATGTGTGAAACAGAAGTTGAAATGTGCTGATTCTCCAAGTGGGGAGATTCTAAGTAACGTGGCTGGAATGGTGAACAGGAGCACCAGGAGAGGATAAATGAGCTGCATTTTAGACACATCTCCCGATCACATGGTGTACAGTCCTCTGGGTTTTCCATGCATGTTTTAGCTGTAGGACGATCCCTTGAACCTGCATATTTGGGACCCATTGAATGGGTACCAGGTAGTATTACTTTAAAGGGTGTGCATTTCCTCACCCAACCTCACATTTCTCTTAGCGCAAACAGTTTCCAGCCTTATGTCTCATCCTGCTGTGGGTCTAGATGTGTTCAATCCATGTTGCATCACCGGCCCTGAGGAAAAGTTGTAAGAGGTTTTCTCTGTCTCTCTGTCGTTTATTTTTTTCAATTTATTACTATATTGGTTACAGCTGATTTTCAAAGCTCTGTTTCTTGCTGCTGTACATCCACTTGATTCACGTACAGAGAGACATCAGTAAATTCTTTTTCAGATTCTTACCAGTCGTATATATTCTTTTCCGGTGACTTGAGTGTGCTGAGTGCAGTTCTTTTAGCTACCGTGTAGGCCTTGTTGATTATCAGTTTGGTATTTGGAATGGTATCTTTGCTAATTTCAACCTCCTGGGTGATGCCTCACCCCTCCCCACCTTTCCCGTTTAGCAGCCTTATGCGTGTTTTCTACATATTTGACTATGTTTTTGTTTTGTAATTTATTTCATGTGTAGCCATTTTGGATTCCACCTTTAAGTGATATCTTATGATATGTGTCTTTTTCTTTTTGAATTCTGTCACTTAGAAAGATCATACGTAACTCCTCCGGAGTTGTTACAACTGGCCATATTTCATTGATTTCCAGGCTGAATAATATTCCACTCTACCTAAGTACCACATCTCTACCCATTTTTTCCCTCCAGAGACATTTAAGTTATATCCTAGTTGAGGATCTTTTAAACAGAGAGGGGGTAAACATTGGGGTGCCTGTGTCCTCTCGATTTTTGTTTTTCTCAAGATATACGCCCATGAGTGCAAGTGCCCTATGCTCTGTAGCTCATTTTTTAGATGCTTTAGTAAACACAATACACTTCTCCAGAATGGCCGTTGGCAATATACATTTCCACTATAAGTCTCACAGGGCTCCCTCTTCTCCTTGCCCTGTCCTGCATTTCTGTTGTTTACGCTTTATGAGGATGGCTCTTCTGACTGATGCGAAGTGATATCTTTTGTAGTATTGACTTCCAGTGCCCACCTGTTTGGTTGGCTAAAAAAGTGTATGCCCTTTTCTTGAATATATACAGAAAAAAACGCATACACCCTTTTTGGCCAACTGCAATGTTGGCAATGTTCAGCTCCTTTTCTTGTGCTTAATGGCGAGTCCTTTCTACCTCCTCAAATCCCTTTCCTGCCATTCTCCCTTGCTTACAAGTCCTTTTCTCTGACTTTCCTCAAGACATTTTTCAGTGATGGATATTTTCAACTCTGCAGTTTTGTGAATTTTACTGCCCCTGAGTTCCATTGTTCAACTTGTGTTTATGGGAACTGGCCACAAAGCAGCGGGATTTCCTCAAGCCCTATACTGTTTCCATGGGCAACCCTAGCCTTTGGTCAATTCGTCTTCCTGATTGGAAATTAGAGTGACATGTGCCTGTCTGAACACCTAGGACTTGTCTCTCATTGTTCCTCATCCTTCCGCTTCATCCTCTGGACAAATTCCAAACTGTACGCAACAGGATGTTGACAGTGCTGACATCTCCAAGTGGGGAGACTGTTAGTAAAGACGCTGGAGGGGTGAACCCGAGCACCAGGAGATGAGGAGATGAGATGCCTTTTCCAAACTCTTCCCGATCAGACGGTATACCATCCTCTGGGTGTGACAGACATGTTTTAGCAGTAGGAAGAGTCCCATTCATGTAAGGAGAACACCAGGGCTTTTTCAAAATCAGTGTCTCCCCGAAACCCAAACTGGGGAATTTTTTAAGCTACGGCTACACATATGTTCATTAAGGGCCTTGGGAAGTAGGCAGAGTCCAAACTTTAGATGATTGAAGTCTTCAGGGTCAGAAGCACTCACCACCAGCTTCCCTTAGGTTACACTTTAACTGTCATTGATAGATGATGTCAATAAAAATATCTATTCTTTTTCAGATTATTTCCCCTTATAGGTTATTGCAAAATGTTGAGTGTAGTTCCCTGTGCTATACAGTAGTTCCTTGTTGATGATCTATTTTATACATAGCAGTGTGTATGTGTTAATCCCAAACTGTTAATTTATCCCTCCTCCCACCTTTCCCCTTTGGTAATAATAAATTATAAGATTTTATACTTCTCAGAAATGGGGGAGCTGAAAGAGAGGTATCATTTTCAATGGAAAAGCATTTAAAACAAGATTGAAGCTTTAACCAAGATTATTAGATGTACATCCTTGGAAAGAAATCACTTCGTTTCTCTAATATTGACCTGACAAATAAGACAAACCTTTTCACTGAACTTGCTTATAATAAAGTGATGGAAATATCAAATGGAAGTGTTAGAAACATCTTATTTTACCCGAGCCTTATACACTGTTCTATGTTAACTACAGTTTGGCTCACACATCTGTTCATTGAGGTTACAATAGTCTCAATTTCTGTTACTGATCCTCCAGAGTGGACCCCAACAAGTGTCCCCCTGCCCAGTGTCATTGGGGCCAACAGATCGAGACTGAGTTTGGTTCACAAGCAAAGGAAACTTTATATTTTGATCAGAGAATGGAGAGGTGAGAGCATGCACTACCCCGTGGGCTGTGGGCTGGGCTGCTGTGTAGAGATCCTGTCAGAGTCAGTGGGAGGGAGGGGGCGGAGCTCTCGAGGGCCAGGTTGGCTGCAGCTCAGGCTCTATATCGCGGAGTCTGCACTGGGCCCCAGGAGCTGAGGTGTCGACCCAGCCATTCTGCACTAGGAAATCTGGTCTGAAGTGCCGGGTGTGGAACCTCTGCATGCGGGACCCTAGGAGCACGTGAAATTAGACAAAGCACAAAGGATAAAAAAGGTTAGACTTGACTTTATTGCCCAGATTCTATTTTTATCTCCCAGGGATTTTTAATGGGCTTTGCTGGGGACAAACCCCTCCTCTGCCTTTTGTCCCGTTCCTCATTCTTGGAGTGCTGAGGGTGCAGACACTTCTTCTGTAACTGCTGAGTGCTGAGTTGGGAGCCCTAATACCCGGGGGCGAGGGTCAGAGCTTCTCCCCAGCAGCCTCCAGGTGACGTTGATTGTCCCCAGGCCCCCTGCCTCCCTGCTCGTCCACCTGAGCACCAGCATTGGAAGTGTTATAGATTCTAATGACCTTTAAGGGTCCAGGAAAGAGATGTGCAGAGACGCTGTGGGGGCCGGTTTCACCCCGCCCCACATTTGTTCGGCCACCTTAGGCTGACCGTTTCTGCCAGCCTAGATGCTCTGACCAGTAGTCTGCGCTTTCTTCAATTAGGCCCCTGAATTAACGTACAAACAGCACCAGGTGTCAGAGCCCTGCCCGCTCAACTCCCAGACAGTCCAGGGTCAGTGGTGATCAAGGACCATGATGACCACTGAGTCAACAGCCTTTTGAAGTAAACAGGAGTCCAGCCGGTCTTATTGGCCACCATCATCACGGTGTCTGTAGGCTTTTCTATGGTGACAGTGTGATATACGGTTCCCCCGCCAAGATTATTAGCTCCCCTCTGGGTGCAGTAAGTCCTGCAAGCAGTAGTCTACTCTTTTGGGACACACTCTTATTGTTTTATGAGAGAAACTCCAGGTCAAGTGATGTTCACACGAGTCGTCATGGTGCCCTGTTGCCCCCGGTTATCTCTCTGGATGTTGGAGTTGGACGGCCTCCTCACTCGAGGTCGGTGTGCCCACGGAGCGAACCCTGCAACTTCAGGGCATCGTTGGTGGTTAGGATCACCACGTGGGGTCCTTTTCCCTTAGGAAGGAGGTGGCCTTTTGGGCTGCTGATTTCCAGGTTTTTAGATACCGCCAGTATCTTGGCCAGATGCGGCAGTGGGCCAAGCCCCTTGGTGACCGTAGTTTATCCTACCTGGATGGCATTCTTGCATTGTTCCATTTCAAGTGGTCCCAGTTTTTGCACTAATTCTCCAATGGCGATTCACCTTTCACCGGGAATGTAAAGGTCAAAGGGTTTAGCTAAATTAGGGAGTTCCAGGGCAAGGGTCTGAATTGACTGCTCTTTCCATTCTTGAAAGGCCACTTCTGGATTCTATTCAAAAGGATCATCATCTTTTCCTTTCAGTGTTTCATATAGAGGCCCAGCTAGTAGACTGTAGTTAGGGATCCAGAAGCAGCAAACCCTGGCCTCCCCAGGAACCCCTAAGCTGTCTTCTAGTTTTAGAAAGGGGTAAGGCTGCAAATGGTTTCTTCCCTTTCCTGGGATGGGCTTCTCCGACCTTCTGTGAGAATGAAGCCCAGGCAGGTCACCGCAGTCTGTGATATTTGAGCTTTTTCTTGGACAACTTCTATCCTTTATTGGCTTGGTAGTTCAGAGGCCTCCTTAGTAGGGCTGGCGATCAGAATGTCGTCTGCGTACTGAAGGAGGGTTTCCTTTTCCAGAGGTAGAACTTTTAGGTCTTTAGCTAAGCTTTCCCCAAAGATGGTGTGGGAATTTTTGCACCCTTGGGGCAAGACGGCCCGGAAGTATTGTTTTAGTTGTATGTTGAGTCCAGCCACTCACAAGCCAAAATTTCTTGTGACTCTGGGACTAATGGAATACAAAAGAAGGCATCATTGAAGACTAATACAGAATACCATGTCCTGGTGGTTGGTAGAATGACCAGCAGGGTGTAGGAATTAGGAGCAACTGGAGGTATATCCTCGGTGGCTTCACTGACTGTCCTGACATCCTTTACCAGGTCCCCAGCAGCCCATGGGGCTCTCGTGGTCAGACCAATCCCAGAATATGGAGCTCACCTGGGCAGGTACCCCACCCCCACCCCAGCCCACAGGGCTCTCGTGGTCAGGCCCTTCCCAGGATACAGAGCTACCCTTGCAGGTACCATGGCAGGGCTGGGCACACAGGAACCGTGCACATAGCCCTCATTGCAGAGCACCCCCAGCTCACCTGTCGCTCAGAGCTGGCACAGAGCACCTCAGAGCAGGACTTGAACTAACAAACAGCAGCTGCGACAGGTCTGTGACCCTGGGCGTCACTCTGTGCGGCCTCCCTCCACCTGGTCTTCCAGAGACTTCCACTGCACCCGGGGCACGAGGCCTCTGTCTCCAACCACCACCCACCCCTCCTCTCCCTGACTCCTGGGTTCCTCTCATAAGGAGAGGGTTTTCTTGAAGTTGTCTCCCACTCATGGGCCAGATAAAATGATTAGAAAACAAGCCAAAGCTGCAGCCCCTTGTCTATCCTGACTCTCAGGAGCCCACACCTGTTCCTTGGACCTGGCCGGTTCAGCAAGTTCCATTTTCTGCAACTGTGAGCCCCTGAGGGGTGATGATTGGCTGACCTGGGCAGCCTTACCGTGCGGGCCAGCCCTCCCCAGGTGTGCCTGGGTTGAGATCAATATAAATACCACTCCAGGCAGCAAGAGCCCCTGCAGCCGTGCCTGACGCCATTTTCTCTGCCCTGTCAGCAGTCTCGGGGCTGGGCTGGTGGGAGGGAGTGAGAGGCCACGGCTTTGTGGGTGGCCCAGTGTGAGTGGGGCTCTGCTGGACTTTCTGCAGCAGTTGCCAGGCTGCCACCTGCTAAAGAAGAGGATGTGTCACCCATACCTGCTGCTGGAATTTCTCCCTGGGCAGAGGTGAGGAAGGAAAAAAGCAGTGGGGGCAGGGACAGGACGGGTATCTCAGTCAGGGAAATGGAAATCTTCCAGAAGAGCACCCAGGGCCAGGACCATCCTGGCTGGCCTGCAGGCACCAAGTCGGCCGGCATGCTGTCACTCGTGTGGCTCTATGGCCCTTCCTCTAGGCTTTCAAGTCCTTGTATATATTCAGGTGTTTTACCTGGGACGGGTGGGAATAGTTCAGCAGCAACTGGCCTGGGGCTCAGCTCACGTTTACTCACAGATGCCTCGGCACGGTGCCCCAACTTTGCAATGAGGACGCTTGTTGCGTGGGGGCTGCTGGCTGAATGGGAGACGATTCCCCACCACTGGCCAACTTCAGAATTGTTTACAACTGGAGCAAGTGCCCTGATACGGTTTTCCTCTGTGGAACTTGTGGGTTCTGTGTTTTTTTTCTCTTTTTCGTTTTTGGTTCAAGGTAGATTTTATTCCTCTTTTTTGTATTTACAGATATAAGCATGGAAATAATTTATTCATATAAATACATGTATGTGAAGGGAATAATTGTTTTTTCTGTTTTATTTTTTAAATTTTATTTCTTTTTAATTTTGAATTTTATTTTATATTTTTATACAGCAGGTTCTTATTGGTTATCTATTTTATACATATAAATGTATACATGCCAATCCCAGTCTCTCAACTCCTCCCACCACCACCCCCCCAACAGCTTTCCCCCCTTGTTGTCCATACATTTGTTGTCTACATCTGTTGCTCTATTTATGCCTTGCAAAATGGTTAATCTGTACAGTTTTTCTAGGTTCCACATATATGCATGAATATACAAGATTTGTTTTTCTCTTTCTGACTTACTTCACTCTGTATGACAGTCTCTAGATCCATCGACGTCTCTACAAATGACCCAATTTCATTCCTTTTCATGGCTTAGTAATATTCCATTTTATATATGTACCACAGCTTTATGCATTCGTCTGTCTGTGGGCATTTAGGTTGCTTCCATTACCTCGATATTGTAAATAGTGATGCAATGAACATTGCGGTGAATGTCTCGTTTTGATTTATGGTTTTGTCTGGGTATATGTCCAGTACTGGGATTGCTGTATCATATGGTAATTCTATTGTTAGTTTCTTAAGAAACTCCATATTGTTCTCCGTAGTGACTATATCAATTTATATTCCCAAAAATAGTGGAAGAGGGTTCCTTTTCTCCACACCCTTTCCAGCATTTTTGTTTGTAGATTTTCCCATGATACCCATTCTATCAGGTGTGAGGTGATACCTCATTGTTGAGTCCATTTTGTTGAGCAAGGGGTAGGTCTTGTCTATTACATATTTGGCTTATTGAATGGTATCTGTGCTAATTTCAAACTCTGGTTTTATGCAGCACCCCAACTCACTTTCCCCCTTAAGGAAGCATAAGTTGGTTTTCTAAACTTGAGACCCTGTTCTGTTTTGTAATTCAGTTCATGTGTAGCCAAGTTCACATTCCATGTATTAGTGATATCTTATGATGTTTCTTTTTCTGTGTGACATATTTCAGTTAGAATCATCATACCTGAATCCACTCATTATGCTGCTACAGGCCTGATGACATAGATTTCATGGCTGAGTGATTTTGCATTGTACATAAGTACCACAACTTCTTTATCCATTTTTCACTTTCTGCGATATTGAACTTGTACCGTAAACGAGGTTCTTGTAAACAGAGCTGTCCCAAACTGTGGGGTGGCTGTGTCTTTTTGATTTTAATTTCCCTAAGCTATAGGACCATAAGTGGAAGTGCCCTAGGCTCTGTTGCTTTGTTTTTTAGATGTTTCAGGAAACACCATACACTTCTCCCGAGTGGCTGTTGGCAATTTACATCCCGCCCATCAGCATAACAAGGCTCCCAGTTCTCCATGGCCTGTCCTGCCTTTCTGGATTTTACACTTTTCTCAGATGGCCCTTTTGACCAGGGGGAAGTGAGACTTCATTGTAGTGCAGATTTCCTTTGCAAGCTTGCTTGGTTGGCCAAAAAGTGCATATGCGTTTTTTCCTGATTCAGGAAAAAACGCATACGCCCTTTTTGGCCAAGTGCATCATTGTGGACGTTCTGCCTCTTTTCCTATGCTTAAAATGCAATTCCAGTCTACCTCCTGAAATCGGTTTCCTGCAATTCTGCCCCGCTTTCAAGTCCTCTTGGCAGCCTTACTTCAGTATATTTTTGGACGATTGCTGTCATTTATAACTCTGCAGGTTTGTGAATTCCTGTGCCCCTGAGCTCCGTTCTTCATCTCGCTTTCTTGTGAGCTGGCCGCAACACCGCAGGATTGCTTCAGGCCCTAATCTGGTTCCAGCACGGCACGCTGAGCCTTTGGTTAATTCCTGTCCTTGGTGGGAAATGAGAGTTAAATTTGCCCGTCCAGAAACCTCCAGCTTGTCTCTCATTGGTTCTCGCTATTCCTGTTCATCTTCCGCAGAAATTGCAAACTGGGCCAAACAGGAGGTTAAAGGCACTGACTCTCCAAGTCGGGAGAGTGTTAGTAAAGCGTCTGGAATGTTGCACCCGAGTACCAGGGGACGAAAACTGAGACATATTGGAACACGTCTCCCGATCACATGGTTGATCATACTCTGGGTTCCACATGCATGTTTTAGCTGAAGGAAGAATCCCTGAAACCTGGAGAGTTGAGACCCGTGGAATGAGTACCATGCAATATGATTTCAAAGGGTCTTCATTTGCTCACCAAACCTCTCCAATCCTATCACTGCTGCGTTTATGCCCCTGTACACACGCTTGATTCCCTTTCGGAGACATAGCAATCCATAGGTTTTAAGATAATTACTAGTCAGGTACATTCTTAGGCATTTAATATGCGGTGTTGAGTCCATTTCGTTGAGCAAGGAGTAGTTCTTGTCTATTCCATATTTGGCTTAAGGAACTTTATCTGTGCTCATTTCAATCTCTGGTTTTATGCAGCACCCCAACTCACCTTTACCCTTAAGCAAGCATAAGTTGGTTTTCCAAATTTGAGACCCTGTTCTGTTCTGTAATTCAGTTCCTGTGTAGCCAAGTTTACATTCCGTGTATTACTGATATCTTATGATGTTTCTTTTTCTGTGTGACTTATTTCAGTTAGAATCATCATACCTGAATCCACTCATTGTGCTGCTAAGGGCCTGATGACATAGATTTCATTGCTGAGTGATATTGCTTTGTAAGTAAATACCACAACTTCTTTATCCATTTTTCACTTTCTGCGATGTTGAACTTGTACTGTAAACGAGGTTCTTGTAAACAGAGGCGTCCCAAACTTTGGGGTGGCTGTGTCTTTTTGATTTTAATTTCCCTAAGCTATAGGACCATAAGTGGAAGTGCCCTAGGCTCTGTTGCTTTGTTTTTTAGATGTTTCAGGAAACACCATACACTTCTCCCGAGTGTCTGTTGGCAATTTACATCCCGCCCATCAGCATAACAAGGCTCCCAGTTCTCCATGGCCTGTCCTGCCTTTCTGGATTTTACACTTTTTTCAGATGGCCCTTTTGACCGGGGGGAAGTGAGACTTCATTGTAGTGCAGATTTCCTTTGCAAGCTTGCTTGGTTGGCCAAAAAGTGCGTATGCCTTTTTTCCTGAATATATTCAGGAACAAACGCATACGCCCTTTTTGGCCAAGTGCATCATTGTGGACGTTCTGCCTCTTTTCCTATGCTTTCAATGCAATTCCAGTCTACCTCCTGAAATCGGTTTCCTGCAATTCTGCCCCGCTTTCAAGTCCTCTTGGCAGCCTTACTTCAGTATATTTTTGGACGATAGCTGTCATTTATAACTCTGCAGGTTTGTGAATTACAGTGCCCCTGAGCTCCTTTCTTCAACTCGCTTTCTTTTGAGCTGGCCGCAACACCGCAGGATGGCTTCAGGCCCTAATCTGGTTCCGGCACGGCACGCTGAGCCTTTGGTTAATTCCTCTTCCTGGTGGGAAATGAGAGTTAAATTTGCCCGTCCAGACACCTCCAGCTAGTCTCTCATTGGTTCTCGCTATTCCTGTTCATCTTCCGCAGAAATTGCAAACTGGGCCAAACAGGAGGTTAAAGGGACTGACTCTCCAAGTCGGGAGGGTGTTAGTAAAGCGTCTGGAATGTTGCACCCGAGTACCAGGGTACGAAAACTGAGACATATTTGAACACGTCTCCCGATCACATGGTTGATCATACTCTAGGTTCCACATGCATGTTTTAGCTGAAGGAAGAATACCTTAAACCTGGGTAGTTGAAACCCGTGGAATGGGTACCATGCAATATGACTTCAAAGGGTCTTCATTTGCTCACCGAACCTCTCCAATCCTATCACTGCTGCGTTTATGCCCCTGTACACATGCTTGATTCTCTTTCGGAGACATAGCAATCCATAGGTTTTAAGATACTTACTAGTCAGGTACATTCTTAGGCATTTAATATGCGGTGTTGAGTCCATTTCGTTGAGCAAGGAGTAGCTCTTGTCTATTCCATATTTGGCTTAAGGAACTTTATCTGTGCTCATTTCAATCTCTGGTTTTATGCAGCACCCCAACTCACCTTTCCCCTTAAGCAAGCATAAGTTGGTTTTCTAAATTTGAGACCCTGTTCTGTTCTGTAATTCAGTTCCTGTGTAGCCAAGTTTACATTCCGTGTATTACTGATATCTTATGATGTTTCTTTTTCTGTGTGACTTATTTCAGTTAGAATCATCATACCTGAATCCACTCATTGTGCTGCTAAGGGCCTGATGACATAGATTTCATTGCTGAGTGATATTGCTTTGTAAGTAAATACCACAACTTCTTTATCCATTTTTCACTTTCTGCGATGTTGAACTTGTACTGTAAACGAGGTTCTTGTAAACAGAGGCGTCCCAAACTTTGGGGTGGCTGTGTCTTTTTGATTTTAATTTCCCTAAGCTATAGGACCATAAGTGGAAGTGCCCTAGGCTCTGTTGCTTTGTTTTTTAGATGTTTCAGGAAACACCATACACTTCTCCCGAGTGTCTGTTGGCAATTTACATCCCGCCCATCAGCATAACAAGGCTCCCAGTTCTCCATGGCCTGTCCTGCCTTTCTGGATTTTACACTTTTTTCAGATGGCCCTTTTGACCGGGGGGAAGTGAGACTTCATTGTAGTGCAGATTTCCTTTGCAAGCTTGCTTGGTTGGCCAAAAAGGGCGTATGCGTTTTTTCCTGAATATATTCAGGAAAAAACGCATACGCCCTTTTTGGCCAAGTGCATCATTGTGGACGTTCTGCCTCTTTTCCTATGCTTTCAATGCAATTCCAGTCTACCTCCTGAAATCGGTTTCCTGCAATTCTGCCCCGCTTTCAAGTCCTCTTGGCAGCCTTACTTCAGTATATTTTTGGACGATAGCTGTCATTTATAACTCTGCAGTTTTGTGAATTACAGTGCCCCTGAGCTCCTTTCTTCAACTCGCTTTCTTTTGAGCTGGCCGCAACACCGCAGGATGGCTTCAGGCCCTAATCTGGTTCCGGCACGGCACGCTGAGCCTTTGGTTAATTCCTCTTCCTGGTGGGAAATGAGAGTTAAATTTGCCCGTCCAGACACCTCCAGCTAGTCTCTCATTGGTTCTCGCTATTCCTGTTCATCTTCCGCAGAAATTGCAAACTGGGCCAAACAGGAGGTTAAAGGGACTGACTCTCCAAGTCGGGAGGGTGTTAGTAAAGCGTCTGGAATGTTGCACCCGAGTACCAGGGTACGAAAACTGAGACATATTTGAACACGTCTCCTGATCACATGGTTGATCATACTCTAGGTTCCACATGCATGTTTTAGCTGAAGGAAGAATACCTTAAACCTGGGTAGTTGAAACCCGTGGAATGGGTACCATGCAATATGACTTCAAAGGGTCTTCATTTGCTCACCGAACCTCTCCAATCCTATCACTGCTGCGTTTATGCCCCTGTACACATGCTTGATTCTCTTTCGGAGACATAGCAATCCATAGGTTTTAAGATACTTACTAGTCAGGTACATTCTTAGGCATTTAATATGCGGTGTTGAGTCCATTTCGTTGAGCAAGGAGTAGTTCTTGTCTATTCCATATTTGGCTTAAGGAACTTTATCTGTGCTCATTTCAATCTCTGGTTTTATGCAGCACCCCAACTCACCTTTACCCTTAAGCAAGCATAAGTTGGTTTTCCAAATTTGAGACCCTGTTCTGTTCTGTAATTCAGTTCCTGTGTAGCCAAGTTTACATTCCGTGTATTACTGATATCTTATGATGTTTCTTTTTCTGTGTGACTTATTTCAGTTAGAATCATCATACCTGAATCCACTCATTGTGCTGCTAAGGGCCTGATGACATAGATTTCATTGCTGAGTGATATTGCTTTGTAAGTAAATACCACAACTTCTTTATCCATTTTTCACTTTCTGCGATGTTGAACTTGTACTGTAAACGAGGTTCTTGTAAACAGAGGCGTCCCAAACTTTGGGGTGGCTGTGTCCTTTTGATTTTAATTTCCCTAAGCTATAGGACCATAAGTGGAAGTGCCCTAGGCTCTGTTGCTTTGTTTTTTAGATGTTTCAGGAAACACCATACACTTCTCCCGAGTGTCTGTTGGCAATTTACATCCCGCCCATCAGCATAACAAGGCTCCCAGTTCTCCATGGCCTGTCCTGCCTTTCTGGATTTTACACTTTTTTCAGATGGCCCTTTTGACCGGGGGGAAGTGAGACTTCATTGTAGTGCAGATTTCCTTTGCAAGCTTGCTTGGTTGGCCAAAAAGGGCGTATGCGTTTTTTCCTGAATATATTCAGGAAAAAACGCATACGCCCTTTTTGGCCAAGTGCATCATTGTGGACGTTCTGCCTCTTTTCCTATGCTTTCAATGCAATTCCAGTCTACCTCCTGAAATCGGTTTCCTGCAATTCTGCCCCGCTTTCAAGTCCTCTTGGCAGCCTTACTTCAGTATATTTTTGGACGATAGCTGTCATTTATAACTCTGCAGGTTTGTGAATTACAGTGCCCCTGAGCTCCTTTCTTCAACTCGCTTTCTTTTGAGCTGGCCGCAACACCGCAGGATGGCTTCAGGCCCTAATCTGGTTCCAGCACGGCACGCTGAGCCTTTGGTTAATTCCTCTTCCTGGTGGGAAATGAGAGTTAAATTTGCCCGTCCAGACACCTCCAGCTAGTCTCTCATTGGTTCTCGCTATTCCTGTTCATCTTCCGCAGAAATTGCAAACTGGGCCAAACAGGAGGTTAAAGGGACTGACTCTCCAAGTCGGGAGGGTGTTAGTAAAGCGTCTGGAATGTTGCACCCGAGTACCAGGGTACGAAAACTGAGACATATTTGAACACGTCTCCCGATCACATGGTTGATCATACTCTAGGTTCCACATGCATGTTTTAGCTGAAGGAAGAATACCTTAAACCTGGGTAGTTGAAACCCGTGGAATGGGTACCATGCAATATGACTTCAAAGGGTCTTCATTTGCTCACCGAACCTCTCCAATCCTATCACTGCTGCATTTATGCCCCTGTACGCATGCTTGATTCTCTTTCGGAGACATAGCAATCCATAGGTTTTAAGATACTTACTAGTCAGGTACATTCTTAGGCATTTAATATGGGGTGTTGAGTCCATTTCGTTGAGCAAGAGGTAGCTCTTGTCTATTCCATATTTGGCTTAAGGAACTTTATCTGTGCTCATTTCAATCTCTGGTTTTATGCAGCACCCCAACTCACCTTTACCCTTAAGCAAGCATAAGTTGGTTTTCTAAATTTGAGACCCTGTTCTGTTCTGTAATTCAGTTCCTGTGTAGCCAAGTTTACATTCCGTGTATTACTGATATCTTATGATGTTTCTTTTTCTGTGTGACTTATTTCAGTTAGAATCATCATACCTGAATCCACTCATTGTGCTGCTAAGGGCCTGATGACATAGATTTCATTGCTGAGTGATATTGCTTTGTAAGTAAATACCACAACTTCTTTATCCATTTTTCACTTTCTGCGATGTTGAACTTGTACTGTAAACGAGGTTCTTGTAAACAGAGGCGTCCCAAACTTTGGGGTGGCTGTGTCTTTTTGATTTTAATTTCCCTAAGCTATAGGACCATAAGTGGAAGTGCCCTAGGCTCTGTTGCTTTGTTTTTTAGATGTTTCAGGAAACACCATACACTTCTCCCGAGTGTCTGTTGGCAATTTACATCCTGCCCATCAGCATAACAAGGCTCCCAGTTCTCCATGGCCTGTCCTGCCTTTCTGGATTTTACACTTTTTTCAGATGGCCCTTTTGACCGGGGGGAAGTGAGACTTCATTGTAGTGCAGATTTCCTTTGCAAGCTTGCTTGGTTGGCCAAAAAGGACGTATGCGTTTTTTCCTGAATATATTCAGGAAAAAACGCATACGCCCTTTTTGGCCAAGTGCATCATTGTGGACGTTCTGCCTCTTTTCCTATGCTTTCAATGCAATTCCAGTCTACCTCCTGAAATCGGTTTCCTGCAATTCTGCCCCGCTTTCAAGTCCTCTTGGCAGCCTTACTTCAGTATATTTTTGGACGATAGCTGTCATTTATAACTCTGCAGGTTTGTGAATTACAGTGCCCCTGAGCTCCTTTCTTCAACTCGCTTTCTTTTGAGCTGGCCGCAACACCGCAGGATGGCTTCAGGCCCTAATCTGGTTCCGGCACGGCACGCTGAGCCTTTGGTTAATTCCTCTTCCTGGTGGGAAATGAGAGTTAAATTTGCCCGTCCAGACACCTCCAGCTAGTCTCTCATTGGTTCTCACTATTCCTGTTCATCTTCCGCAGAAATTGCAAACTGGGCCAAACAGAAGGTTAAAGGGACTGACTCTCCAAGTCGGGAGGGTGTTAGTAAAGCGTCTGGAATGTTGCACCCGAGTACCAGGGTACGAAAACTGAGACATATTTGAACACGTCTCCCGATCACATGGTTGATCATACTCTAGGTTCCACATGCATGTTTTAGCTGAAGGAAGAATACCTTAAACCTGGGTAGTTGAAACCCGTGGAATGGGTACCATGCAATATGACTTCAAAGGGTCTTCATTTGCTCACCGAACCTCTCCAATCCTATCACTGCTGCGTTTATGCCCCTGTACACATGCTTGATTCTCTTTCGGAGACATAGCAATCCATAGGTTTTAAGATACTTACTAGTCAGGTACATTCTTAGGCATTTAATATGCGGTGTTGAGTCCATTTCGTTGAGCAAGGAGTAGTTCTTGTCTATTCCATATTTGGCTTAAGGAACTTTATCTGTGCTCATTTCAATCTCTGGTTTTATGCAGCACCCCAACTCACCTTTACCCTTAAGCAAGCATAAGTTGGTTTTCCAAATTTGAGACCCTGTTCTGTTCTGTAATTCAGTTCCTGTGTAGCCAAGTTTACATTCCGTGTATTACTGATATCTTATGATGTTTCTTTTTCTGTGTGACTTATTTCAGTTAGAATCATCATACCTGAATCCACTCATTGTGCTGCTAAGGGCCTGATGACATAGATTTCATTGCTGAGTGATATTGCTTTGTAAGTAAATACCACAACTTCTTTATCCATTTTTCACTTTCTGCGATGTTGAACTTGTACTGTAAACGAGGTTCTTGTAAACAGAGGCGTCCCAAACTTTGGGGTGGCTGTGTCTTTTTGATTTTAATTTCCCTAAGCTATAGGACCATAAGTGGAAGTGCCCTAGGCTCTGTTGCTTTGTTTTTTAGATGTTTCAGGAAACACCATACACTTCTCCCGAGTGTCTGTTGGCAATTTACATCCCGCCCATCAGCATAACAAGGCTCCCAGTTCTCCATGGCCTGTCCTGCCTTTCTGGATTTTACACTTTTTTCAGATGGCCCTTTTGACCGGGGGGAAGTGAGACTTCATTGTAGTGCAGATTTCCTTTGCAAGCTTGCTTGGTTGGCCAAAAAGGGCGTATGCCTTTTTTCCTGAATATATTCAGGACAAAACGCATACGCCCTTTTTGGCCAAGTGCATCATTGTGGACGTTCTGCCTCTTTTCCTATGCTTTCAATGCAATTCCAGTCTACCTCCTGAAATCGGTTTCCTGCAATTCTGCCCCGCTTTCAAGTCCTCTTGGCAGCCTTACTTCAGTATATTTTTGGACGATAGCTGTCATTTATAACTCTGCAGGTTTGTGAATTACAGTGCCCCTGAGCTCCTTTCTTCAACTCGCTTTCTTTTGAGCTGGCCGCAACACCGCAGGATGGCTTCAGGCCCTAATCTGGTTCCGGCACGGCACGCTGAGCCTTTGGTTAATTCCTCTTCCTGGTGGGAAATGAGAGTTAAATTTGCCCGTCCAGACACCTCCAGCTAGTCTCTCATTGGTTCTCGCTATTCCTGTTCATCTTCCGCAGAAATTGCAAACTGGGCCAAACAGGAGGTTAAAGGGACTGACTCTCCAAGTCGGGAGGGTGTTAGTAAAGCGTCTGGAATGTTGCACCCGAGTACCAGGGTACGAAAACTGAGACATATTTGAACACGTCTCCCGATCACATGGTTGATCATACTCTAGGTTCCACATGCATGTTTTAGCTGAAGGAAGAATACCTTAAACCTGGGTAGTTGAAACCCGTGGAATGGGTACCATGCAATATGACTTCAAAGGGTCTTCATTTGCTCACCGAACCTCTCCAATCCTATCACTGCTGCGTTTATGCCCCTGTACACATGCTTGATTCTCTTTCGGAGACATAGCAATCCATAGGTTTTAAGATACTTACTAGTCAGGTACATTCTTAGGCATTTAATATGCGGTGTTGAGTCCATTTCGTTGAGCAAGGAGTAGCTCTTGTCTATTCCATATTTGGCTTAAGGAACTTTATCTGTGCTCATTTCAATCTCTGGTTTTATGCAGCACCCCAACTCACCTTTCCCCTTAAGCAAGCATAAGTTGGTTTTCTAAATTTGAGACCCTGTTCTGTTCTGTAATTCAGTTCCTGTGTAGCCAAGTTTACATTCCGTGTATTACTGATATCTTATGATGTTTCTTTTTCTGTGTGACTTATTTCAGTTAGAATCATCATACCTGAATCCACTCATTGTGCTGCTAAGGGCCTGATGACATAGATTTCATTGCTGAGTGATATTGCTTTGTAAGTAAATACCACAACTTCTTTATCCATTTTTCACTTTCTGCGATGTTGAACTTGTACTGTAAACGAGGTTCTTGTAAACAGAGGCGTCCCAAACTTTGGGGTGGCTGTGTCTTTTTGATTTTAATTTCCCTAAGCTATAGGACCATAAGTGGAAGTGCCCTAGGCTCTGTTGCTTTGTTTTTTAGATGTTTCAGGAAACACCATACACTTCTCCCGAGTGTCTGTTGGCAATTTACATCCCGCCCATCAGCATAACAAGGCTCCCAGTTCTCCATGGCCTGTCCTGCCTTTCTGGATTTTACACTTTTTTCAGATGGCCCTTTTGACCGGGGGGAAGTGAGACTTCATTGTAGTGCAGATTTCCTTTGCAAGCTTGCTTGGTTGGCCAAAAAGGGCGTATGCGTTTTTTCCTGAATATATTCAGGAAAAAACGCATACGCCCTTTTTGGCCAAGTGCATCATTGTGGACGTTCTGCCTCTTTTCCTATGCTTTCAATGCAATTCCAGTCTACCTCCTGAAATCGGTTTCCTGCAATTCTGCCCCGCTTTCAAGTCCTCTTGGCAGCCTTACTTCAGTATATTTTTGGACGATAGCTGTCATTTATAACTCTGCAGGTTTGTGAATTACAGTGCCCCTGAGCTCCTTTCTTCAACTCGCTTTCTTTTGAGCTGGCCGCAACACCGCAGGATGGCTTCAGGCCCTAATCTGGTTCCGGCACGGCACGCTGAGCCTTTGGTTAATTCCTCTTCCTGGTGGGAAATGAGAGTTAAATTTGCCCGTCCAGACACCTCCAGCTAGTCTCTCATTGGTTCTCGCTATTCCTGTTCATCTTCCGCAGAAATTGCAAACTGGGCCAAACAGGAGGTTAAAGGGACTGACTCTCCAAGTCGGGAGGGTGTTAGTAAAGCGTCTGGAATGTTGCACCCGAGTACCAGGGTACGAAAACTGAGACATATTTGAACACGTCTCCTGATCACATGGTTGATCATACTCTAGGTTCCACATGCATGTTTTAGCTGAAGGAAGAATACCTTAAACCTGGGTAGTTGAAACCCGTGGAATGGGTACCATGCAATATGACTTCAAAGGGTCTTCATTTGCTCACCGAACCTCTCCAATCCTATCACTGCTGCGTTTATGCCCCTGTACACATGCTTGATTCTCTTTCGGAGACATAGCAATCCATAGGTTTTAAGATACTTACTAGTCAGGTACATTCTTAGGCATTTAATATGCGGTGTTGAGTCCATTTCGTTGAGCAAGGAGTAGTTCTTGTCTATTCCATATTTGGCTTAAGGAACTTTATCTGTGCTCATTTCAATCTCTGGTTTTATGCAGCACCCCAACTCACCTTTACCCTTAAGCAAGCATAAGTTGGTTTTCCAAATTTGAGACCCTGTTCTGTTCTGTAATTCAGTTCCTGTGTAGCCAAGTTTACATTCCGTGTATTACTGATATCTTATGATGTTTCTTTTTCTGTGTGACTTATTTCAGTTAGAATCATCATACCTGAATCCACTCATTGTGCTGCTAAGGGCCTGATGACATAGATTTCATTGCTGAGTGATATTGCTTTGTAAGTAAATACCACAACTTCTTTATCCATTTTTCACTTTCTGTGATGTTGAACTTGTACTGTAAACGAGGTTCTTGTAAACAGAGGCGTCCCAAACTTTGGGGTGGCTGTGTCTTTTTGATTTTAATTTCCCTAAGCTATAGGACCATAAGTGGAAGTGCCCTAGGCTCTGTTGCTTTGTTTTTTAGATGTTTCAGGAAACACCATACACTTCTCCCGAGTGTCTGTTGGCAATTTACATCCCGCCCATCAGCATAACAAGGCTCCCAGTTCTCCATGGCCTGTCCTGCCTTTCTGGATTTTACACTTTTTTCAGATGGCCCTTTTGACCGGGGGGAAGTGAGACTTCATTGTAGTGCAGATTTCCTTTGCAAGCTTGCTTGGTTGGCCAAAAAGGGCGTATGCGTTTTTTCCTGAATATATTCAGGAAAAAACGCATACGCCCTTTTTGGCCAAGTGCATCATTGTGGACGTTCTGCCTCTTTTCCTATGCTTTCAATGCAATTCCAGTCTACCTCCTGAAATCGGTTTCCTGCAATTCTGCCCCGCTTTCAAGTCCTCTTGGCAGCCTTACTTCAGTATATTTTTGGACGATAGCTGTCATTTATAACTCTGCAGGTTTGTGAATTACAGTGCCCCTGAGCTCCTTTCTTCAACTCGCTTTCTTTTGAGCTGGCCGCAACACCGCAGGATGGCTTCAGGCCCTAATCTGGTTCCGGCACGGCACGCTGAGCCTTTGGTTAATTCCTCTTCCTGGTGGGAAATGAGAGTTAAATTTGCCCGTCCAGACACCTCCAGCTAGTCTCTCATTGGTTCTCGCTATTCCTGTTCATCTTCCGCAGAAATTGCAAACTGGGCCAAACAGGAGGTTAAAGGGACTGACTCTCCAAGTCGGGAGGGTGTTAGTAAAGCGTCTGGAATGTTGCACCCGAGTACCAGGGTACGAAAACTGAGACATATTTGAACACGTCTCCCGATCACATGGTTGATCATACTCTAGGTTCCACATGCATGTTTTAGCTGAAGGAAGAATACCTTAAACCTGGGTAGTTGAAACCCGTGGAATGGGTACCATGCAATATGACTTCAAAGGGTCTTCATTTGCTCACCGAACCTCTCCAATCCTATCACTGCTGCGTTTATGCCCCTGTACACATGCTTGATTCTCTTTCGGAGACATAGCAATCCATAGGTTTTAAGATACTTACTAGTCAGGTACATTCTTAGGCATTTAATATGCGGTGTTGAGTCCATTTCGTTGAGCAAGGAGTAGCTCTTGTCTATTCCATATTTGGCTTAAGGAACTTTATCTGTGCTCATTTCAATCTCTGGTTTTATGCAGCACCCCAACTCACCTTTCCCCTTAAGCAAGCATAAGTTGGTTTTCTAAATTTGAGACCCTGTTCTGTTCTGTAATTCAGTTCCTGTGTAGCCAAGTTTACATTCCGTGTATTACTGATATCTTATGATGTTTCTTTTTCTGTGTGACTTATTTCAGTTAGAATCATCATACCTGAATCCACTCATTGTGCTGCTAAGGGCCTGATGACATAGATTTCATTGCTGAGTGATATTGCTTTGTAAGTAAATACCACAACTTCTTTATCCATTTTTCACTTTCTGCGATGTTGAACTTGTACTGTAAACGAGGTTCTTGTAAACAGAGGCGTCCCAAACTTTGGGGTGGCTGTGTCTTTTTGATTTTAATTTCCCTAAGCTATAGGACCATAAGTGGAAGTGCCCTAGGCTCTGTTGCTTTGTTTTTTAGATGTTTCAGGAAACACCATACACTTCTCCCGAGTGTCTGTTGGCAATTTACATCCCGCCCATCAGCATAACAAGGCTCCCAGTTCTCCATGGCCTGTCCTGCCTTTCTGGATTTTACACTTTTTTCAGATGGCCCTTTTGACCGGGGGGAAGTGAGACTTCATTGTAGTGCAGATTTCCTTTGCAAGCTTGCTTGGTTGGCCAAAAAGGGCGTATGCGTTTTTTCCTGAATATATTCAGGAAAAAACGCATACGCCCTTTTTGGCCAAGTGCATCATTGTGGACGTTCTGCCTCTTTCCCTATGCTTTCAATGCAATTCCAGTCTACCTCCTGAAATCGGTTTCCTGCAATTCTGCCCCGCTTTCAAGTCCTCTTGGCAGCCTTACTTCAGTATATTTTTGGACGATAGCTGTCATTTATAACTCTGCAGGTTTGTGAATTACAGTGCCCCTGAGCTCCTTTCTTCAACTCGCTTTCTTTTGAGCTGGCCGCAACACCGCAGGATGGCTTCAGGCCCTAATCTGGTTCCGGCACGGCACGCTGAGCCTTTGGTTAATTCCTCTTCCTGGTGGGAAATGAGAGTTAAATTTGCCCGTCCAGACACCTCCAGCTAGTCTCTCATTGGTTCTCGCTATTCCTGTTCATCTTCCGCAGAAATTGCAAACTGGGCCAAACAGGAGGTTAAAGGGACTGACTCTCCAAGTCGGGAGGGTGTTAGTAAAGCGTCTGGAATGTTGCACCCGAGTACCAGGGTACGAAAACTGAGACATATTTGAACACGTCTCCCGATCACATGGTTGATCATACTCTAGGTTCCACATGCATGTTTTAGCTGAAGGAAGAATACCTTAAACCTGGGTAGTTGAAACCCGTGGAATGGGTACCATGCAATATGACTTCAAAGGGTCTTCATTTGCTCACCGAACCTCTCCAATCCTATCACTGCTGCGTTTATGCCCCTGTACACATGCTTGATTCTCTTTCGGAGACATAGCAATCCATAGGTTTTAAGATACTTACTAGTCAGGTACATTCTTAGGCATTTAATATGCGGTGTTGAGTCCATTTCGTTGAGCAAGGAGTAGCTCTTGTCTATTCCATATTTGGCTTAAGGAACTTTATCTGTGCTCATTTCAATCTCTGGTTTTATGCAGCACCCCAACTCACCTTTCCCCTTAAGCAAGCATAAGTTGGTTTTCTAAATTTGAGACCCTGTTCTGTTCTGTAATTCAGTTCCTGTGTAGCCAAGTTTACATTCCGTGTATTACTGATATCTTATGATGTTTCTTTTTCTGTGTGACTTATTTCAGTTAGAATCATCATACCTGAATCCACTCATTGTGCTGCTAAGGGCCTGATGACATAGATTTCATTGCTGAGTGATATTGCTTTGTAAGTAAATACCACAACTTCTTTATCCATTTTTCACTTTCTGCGATGTTGAACTTGTACTGTAAACGAGGTTCTTGTAAACAGAGGCGTCCCAAACTTTGGGGTGGCTGTGTCTTTTTGATTTTAATTTCCCTAAGCTATAGGACCATAAGTGGAAGTGCCCTAGGCTCTGTTGCTTTGTTTTTTAGATGTTTCAGGAAACACCATACACTTCTCCCGAGTGTCTGTTGGCAATTTACATCCCGCCCATCAGCATAACAAGGCTCCCAGTTCTCCATGGCCTGTCCTGCCTTTCTGGATTTTACACTTTTTTCAGATGGCCCTTTTGACCGGGGGGAAGTGAGACTTCATTGTAGTGCAGATTTCCTTTGCAAGCTTGCTTGGTTGGCCAAAAAGGGCGTATGCGTTTTTTCCTGAATATATTCAGGAAAAAACGCATACGCCCTTTTTGGCCAAGTGCATCATTGTGGACGTTCTGCCTCTTTTCCTATGCTTTCAATGCAATTCCAGTCTACCTCCTGAAATCGGTTTCCTGCAATTCTGCCCCGCTTTCAAGTCCTCTTGGCAGCCTTACTTCAGTATATTTTTGGACGATAGCTGTCATTTATAACTCTGCAGGTTTGTGAATTACAGTGCCCCTGAGCTCCTTTCTTCAACTCGCTTTCTTTTGAGCTGGCCGCAACACCGCAGGATGGCTTCAGGCCCTAATCTGGTTCCGGCACGGCACGCTGAGCCTTTGGTTAATTCCTCTTCCTGGTGGGAAATGAGAGTTAAATTTGCCCGTCCAGACACCTCCAGCTAGTCTCTCATTGGTTCTCGCTATTCCTGTTCATCTTCCGCAGAAATTGCAAACTGGGCCAAACAGGAGGTTAAAGGGACTGACTCTCCAAGTCGGGAGGGTGTTAGTAAAGCGTCTGGAATGTTGCACCCGAGTACCAGGGTACGAAAACTGAGACATATTTGAACACGTCTCCCGATCACATGGTTGATCATACTCTAGGTTCCACATGCATGTTTTAGCTGAAGGAAGAATACCTTAAACCTGGGTAGTTGAAACCCGTGGAATGGGTACCATGCAATATGACTTCAAAGGGTCTTCATTTGCTCACCGAACCTCTCCAATCCTATCACTACTGCGTTTATGCCCCTGTACGCATGCTTGATTCTCTTTCGGAGACATAGCAATCCATAGGTTTTAAGATACTTACTAGTAAGGTACATTCTTAGGCATTTAATATGCGGTGTTGAGTCCATTTCGTTGAGCAAGGAGTAGCTCTTGTCTATTCCATATTTGGCTTAAGGAACTTTATCTGTGCTCATTTCAATCTCTGGTTTTATGCAGCACCCCAACTCACCTTTCCCCTTAAACAAGCATAAGTTGGTTTTCTAAATTTGAGACACTGTTCTGTTCTGTAATTCAGTTCCTGTGTAGCCAAGTTTACATTCCGTGTATTACTGATATCTTATGATGTTTCTTTTTCTGTGTGACTTATTTCAGTTAGAATCATCATACCTGAATCCACTCATTGTGCTGCTAAGGGCCTGATGACATAGATTTCATTGCTGAGTGTTATTGCTTTGTAAGTAAATACCACAACTTCTTTATCCATTTTTCACTTTCTGCGATGTTGAACTTGTACTGTAAACGAGGTTCTTGTAAACAGAGGCGTCCCAAACTTTGGGGTGGCTGTGTCTTTTTGATTTTAATTTCCCTAAGCTATAGGACCATAAGTGGAAGTGCCCTAGGCTCTGTTGCTTTGTTTTTTAGATGTTTCAGGAAACACCATACACTTCTCCCGAGTGTCTGTTGGCAATTTACATCCCGCCCATCAGCATAACAAGGCTCCCAGTTCTCCATGGCCTGTCCTGCCTTTCTGGATTTTACACTTTTTTCAGATGGCCCTTTTGACCGGGGGGAAGTGAGACTTCATTGTAGTGCAGATTTCCTTTGCAAGCTTGCTTGGTTGGCCAAAAAGGGCGTATGCGTTTTTTCCTGAATATATTCAGGAAAAAACGCATACGCCCTTTTTGGCCAAGTGCATCATTGTGGACGTTCTGCCTCTTTTCCTATGCTTTCAATGCAATTCCAGTCTACCTCCTGAAATCGGTTTCCTGCAATTCTGCCCCGCTTTCAAGTCCTCTTGGCAGCCTTACTTCAGTATATTTTTGGACGATAGCTGTCATTTATAACTCTGCAGGTTTGTGAATTACAGTGCCCCTGAGCTCCTTTCTTCAACTCGCTTTCTTTTGAGCTGGCCGCAACACCGCAGGATGGCTTCAGGCCCTAATCTGGTTCCGGCACGGCACGCTGAGCCTTTGGTTAATTCCTCTTCCTGGTGGGAAATGAGAGTTAAATTTGCCCGTCCAGACACCTCCAGCTAGTCTCTCATTGGTTCTCGCTATTCCTGTTCATCTTCCGCAGAAATTGCAAACTGGGCCAAACAGGAGGTTAAAGGGACTGACTCTCCAAGTCGGGAGGGTGTTAGTAAAGCGTCTGGAATGTTGCACCCGAGTACCAGGGTACGAAAACTGAGACATATTTGAACACGTCTCCCGATCACATGGTTGATCATACTCTAGGTTCCACATGCATGTTTTACCTGAAGGAAGAATACCTTAAACCTGGGTAGTTGAAACCCGTGGAATGGGTACCATGCAATATGACTTCAAAGGGTCTTCATTTGCTCACCGAACCTCTCCAATCCTATCACTACTGCGTTTATGCCCCTGTACACATGCTTGATTCTCTTTCGGAGACATAGCAATCCATAGGTTTTAAGATACTTACTAGTCAGGTACATTCTTAGGCATTTAATATGCGGTGTTGAGTCCATTTCGTTGAGCAAGGAGTAGCTCTTGTCTATTCCATATTTGGCTTAAGGAACTTTATCTGTGCTCATTTCAATCTCTGGTTTTATGCAGCACCCCAACTCACCTTTCCCCTTAAGCAAGCATAAGTTGGTTTTCTAAATTTGAGACCCTGTTCTGTTCTGTAATTCAGTTCCTGTGGAGCCAAGTTTACATTCCGTGTATTACTGATATCTTATGATGTTTCTTTTTCTGTGTGACTTATTTCAGTTAGAATCATCATACCTGAATCCACTCATTGTGCTGCTAAGGGCCTGATGACATAGATTTCATTGCTGAGTGATATTGCTTTGTAAGTAAATACCACAACTTCTTTATCCATTTTTCACTTTCTGCGATGTTGAACTTGTACTGTAAACGAGGTTCTTGTAAACAGAGGCGTCCCAAACTTTGGGGTGGCTGTGTCTTTTTGATTTTAATTTCCCTAAGCTATAGGACCATAAGTGGAAGTGCCCTAGGCTCTGTTGCTTTGTTTTTTAGATGTTTCAGGAAACACCATACACTTCTCCCGAGTGTCTGTTGGCAATTTACATCCCGCCCATCAGCATAACAAGGCTCCCAGTTCTCCATGGCCTGTCCTGCCTTTCTGGATTTTACACTTTTTTCAGATGGCCCTTTTGACCGGGGGGAAGTGAGACTTCATTGTAGTGCAGATTTCCTTTGCAAGCTTGCTTGGTTGGCCAAAAAGCGCGTATGCGTTTTTTCCTGAATATATTCAGGAAAAAACGCATACGCCCTTTTTGGCCAAGTGCATCATTGTGGACGTTCTGCCTCTTTTCCTATGCTTTCAATGCAATTCCAGTCTACCTCCTGAAATCGGTTTCCTGCAATTCTGCCCCGCTTTCAAGTCCTCTTGGCAGCCTTACTTCAGTATATTTTTGGACGATAGCTGTCATTTATAACTCTGCAGGTTTGTGAATTACAGTGCCCCTGAGCTCCTTTCTTCAACTCGCTTTCTTTTGAGCTGGCCGCAACACCGCAGGATGGCTTCAGGCCCTAATCTGGTTCCGGCACGGCACGCTGAGCCTTTGGTTAATTCCTCTTCCTGGTGGGAAATGAGAGTTAAATTTGCCCGTCCAGACACCTCCAGCTAGTCTCTCA
Organism: Pseudorca crassidens; assembly: GCF_039906515.1. Classification (NCBI taxonomy): domain Eukaryota; kingdom Metazoa; phylum Chordata; class Mammalia; order Artiodactyla; family Delphinidae; genus Pseudorca; species Pseudorca crassidens. The sequence continues at coordinate 1,053,642 of NW_027136311.1, forward strand.
TTGGTTCTCGCTATTCCTGTTCATCTTCCGCAGAAATTGCAAACTGGGCCAAACAGGAGGTTAAAGGGACTGACTCTCCAAGTCGGGAGGGTGTTAGTAAAGCGTCTGGAATGTTGCACCCGAGTACCAGGGTACGAAAACTGAGACATATTTGAACACGTCTCCCGATCACATGGTTGATCATACTCTAGGTTCCACATGCATGTTTTAGCTGAAGGAAGAATACCTTAAACCTGGGTAGTTGAAACCCGTGGAATGGGTACCATGCAATATGACTTCAAAGGGTCTTCATTTGCTCACCGAACCTCTCCAATCCTATCACTGCTGCGTTTATGCCCCTGTACACATGCTTGATTCTCTTTCGGAGACATAGCAATCCATAGGTTTTAAGATACTTACTAGTCAGGTACATTCTTAGGCATTTAATATGCGGTGTTGAGTCCATTTCGTTGAGCAAGGAGTAGCTCTTGTCTATTCCATATTTGGCTTAAGGAACTTTATCTGTGCTCATTTCAATCTCTGGTTTTATGCAGCACCCCAACTCACCTTTCCCCTTAAGCAAGCATAAGTTGGTTTTCTAAATTTGAGACCCTGTTCTGTTCTGTAATTCAGTTCCTGTGTAGCCAAGTTTACATTCCGTGTATTACTGATATCTTATGATGTTTCTTTTTCTGTGTGACTTATTTCAGTTAGAATCATCATACCTGAATCCACTCATTGTGCTGCTAAGGGCCTGATGACATAGATTTCATTGCTGAGTGATATTGCTTTGTAAGTAAATACCACAACTTCTTTATCCATTTTTCACTTTCTGCGATGTTGAACTTGTACTGTAAACGAGGTTCTTGTAAACAGAGGCGTCCCAAACTTTGGGGTGGCTGTGTCTTTTTGATTTTAATTTCCCTAAGCTATAGGACCATAAGTGGAAGTGCCCTAGGCTCTGTTGCTTTGTTTTTTAGATGTTTCAGGAAACACCATACACTTCTCCCGAGTGTCTGTTGGCAATTTACATCCCGCCCATCAGCATAACAAGGCTCCCAGTTCTCCATGGCCTGTCCTGCCTTTCTGGATTTTACACTTTTTTCAGATGGCCCTTTTGACCGGGGGGAAGTGAGACTTCATTGTAGTGCAGATTTCCTTTGCAAGCTTGCTTGGTTGGCCAAAAAGGGCGTATGCGTTTTTTCCTGAATATATTCAGGACAAAACGCATACGCCCTTTTTGGCCAAGTGCATCATTGTGGACGTTCTGCCTCTTTTCCTATGCTTTCAATGCAATTCCAGTCTACCTCCTGAAATCGGTTTCCTGCAATTCTGTCCCGCTTTCAAGTCCTCTTGGCAGCCTTACTTCAGTATATTTTTGGACGATAGCTGTCATTTATAACTCTGCAGGTTTGTGAATTACAGTGCCCCTGAGCTCCTTTCTTCAACTCGCTTTCTTTTGAGCTGGCCGCAACACCGCAGGATGGCTTCAGGCCCTAATCTGGTTCCGGCACGGCACGCTGAGCCTTTGGTTAATTCCTCTTCCTGGTGGGAAATGAGAGTTAAATTTGCCCGTCCAGACACCTCCAGCTAGTCTCTCATTGGTTCTCGCTATTCCTGTTCATCTTCCGCAGAAATTGCAAACTGGGCCAAACAGGAGGTTAAAGGGACTGACTCTCCAAGTCGGGAGGGTGTTAGTAAAGCGTCTGGAATGTTGCACCCGAGTACCAGGGTACGAAAACTGAGACATATTTGAACACGTCTCCCGATCACATGGTTGATCATACTCTAGGTTCCACATGCATGTTTTAGCTGAAGGAAGAATACCTTAAACCTGGGTAGTTGAAACCCGTGGAATGGGTACCATGCAATATGACTTCAAAGGGTCTTCATTTGCTCACCAAACCTCTCCAATCCTATCACTGCTGCGTTTATGCCCCTGTACACATGCTTGATTCTCTTTCGGAGACATAGCAATCCATAGGTTTTAAGATACTTACTAGTCAGGTACATTCTTAGGCATTTAATATGCGGTGTTGAGTCCATTTCGTTGAGCAAGGAGTAGCTCTTGTCTATTCCATATTTGGCTTAAGGAACTTTATCTGTGCTCATTTCAATCTCTGGTTTTATGCAGCACCCCAACTCACCTTTACCCTTAAGCAAGCATAAGTTGGTTTTCCAAATTTGAGACCCTGTTCTGTTCTGTAATTCAGTTCCTGTGTAGCCAAGTTTACATTCCGTGTATTACTGATATCTTATGATGTTTCTTTTTCTGTGTGACTTATTTCAGTTAGAATCATCATACCTGAATCCACTCATTGTGCTGCTAAGGGCCTGATGACATAGATTTCATTGCTGAGTGATATTGCTTTGTAAGTAAATACCACAACTTCTTTATCCATTTTTCACTTTCTGCGATGTTGAACTTGTACTGTAAACGAGGTTCTTGTAAACAGAGGCGTCCCAAACTTTGGGGTGGCTGTGTCTTTTTGATTTTAATTTCCCTAAGCTATAGGACCATAAGTGGAAGTGCCCTAGGCTCTGTTGCTTTGTTTTTTAGATGTTTCAGGAAACACCATACACTTCTCCCGAGTGTCTGTTGGCAATTTACATCCCGCCCATCAGCATAACAAGGCTCCCAGTTCTCCATGGCCTGTCCTGCCTTTCTGGATTTTACACTTTTTTCAGATGGCCCTTTTGACCGGGGGGAAGTGAGACTTCATTGTAGTGCAGATTTCCTTTGCAAGCTTGCTTGGTTGGCCAAAAAGCGCGTATGCGTTTTTTCCTGAATATATTCAGGAAAAAACGCATACGCCCTTTTTGGCCAAGTGCATCATTGTGGACGTTCTGCCTCTTTTCCTATGCTTTCAATGCAATTCCAGTCTACCTCCTGAAATCGGTTTCCTGCAATTCTGCCCCGCTTTCAAGTCCTCTTGGCAGCCTTACTTCAGTATATTTTTGGACGATAGCTGTCATTTATAACTCTGCAGGTTTGTGAATTACAGTGCCCCTGAGCTCCTTTCTTCAACTCGCTTTCTTTTGAGCTGGCCGCAACACCGCAGGATGGCTTCAGGCCCTAATCTGGTTCCGGCACGGCACGCTGAGCCTTTGGTTAATTCCTCTTCCTGGTGGGAAATGAGAGTTAAATTTGCCCGTCCAGACACCTCCAGCTAGTCTCTCATTGGTTCTCGCTATTCCTGTTCATCTTCCGCAGAAATTGCAAACTGGGCCAAACAGGAGGTTAAAGGGACTGACTCTCCAAGTCGGGAGGGTGTTAGTAAAGCGTCTGGAATGTTGCACCCGAGTACCAGGGTACGAAAACTGAGACATATTTGAACACGTCTCCTGATCACATGGTTGATCATACTCTAGGTTCCACATGCATGTTTTAGCTGAAGGAAGAATACCTTAAACCTGGGTAGTTGAAACCCGTGGAATGGGTACCATGCAATATGACTTCAAAGGGTCTTCATTTGCTCACCGAACCTCTCCAATCCTATCACTGCTGCGTTTATGCCCCTGTACACATGCTTGATTCTCTTTCGGAGACATAGCAATCCATAGGTTTTAAGATACTTACTAGTCAGGTACATTCTTAGGCATTTAATATGCGGTGTTGAGTCCATTTCGTTGAGCAAGGAGTAGCTCTTGTCTATTCCATATTTGGCTTAAGGAACTTTATCTGTGCTCATTTCAATCTCTGGTTTTATGCAGCACCCCAACTCACCTTTCCCCTTAAGCAAGCATAAGTTGGTTTTCTAAATTTGAGACCCTGTTCTGTTCTGTAATTCAGTTCCTGTGTAGCCAAGTTTACATTCCGTGTATTACTGATATCTTATGATGTTTCTTTTTCTGTGTGACTTATTTCAGTTAGAATCATCATACCTGAATCCACTCATTGTGCTGCTAAGGGCCTGATGACATAGATTTCATTGCTGAGTGATATTGCTTTGTAAGTAAATACCACAACTTCTTTATCCATTTTTCACTTTCTGCGATGTTGAACTTGTACTGTAAACGAGGTTCTTGTAAACAGAGGCGTCCCAAACTTTGGGGTGGCTGTGTCTTTTTGATTTTAATTTCCCTAAGCTATAGGACCATAAGTGGAAGTGCCCTAGGCTCTGTTGCTTTGTTTTTTAGATGTTTCAGGAAACACCATACACTTCTCCCGAGTGTCTGTTGGCAATTTACATCCCGCCCATCAGCATAACAAGGCTCCCAGTTCTCCATGGCCTGTCCTGCCTTTCTGGATTTTACACTTTTTTCAGATGGCCCTTTTGACCGGGGGGAAGTGAGACTTCATTGTAGTGCAGATTTCCTTTGCAAGCTTGCTTGGTTGGCCAAAAAGGGCGTATGCGTTTTTTCCTGAATATATTCAGGAAAAAACGCATACGCCCTTTTTGGCCAAGTGCATCATTGTGGACGTTCTGCCTCTTTTCCTATGCTTTCAATGCAATTCCAGTCTACCTCCTGAAATCGGTTTCCTGCAATTCTGCCCCGCTTTCAAGTCCTCTTGGCAGCCTTACTTCAGTATATTTTTGGACGATAGCTGTCATTTATAACTCTGCAGGTTTGTGAATTACAGTGCCCCTGAGCTCCTTTCTTCAACTCGCTTTCTTTTGAGCTGGCCGCAACACCGCAGGATGGCTTCAGGCCCTAATCTGGTTCCGGCACGGCACGCTGAGCCTTTGGTTAATTCCTCTTCCTGGTGGGAAATGAGAGTTAAATTTGCCCGTCCAGACACCTCCAGCTAGTCTCTCATTGGTTCTCGCTATTCCTGTTCATCTTCCGCAGAAATTGCAAACTGGGCCAAACAGGAGGTTAAAGGGACTGACTCTCCAAGTCGGGAGGGTGTTAGTAAAGCGTCTGGAATGTTGCACCCGAGTACCAGGGTACGAAAACTGAGACATATTTGAACACGTCTCCCGATCACATGGTTGATCATACTCTAGGTTCCACATGCATGTTTTAGCTGAAGGAAGAATACCTTAAACCTGGGTAGTTGAAACCCGTGGAATGGGTACCATGCAATATGACTTCAAAGGGTCTTCATTTGCTCACCGAACCTCTCCAATCCTATCACTGCTGCGTTTATGCCCCTGTACACATGCTTGATTCTCTTTCGGAGACATAGCAATCCATAGGTTTTAAGATACTTACTAGTCAGGTACATTCTTAGGCATTTAATATGCGGTGTTGAGTCCATTTCGTTGAGCAAGGAGTAGCTCTTGTCTATTCCATATTTGGCTTAAGGAACTTTATCTGTGCTCATTTCAATCTCTGGTTTTATGCAGCACCCCAACTCACCTTTCCCCTTAAGCAAGCATAAGTTGGTTTTCTAAATTTGAGACCCTGTTCTGTTCTGTAATTCAGTTCCTGTGTAGCCAAGTTTACATTCCGTGTATTACTGATATCTTATGATGTTTCTTTTTCTGTGTGACTTATTTCAGTTAGAATCATCATACCTGAATCCACTCATTGTGCTGCTAAGGGCCTGATGACATAGATTTCATTGCTGAGTGATATTGCTTTGTAAGTAAATACCACAACTTCTTTATCCATTTTTCACTTTCTGCGATGTTGAACTTGTACTGTAAACGAGGTTCTTGTAAACAGAGGCGTCCCAAACTTTGGGGTGGCTGTGTCTTTTTGATTTTAATTTCCCTAAGCTATAGGACCATAAGTGGAAGTGCCCTAGGCTCTGTTGCTTTGTTTTTTAGATGTTTCAGGAAACACCATACACTTCTCCCGAGTGTGTGTTGGCAATTTACATCCCGCCCATCAGCATAACAAGGCTCCCAGTTCTCCATGGCCTGTCCTGCCTTTCTGGATTTTACACTTTTTTCAGATGGCCCTTTTGACCGGGGGGAAGTGAGACTTCATTGTAGTGCAGATTTCCTTTGCAAGCTTGCTTGGTTGGCCAAAAAGGGCGTATGCGTTTTTTCCTGAATATATTCAGGAAAAAACGCATACGCCCTTTTTGGCCAAGTGCATCATTGTGGACGTTCTGCCTCTTTTCCTATGCTTTCAATGCAATTCCAGTCTACCTCCTGAAATCGGTTTCCTGCAATTCTGCCCCGCTTTCAAGTCCTCTTGGCAGCCTTACTTCAGTATATTTTTGGACGATAGCTGTCATTTATAACTCTGCAGGTTTGTGAATTACAGTGCCCCTGAGCTCCTTTCTTCAACTCGCTTTCTTTTGAGCTGGCCGCAACACCGCAGGATGGCTTCAGGCCCTAATCTGGTTCCGGCACGGCACGCTGAGCCTTTGGTTAATTCCTCTTCCTGGTGGGAAATGAGAGTTAAATTTGCCCGTCCAGACACCTCCAGCTAGTCTCTCATTGGTTCTCGCTATTCCTGTTCATCTTCCGCAGAAATTGCAAACTGGGCCAAACAGGAGGTTAAAGGGACTGACTCTCCAAGTCGGGAGGGTGTTAGTAAAGCGTCTGGAATGTTGCACCCGAGTACCAGGGTACGAAAACTGAGACATATTTGAACACGTCTCCCGATCACATGGTTGATCATACTCTAGGTTCCACATGCATGTTTTAGCTGAAGGAAGAATACCTTAAACCTGGGTAGTTGAAACCCGTGGAATGGGTACCATGCAATATGACTTCAAAGGGTCTTCATTTGCTCACCAAACCTCTCCAATCCTATCACTGCTGCGTTTATGCCCCTGTACACATGCTTGATTCTCTTTCGGAGACATAGCAATCCATAGGTTTTAAGATACTTACTAGTCAGGTACATTCTTAGGCATTTAATATGCGGTGTTGAGTCCATTTCGTTGAGCAAGGAGTAGCTCTTGTCTATTCCATATTTGGCTTAAGGAACTTTATCTGTGCTCATTTCAATCTCTGGTTTTATGCAGCACCCCAACTCACCTTTACCCTTAAGCAAGCATAAGTTGGTTTTCTAAATTTGAGACCCTGTTCTGTTCTGTAATTCAGTTCCTGTGTAGCCAAGTTTACATTCCGTGTATTACTGATATCTTATGATGTTTCTTTTTCTGTGTGACTTATTTCAGTTAGAATCATCATACCTGAATCCACTCATTGTGCTGCTAAGGGCCTGATGACATAGATTTCATTGCTGAGTGATATTGCTTTGTAAGTAAATACCACAACTTCTTTATCCATTTTTCACTTTCTGCGATGTTGAACTTGTACTGTAAACGAGGTTCTTGTAAACAGAGGCGTCCCAAACTTTGGGGTGGCTGTGTCTTTTTGATTTTAATTTCCCTAAGCTATAGGACCATAAGTGGAAGTGCCCTAGGCTCTGTTGCTTTGTTTTTTAGATGTTTCAGGAAACACCATACACTTCTCCCGAGTGTCTGTTGGCAATTTACATCCCGCCCATCAGCATAACAAGGCTCCCAGTTCTCCATGGCCTGTCCTGCCTTTCTGGATTTTACACTTTTTTCAGATGGCCCTTTTGACCGGGGGGAAGTGAGACTTCATTGTAGTGCAGATTTCCTTTGCAAGCTTGCTTGGTTGGCCAAAAAGCGCGTATGCGTTTTTTCCTGAATATATTCAGGAAAAAACGCATACGCCCTTTTTGGCCAAGTGCATCATTGTGGACGTTCTGCCTCTTTTCCTATGCTTTCAATGCAATTCCAGTCTACCTCCTGAAATCGGTTTCCTGCAATTCTGCCCCGCTTTCAAGTCCTCTTGGCAGCCTTACTTCAGTATATTTTTGGACGATAGCTGTCATTTATAACTCTGCAGGTTTGTGAATTACAGTGCCCCTGAGCTCCTTTCTTCAACTCGCTTTCTTTTGAGCTGGCCGCAACACCGCAGGATGGCTTCAGGCCCTAATCTGGTTCCGGCACGGCACGCTGAGCCTTTGGTTAATTCCTCTTCCTGGTGGGAAATGAGAGTTAAATTTGCCCGTCCAGACACCTCCAGCTAGTCTCTCATTGGTTCTCGCTATTCCTGTTCATCTTCCGCAGAAATTGCAAACTGGGCCAAACAGGAGGTTAAAGGGACTGACTCTCCAAGTCGGGAGGGTGTTAGTAAAGCGTCTGGAATGTTGCACCCGAGTACCAGGGTACGAAAACTGAGACATATTTGAACACGTCTCCTGATCACATGGTTGATCATACTCTAGGTTCCACATGCATGTTTTAGCTGAAGGAAGAATACCTTAAACCTGGGTAGTTGAAACCCGTGGAATGGGTACCATGCAATATGACTTCAAAGGGTCTTCATTTGCTCACCGAACCTCTCCAATCCTATCACTGCTGCGTTTATGCCCCTGTACACATGCTTGATTCTCTTTCGGAGACATAGCAATCCATAGGTTTTAAGATACTTACTAGTCAGGTACATTCTTAGGCATTTAATATGCGGTGTTGAGTCCATTTCGTTGAGCAAGGAGTAGCTCTTGTCTATTCCATATTTGGCTTAAGGAACTTTATCTGTGCTCATTTCAATCTCTGGTTTTATGCAGCACCCCAACTCACCTTTCCCCTTAAGCAAGCATAAGTTGGTTTTCTAAATTTGAGACCCTGTTCTGTTCTGTAATTCAGTTCCTGTGTAGCCAAGTTTACATTCCGTGTATTACTGATATCTTATGATGTTTCTTTTTCTGTGTGACTTATTTCAGTTAGAATCATCATACCTGAATCCACTCATTGTGCTGCTAAGGGCCTGATGACATAGATTTCATTGCTGAGTGATATTGCTTTGTAAGTAAATACCACAACTTCTTTATCCATTTTTCACTTTCTGCGATGTTGAACTTGTACTGTAAACGAGGTTCTTGTAAACAGAGGCGTCCCAAACTTTGGGGTGGCTGTGTCTTTTTGATTTTAATTTCCCTAAGCTATAGGACCATAAGTGGAAGTGCCCTAGGCTCTGTTGCTTTGTTTTTTAGATGTTTCAGGAAACACCATACACTTCTCCCGAGTGTCTGTTGGCAATTTACATCCCGCCCATCAGCATAACAAGGCTCCCAGTTCTCCATGGCCTGTCCTGCCTTTCTGGATTTTACACTTTTTTCAGATGGCCCTTTTGACCGGGGGGAAGTGAGACTTCATTGTAGTGCAGATTTCCTTTGCAAGCTTGCTTGGTTGGCCAAAAAGGGCGTATGCGTTTTTTCCTGAATATATTCAGGAAAAAACGCATACGCCCTTTTTGGCCAAGTGCATCATTGTGGACGTTCTGCCTCTTTTCCTATGCTTTCAATGCAATTCCAGTCTACCTCCTGAAATCGGTTTCCTGCAATTCTGCCCCGCTTTCAAGTCCTCTTGGCAGCCTTACTTCAGTATATTTTTGGACGATAGCTGTCATTTATAACTCTGCAGGTTTGTGAATTACAGTGCCCCTGAGCTCCTTTCTTCAACTCGCTTTCTTTTGAGCTGGCCGCAACACCGCAGGATGGCTTCAGGCCCTAATCTGGTTCCGGCACGGCACGCTGAGCCTTTGGTTAATTCCTCTTCCTGGTGGGAAATGAGAGTTAAATTTGCCCGTCCAGACACCTCCAGCTAGTCTCTCATTGGTTCTCGCTATTCCTGTTCATCTTCCGCAGAAATTGCAAACTGGGCCAAACAGGAGGTTAAAGGGACTGACTCTCCAAGTCGGGAGGGTGTTAGTAAAGCGTCTGGAATGTTGCACCCGAGTACCAGGGTACGAAAACTGAGACATATTTGAACACGTCTCCCGATCACATGGTTGATCATACTCTAGGTTCCACATGCATGTTTTAGCTGAAGGAAGAATACCTTAAACCTGGGTAGTTGAAACCCGTGGAATGGGTACCATGCAATATGACTTCAAAGGGTCTTCATTTGCTCACCAAACCTCTCCAATCCTATCACTGCTGCGTTTATGCCCCTGTACACATGCTTGATTCTCTTTCGGAGACATAGCAATCCATAGGTTTTAAGATACTTACTAGTCAGGTACATTCTTAGGCATTTAATATGCGGTGTTGAGTCCATTTCGTTGAGCAAGGAGTAGCTCTTGTCTATTCCATATTTGGCTTAAGGAACTTTATCTGTGCTCATTTCAATCTCTGGTTTTATGCAGCACCCCAACTCACCTTTCCCCTTAAACAAGCATAAGTTGGTTTTCTAAATTTGAGACACTGTTCTGTTCTGTAATTCAGTTCCTGTGTAGCCAAGTTTACATTCCGTGTATTACTGATATCTTATGATGTTTCTTTTTCTGTGTGACTTATTTCAGTTAGAATCATCATACCTGAATCCACTCATTGTGCTGCTAAGGGCCTGATGACATAGATTTCATTGCTGAGTGATATTGCTTTGTAAGTAAATACCACAACTTCTTTATCCATTTTTCACTTTCTGCGATGTTGAACTTGTACTGTAAACGAGGTTCTTGTAAACAGAGGCGTCCCAAACTTTGGGGTGGCTGTGTCTTTTTGATTTTAATTTCCCTAAGCTATAGGACCATAAGTGGAAGTGCCCTAGGGTCTGTTGCTTTGTTTTTTAGATGTTTCAGGAAACACCATACACTTCTCCCGAGTGTCTGTTGGCAATTTACATCCCACCCATCAGCATAACAAGGCTCCCAGTTCTCCATGGCCTGTCCTGCCTTTCTGGATTTTACACTTTTTTCAGATGGCCCTTTTGACCGGGGGGAAGTGAGACTTCATTGTAGTGCAGATTTCCTTTGCAAGCTTGCTTGGTTGGCCAAAAAGGGCGTATGCGTTTTTTCCTGAATATATTCAGGAAAAATCGCATACGCCCTTTTTGGCCAAGTGCATCATTGTGGACGTTCTGCCTCTTTTCCTATGCTTTCAATGCAATTCCAGTCTACCTCCTGAAATCGGTTTCCTGCAATTCTGCCCCGCTTTCAAGTCCTCTTGGCAGCCTTACTTCAGTATATTTTTGGACGATAGCTGTCATTTATAACTCTGCAGGTTTGTGAATTACAGTGACCCTGAGCTCCTTTCTTCAACTCGCTTTCTTTTGAGCTGGCCGCAACACCGCAGGATGGCTTCAGGCCCTAATCTGGTTCCGGCACGGCACGCTGAGCCTTTGGTTAATTCCTCTTCCTGGTGGGAAATGAGAGTTAAATTTGCCCGTCCAGACACCTCCAGCTAGTCTCTCATTGGTTCTCGCTATTCCTGTTCATCTTCCGCAGAAATTGCAAACTGGGCCAAACAGGAGGTTAAAGGGACTGACTCTCCAAGTCGGGAGGGTGTTAGTAAAGCGTCTGGAATGTTGCACCCGAGTACCAGGGTACGAAAACTGAGACATATTTGAACACGTCTCCCGATCACATGGTTGATCATACTCTAGGTTCCATATGCATGTTTTAGCTGAAGGAACAATACCTTAAACCTGGGTAGTTGAAACCCGTGGAATGGGTACCATGCAATATGACTTCAAAGGGTCTTCATTTGCTCACCGAACCTCTCCAATCCTATCACTGCTGCGTTTATGCCCCTGTACGCATGCTTGATTCTCTTTCAGAGACATAGCAATCCATAGGTTTTAAGATACTTACTAGTCAGGTACATTCTTAGGCATTTAATATGCGGTGTTGAGTCCATTTCGTTGAGCAAGAGGTAGCTTTTGTCTATTCCATATTTGGCTTAAGGAACTTTATCTGTGCTCATTTCAATCTCTGGTTTTATGCAGCACCCCAACTCACCTTTACCCTTAAGCAAGCATAAGTAGGTTTTCTAAATTTGAGACCCTGTTCTGTTCTGTAATTCAGTTCCTGTGTAGCCAAGTTTACATTCCGTGTATTACTGATCTCTTATGATGTTTCTTTTTCTGTGTGACTTATTTCAGTTAGAATCATCATACCTGAATCCACTCATTGTGCTGCTAAGGGCCTGATGACATAGATTTCATTGCTGAGTGATATTGCTTTGTAAGTAAATACCACAACTTCTTTATCCATTTTTCACTTTCTGCGATGTTGAACTTGTACTGTAAACGAGGTTCTTGTAAACAGAGGCGTCCCAATGTTTGGGGTGGCTGTGTCTTTTTGATTTTAATTTCCCTAAGCTATAGGACCATAAGTGGAAGTGCCCTAGGCTCTGTTGCTTTGTTTTTTAGATGTTTCAGGAAACACCATACACTTCTCCCGAGTGTCTGTTGGCAATTTACATCCCGCCCATCAGCATAACAAGGCTCCCAGTTCTCCATGGCCTGTCCTGCCTTTCTGGATTTTACACTTTTTTCAGATGGCCCTTTTGACCGGGGGGAAGTGAGACTTCATTGTAGTGCAGATTTCCTTTGCAAGCTTGCTTGGTTGGCCAAAAAGGGCGTATGCGTTTTTTCCTGAATATATTCAGGAAAAAACGCATACGCCCTTTTTGGCCAAGTGCATCATTGTGGACGTTCTGCCTCTTTTCCTATGCTTTCAATGCAATTCCAGTCTACCTCCTGAAATCGGTTTCCTGCAATTCTGCCCCGCTTTCAAGTCCTCTTGGCAGCCTTACTTCAGTATATTTTTGGACGATAGCTGTCATTTATAACTCTGCAGGTTTGTGAATTACAGTGCCCCTGAGCTCCTTTCTTCAACTCGCTTTCTTTTGAGCTGGCCGCAACACCGCAGGATGGCTTCAGGCCCTAATCTTGTTCCGGCACGGCACGCTGAGCCTTTGGTTAATTCCTCTTCCTGGTGGGAAATGAGAGTTAAATTTGCCCGTCCAGACACCTCCAGCTAGTCTCTCATTGGTTCTCGCTATTCCTGTTCATCTTCCGCAGAAATTGCAAACTGGGCCAAACAGGAGGTTAAAGGGACTGACTCTCCAAGTCGGGAGGGTGTTAGTAAAGCGTCTGGAATGTTGCACCCGAGTACCAGCGTACGAAAACTGAGACATATTTGAACACGTCTCCCGATCACATGGTTGATCATACTCTAGGTTCCACATGCATGTTTTAGCTGAAGGAAGAATACCTTAAACCTGGGTAGTTGAAACCCGTGGAATGGGTACCATGCAATATGACTTCAAAGGGTCTTCATTTGCTCACCGAACCTCTCCAATCCTATCACTGCTGCGTTTATGCCCCTGTACACATGCTTGATTCTCTTTCGGAGACATAGCAATCCATAGGTTTTAAGATACTTACTAGTCAGGTACATTCTTAGGCATTTAATATGCGGTGTTGAGTCCATTTCGTTGAGCAAGAGGTAGCTCTTGTCTATTCCATATTTGGCTTAAGGAACTTTATCTGTGCTCATTTCAATGTCTGGTTTTATGCAGCACCCCAACTCACCTTTACCCTTAAGAAAGCATAAGTTGGTTTTCTAAATTTGAGACCCTGTTCTGTTCTGTAATTCAGTTCCTGTGTAGCCAAGTTTACATTCCATGTATTACTGATATCTTATGATGTTTCTTTTTCTGTGTGACTTATTTCAGTTAGAATCATCATACCTGAATCCACTCATTGTGCTGCTAAGGGCCTGATGACATAGATTTCATTGCTGAGTGATATTGCTTTGTAAGTAAATACCACAACTTCTTTATCCATTTTTCACTTTCTGCGATGTTGAACTTGTACTGTAAACGAGGTTCTTGTAAACAGAGGCGTCCCAAACTTTGGGGTGGCTGTGTCTTTTTGATTTTAATTTCCCTAAGCTATAGGACCATAAGTGGAAGTGCCCTAGGCTCTGTTGCTTTGTTTTTTAGATGTTTCAGGAAACACCATACACTTCTCCCGAGTGTCTGTTGGCAATTTACATCCCGCCCATCAGCATAACAAGGCTCCCAGTTCTCCATGGCCTGTCCTGCCTTTCTGGATTTTACACTTTTTTCAGATGGCCCTTTTGACCGGGGGGAAGTGAGACTTCATTGTAGTGCAGATTTCCTTTGCAAGCTTGCTTGGTTGGCCAAAAAGGGCGTATGCGTTTTTTCCTGAATATATTCAGGACAAAACGCATACGCCCTTTTTGGCCAAGTGCATCATTGTGGACGTTCTGCCTCTTTTCCTATGCTTTCAATGCAATTCCAGTCTACCTCCTGAAATCGGTTTCCTGCATTTCTGTCCCGCTTTCAAGTCCTCTTGGCAGCCTTACTTCAGTATATTTTTGGACGATAGCTGTCATTTATAACTCTGCAGGTTTGTGAATTACAGTGCCCCTGAGCTCCTTTCTTCAACTCGCTTTCTTTTGAGCTGGCCGCAACACCGCAGGATGGCTTCAGGCCCTAATCTGGTTCTGGCACGGCACGCTGAGCCTTTGGTTAATTCCTCTTCCTGGTGGGAAATGAGAGTTAAATTTGCCCGTCCAGACACCTCCAGCTAGTCTCTCATTGGTTCTCGCTATTCCTGTTCATCTTCCGCAGAAATTGCAAACTGGGCCAAACAGGAGGTTAAAGGGACTGACTCTCCAAGTCGGGAGGGTGTTAGTAAAGCGTCTGGAATGTTGCACCCGAGTACCAGGGTACGAAAACTGAGACATATTTGAACACGTCTCCCGATCACATGGTTGATCATACTCTAGGTTCCACATGCATGTTTTAGCTGAAGGAAGAATACCTTAAACCTGGGTAGTTGAAACCCGTGGAATGGGTACCATGCAATATGACTTCAAAGGGTCTTCATTTGCTCACCAAACCTCTCCAATCCTATCACTGCTGCGTTTATGCCCCTGTACACATGCTTGATTCTCTTTCGGAGACATAGCAATCCATAGGTTTTAAGATACTTACTAGTCAGGTACATTCTTAGGCATTTAATATGCGGTGTTGAGTCCATTTCGTTGAGCAAGGAGTAGCTCTTGTCTATTCCATATTTGGCTTAAGGAACTTTATCTGTGCTCATTTCAATCTCTGGTTTTATGCAGCACCCCAACTCACCTTTACCCTTAAGCAAGCATAAGTTGGTTTTCCAAATTTGAGACCCTGTTCTGTTCTGTAATTCAGTTCCTGTGTAGCCAAGTTTACATTCCGTGTATTACTGATATCTTATGATGTTTCTTTTTCTGTGTGACTTATTTCAGTTAGAATCATCATACCTGAATCCACTCATTGTGCTGCTAAGGGCCTGATGACATAGATTTCATTGCTGAGTGATATTGCTTTGTAAGTAAATACCACAACTTCTTTATCCATTTTTCACTTTCTGCGATGTTGAACTTGTACTGTAAACGAGGTTCTTGTAAACAGAGGCGTCCCAAACTTTGGGGTGGCTGTGTCTTTTT
Source organism: Pseudorca crassidens (assembly GCF_039906515.1). Lineage (NCBI taxonomy): Eukaryota > Metazoa > Chordata > Mammalia > Artiodactyla > Delphinidae > Pseudorca > Pseudorca crassidens. Next base: position 1,068,752 of record NW_027136311.1, read on the forward strand.
GATTTTAATTTCCCTAAGCTATAGGACCATAAGTGGAAGTGCCCTAGGCTCTGTTGCTTTGTTTTTTAGATGTTTCAGGAAACACCATACACTTCTCCCGAGTGTCTGTTGGCAATTTACATCCCGCCCATCAGCATAACAAGGCTCCCAGTTCTCCATGGCCTGTCCTGCCTTTCTGGATTTTACACTTTTTTCAGATGGCCCTTTTGACCGGGGGGAAGTGAGACTTCATTGTAGTGCAGATTTCCTTTGCAAGCTTGCTTGTTTGGCCAAAAAGCGCGTATGCGTTTTTTCCTGAATATATTCAGGAAAAAACGCATACGCCCTTTTTGGCCAAGTGCATCATTGTGGACGTTCTGCCTCTTTTCCTATGCTTTCAATGCAATTCCAGTCTACCTCCTGAAATCGGTTTCCTGCAATTCTGCCCCGCTTTCAAGTCCTCTTGGCAGCCTTACTTCAGTATATTTTTGGACGATAGCTGTCATTTATAACTCTGCAGGTTTGTGAATTACAGTGCCCCTGAGCTCCTTTCTTCAACTCGCTTTCTTTTGAGCTGGCCGCAACACCGCAGGATGGCTTCAGGCCCTAATCTGGTTCCGGCACGGCACGCTGAGCCTTTGGTTAATTCCTCTTCCTGGTGGGAAATGAGAGTTAAATTTGCCCGTCCAGACACCTCCAGCTAGTCTCTCATTGGTTCTCGCTATTCCTGTTCATCTTCCGCAGAAATTGCAAACTGGGCCAAACAGGAGGTTAAAGGGACTGACTCTCCAAGTCGGGAGGGTGTTAGTAAAGCGTCTGGAATGTTGCACCCGAGTACCAGGGTACGAAAACTGAGACATATTTGAACACGTCTCCTGATCACATGGTTGATCATACTCTAGGTTCCACATGCATGTTTTAGCTGAAGGAAGAATACCTTAAACCTGGGTAGTTGAAACCCGTGGAATGGGTACCATGCAATATGACTTCAAAGGGTCTTCATTTGCTCACCGAACCTCTCCAATCCTATCACTGCTGCGTTTATGCCCCTGTACACATGCTTGATTCTCTTTCGGAGACATAGCAATCCATAGGTTTTAAGATACTTACTAGTCAGGTACATTCTTAGGCATTTAATATGCGGTGTTGAGTCCATTTCGTTGAGCAAGGAGTAGCTCTTGTCTATTCCATATTTGGCTTAAGGAACTTTATCTGTGCTCATTTCAATCTCTGGTTTTATGCAGCACCCCAACTCACCTTTCCCCTTAAGCAAGCATAAGTTGGTTTTCTAAATTTGAGACCCTGTTCTGTTCTGTAATTCAGTTCCTGTGTAGCCAAGTTTACATTCCGTGTATTACTGATATCTTATGATGTTTCTTTTTCTGTGTGACTTATTTCAGTTAGAATCATCATACCTGAATCCACTCATTGTGCTGCTAAGGGCCTGATGACATAGATTTCATTGCTGAGTGATATTGCTTTGTAAGTAAATACCACAACTTCTTTATCCATTTTTCACTTTCTGCGATGTTGAACTTGTACTGTAAACGAGGTTCTTGTAAACAGAGGCGTCCCAAACTTTGGGGTGGCTGTGTCTTTTTGATTTTAATTTCCCTAAGCTATAGGACCATAAGTGGAAGTGCCCTAGGCTCTGTTGCTTTGTTTTTTAGATGTTTCAGGAAACACCATACACTTCTCCCGAGTGTCTGTTGGCAATTTACATCCCGCCCATCAGCATAACAAGGCTCCCAGTTCTCCATGGCCTGTCCTGCCTTTCTGGATTTTACACTTTTTTCAGATGGCCCTTTTGACCGGGGGGAAGTGAGACTTCATTGTAGTGCAGATTTCCTTTGCAAGCTTGCTTGGTTGGCCAAAAAGGGCGTATGCGTTTTTTCCTGAATATATTCAGGAAAAAACGCATACGCCCTTTTTGGCCAAGTGCATCATTGTGGACGTTCTGCCTCTTTTCCTATGCTTTCAATGCAATTCCAGTCTACCTCCTGAAATCGGTTTCCTGCAATTCTGCCCCGCTTTCAAGTCCTCTTGGCAGCCTTACTTCAGTATATTTTTGGACGATAGCTGTCATTTATAACTCTGCAGGTTTGTGAATTACAGTGCCCCTGAGCTCCTTTCTTCAACTCGCTTTCTTTTGAGCTGGCCGCAACACCGCAGGATGGCTTCAGGCCCTAATCTGGTTCCGGCACGGCACGCTGAGCCTTTGGTTAATTCCTCTTCCTGGTGGGAAATGAGAGTTAAATTTGCCCGTCCAGACACCTCCAGCTAGTCTCTCATTGGTTCTCGCTATTCCTGTTCATCTTCCGCAGAAATTGCAAACTGGGCCAAACAGGAGGTTAAAGGGACTGACTCTCCAAGTCGGGAGGGTGTTAGTAAAGCGTCTGGAATGTTGCACCCGAGTACCAGGGTACGAAAACTGAGACATATTTGAACACGTCTCCCGATCACATGGTTGATCATACTCTAGGTTCCACATGCATGTTTTAGCTGAAGGAAGAATACCTTAAACCTGGGTAGTTGAAACCCGTGGAATGGGTACCATGCAATATGACTTCAAAGGGTCTTCATTTGCTCACCGAACCTCTCCAATCCTATCACTGCTGCGTTTATGCCCCTGTACACATGCTTGATTCTCTTTCGGAGACATAGCAATCCATAGGTTTTAAGATACTTACTAGTCAGGTACATTCTTAGGCATTTAATATGCGGTGTTGAGTCCATTTCGTTGAGCAAGGAGTAGCTCTTGTCTATTCCATATTTGGCTTAAGGAACTTTATCTGTGCTCATTTCAATCTCTGGTTTTATGCAGCACCCCAACTCACCTTTCCCCTTAAGCAAGCATAAGTTGGTTTTCTAAATTTGAGACCCTGTTCTGTTCTGTAATTCAGTTCCTGTGTAGCCAAGTTTACATTCCGTGTATTACTGATATCTTATGATGTTTCTTTTTCTGTGTGACTTATTTCAGTTAGAATCATCATACCTGAATCCACTCATTGTGCTGCTAAGGGCCTGATGACATAGATTTCATTGCTGAGTGATATTGCTTTGTAAGTAAATACCACAACTTCTTTATCCATTTTTCACTTTCTGCGATGTTGAACTTGTACTGTAAACGAGGTTCTTGTAAACAGAGGCGTCCCAAACTTTGGGGTGGCTGTGTCTTTTTGATTTTAATTTCCCTAAGCTATAGGACCATAAGTGGAAGTGCCCTAGGCTCTGTTGCTTTGTTTTTTAGATGTTTCAGGAAACACCATACACTTCTCCCGAGTGTGTGTTGGCAATTTACATCCCGCCCATCAGCATAACAAGGCTCCCAGTTCTCCATGGCCTGTCCTGCCTTTCTGGATTTTACACTTTTTTCAGATGGCCCTTTTGACCGGGGGGAAGTGAGACTTCATTGTAGTGCAGATTTCCTTTGCAAGCTTGCTTGGTTGGCCAAAAAGGGCGTATGCGTTTTTTCCTGAATATATTCAGGAAAAAACGCATACGCCCTTTTTGGCCAAGTGCATCATTGTGGACGTTCTGCCTCTTTTCCTATGCTTTCAATGCAATTCCAGTCTACCTCCTGAAATCGGTTTCCTGCAATTCTGCCCCGCTTTCAAGTCCTCTTGGCAGCCTTACTTCAGTATATTTTTGGACGATAGCTGTCATTTATAACTCTGCAGGTTTGTGAATTACAGTGCCCCTGAGCTCCTTTCTTCAACTCGCTTTCTTTTGAGCTGGCCGCAACACCGCAGGATGGCTTCAGGCCCTAATCTGGTTCCGGCACGGCACGCTGAGCCTTTGGTTAATTCCTCTTCCTGGTGGGAAATGAGAGTTAAATTTGCCCGTCCAGACACCTCCAGCTAGTCTCTCATTGGTTCTCGCTATTCCTGTTCATCTTCCGCAGAAATTGCAAACTGGGCCAAACAGGAGGTTAAAGGGACTGACTCTCCAAGTCGGGAGGGTGTTAGTAAAGCGTCTGGAATGTTGCACCCGAGTACCAGGGTACGAAAACTGAGACATATTTGAACACGTCTCCCGATCACATGGTTGATCATACTCTAGGTTCCACATGCATGTTTTAGCTGAAGGAAGAATACCTTAAACCTGGGTAGTTGAAACCCGTGGAATGGGTACCATGCAATATGACTTCAAAGGGTCTTCATTTGCTCACCAAACCTCTCCAATCCTATCACTGCTGCGTTTATGCCCCTGTACACATGCTTGATTCTCTTTCGGAGACATAGCAATCCATAGGTTTTAAGATACTTACTAGTCAGGTACATTCTTAGGCATTTAATATGCGGTGTTGAGTCCATTTCGTTGAGCAAGGAGTAGCTCTTGTCTATTCCATATTTGGCTTAAGGAACTTTATCTGTGCTCATTTCAATCTCTGGTTTTATGCAGCACCCCAACTCACCTTTACCCTTAAGCAAGCATAAGTTGGTTTTCTAAATTTGAGACCCTGTTCTGTTCTGTAATTCAGTTCCTGTGTAGCCAAGTTTACATTCCGTGTATTACTGATATCTTATGATGTTTCTTTTTCTGTGTGACTTATTTCAGTTAGAATCATCATACCTGAATCCACTCATTGTGCTGCTAAGGGCCTGATGACATAGATTTCATTGCTGAGTGATATTGCTTTGTAAGTAAATACCACAACTTCTTTATCCATTTTTCACTTTCTGCGATGTTGAACTTGTACTGTAAACGAGGTTCTTGTAAACAGAGGCGTCCCAAACTTTGGGGTGGCTGTGTCTTTTTGATTTTAATTTCCCTAAGCTATAGGACCATAAGTGGAAGTGCCCTAGGCTCTGTTGCTTTGTTTTTTAGATGTTTCAGGAAACACCATACACTTCTCCCGAGTGTCTGTTGGCAATTTACATCCCGCCCATCAGCATAACAAGGCTCCCAGTTCTCCATGGCCTGTCCTGCCTTTCTGGATTTTACACTTTTTTCAGATGGCCCTTTTGACCGGGGGGAAGTGAGACTTCATTGTAGTGCAGATTTCCTTTGCAAGCTTGCTTGGTTGGCCAAAAAGCGCGTATGCGTTTTTTCCTGAATATATTCAGGAAAAAACGCATACGCCCTTTTTGGCCAAGTGCATCATTGTGGACGTTCTGCCTCTTTTCCTATGCTTTCAATGCAATTCCAGTCTACCTCCTGAAATCGGTTTCCTGCAATTCTGCCCCGCTTTCAAGTCCTCTTGGCAGCCTTACTTCAGTATATTTTTGGACGATAGCTGTCATTTATAACTCTGCAGGTTTGTGAATTACAGTGCCCCTGAGCTCCTTTCTTCAACTCGCTTTCTTTTGAGCTGGCCGCAACACCGCAGGATGGCTTCAGGCCCTAATCTGGTTCCGGCACGGCACGCTGAGCCTTTGGTTAATTCCTCTTCCTGGTGGGAAATGAGAGTTAAATTTGCCCGTCCAGACACCTCCAGCTAGTCTCTCATTGGTTCTCGCTATTCCTGTTCATCTTCCGCAGAAATTGCAAACTGGGCCAAACAGGAGGTTAAAGGGACTGACTCTCCAAGTCGGGAGGGTGTTAGTAAAGCGTCTGGAATGTTGCACCCGAGTACCAGGGTACGAAAACTGAGACATATTTGAACACGTCTCCTGATCACATGGTTGATCATACTCTAGGTTCCACATGCATGTTTTAGCTGAAGGAAGAATACCTTAAACCTGGGTAGTTGAAACCCGTGGAATGGGTACCATGCAATATGACTTCAAAGGGTCTTCATTTGCTCACCGAACCTCTCCAATCCTATCACTGCTGCGTTTATGCCCCTGTACACATGCTTGATTCTCTTTCGGAGACATAGCAATCCATAGGTTTTAAGATACTTACTAGTCAGGTACATTCTTAGGCATTTAATATGCGGTGTTGAGTCCATTTCGTTGAGCAAGGAGTAGCTCTTGTCTATTCCATATTTGGCTTAAGGAACTTTATCTGTGCTCATTTCAATCTCTGGTTTTATGCAGCACCCCAACTCACCTTTCCCCTTAAGCAAGCATAAGTTGGTTTTCTAAATTTGAGACCCTGTTCTGTTCTGTAATTCAGTTCCTGTGTAGCCAAGTTTACATTCCGTGTATTACTGATATCTTATGATGTTTCTTTTTCTGTGTGACTTATTTCAGTTAGAATCATCATACCTGAATCCACTCATTGTGCTGCTAAGGGCCTGATGACATAGATTTCATTGCTGAGTGATATTGCTTTGTAAGTAAATACCACAACTTCTTTATCCATTTTTCACTTTCTGCGATGTTGAACTTGTACTGTAAACGAGGTTCTTGTAAACAGAGGCGTCCCAAACTTTGGGGTGGCTGTGTCTTTTTGATTTTAATTTCCCTAAGCTATAGGACCATAAGTGGAAGTGCCCTAGGCTCTGTTGCTTTGTTTTTTAGATGTTTCAGGAAACACCATACACTTCTCCCGAGTGTCTGTTGGCAATTTACATCCCGCCCATCAGCATAACAAGGCTCCCAGTTCTCCATGGCCTGTCCTGCCTTTCTGGATTTTACACTTTTTTCAGATGGCCCTTTTGACCGGGGGGAAGTGAGACTTCATTGTAGTGCAGATTTCCTTTGCAAGCTTGCTTGGTTGGCCAAAAAGGGCGTATGCGTTTTTTCCTGAATATATTCAGGAAAAAACGCATACGCCCTTTTTGGCCAAGTGCATCATTGTGGACGTTCTGCCTCTTTTCCTATGCTTTCAATGCAATTCCAGTCTACCTCCTGAAATCGGTTTCCTGCAATTCTGCCCCGCTTTCAAGTCCTCTTGGCAGCCTTACTTCAGTATATTTTTGGACGATAGCTGTCATTTATAACTCTGCAGGTTTGTGAATTACAGTGCCCCTGAGCTCCTTTCTTCAACTCGCTTTCTTTTGAGCTGGCCGCAACACCGCAGGATGGCTTCAGGCCCTAATCTGGTTCCGGCACGGCACGCTGAGCCTTTGGTTAATTCCTCTTCCTGGTGGGAAATGAGAGTTAAATTTGCCCGTCCAGACACCTCCAGCTAGTCTCTCATTGGTTCTCGCTATTCCTGTTCATCTTCCGCAGAAATTGCAAACTGGGCCAAACAGGAGGTTAAAGGGACTGACTCTCCAAGTCGGGAGGGTGTTAGTAAAGCGTCTGGAATGTTGCACCCGAGTACCAGGGTACGAAAACTGAGACATATTTGAACACGTCTCCCGATCACATGGTTGATCATACTCTAGGTTCCACATGCATGTTTTAGCTGAAGGAAGAATACCTTAAACCTGGGTAGTTGAAACCCGTGGAATGGGTACCATGCAATATGACTTCAAAGGGTCTTCATTTGCTCACCAAACCTCTCCAATCCTATCACTGCTGCGTTTATGCCCCTGTACACATGCTTGATTCTCTTTCGGAGACATAGCAATCCATAGGTTTTAAGATACTTACTAGTCAGGTACATTCTTAGGCATTTAATATGCGGTGTTGAGTCCATTTCGTTGAGCAAGGAGTAGCTCTTGTCTATTCCATATTTGGCTTAAGGAACTTTATCTGTGCTCATTTCAATCTCTGGTTTTATGCAGCACCCCAACTCACCTTTCCCCTTAAACAAGCATAAGTTGGTTTTCTAAATTTGAGACACTGTTCTGTTCTGTAATTCAGTTCCTGTGTAGCCAAGTTTACATTCCGTGTATTACTGATATCTTATGATGTTTCTTTTTCTGTGTGACTTATTTCAGTTAGAATCATCATACCTGAATCCACTCATTGTGCTGCTAAGGGCCTGATGACATAGATTTCATTGCTGAGTGATATTGCTTTGTAAGTAAATACCACAACTTCTTTATCCATTTTTCACTTTCTGCGATGTTGAACTTGTACTGTAAACGAGGTTCTTGTAAACAGAGGCGTCCCAAACTTTGGGGTGGCTGTGTCTTTTTGATTTTAATTTCCCTAAGCTATAGGACCATAAGTGGAAGTGCCCTAGGGTCTGTTGCTTTGTTTTTTAGATGTTTCAGGAAACACCATACACTTCTCCCGAGTGTCTGTTGGCAATTTACATCCCACCCATCAGCATAACAAGGCTCCCAGTTCTCCATGGCCTGTCCTGCCTTTCTGGATTTTACACTTTTTTCAGATGGCCCTTTTGACCGGGGGGAAGTGAGACTTCATTGTAGTGCAGATTTCCTTTGCAAGCTTGCTTGGTTGGCCAAAAAGGGCGTATGCGTTTTTTCCTGAATATATTCAGGAAAAATCGCATACGCCCTTTTTGGCCAAGTGCATCATTGTGGACGTTCTGCCTCTTTTCCTATGCTTTCAATGCAATTCCAGTCTACCTCCTGAAATCGGTTTCCTGCAATTCTGCCCCGCTTTCAAGTCCTCTTGGCAGCCTTACTTCAGTATATTTTTGGACGATAGCTGTCATTTATAACTCTGCAGGTTTGTGAATTACAGTGACCCTGAGCTCCTTTCTTCAACTCGCTTTCTTTTGAGCTGGCCGCAACACCGCAGGATGGCTTCAGGCCCTAATCTGGTTCCGGCACGGCACGCTGAGCCTTTGGTTAATTCCTCTTCCTGGTGGGAAATGAGAGTTAAATTTGCCCGTCCAGACACCTCCAGCTAGTCTCTCATTGGTTCTCGCTATTCCTGTTCATCTTCCGCAGAAATTGCAAACTGGGCCAAACAGGAGGTTAAAGGGACTGACTCTCCAAGTCGGGAGGGTGTTAGTAAAGCGTCTGGAATGTTGCACCCGAGTACCAGGGTACGAAAACTGAGACATATTTGAACACGTCTCCCGATCACATGGTTGATCATACTCTAGGTTCCATATGCATGTTTTAGCTGAAGGAACAATACCTTAAACCTGGGTAGTTGAAACCCGTGGAATGGGTACCATGCAATATGACTTCAAAGGGTCTTCATTTGCTCACCGAACCTCTCCAATCCTATCACTGCTGCGTTTATGCCCCTGTACGCATGCTTGATTCTCTTTCAGAGACATAGCAATCCATAGGTTTTAAGATACTTACTAGTCAGGTACATTCTTAGGCATTTAATATGCGGTGTTGAGTCCATTTCGTTGAGCAAGAGGTAGCTTTTGTCTATTCCATATTTGGCTTAAGGAACTTTATCTGTGCTCATTTCAATCTCTGGTTTTATGCAGCACCCCAACTCACCTTTACCCTTAAGCAAGCATAAGTAGGTTTTCTAAATTTGAGACCCTGTTCTGTTCTGTAATTCAGTTCCTGTGTAGCCAAGTTTACATTCCGTGTATTACTGATCTCTTATGATGTTTCTTTTTCTGTGTGACTTATTTCAGTTAGAATCATCATACCTGAATCCACTCATTGTGCTGCTAAGGGCCTGATGACATAGATTTCATTGCTGAGTGATATTGCTTTGTAAGTAAATACCACAACTTCTTTATCCATTTTTCACTTTCTGCGATGTTGAACTTGTACTGTAAACGAGGTTCTTGTAAACAGAGGCGTCCCAATGTTTGGGGTGGCTGTGTCTTTTTGATTTTAATTTCCCTAAGCTATAGGACCATAAGTGGAAGTGCCCTAGGCTCTGTTGCTTTGTTTTTTAGATGTTTCAGGAAACACCATACACTTCTCCCGAGTGTCTGTTGGCAATTTACATCCCGCCCATCAGCATAACAAGGCTCCCAGTTCTCCATGGCCTGTCCTGCCTTTCTGGATTTTACACTTTTTTCAGATGGCCCTTTTGACCGGGGGGAAGTGAGACTTCATTGTAGTGCAGATTTCCTTTGCAAGCTTGCTTGGTTGGCCAAAAAGGGCGTATGCGTTTTTTCCTGAATATATTCAGGAAAAAACGCATACGCCCTTTTTGGCCAAGTGCATCATTGTGGACGTTCTGCCTCTTTTCCTATGCTTTCAATGCAATTCCAGTCTACCTCCTGAAATCGGTTTCCTGCAATTCTGCCCCGCTTTCAAGTCCTCTTGGCAGCCTTACTTCAGTATATTTTTGGACGATAGCTGTCATTTATAACTCTGCAGGTTTGTGAATTACAGTGCCCCTGAGCTCCTTTCTTCAACTCGCTTTCTTTTGAGCTGGCCGCAACACCGCAGGATGGCTTCAGGCCCTAATCTGGTTCCGGCACGGCACGCTGAGCCTTTGGTTAATTCCTCTTCCTGGTGGGAAATGAGAGTTAAATTTGCCCGTCCAGACACCTCCAGCTAGTCTCTCATTGGTTCTCGCTATTCCTGTTCATCTTCCGCAGAAATTGCAAACTGGGCCAAACAGGAGGTTAAAGGGACTGACTCTCCAAGTCGGGAGGGTGTTAGTAAAGCGTCTGGAATGTTGCACCCGAGTACCAGGGTACGAAAACTGAGACATATTTGAACACGTCTCCCGATCACATGGTTGATCATACTCTAGGTTCCACATGCATGTTTTAGCTGAAGGAAGAATACCTTAAACCTGGGTAGTTGAAACCCGTGGAATGGGTACCATGCAATATGACTTCAAAGGGTCTTCATTTGCTCACCGAACCTCTCCAATCCTATCACTGCTGCGTTTATGCCCCTGTACACATGCTTGATTCTCTTTCGGAGACATAGCAATCCATAGGTTTTAAGATACTTACTAGTCAGGTACATTCTTAGGCATTTAATATGCGGTGTTGAGTCCATTTCGTTGAGCAAGGAGTAGCTCTTGTCTATTCCATATTTGGCTTAAGGAACTTTATCTGTGCTCATTTCAATCTCTGGTTTTATGCAGCACCCCAACTCACCTTTACCCTTAAGCAAGCATAAGTTGGTTTTCTAAATTTGAGACCCTGTTCTGTTCTGTAATTCAGTTCCTGTGTAGCCAAGTTTACATTCCGTGTATTACTGATATCTTATGATGTTTCTTTTTCTGTGTGACTTATTTCAGTTAGAATCATCATACCTGAATCCACTCATTGTGCTGCTAAGGGCCTGATGACATAGATTTCATTGCTGAGTGATATTGCTTTGTAAGTAAATACCACAACTTCTTTATCCATTTTTCACTTTCTGCGATGTTGAACTTGTACTGTAAACGAGGTTCTTGTAAACAGAGGCGTCCCAAATTTTGGGGTGGCTGTGTCTTTTTGATTTTAATTTCCCTAAGCTATAGGACCATAAGTGGAAGTGCCCTAGGCTCTGTTGCTTTGTTTTTTAGATGTTTCAGGAAACACCATACACTTCTCCCGAGTGTCTGTTGGCAATTTACATCCCGCCCATCAGCATAACAAGGCTCCCAGTTCTCCATGGCCTGTCCTGCCTTTCTGGATTTTACACTTTTTTCAGATGGCCCTTTTGACCGGGGGGAAGTGAGACTTCATTGTAGTGCAGATTTCCTTTGCAAGCTTGCTTGGTTGGCCAAAAAGGGCGTATGCGTTTTTTCCTGAATATATTCAGGAAAAAACGCATACGCCCTTTTTGGCCAAGTGCATCATTGTGGACGTTCTGCCTCTTTTCCTATGCTTTCAATGCAATTCCAGTCTACCTCCTGAAATCGGTTTCCTGCAATTCTGCCCCGCTTTCAAGTCCTCTTGGCAGCCTTACTTCAGTATATTTTTGGACGATAGCTGTCATTTATAACTCTGCAGGTTTGTGAATTACAGTGCCCCTGAGCTCCTTTCTTCAACTCGCTTTCTTTTGAGCTGGCCGCAACACCGCAGGATGGCTTCAGGCCCTAATCTGGTTCCGGCACGGCACGCTGAGCCTTTGGTTAATTCCTCTTCCTGGTGGGAAATGAGAGTTAAATTTGCCCGTCCAGACACCTCCAGCTAGTCTCTCATTGGTTCTCGCTATTCCTGTTCATCTTCCGCAGAAATTGCAAACTGGGCCAAACAGGAGGTTAAAGGGACTGACTCTCCAAGTCGGGAGGGTGTTAGTAAAGCGTCTGGAATGTTGCACCCGAGTACCAGGGTACGAAAACTGAGACATATTTGAACACGTCTCCCGATCACATGGTTGATCAGACTCTAGGTTCCACATGCATGTTTTAGCTGAAGGAAGAATACCTTAAACCTGGGTAGTTGAAACCCGTGGAATGGGTACCATGCAATATGACTTCAAAGGGTCTTCATTTGCTCACCGAACCTCTCCAATCCTATCACTGCTGCGTTTATGCCCCTGTACGCATGCTTGATTCTCTTTCGGAGACATAGCAATCCATAGGTTTTAAGATACTTACTAGTCAGGTACATTCTTAGGCATTTAATATGCGGTGTTGAGTCCATTTCGTTGAGCAAGGAGTAGCTCTTGTCTATTCCATATTTGGCTTAAGGAACTTTATCTGTGCTCATTTCAATCTCTGGTTTTATGCAGCACCCCAACTCACCTTTACCCTTAAGCAAGCATAAGTTGGTTTTCTAAATTTGAGACCCTGTTCTTTTCTGTAATTCAGTTCCTGTGTAGCCAAGTTTACATTCCATGTATTACTGATCTTTTATGATGTTTCTTTTTCTGTGTGACTTATTTCAGTTAGAATCATCATACCTGAATCCACTCATTGTGCTGCTAAGGGCCTGATGACATAGATTTCATTGCTGAGTGATATTGCTTTGTAAGTAAATACCACAACTTCTTTATCCATTTTTCACTTTCTGCGATGTTGAACTTGTACTGTAAACGAGGTTCTTGTAAACAGAGGTGTCCCAATGTTTGGGGTGGCTGTGTCTTTTTGATTTTAATTTCCCTAAGCTATAGGACCATAAGTGGAAGTGCCCTAGGCTCTGTTGCTTTGTTTTTTAGATGTTTCAGGAAACACCATACACTTCTCCCGAGTGTCTGTTGGCAATTTACATCCCGCCCATCAGCATAACAAGGCTCCCAGTTCTCCATGGCCTGTCCTGCCTTTCTGGATTTTACACTTTTTTCAGATGGCCCTTTTGACCAGGGGGAAGTGAGACTTCATTGTAGTGCAGATTTCCTTTGCAAGCTTGCTTGGTTGGCCAAAAAGGGCGTATGCGTTTTTTCCTGAATATATTCAGGAAAAAACGCATACGCCCTTTTTGGCCAAGTGCATCATTGTGGACGTTCTGCCTCTTTTCCTATGCTTTCAATGCAATTCCAGTCTACCTCCTGAAATCGGTTTCCTGCAATTCTGCCCCGCTTTCAAGTCCTCTTGGCAGCCTTACTTCAGTATATTTTTGGACGATAGCTGTCATTTATAACTCTGCAGGTTTGTGAATTACAGTGCCCCTGAGCTCCTTTCTTCAACTCGCTTTCTTGTGACCTGGCCGCAACACCGCAGGATGGCTTCAGGCCCTAATCTGGTTCCGGCACGGCACGCTGAGCCTTTGGTTAATTCCTCTTCCTGGTGGGAAATGAGAGTTAAATTTGCCTGTCCAGACACCTCCAGCTAGTCTCTCATTGGTTCTCGCTATTCCTGTTCATCTTCCGCAGAAATTGCAAACTGGGCCAAACAGGAGGTTAAAGGGACTGACTCTCCAAGTCGGGAGGGTGTTAGTAAAGCGTCTGGAATGTTGCACCCGAGTACCAGGGTACGAAAACTGAGACATATTTGAACACGTTTCCCGATCACATGGTTGATCATACTCTAGGTTCCACATGCATGTTTTAGCTGAAGGAAGAATACCTTAAACCTGGGTAGTTGAAACCCGTGGAATGGGTACCATGCAATATGACTTCAAAGGGTCTTCATTTGCTCACCGAACCTCTCCAATCCTATCACTGCTGCGTTTATGCCCCTGTACACATGCTTGATTCTCTTTCGGAGACATAGCAATCCATAGGTTTTAAGATACTTACTAGTCAGGTACATTCTTAGGCATTTAATATGCGGTGTTGAGTCCATTTCGTTGAGCAAGGAGTAGCTCTTGTCTATTCCATATTTGGCTTAAGGAACTTTATCTGTGCTCATTTCAATCTCTGGTTTTATGCAGCACCCCAACTCACCCTTACCCTTAAGCAAGCATAAGTTGGTTTTCTAAATTTGAGACCCTGTTCTGTTCTGTAATTCAGTTCCTGTGTAGCCAAGTTTACATTCCATGTATTACTGATATCTTATGATGTTTCTTTTTCTGTGTGACTTATTTCAGTTAGAATCATCATACCTGAATCCACTCATTGTGCTGCTAAGGGCCTGATGACATAGATTTCATTGCTGAGTGATATTGCTTTGTAAGTAAATACCACAACTTCTTTATCCATTTTTCACTTTCTGCGATGTTGAACTTGTACTGTAAACGAGGTTCTTGTAAACAGAGGCGTCCCAATGTTTGGGGTGGCTGTGTCTTTTTGATTTTAATTTCCCTAAGCTATAGGACCATAAGTGGAAGTGCCCTAGGCTCTGTTGCTTTGTTTTTTAGATGTTTCAGGAAACACCATACACTTCTCCCGAGTGTCTGTTGGCAATTTACATCCCGCCCATCAGCATAACAAGGCTCCCAGTTCTCCATGGCCTGTCCTGCCTTTCTGGATTTTACACTTTTTTCAGATGGCCCTTTTGACCGGGGGCAAGTGAGACTTCATTGTAGTGCAGATTTCCTTTGCAAGCTTGCTTGGTTGGCCAAAAAGGGCGTATGCGTTTTTTCCTGAATATATTCAGGAAAAAACGCATACGCCCTTTTTGGCCAAGTGCATCATTGTGGACGTTCTGCCTCTTTTCCTATGCTTTCAATGCAATTCCAGTCTACCTCCTGAAATCGGTTTCCTGCAATTCTGCCCCGCTTTCAAGTCCTCTTGGCAGCCTTACTTCAGTATATTTTTGGACGATAGCTGTCATTTATAACTCTGCAGGTTTGTGAATTACAGTGCCCCTGAGCTCCTTTCTTCAACTCGCTTTCTTTTGAGCTGGCCGCAACACCGCAGGATGGCTTCAGGCCCTAATCTGGTTCCGGCACGGCACGCTGAGCCTTTGGTTAATTCCTCTTCCTGGTGGGAAATGAGAGTTAAATTTGCCCGTCCAGACACCTCCAGCTAGTCTCTCATTGGTTCTCGCTATTCCTGTTCATCTTCCGCAGAAATTGCAAACTGGGCCAAACAGGAGGTTAAAGGGACTGACTCTCCAAGTCGGGAGGGTGTTAGTAAAGCGTCTGGAATGTTGCACCCGAGTACCAGGGTACGAAAACTGAGACATATTTGAACACGTCTCCCGATCACATGGTTGATCATACTCTAGGTTCCACATGCATGTTTTAGCTGAAGGAAGAATACCTTAAACCTGGGTAGTTGAAACCCGTGGAATGGGTACCATGCAATATGACTTCAAAGGGTCTTCATTTGCTCACCGAACCTCTCCAATCCTATCACTGCTGCGTTTATGCCCCTGTACACATGCTTGATTCTCTTTCGGAGACATAGCAATCCATAGGTTTTAAGATACTTACTAGTCAGGTATATTCTTAGGCATTTAATATGCGGTGTTGAGTCCATTTCGTTGAGCAAGGAGTAGCTCTTGTCTATTCCATATTTGGCTTAAGGAACTTTATCTGTGCTCATTTCAATCTCTGGTTTTATGCAGCACCCCAACTCACCTTTCCCCTTAAGCAAGCATAAGTTGGTTTTCTAAATTTGAGACCCTGTTCTGTTCTGTAATTCAGTTCCTGTGTAGCCAAGTTTTCATTCCGTGTATTACTGATATCTTATGATGTTTCTTTTTCTGTGTGACTTATTTCAGTTAGAATCATCATACCTGAATCCACTCATTGTGCTGCTAAGGGCCTGATGACATAGATTTCATTGCTGAGTGATATTGCTTTGTAAGTAAATACCACAACTTCTTTATCCATTTTTCACTTTCTGCGATGTTGAACTTGTACTGTAAACGAGGTTCTTGTAAACAGAGGCGTCCCAAACTTTGGGGTGGCTGTGTCTTTTTGATTTTAATTTCCCTAAGCTATAGGACCATAAGTGGAAGTGCCCTAGGCTCTGTTGCTTTGTTTTTTAGATGTTTCAGGAAACACCATACACTTCTCCCGAGTGTCTGTTGGCAATTTACATCCCGCCCATCAGCATAACAAGGCTCCCAGTTCTCCATGGCCTGTCCTGCCTTTCTGGATTTTACACTTTTTTCAGATGGCCCTTTTGACCGGGGGGAAGTGAGACTTCATTGTAGTGCAGATTTCCTTTGCAAGCTTGCTTGGTTGGCCAAAAAGGGCGTATGCGTTTTTTCCTGAATATATTCAGGAAAAAACGCATACGCCCTTTTTGGCCAAGTGCATCATTGTGGACGTTCTGCCTCTTTTCCTATGCTTTCAATGCAATTCCAGTCTACCTCCTGAAATCGGTTTCCTGCAATTCTGCCCCGCTTTCAAGTCCTCTTGGCAGCCTTACTTCAGTATATTTTTGGACGATAGCTGTCATTTATAACTCTGCAGGTTTGTGAATTACAGTGCCCCTGAGCTCCTTTCTTCAACTCGCTTTCTTTTGAGCTGGCCGCAACACCGCAGGATGGCTTCAGGCCCTAATCTGGTTCCGGCACGGCACGCTGAGCCTTTGGTTAATTCCTCTTCCTGGTGGGAAATGAGAGTTAAATTTGCCCGTCCAGACACCTCCAGCTAGTCTCTCATTGGTTCTCGCTATTCCTGTTCATCTTCCGCAGAAATTGCAAACTGGGCCAAACAGGAGGTTAAAGGGACTGACTCTCCAAGTCGGGAGGGTGTTAGTAAAGCGTCTGGAATGTTGCACCCGAGTACCAGGGTACGAAAACTGAGACATATTTGAACACGTCTCCCGATCACATGGTTGATCATACTCTAGGTTCCACATGCATGTTTTAGCTGAAGGAAGAATACCTTAAACCTGGGTAGTTGAAACCCGTGGAATGGGTACCATGCAATATGACTTCAAAGGGTCTTCATTTGCTCACCGAACCTCTCCAATCCTATCACTGCTGCGTTTATGCCCCTGTACACATGCTTGATTCTCTTTCGGAGACATAGCAATCCATAGGTTTTAAGATACTTACTAGTCAGGTACATTCTTAGGCATTTAATATGCGGTGTTGAGTCCATTTCGTTGAGCAAGGAGTAGCTCTTGTCTATTCCATATTTGGCTTAAGGAACTTTATCTGTGCTCATTTCAATCTCTGGTTTTATGCAGCACCCCAACTCACCTTTCCCCTTAAGCAAGCATAAGTTGGTTTTCTAAATTTGAGACCCTGTTCTGTTCTGTAATTCAGTTCCTGTGTAGCCAAGTTTACATTCCGTGTATTACTGATATCTTATGATGTTTCTTTTTCTGTGTGACTTATTTCAGTTAGAATCATCATACCTGAATCCACTCATTGTGCTGCTAAGGGCCTGATGACATAGATTTCATTGCTGAGTGATATTGCTTTGTAAGTAAATACCACAACTTCTTTATCCATTTTTCACTTTCTGCGATGTTGAACTTGTACTGTAAACGAGGTTCTTGTAAACAGAGGCGTCCCAAACTTTGGGGTGGCTGTGTCTTTTTGATTTTAATTTCCCTAAGCTATAGGACCATAAGTGGAAGTGCCCTAGGCTCTGTTGCTTTGTTCTTTAGATGTTTCAGGAAACACCATACACTTCTCCCGAGTGTCTGTTGGCAATTTACCTCCCGCCCATCAGCATAACAAGGCTCCCAGTTCTCCATGGCCTGTCCTGCCTTTCTGGATTTTACACTTTTTTCAGATGGCCCTTTTGACCGGGGGGAAGTGAGACTTCATTGTAGTGCAGATTTCCTTTGCAAGCTTGCTTGGTTGGCCAAAAAGGGCGTATGCGTTTTTTCCTGAATATATTCAGGAAAAAACGCATACGCCCTTTTTGGCCAAGTGCATCATTGTGGACGTTCTGCCTCTTTTCCTATGCTTTCAATGCAATTCCAGTCTACCTCCTGAAATCGGTTTCCTGCAATTCTGCCCCGCTTTCAAGTCCTCTTGGCAGCCTTACTTCAGTATATTTTTGGACGATAGCTGTCATTTATAACTCTGCAGGTTTGTGAATTACAGTGCCCCTGAGCTCCTTTCTTCAACTCGCTTTCTTTTGAGCTGGCCGCAACACCGCAGGATGGCTTCAGGCCCTAATCTGGTTCCGGCACGGCACGCTGAGCCTTTGGTTAATTCCTCTTCCTGGTGGGAAATGAGAGTTAAATTTGCCCGTCCAGACACCTCCAGCTAGTCTCTCATTGGTTCTCGCTATTCCTGTTCATCTTCCGCAGAAATTGCAAACTGGGCCAAACAGGAGGTTAAAGGGACTGACTCTCCAAGTCGGGAGGGTGTTAGTAAAGCGTCTGGAATGTTGCACCCGAGTACCAGGGTACGAAAACTGAGACATATTTGAACACGTTTCCCGATCACATGGTTGATCATACTCTAGGTTCCACATGCATGTTTTAGCTGAAGGAAGAATACCTTAAACCTGGGTAGTTGAAACCCGTGGAATGGGTACCATGCAATATGACTTCAAAGGGTCTTCATTTGCTCACCGAACCTCTCCAATCCTATCACTGCTGCGTTTATGCCCCTGTACACATGCTTGATTCTCTTTCGGAGACATAGCAATCCATAGGTTTTAAGATACTTACTAGTCAGGTACATTCTTAGGCATTTAATATGCGGTGTTGAGTCCATTTCGTTGAGCAAGGAGTAGCTCTTGTCTATTCCATATTTGGCTTAAGGAACTTTATCTGTGCTCATTTCAATCTCTGGTTTTATGCAGCACCCCAACTCACCCTTACCCTTAAGCAAGCATAAGTTGGTTTTCTAAATTTGAGACCCTGTTCTGTTCTGTAATTCAGTTCCTGTGTAGCCAAGTTTACATTCCATGTATTACTGATATCTTATGATGTTTCTTTTTCTGTGTGACTTATTTCAGTTAGAATCATCATACCTGAATCCACTCATTGTGCTGCTAAGGGCCTGATGACATAGATTTCATTGCTGAGTGATATTGCTTTGTAAGTAAATACCACAACTTCTTTATCCATTTTTCACTTTCTGCGATGTTGAACTTGTACTGTAAACGAGGTTCTTGTAAACAGAGGCGTCCCAATGTTTGGGGTGGCTGTGTCTTTTTGATTTTAATTTCCCTAAGCTATAGGACCATAAGTGGAAGTGCCCTAGGCTCTGTTGCTTTGTTTTTTAGATGTTTCAGGAAACACCATACACTTCTCCCGAGTGTCTGTTGGCAATTTACATCCCGCCCATCAGCATAACAAGGCTCCCAGTTCTCCATGGCCTGTCCTGCCTTTCTGGATTTTACACTTTTTTCAGATGGCCCTTTTGACCGGGGGCAAGTGAGACTTCATTGTAGTGCAGATTTCCTTTGCAAGCTTGCTTGGTTGGCCAAAAAGGGCGTATGCGTTTTTTCCTGAATATATTCAGGAAAAAACGCATACGCCCTTTTTGGCCAAGTGCATCATTGTGGACGTTCTGCCTCTTTTCCTATGCTTTCAATGCAATTCCAGTCTACCTCCTGAAATCGGTTTCCTGCAATTCTGCCCCGCTTTCAAGTCCTCTTGGCAGCCTTACTTCAGTATATTTTTGGACGATAGCTGTCATTTATAACTCTGCAGGTTTGTGAATTACAGTGCCCCTGAGCTCCTTTCTTCAACTCGCTTTCTTTTGAGCTGGCCGCAACACCGCAGGATGGCTTCAGGCCCTAATCTGGTTCCGGCACGGCACGCTGAGCCTTTGGTTAATTCCTCTTCCTGGTGGGAAATGAGAGTTAAATTTGCCCGTCCAGACACCTCCAGCTAGTCTCTCATTGGTTCTCGCTATTCCTGTTCATCTTCCGCAGAAATTGCAAACTGGGCCAAACAGGAGGTTAAAGGGACTGACTCTCCAAGTCGGGAGGGTGTTAGTAAAGCGTCTGGAATGTTGCACCCGAGTACCAGGGTACGAAAACTGAGACATATTTGAACACGTCTCCCGATCACATGGTTGATCATACTCTAGGTTCCACATGCATGTTTTAGCTGAAGGAAGAATACCTTAAACCTGGGTAGTTGAAACCCGTGGAATGGGTACCATGCAATATGACTTCAAAGGGTCTTCATTTGCTCACCGAACCTCTCCAATCCTATCACTGCTGCGTTTATGCCCCTGTACACATGCTTGATTCTCTTTCGGAGACATAGCAATCCATAGGTTTTAAGATACTTACTAGTCAGGTATATTCTTAGGCATTTAATATGCGGTGTTGAGTCCATTTCGTTGAGCAAGGAGTAGCTCTTGTCTATTCCATATTTGGCTTAAGGAACTTTATCTGTGCTCATTTCAATCTCTGGTTTTATGCAGCACCCCAACTCACCTTTCCCCTTAAGCAAGCATAAGTTGGTTTTCTAAATTTGAGACCCTGTTCTGTTCTGTAATTCAGTTCCTGTGTAGCCAAGTTTTCATTCCGTGTATTACTGATATCTTATGATGTTTCTTTTTCTGTGTGACTTATTTCAGTTAGAATCATCATACCTGAATCCACTCATTGTGCTGCTAAGGGCCTGATGACATAGATTTCATTGCTGAGTGATATTGCTTTGTAAGTAAATACCACAACTTCTTTATCCATTTTTCACTTTCTGCGATGTTGAACTTGTACTGTAAACGAGGTTCTTGTAAACAGAGGCGTCCCAAACTTTGGGGTGGCTGTGTCTTTTTGATTTTAATTTCCCTAAGCTATAGGACCATAAGTGGAAGTGCCCTAGGCTCTGTTGCTTTGTTTTTTAGATGTTTCAGGAAACACCATACACTTCTCCCGAGTGTCTGTTGGCAATTTACATCCCGCCCATCAGCATAACAAGGCTCCCAGTTCTCCATGGCCTGTCCTGCCTTTCTGGATTTTACACTTTTTTCAGATGGCCCTTTTGACCGGGGGGAAGTGAGACTTCATTGTAGTGCAGATTTCCTTTGCAAGCTTGCTTGGTTGGCCAAAAAGGGCGTATGCGTTTTTTCCTGAATATATTCAGGAAAAAACGCATACGCCCTTTTTGGCCAAGTGCATCATTGTGGACGTTCTGCCTCTTTTCCTATGCTTTCAATGCAATTCCAGTCTACCTCCTGAAATCGGTTTCCTGCAATTCTGCCCCGCTTTCAAGTCCTCTTGGCAGCCTTACTTCAGTATATTTTTGGACGATAGCTGTCATTTATAACTCTGCAGGTTTGTGAATTACAGTGCCCCTGAGCTCCTTTCTTCAACTCGCTTTCTTTTGAGCTGGCCGCAACACCGCAGGATGGCTTCAGGCCCTAATCTGGTTCCGGCACGGCACGCTGAGCCTTTGGTTAATTCCTCTTCCTGGTGGGAAATGAGAGTTAAATTTGCCCGTCCAGACACCTCCAGCTAGTCTCTCATTGGTTCTCGCTATTCCTGTTCATCTTCCGCAGAAATTGCAAACTGGGCCAAACAGGAGGTTAAAGGGACTGACTCTCCAAGTCGGGAGGGTGTTAGTAAAGCGTCTGGAATGTTGCACCCGAGTACCAGGGTACGAAAACTGAGACATATTTGAACACGTCTCCCGATCACATGGTTGATCATACTCTAGGTTCCACATGCATGTTTTAGCTGAAGGAAGAATACCTTAAACCTGGGTAGTTGAAACCCGTGGAATGGGTACCATGCAATATGACTTCAAAGGGTCTTCATTTGCTCACCGAACCTCTCCAATCCTATCACTGCTGCGTTTATGCCCCTGTACACATGCTTGATTCTCTTTCGGAGACATAGCAATCCATAGGTTTTAAGATACTTACTAGTCAGGTACATTCTTAGGCATTTAATATGCGGTGTTGAGTCCATTTCGTTGAGCAAGGAGTAGCTCTTGTCTATTCCATATTTGGCTTAAGGAACTTTATCTGTGCTCATTTCAACCTCTGGTTTTATGCAGCACCCCAACTCACCTTTCCCCTTAAGCAAGCATAAGTTGGTTTTCTAAATTTGAGACCCTGTTCTGTTCTGTAATTCAGTTCCTGTGTAGCCAAGTTTACATTCCGTGTATTACTGATATCTTATGATGTTTCTTTTTCTGTGTGACTTATTTCAGTTAGAATCATCATACCTGAATCCACTCATTGTGCTGCTAAGGGCCTGATGACATAGATTTCATTGCTGAGTGATATTGCTTTGTAAGTAAATACCACAACTTCTTTATCCATTTTTCACTTTCTGCGATGTTGAACTTGTACTGTAAACGAGGTTCTTGTAAACAGAGGCGTCCCAAACTTTGGGGTGGCTGTGTCTTTTTGATTTTAATTTCCCTAAGCTATAGGACCATAAGTGGAAGTGCCCTAGGCTCTGTTGCTTTGTTCTTTAGATGTTTCAGGAAACACCATACACTTCTCCCGAGTGTCTGTTGGCAATTTACCTCCCGCCCATCAGCATAACAAGGCTCCCAGTTCTCCATGGCCTGTCCTGCCTTTCTGGATTTTACACTTTTTTCAGATGGCCCTTTTGACCGGGGGGAAGTGAGACTTCATTGTAGTGCAGATTTCCTTTGCAAGCTTGCTTGGTTGGCCAAAAAGGGCGTATGCGTTTTTTCCTGAATATATTCAGGAAAAAACGCATACGCCCTTTTTGGCCAAGTGCATCATTGTGGACGTTCTGCCTCTTTTCCTATGCTTTCAATGCAATTCCAGTCTACCTCCTGAAATCGGTTTCCTGCAATTCTGCCCCGCTTTCAAGTCCTCTTGGCAGCCTTACTTCAGTATATTTTTGGACGATAGCTGTCATTTATAACTCTGCAGGTTTGTGAATTACAGTGCCCCTGAGCTCCTTTCTTCAACTCGCTTTCTTTTGAGCTGGCCGCAACACCGCAGGATGGCTTCAGGCCCTAATCTGGTTCCGGCACGGCACGCTGAGCCTTTGGTTAATTCCTCTTCCTGGTGGGAAATGAGAGTTAAATTTGCCCGTCCAGACACCTCCAGCTAGTCTCTCATTGGTTCTCGCTATTCCTGTTCATCTTCCGCAGAAATTGCAAACTGGGCCAAACAGGAGGTTAAAGGGACTGACTCTCCAAGTCGGGAGGGTGTTAGTAAAGCGTCTGGAATGTTGCACCCGAGTACCAGGGTACGAAAACTGAGACATATTTGAACACGTCTCCCGATCACATGGTTGATCATACTCTAGGTTCCACATGCATGTTTTAGCTGAAGGAAGAATACCTTAAACCTGGGTAGTTGAAACCCGTGGAATGGGTACCATGCAATATGACTTCAAAGGGTCTTCATTTGCTCACCGAACCTCTCCAATCCTATCACTGCTGCGTTTATGCCCCTGTACACATGCTTGATTCTCTTTCGGAGACATAGCAATCCATAGGTTTTAAGATACTTACTAGTCAGGTACATTCTTAGGCATTTAATATGCGGTGTTGAGTCCATTTCGTTGAGCAAGGAGTAGCTCTTGTCTATTCCATATTTGGCTTAAGGAACTTTATCTGTGCTCATTTCAATCTCTGGTTTTATGCAGCACCCCAACTCACCTTTCCCCTTAAGCAAGCATAAGTTGGTTTTCTAAATTTGAGACCCTGTTCTGTTCTGTAATTCAGTTCCTGTGTAGCCAAGTTTACATTCCGTGTATTACTGATATCTTATGATGTTTCTTTTTCTGTGTGACTTATTTCAGTTAGAATCATCATACCTGAATCCACTCATTGTGCTGCTAAGGGCCTGATGACATAGATTTCATTGCTGAGTGATATTGCTTTGTAAGTAAATACCACAACTTCTTTATCCATTTTTCACTTTCTGCGATGTTGAACTTGTACTGTAAACGAGGTTCTTGTAAACAGAGGCGTCCCAAACTTTGGGGTGGCTGTGTCTTTTTGATTTTAATTTCCCTAAGCTATAGGACCATAAGTGGAAGTGCCCTAGGCTCTGTTGCTTTGTTCTTTAGATGTTTCAGGAAACACCATACACTTCTCCCGAGTGTCTGTTGGCAATTTACCTCCCGCCCATCAGCATAACAAGGCTCCCAGTTCTCCATGGCCTGTCCTGCCTTTCTGGATTTTACACTTTTTTCAGATGGCCCTTTTGACCGGGGGGAAGTGAGACTTCATTGTAGTGCAGATTTCCTTTGCAAGCTTGCTTGGTTGGCCAAAAAGGGCGTATGCGTTTTTTCCTGAATATATTCAGGAAAAAACGCATACGCCCTTTTTGGCCAAGTGCATCATTGTGGACGTTCTGCCTCTTTTCCTATGCTTTCAATGCAATTCCAGTCTACCTCCTGAAATCGGTTTCCTGCAATTCTGCCCCGCTTTCAAGTCCTCTTGGCAGCCTTACTTCAGTATATTTTTGGACGATAGCTGTCATTTATAACTCTGCAGGTTTGTGAATTACAGTGCCCCTGAGCTCCTTTCTTCAACTCGCTTTCTTTTGAGCTGGCCGCAACACCGCAGGATGGCTTCAGGCCCTAATCTGGTTCCGGCACGGCACGCTGAGCCTTTGGTTAATTCCTCTTCCTGGTGGGAAATGAGAGTTAAATTTGCCCGTCCAGACACCTCCAGCTAGTCTCTCATTGGTTCTCGCTATTCCTGTTCATCTTCCGCAGAAATTGCAAACTGGGCCAAACAGGAGGTTAAAGGGACTGACTCTCCAAGTCGGGAGGGTGTTAGTAAAGCGTCTGGAATGTTGCACCCGAGTACCAGGGTACGAAAACTGAGACATATTTGAACACGTCTCCCGATCACATGGTTGATCATACTCTAGGTTCCACATGCATGTTTTAGCTGAAGGAAGAATACCTTAAACCTGGGTAGTTGAAACCCGTGGAATGGGTACCATGCAATATGACTTCAAAGGGTCTTCATTTGCTCACCGAACCTCTCCAATCCTATCACTGCTGCGTTTATGCCCCTGTACACATGCTTGATTCTCTTTCGGAGACATAGCAATCCATAGGTTTTAAGATACTTACTAGTCAGGTACATTCTTAGGCATTTAATATGCGGTGTTGAGTCCATTTCGTTGAGCAAGGAGTAGCTCTTGTCTATTCCATATTTGGCTTAAGGAACTTTATCTGTGCTCATTTCAATCTCTGGTTTTATGCAGCACCCCAACTCACCTTTCCCCTTAAGCAAGCATAAGTTGGTTTTCTAAATTTGAGACCCTGTTCTGTTCTGTAATTCAGTTCCTGTGTAGCCAAGTTTACATTCCGTGTATTACTGATATCTTATGATGTTTCTTTTTCTGTGTGACTTATTTCAGTTAGAATCATCATACCTGAATCCACTCATTGTGCTGCTAAGGGCCTGATGACATAGATTTCATTGCTGAGTGATATTGCTTTGTAAGTAAATACCACAACTTCTTTATCCATTTTTCACTTTCTGCGATGTTGAACTTGTACTGTAAACGAGGTTCTTGTAAACAGAGGCGTCCCAAACTTTGGGGTGGCTGTGTCTTTTTGATTTTAATTTCCCTAAGCTATAGGACCATAAGTGGAAGTGCCCTAGGCTCTGTTGCTTTGTTCTTTAGATGTTTCAGGAAACACCATACACTTCTCCCGAGTGTCTGTTGGCAATTTACCTCCCGCCCATCAGCATAACAAGGCTCCCAGTTCTCCATGGCCTGTCCTGCCTTTCTGGATTTTACACTTTTTTCAGATGGCCCTTTTGACCGGGGGGAAGTGAGACTTCATTGTAGTGCAGATTTCCTTTGCAAGCTTGCTTGGTTGGCCAAAAAGGGCGTATGCGTTTTTTCCTGAATATATTCAGGAAAAAACGCATACGCCCTTTTTGGCCAAGTGCATCATTGTGGACGTTCTGCCTCTTTTCCTATGCTTTCAATGCAATTCCAGTCTACCTCCTGAAATCGGTTTCCTGCAATTCTGCCCCGCTTTCAAGTCCTCTTGGCAGCCTTACTTCAGTATATTTTTGGACGATAGCTGTCATTTATAACTCTGCAGGTTTGTGAATTACAGTGCCCCTGAGCTCCTTTCTTCAACTCGCTTTCTTTTGAGCTGGACGCAACACCGCAGGATGGCTTCAGGCCCTAATCTGGTTCCGGCACGGCACGCTGAGCCTTTGGTTAATTCCTCTTCCTGGTGGGAAATGAGAGTTAAATTTGCCCGTCCAGACACCTCCAGCTAGTCTCTCATTGGTTCTCGCTATTCCTGTTCATCTTCCGCAGAAATTGCAAACTGGGCCAAACAGGAGGTTAAAGGGACTGACTCTCCAAGTCGGGAGGGTGTTAGTAAAGCGTCTGGAATGTTGCACCCGAGTACCAGGGTACGAAAACTGAGACATATTTGAACACGTCTCCCGATCACATGGTTGATCATACTCTAGGTTCCACATGCATGTTTTAGCTGAAGGAAGAATACCTTAAACCTGGGTAGTTGAAACCCGTGGAATGGGTACCATGCAATATGACTTCAAAGGGTCTTCATTTGCTCACCGAACCTCTCCAATCCTATCACTGCTGCGTTTATGCCCCTGTACACATGCTTGATTCTCTTTCGGAGACATAGCAATCCATAGGTTTTAAGATACTTACTAGTCAGGTACATTCTTAGGCATTTAATATGCGGTGTTGAGTCCATTTCGTTGAGCAAGGAGTAGCTCTTGTCTATTCCATATTTGGCTTAAGGAACTTTATCTGTGCTCATTTCAATCTCTGGTTTTATGCAGCACCCCAACTCACCTTTCCCCTTAAGCAAGCATAAGTTGGTTTTCTAAATTTGAGACCCTGTTCTGTTCTGTAATTCAGTTCCTGTGTAGCCAAGTTTACATTCCGTGTATTACTGATATCTTATGATGTTTCTTTTTCTGTGTGACTTATTTCAGTTAGAATCATCATACCTGAATCCACTCATTGTGCTGCTAAGGGCCTGATGACATAGATTTCATTGCTGAGTGATATTGCTTTGTAAGTAAATACCACAACTTCTTTATCCATTTTTCACTTTCTGCGATGTTGAACTTGTACTGTAAACGAGGTTCTTGTAAACAGAGGCGTCCCAAACTTTGGGGTGGCTGTGTCTTTTTGATTTTAATTTCCCTAAGCTATAGGACCATAAGTGGAAGTGCCCTAGGCTCTGTTGCTTTGTTCTTTAGATGTTTCAGGAAACACCATACACTTCTCCCGAGTGTCTGTTGGCAATTTACATCCCGCCCATCAGCATAACAAGGCTCCCAGTTCTCCATGGCCTGTCCTGCCTTTCTGGATTTTACACTTTTTTCAGATGGCCCTTTTGACCGGGGGGAAGTGAGACTTCATTGTAGTGCAGATTTCCTTTGCAAGCTTGCTTGGTTGGCCAAAAAGGGCGTATGCGTTTTTTCCTGAATATATTCAGGAAAAAACGCATACGCCCTTTTTGGCCAAGTGCATCATTGTGGACGTTCTGCCTCTTTTCCTATGCTTTCAATGCAATTCCAGTCTACCTCCTGAAATCGGTTTCCTGCAATTCTGCCCCGCTTTCAAGTCCTCTTGGCAGCCTTACTTCAGTATATTTTTGGACGATAGCTGTCATTTATAACTCTGCAGGTTTGTGAATTACAGTGCCCCTGAGCTCCTTTCTTCAACTCGCTTTCTTTTGAGCTGGACGCAACACCGCAGGATGGCTTCAGGCCCTAATCTGGTTCCGGCACGGCACGCTGAGCCTTTGGTTAATTCCTCTTCCTGGTGGGAAATGAGAGTTAAATTTGCCCGTCCAGACACCTCCAGCTAGTCTCTCATTGGTTCTCGCTATTCCTGTTCATCTTCCGCAGAAATTGCAAACTGGGCCAAACAGGAGGTTAAAGGGACTGACTCTCCAAGTCGGGAGGGTGTTAGTAAAGCGTCTGGAATGTTGCACCCGAGTACCAGGGTACGAAAACTGAGACATATTTGAACACGTCTCCCGATCACATGGTTGATCATACTCTAGGTTCCACATGCATGTTTTAGCTGAAGGAAGAATACCTTAAACCTGGGTAGTTGAAACCCGTGGAATGGGTACCATGCAATATGACTTCAAAGGGTCTTCATTTGCTCACCGAACCTCTCCAATCCTATCACTGCTGCGTTTATGCCCCTGTACACATGCTTGATTCTCTTTCGGAGACATAGCAATCCATAGGTTTTAAGATACTTACTAGTCAGGTACATTCTTATGCGTTTAATATGCGGTGTTGAGTCCATTTCGTTGAGCAAGGAGTAGCTCTTGTCTATTCCATATTTGGCTTAAGGAACTTTATCTGTGCTCATTTCAATCTCTGGTTTTATGCAGCACCCCAACTCACCTTTACCCTTAAGCAAGCATAAGTTGGTTTTCTAAATTTGAGACCCTGTTCTGTTCTGTAATTCAGTTCCTGTGTAGCCAAGTTTACATTCCGTGTATTACTGATATCTTATGATGTTTCTTTTTCTGTGTGACTTATTTCAGTTAGAATCATCATACCTGAATCCACTCATTGTGCTGCTAAGGGCCTGATGACATAGATTTCATTGCTGAGTGATATTGCTTTGTAAGTAAATACCACAACTTCTTTATCCATTTTTCACTTTCTGCGATGTTGAACTTGTACTGTAAACGAGGTTCTTGTAAACAGAGGCGTCCCAAACTTTGGGGTGGCTGTGTCCTTTTGATTTTAATTTCCCTAAGCTATAGGACCATAAGTGGAAGTGCCCTAGGCTCTGTTGCTTTGTTTTTTAGATGTTTCAGGAAACACCATACACTTCTCCCGAGTGTCTGTTGGCAATTTACATCCCGCCCATCAGCATAACAAGGCTCCCAGTTCTCCATGGCCTGTCCTGCCTTTCTGGATTTTACACTTTTTTCAGATGGCCCTTTTGACCGGGGGGAAGTGAAACTTCATTGTAGTGCAGATTTCCTTTGCAAGCTTGCTTGGTTGGCCAAAAAGGGCGTATGCGTTTTTTCCTGAATATATTCAGGAAAAAACGCATACGCCCTTTTTGGCCAAGTGCATCATTGTGGACGTTCTGCCTCTTTTCCTATGCTTTCAATGCAATTCCAGTCTACCTCCTGAAATCGGTTTCCTGCAATTCTGCCCCGCTTTCAAGTCCTCTTGGCAGCCTTACTTCAGTATATTTTTGGACGATAGCTGTCATTTATAACTCTGCAGGTTTGTGAATTACAGTGCCCCTGAGCTCCTTTCTTCAACTCGCTTTCTTTTGAGCTGGCCGCAACACCGCAGGATGGCTTCAGGCCCTAATCTGGTTCCGGCACGGCACGCTGAGCCTTTGGTTAATTCCTCTTCCTGGTGGGAAATGAGAGTTAAATTTGCCCGTCCAGACACCTCCAGCTAGTCTCTCATTGGTTCTCGCTATTCCTGTTCATCTTCCGCAGAAATTGCAAACTGGGCCAAACAGGAGGTTAAAGGGACTGACTCTCCAAGTCGGGAGGGTGTTAGTAAAGCGTCTGGAATGTTGCACCCGAGTACCAGGGTACGAAAACTGAGACATATTTGAACACGTCTCCGGATCACATGGTTGATCATACTCTAGGTTCCACATGCATGTTTTAGCTGAAGGAAGAATACCTTAAACCTGGGTAGTTGAAACCCGTGGAATGGGTACCATGCAATATGACTTCAAAGGGTCTTCATTTGCTCACCGAACCTCTCCAATCCTATCACTGCTGCGTTTATGCCCCTGTACACATGCTTGATTCTCTTTCGGAGACATAGCAATCCATAGGTTTTAAGATACTTACTAGTCAGGTACATTCTTATGCGTTTAATATGCGGTGTTGAGTCCATTTCGTTGAGCAAGGAGTAGCTCTTGTCTATTCCATATTTGGCTTAAGGAACTTTATCTGTGCTCATTTCAATCTCTGGTTTTATGCAGCACCCCAACTCACCTTTACCCTTAAGCAAGCATAAGTTGGTTTTCTAAATTTGAGACCCTGTTCTGTTCTGTAATTCAGTTCCTGTGTAGCCAAGTTTACATTCCGTGTATTACTGATATCTTATGATGTTTCTTTTTCTGTGTGACTTATTTCAGTTAGAATCATCATACCTGAATCCACTCATTGTGCTGCTAAGGGCCTGATGACATAGATTTCATTGCTGAGTGATATTGCTTTGTAAGTAAATACCACAACTTCTTTATCCATTTTTCACTTTCTGCGATGTTGAACTTGTACTGTAAACGAGGTTCTTGTAAACAGAGGCGTCCCAAACTTTGGGGTGGCTGTGTCCTTTTGATTTTAATTTCCCTAAGCTATAGGACCATAAGTGGAAGTGCCCTAGGCTCTGTTGCTTTGTTTTTTAGATGTTTCAGGAAACACCATACACTTCTCCCGAGTGTCTGTTGGCAATTTACATCCCGCCCATCAGCATAACAAGGCTCCCAGTTCTCCATGGCCTGTCCTGCCTTTCTGGATTTTACACTTTTTTCAGATGGCCCTTTTGACCGGGGGGAAGTGAAACTTCATTGTAGTGCAGATTTCCTTTGCAAGCTTGCTTGGTTGGCCAAAAAGGGCGTATGCGTTTTTTCCTGAATATATTCAGGAAAAAACGCATACGCCCTTTTTGGCCAAGTGCATCATTGTGGACGTTCTGCCTCTTTTCCTATGCTTAAAATGCAATTCCAGTCTACCTCCTGAAATCGGTTTCCTGCAATTCTGCCCCGCTTTCAAGTCCTCTTGGCAGCCTTACTTCAGTATATTTTTGGACGATAGCTGTCATTTATAACTCTGCAGGTTTGTGAATTACAGTGCCCCTGAGCTCCTTTCTTCAACTCGCTTTCTTTTGAGCTGGCCGCAACACCGCAGGATGGCTTCAGGCCCTAATCTGGTTCCGGCACGGCACGCTGAGCCTTTGGTTAATTCCTCTTCCTGGTGGGAAATGAGAGTTAAATTTGCCCGTCCAGACACCTCCAGCTAGTCTCTCATTGGTTCTCGCTATTCCTGTTCATCTTCCGCAGAAATTGCAAACTGGGCCAAACAGGAGGTTAAAGGGACTGACTCTCCAAGTCGGGAGGGTGTTAGTAAAGCGTCTGGAATGTTGCACCCGAGTACCAGGGTACGAAAACTGAGACATATTTGAACACGTCTCCCGATCACATGGTTGATCATACTCTAGGTTCCACATGCATGTTTTAGCTGAAGGAAGAATACCTTAAACCTGGGTAGTTGAAACCCGTGGAATGGGTACCATGCAATATGACTTCAAAGGGTCTTCATTTGCTCACCGAACCTCTCCAATCCTATCACTGCTGCGTTTATGCCCCTGTACACATGCTTGATTCTCTTTCGGAGACATAGCAATCCATAGGTTTTAAGATACTTACTAGTCAGGTACATTCTTAGGCATTTAATATGCGGTGTTGAGTCCATTTCGTTGAGCAAGGAGTAGCTCTTGTCTATTCCATATTTGGCTTAAGGAACTTTATCTGTGCTCATTTCAATCTCTGGTTTTATGCAGCACCCCAACTCACCTTTACCCTTAAGCAAGCATAAGTTGGTTTTCTAAATTTGAGACCCTGTTCTTTTCTGTAATTCAGTTCCTGTGTAGCCAAGTTTACATTCCGTGTATTACTGATATCTTATGATGTTTCTTTTTCTGTGTGACTTATTTCAGTTAGAATCATCATACCTGAATCCACTCATTGTGCTGCTAAGGGCCTGATGACATAGATTTCATTGCTGAGTGATATTGCTTTGTAAGTAAATACCACAACTTCTTTATCCATTTTTCACTTTCTGCGATGTTGAACTTGTACTGTAAACGAGGTTCTTGTAAACAGAGGCGTCCCAAACTTTGGGGTGGCTGTGTCTTTTTGATTTTAATTTCCCTAAGCTATAGGACCATAAGTGGAAGTGCCCTAGGCTCTGTTGCTTTGTTTTTTAGATGTTTCAGGAAACACCATACACTTCTCCCGAGTGTCTGTTGGCAATTTACATCCCGCCCATCAGCATAACAAGGCTCCCAGTTCTCCATGGCCTGTCCTGCCTTTCTGGATTTTACACTTTTTTCAGATGGCCCTTTTGACCGGGGGGAAGTGAGACTTCATTGTAGTGCAGATTTCCTTTGCAAGCTTGCTTGGTTGGCCAAAAAGGGCGTATGCGTTTTTTCCTGAATATATTCAGGAAAAAACGCATACGCCCTTTTTGGCCAAGTGCATCATTGTGGACGTTCTGCCTCTTTTCCTATGCTTTCAATGCAATTCCAGTCTACCTCCTGAAATCGGTTTCCTGCAATTCTGCCCCGCTTTCAAGTCCTCTTGGCAGCCTTACTTCAGTATATTTTTGGACGATAGCTGTCATTTATAACTCTGCAGGTTTGTGAATTACAGTGCCCCTGAGCTCCTTTCTTCAACTCGCTTTCTTTTGAGCTGGCCGCAACACCGCAGGATGGCTTCAGGCCCTAATCTGGTTCCGGCACGGCACGCTGAGCCTTTGGTTAATTCCTCTTCCTGGTGGGAAATGAGAGTTAAATTTGCCCGTCCAGACACCTCCAGCTAGTCTCTCATTGGTTCTCGCTATTCCTGTTCATCTTCCGCAGAAATTGCAAACTGGGCCAAACAGGAGGTTAAAGGGACTGACTCTCCAAGTCGGGAGGGTGTTAGTAAAGCGTCTGGAATGTTGCACCCGAGTACCAGGGTACGAAAACTGAGACATATTTGAACACGTCTCCCGATCACATGGTTGATCATACTCTAGGTTCCACATGCATGTTTTAGCTGAAGGAAGAATACCTTAAACCTGGGTAGTTGAAACCCGTGGAATGGGTACCATGCAATATGACTTCAGAGGGTCTTCATTTGCTCACCGAACCTCTCCAATCCTATCACTGCTGCGTTTATGCCCCTGTACGCATGCTTGATTCTCTTTCGGAGACATAGCAATCCATAGGTTTTAAGATACTTACTAGTCAGGTACATTCTTAGGCATTTAATATGCGGTGTTGAGTCCATTTCGTTGAGCAAGAGGTAGCTCTTGTCTATTCCATATTTGGCTTAAGGAACTTTATCTGTGCTCATTTCAATCTCTGGTTTTATGCATCACACCAACTCACCTTTACCCTTAAGCAAGCATAAGTTGGTTTTCTAAATTTGAGACCCAGTTCTGTTCTGTAATACAGTTCCTCTGTAGCCAAGTTTACATTCCATGTATTACTGATATCTTATGATGTTTCTTTTTCTGTGTGACTTATTTCAGTTAGAATCATCATACCTGAATCCACTCATTGTGCTGCTAAGGGCCTGATGACATAGATTTCATTGCTGAGTGATATTGCTTTGTAAGTAAATACCACAACTTCTTTATCCATTTTTCACTTTCTGCGATGTTGAACTTGTACTGTAAACGAGGTTCTTGTAAACAGAGGCGTCCCAAACTTTGGGGTGGCTGTGTCTTTTTGATTTTAATTTCCCTAAGCTATAGGACCATAAGTGGAAGTGCCCTAGGCTTTGTTGCTTTGTTTTTTAGATGTTTCAGGAAACACCATACACTTCTCCCGAGTGTCTGTTGGCAATTTACATCCCGCCCATCAGCATAACAAGGCTCCCAGTTCTCCATGGCCTGTCCTGCCTTTCTGGATTTTACACTTTTTTCAGATGGCCCTTTTGACCGGGGGGAAGTGAGACTTCATTGTATTGCAGATTTCCTTTGCAAGCTTGCTTGGTTGGCCAAAAAGGGCGTATGCGTTTTTTCCTGAATATATTCAGGAAAAAACGCATACGCCCTTTTTGGCCAAGTGCATCATTGTGGACGTTCTGCCTCTTTTCCTATGCTTTCAATGCAATTCCAGTCTACCTCCTGAAATCGGTTTCCTGCAATTCTGCCCCGCTTTCAAGTCCTCTTGGCAGCCTTACTTCAGTATATTTTTGGACGATAGCTGTCATTTATAACTATGCAGGTTTGTGAATTACAGTGCCCCTGAGCTCCTTTCTTCAACTCGCTTTCTTTTGAGCTGGCAGCAACACCGCAGGATGGCTTCAGGCCCTAATCTGGTTCCGGCACGGCACGCTGAGCCTTTGGTTAATTCCTCTTCCTGGTGGGAAATGAGAGTTAAATTTGCCCGTCCAGACACCTCCAGCTAGTCTCTCATTGGTTCTCGCTATTCCTGTTCATCTTCCGCAGAAATTGCAAACTGGGCCAAACAGGAGGTTAAAGGGACTGACTCTCCAAGTCGGGAGGATGTTAGTAAAGCGTCTGGAATGTTGCACCCGAGTACCAGGGTATGAAAACTGAGACATATTTGAACACGTCTCCCGATCACATGGTTGATCATACTCTAGGTTCCACATGCATGTTTTAGCTGAAGGAAGAATACCTTAAACCTGGGTAGTTGAAACCCGTGGAATGGGTACCATGCAATATGACTTCAAAGGGTCTTCATTTGCTCACCGAACCTCTCCAATCCTATCACTGCTGCGTTTATGCCCCTGTACACATGCTTGATTCTCCTTCGGAGACATAGCAATCCATAGGTTTTAAGATACCTACTAGTCAGGTACATTCTTAGGCGTTTAATATGCGGTGTTGAGTCCATTTCGTTGAGCAAGGAGTAGCTCTTGTCTATTCCATATTTGGCTTAAGGAACTTTATCTGTGCTCATTTCAATCTCTGGTTTTATGCAGCACCCCAACTCACCTTTACCCTTAAGCAAGCATAAGTTGGTTTTCTAAATTTGAGACCCTGTTCTGTTCTGTAATTCAGTTCCTGTGTAGCCAAGTTTACATTCTGTGTATTACTGATATCTTATGATGTTTCTTTTTCTGTGTGACTTATTTCAGTTAGAATCATCATACCTGAATCCACTCATTGTGCTGCTAAGGGCCTGATGACATAGATTTCATTGCTGAGTGATATTGCTTTGTAAGTAAATACCACAACTTCTTTATCCATTTTTCACTTTCTGCGATGTTGAACTTGTACTGTAAACGAGGTTCTTGTAAACAGAGGCGTCCCAAACTTTGGGGTGGCTGTGTCTTTTTGATTTTAATTTCCCTAAGCTATAGGACCATAAGTGGAAGTGCCCTAGGCTCTGTTGCTTTGTTTTTTAGATGTTTCAGGAAACACCATACACTTCTCCCGAGTGTCTGTTGGCAATTTACATCCCGCCCATCAGCATAACAAGGCTCCCAGTTCTCCATGGCCTGTCCTGCCTTTCTGGATTTTACACTTTTTTCAGATGGCCCTTTTGACCGGGGGGAAGTGAGACTTCATTGTAGTGCAGATTTCCTTTGCAAGCTTGCTTGGTTGGCCAAAAAGGGCGTATGCGTTTTTTCCTGAATATATTCAGGAAAAAACGCATACGCCCTTTTTGGCCAAGTGCATCATTGTGGACGTTCTGCCTCTTTTCCTATGCTTTCAATGCAATTCCAGTCTACCTCCTGAAATCGGTTTCCTGCAATTCTGCCCCGCTTTCAAGTCCTCTTGGCAGCCTTACTTCAGTATATTTTTGGACGATAGCTGTCATTTATAACTCTGCAGGTTTGTGAATTACAGTGCCCCTGAGCTCCTTTCTTCAACTCGCTTTCTTTTGAGCTGGCCGCAACGCCGCAGGATGGCTTCAGGCCCTAATCTGGTTCCGGCACGGCACGCTGAGCCTTTGGTTAATTCCTCTTCCTGGTGGGAAATGAGAGTTAAATTTGCCCGTCCAGACACCTCCAGCTAGTCTCTCATTGGTTCTCGCTATTCCTGTTCATCTTCCGCAGAAATTGCAAACTGGGCCAAACAGGAGGTTAAAGGGACTGACTCTCCAAGTCGGGAGGATGTTAGTAAAGCGTCTGGAATGTTGCACCCGAGTACCAGGGTA
Source organism: Pseudorca crassidens (assembly GCF_039906515.1). Lineage (NCBI taxonomy): Eukaryota > Metazoa > Chordata > Mammalia > Artiodactyla > Delphinidae > Pseudorca > Pseudorca crassidens. Next base: position 1,104,336 of record NW_027136311.1, read on the forward strand.
CGAAAACTGAGACATATTTGAACACGTCTCCCGATCACATGGTTGATCATACTCTAGGTTCCACATGCATGTTTTAGCTGAAGGAAGAATACCTTAAACCTGGGTAGTTGAAACCCGTGGAATGGGTACCATGCAATATGACTTCAAAGGGTCTTCATTTGCTCACCGAACCTCTCCAATCCTATCACTGCTGCGTTTATGCCCCTGTACACATGCTTGATTCTCCTTCGGAGACATAGCAATCCATAGGTTTTAAGATACTTACTAGTCAGGTACATTCTTAGGCGTTTAATATGCGGTGTTGAGTCCATTTCGTTGAGCAAGGAGTAGCTCTTGTCTATTCCATATTTGGCTTAAGGAACTTTATCTGTGCTCATTTCAATCTCTGGTTTTATGCAGCACCCCAACTCACCTTTACCCTTAAGCAAGCATAAGTTGGTTTTCTAAATTTGAGACCCTGTTCTGTTCTGTAATTCAGTTCCTGTGTAGCCAAGTTTACATTCCGTGTATTACTGATATCTTATGATGTTTCTTTTTCTGTGTGACTTATTTCAGTTAGAATCATCATACCTGAATCCACTCATTGTGCTGCTAAGGGCCTGATGACATAGATTTCATTGCTGAGTGATATTGCTTTGTAAGTAAATACCACAACTTCTTTATCCATTTTTCACTTTCTGCGATGTTGAACTTGTACTGTAAACGAGGTTCTTGTAAACAGAGGCGTCCCAAACTTTGGGGTGGCTGTGTCTTTTTGATTTTAATTTCCCTAAGCTATAGGACCATAAGTGGAAGTGCCCTAGGCTCTGTTGCTTTGTTTTTTAGATGTTTCAGGAAACACCATACACTTCTCCCGAGTGTCTGTTGGCAATTTACATCCCGCCCATCAGCATAACAAGGCTCCCAGTTCTCCATGGCCTGTCCTGCCTTTCTGGATTTTACACTTTTTTCAGATGGCCCTTTTGACCGGGGGGAAGTGAGACTTCATTGTAGTGCAGATTTCCTTTGCAAGCTTGCTTGGTTGGCCAAAAAGGGCGTATGCGTTTTTTCCTGAATATATTCAGGAAAAAACGCATACGCCCTTTTTGGCCAAGTGCATCATTGTGGACGTTCTGCCTCTTTTCCTATGCTTTCAATGCAATTCCAGTCTACCTCCTGAAATCGGTTTCCTGCAATTCTGCCCCGCTTTCAAGTCCTCTTGGCAGCCTTACTTCAGTATATTTTTGGACGATAGCTGTCATTTATAACTATGCAGGTTTGTGAATTACAGTGCCCCTGAGCTCCTTTCTTCAACTCGCTTTCTTTTGAGCTGGCCGCAACACCGCAGGATGGCTTCAGGCCCTAATCTGGTTCCGGCATGGCACGCTGAGCCTTTGGTTAATTCCTCTTCCTGGTGGGAAATGAGAGTTAAATTTGCCCGTCCAGACACCTCCAGCTAGTCTCTCATTGGTTCTCGCTATTCCTGTTCATCTTCCGCAGAAATTGCAAACTGGGCCAAACAGGAGGTTAAAGGGACTGACTCTCCAAGTCGGGAGGGTGTTAGTAAAGCGTCTGGAATGTTGCACCCGAGTACCAGGGTACGAAAACTGAGACATATTTGAACACGTCTCCCGATCACATGGTTGATCATACTCTAGGTTCCACATGCATGTTTTAGCTGAAGGAAGAATACCTTAAACCTGGGTAGTTGAAACCCGTGGAATGGGTACCATGCAATATGACTTCAAAGGGTCTTCATTTGCTCACCGAACCTCTCCAATCCTATCACTGCTGTGTTTATGCCCCTGTACACATGCTTGATTCTCTTTCGGAGACATAGCAATCCATAGGTTTTAAGATACTTACTAGTCAGGTACATTCTTAGGCATTTAATATGCGGTGTTGAGTCCATTTCGTTGAGCAAGGAGTAGCTCTTGTCTATTCCATATTTGGCTTAAGGAACTTTATCTGTGTTCATTTCAATCTCTGGTTTTATGCAGCACCCCAACTCACCTTTCCCCTTAAGCAAGCATAAGTTGGTTTTCTAAATTTGAGACCCTGTTCTGTTCTGTAATTCAGTTCCTGTGTAGCCAAGTTTACATTCCGTGTATTACTGATATCTTATGATGTTTCTTTTTCTGTGTGACTTATTTCAGTTAGAATCATCATACCTGAATCCACTCATTGTGCTGCTAAGGGCCTGATGACATAGATTTCATTGCTGAGTGATATTGCTTTGTAAGTAAATACCACAACTTCTTTATCCATTTTTCACTTTCTGCGATGTTGAACTTGTACTGTAAACGAGGTTCTTGTAAACAGAGGCGTCCCAAACTTTGGGGTGGCTGTGTCTTTTTGATTTTAATTTCCCTAAGCTATAGGACCATAAGTGGAAGTGCCCTAGGCTCTGTTGCTTTGTTTTTTAGATGTTTCAGGAAACACCATACACTTCTCCCGAGTGTCTGTTGGCAATTTACATCCCGCCCATCAGCATAACAAGGCTCCCAGTTCTCCATGGCCTGTCCTGCCTTTCTGGATTTTACACTTTTTTCAGATGGCCCTTTTGACCGGGGGCAAGTGAGACTTCATTGTAGTGCAGATTTCCTTTGCAAGCTTGCTTGGTTGGCCAAAAAGGGCGTATGCGTTTTTTCCTGAATATATTCAGGAAAAAACGCATACGCCCTTTTTGGCCAAGTGCATCATTGTGGACGTTCTGCCTCTTTTCCTATGCTTTCAATGCAATTCCAGTCTGCCTCCTGAAATCGGTTTCCTGCAATTCTGCCCTGCTTTCAAGTCCTCTTGGCAGCCTTACTTCAGTATATTTTTGGACGATAGCTGTCATTTATAACTATGCAGGTTTGTGAATTACAGTGCCCCTGAGCTCCTTTCTTCAACTCGCTTTCTTTTGAGCTGGCAGCAACACCGCAGGATGGCTTCAGGCCCTAATCTGGTTCCGGCACGGCACGCTGAGCCTTTGGTTAATTCCTCTTCCTGGTGGGAAATGAGAGTTAAATTTGCCCGTCCAGACACCTCCAGCTAGTCTCTCATTGGTTCTCGCTATTCCTGTTCATCTTCCGCAGAAATTGCAAACTGGGCCAAACAGGAGGTTAAAGGGACTGACTCTCCAAGTCGGGAGGATGTTAGTAAAGCGTCTGGAATGTTGCACCCGAGTACCAGGGTACGAAAACTGAGACATATTTGAACACGTCTCCCGATCACATGGTTGATCATACTCTAGGTTCCACATGCATGTTTTAGCTGAAGGAAGAATACCTTAAACCTGGGTAGTTGAAACCCGTGGAATGGGTACCATGCAATATGACTTCAAAGGGTCTTCATTTGCTCACCGAACCTCTCCAATCCTATCACTGCTGCGTTTATGCCCCTGTACACATGCTTGATTCTCCTTCGGAGACATAGCAATCCATAGGTTTTAAGATACTTACTAGTCAGGTACATTCTTAGGCGTTTAATATGCGGTGTTGAGTCCATTTCGTTGAGCAAGGAGTAGCTCTTGTCTATTCCATATTTGGCTTAAGGAACTTTATCTGTGCTCATTTCAATCTCTGGTTTTATGCAGCACCCCAACTCACCTTTACCCTTAAGCAAGCATAAGTTGGTTTTCTAAATTTGAGACCCTGTTCTGTTCTGTAATTCAGTTCCTGTGTAGCCAAGTTTACATTCTGTGTATTACTGATATCTTATGATGTTTCTTTTTCTGTGTGACTTATTTCAGTTAGAATCATCATACCTGAATCCACTCATTGTGCTGCTAAGGGCCTGATGACATAGATTTCATTGCTGAGTGATATTGCTTTGTAAGTAAATACCACAACTTCTTTATCCATTTTTCACTTTCTGCGATGTTGAACTTGTACTGTAAACGAGGTTCTTGTAAACAGAGGCGTCCCAAACTTTGGGGTGGCTGTGTCTTTTTGATTTTAATTTCCCTAAGCTATAGGACCATAAGTGGAAGTGCCCTAGGCTCTGTTGCTTTGTTTTTTAGATGTTTCAGGAAACACCATACACTTCTCCCGAGTGTCTGTTGGCAATTTACATCCCGCCCATCAGCATAACAAGGCTCCCAGTTCTCCATGGCCTGTCCTGCCTTTCTGGATTTTACACTTTTTTCAGATGGCCCTTTTGACCGGGGGCAAGTGAGACTTCATTGTAGTGCAGATTTCCTTTGCAAGCTTGCTTGGTTGGCCAAAAAGGGCGTATGCGTTTTTTCCTGAATATATTCAGGAAAAAACGCATACGCCCTTTTTGGCCAAGTGCATCATTGTGGACGTTCTGCCTCTTTTCCTATGCTTTCAATGCAATTCCAGTCTACCTCCTGAAATCGGTTTCCTGCAATTCTGCCCCGCTTTCAAGTCCTCTTGGCAGCCTTACTTCAGTATATTTTTGGACGATAGCTGTCATTTATAACTCTGCAGGTTTGTGAATTACAGTGCCCCTGAGCTCCTTTCTTCAACTCGCTTTCTTTTGAGCTGGCAGCAACGCCGCAGGATGGCTTCAGGCCCTAATCTGGTTCCGGCACGGCACGCTGAGCCTTTGGTTAATTCCTCTTCCTGGTGGGAAATGAGAGTTAAATTTGCCCGTCCAGACACCTCCAGCTAGTCTCTCATTGGTTCTCGCTATTCCTGTTCATCTTCCGCAGAAATTGCAAACTGGGCCAAACAGGAGGTTAAAGGGACTGACTCTCCAAGTCGGGAGGATGTTAGTAAAGCGTCTGGAATGTTGCACCCGAGTACCAGGGTACGAAAACTGAGACATATTTGAACACGTCTCCCGATCACATGGTTGATCATACTCTAGGTTCCACATGCATGTTTTAGCTGAAGGAAGAATACCTTAAACCTGGGTAGTTGAAACCCGTGGAATGGGTACCATGCAATATGACTTCAAAGGGTCTTCATTTGCTCACCGAACCTCTCCAATCCTATCACTGCTGCGTTTATGCCCCTGTACACATGCTTGATTCTCCTTCGGAGACATAGCAATCCATAGGTTTTAAGATACTTACTAGTCAGGTACATTCTTAGGCGTTTAATATGCGGTGTTGAGTCCATTTCGTTGAGCAAGGAGTAGCTCTTGTCTATTCCATATTTGGCTTAAGGAACTTTATCTGTGCTCATTTCAATCTCTGGTTTTATGCAGCACCCCAACTCACCTTTACCCTTAAGCAAGCATAAGTTGGTTTTCTAAATTTGAGACCCTGTTCTGTTCTGTAATTCAGTTCCTGTGTAGCCAAGTTTACATTCTGTGTATTACTGATATCTTATGATGTTTCTTTTTCTGTGTGACTTATTTCAGTTAGAATCATCATACCTGAATCCACTCATTGTGCTGCTAAGGGCCTGATGACATAGATTTCATTGCTGAGTGATATTGCTTTGTAAGTAAATACCACAACTTCTTTATCCATTTTTCACTTTCTGCGATGTTGAACTTGTACTGTAAACGAGGTTCTTGTAAACAGAGGCGTCCCAAACTTTGGGGTGGCTGTGTCTTTTTGATTTTAATTTCCCTAAGCTATAGGACCATAAGTGGAAGTGCCCTAGGCTCTGTTGCTTTGTTTTTTAGATGTTTCAGGAAACACCATACACTTCTCCCGAGTGTCTGTTGGCAATTTACATCCCGCCCATCAGCATAACAAGGCTCCCAGTTCTCCATGGCCTGTCCTGCCTTTCTGGATTTTACACTTTTTTCAGATGGCCCTTTTGACCGGGGGCAAGTGAGACTTCATTGTAGTGCAGATTTCCTTTGCAAGCTTGCTTGGTTGGCCAAAAAGGGCGTATGCGTTTTTTCCTGAATATATTCAGGAAAAAACGCATACGCCCTTTTTGGCCAAGTGCATCATTGTGGACGTTCTGCCTCTTTTCCTATGCTTTCAATGCAATTCCAGTCTACCTCCTGAAATCGGTTTCCTGCAATTCTGCCCCGCTTTCAAGTCCTCTTGGCAGCCTTACTTCAGTATATTTTTGGACGATAGCTGTCATTTATAACTCTGCAGGTTTGTGAATTACAGTGCCCCTGAGCTCCTTTCTTCAACTCGCTTTCTTTTGAGCTGGCAGCAACGCCGCAGGATGGCTTCAGGCCCTAATCTGGTTCCGGCACGGCACGCTGAGCCTTTGGTTAATTCCTCTTCCTGGTGGGAAATGAGAGTTAAATTTGCCCGTCCAGACACCTCCAGCTAGTCTCTCATTGGTTCTCGCTATTCCTGTTCATCTTCCGCAGAAATTGCAAACTGGGCCAAACAGGAGGTTAAAGGGACTGACTCTCCAAGTCGGGAGGATGTTAGTAAAGCGTCTGGAATGTTGCACCCGAGTACCAGGGTACGAAAACTGAGACATATTTGAACACGTCTCCCGATCACATGGTTGATCATACTCTAGGTTCCACATGCATGTTTTAGCTGAAGGAAGAATACCTTAAACCTGGGTAGTTGAAACCCGTGGAATGGGTACCATGCAATATGACTTCAAAGGGTCTTCATTTGCTCACCGAACCTCTCCAATCCTATCACTGCTGCGTTTATGCCCCTGTACACATGCTTGATTCTCCTTCGGAGACATAGCAATCCATAGGTTTTAAGATACTTACTAGTCAGGTACATTCTTAGGCGTTTAATATGCGGTGTTGAGTCCATTTCGTTGAGCAAGGAGTAGCTCTTGTCTATTCCATATTTGGCTTAAGGAACTTTATCTGTGCTCATTTCAATCTCTGGTTTTATGCAGCACCCCAACTCACCTTTACCCTTAAGCAAGCATAAGTTGGTTTTCTAAATTTGAGACCCTGTTCTGTTCTGTAATTCAGTTCCTGTGTAGCCAAGTTTACATTCTGTGTATTACTGATATCTTATGATGTTTCTTTTTCTGTGTGACTTATTTCAGTTAGAATCATCATACCTGAATCCACTCATTGTGCTGCTAAGGGCCTGATGACATAGATTTCATTGCTGAGTGATATTGCTTTGTAAGTAAATACCACAACTTCTTTATCCATTTTTCACTTTCTGCGATGTTGAACTTGTACTGTAAACGAGGTTCTTGTAAACAGAGGCGTCCCAAACTTTGGGGTGGCTGTGTCTTTTTGATTTTAATTTCCCTAAGCTATAGGACCATAAGTGGAAGTGCCCTAGGCTCTGTTGCTTTGTTTTTTAGATGTTTCAGGAAACACCATACACTTCTCCCGAGTGTCTGTTGGCAATTTACATCCCGCCCATCAGCATAACAAGGCTCCCAGTTCTCCATGGCCTGTCCTGCCTTTCTGGATTTTACACTTTTTTCAGATGGCCCTTTTGACCGGGGGGAAGTGAGACTTCATTGTAGTGCAGATTTCCTTTGCAAGCTTGCTTGGTTGGCCAAAAAGGGCGTATGCGTTTTTTCCTGAATATATTCAGGAAAAAACGCATACGCCCTTTTTGGCCAAGTGCATCATTGTGGACGTTCTGCCTCTTTTCCTATGCTTTCAATGCAATTCCAGTCTACCTCCTGAAATCGGTTTCCTGCAATTCTGCCCCGCTTTCAAGTCCTCTTGGCAGCCTTACTTCAGTATATTTTTGGACGATAGCTGTCATTTATAACTCTGCAGGTTTGTGAATTACAGTGCCCCTGAGCTCCTTTCTTCAACTCGCTTTCTTTTGAGCTGGCCGCAACGCCGCAGGATGGCTTCAGGCCCTAATCTGGTTCCGGCATGGCACGCTGAGCCTTTGGTTAATTCCTCTTCCTGGTGGGAAATGAGAGTTAAATTTGCCCGTCCAGACACCTCCAGCTAGTCTCTCATTGGTTCTCGCTATTCCTGTTCATCTTCCGCAGAAATTGCAAACTGGGCCAAACAGGAGGTTAAAGGGACTGACTCTCCAAGTCGGGAGGGGGTTAGTAAAGCATCTGGAATGTTGCACCCGAGTACCAGGGTACGAAAACTGAGACATATTTGAACACGTCTCCCGATCACATGGTTGATCATACTCTAGGTTCCACATGCATGTTTTAGCTGAAGGAAGAATACCTTAAACCTGGGTAGTTGAAACCCGTGGAATGGGTACCATGCAATATGACTTCAAAGGGTCTTCATTTGCTCACCGAACCTCTCCAATCCTATCACTGCTGTGTTTATGCCCCTGTACACATGCTTGATTCTCTTTCGGAGACATAGCAATCCATAGGTTTTAAGATACTTACTAGTCAGGTACATTCTTAGGCATTTAATATGCGGTGTTGAGTCCATTTCGTTGAGCAAGGAGTAGCTCTTGTCTATTCCATATTTGGCTTAAGGAACTTTATCTGTGTTCATTTCAATCTCTGGTTTTATGCAGCACCCCAACTCACCTTTCCCCTTAAGCAAGCATAAGTTGGTTTTCTAAATTTGAGACCCTGTTCTGTTCTGTAATTCAGTTCCTGTGTAGCCAAGTTTACATTCCGTGTATTACTGATATCTTATGATGTTTCTTTTTCTGTGTGACTTATTTCAGTTAGAATCATCATACCTGAATCCACTCATTGTGCTGCTAAGGGCCTGATGACATAGATTTCATTGCTGAGTGATATTGCTTTGTAAGTAAATACCACAACTTCTTTATCCATTTTTCACTTTCTGCGATGTTGAACTTGTACTGTAAACGAGGTTCTTGTAAACAGAGGCGTCCCAAACTTTGGGGTGGCTGTGTCTTTTTGATTTTAATTTCCCTAAGCTATAGGACCATAAGTGGAAGTGCCCTAGGCTCTGTTGCTTTGTTTTTTAGATGTTTCAGGAAACACCATACACTTCTCCCGAGTGTCTGTTGGCAATTTACATCCCGCCCATCAGCATAACAAGGCTCCCAGTTCTCCATGGCCTGTCCTGCCTTTCTGGATTTTACACTTTTTTCAGATGGCCCTTTTGACCGGGGGGAAGTGAGACTTCATTGTAGTGCAGATTTCCTTTGCAAGCTTGCTTGGTTGGCCAAAAAGGGCGTATGCGTTTTTTCCTGAATATATTCAGGAAAAAACGCATACGCCCTTTTTGGCCAAGTGCATCATTGTGGACGTTCTGCCTCTTTTCCTATGCTTTCAATGCAATTCCAGTCTACCTCCTGAAATCGGTTTCCTGCAATTCTGCCCCGCTTTCAAGTCCTCTTGGCAGCCTTACTTCAGTATATTTTTGGACGATAGCTGTCATTTATAACTCTGCAGGTTTGTGAATTACAGTGCCCCTGAGCTCCTTTCTTCAACTCGCTTTCTTTTGAGCTGGCCGCAACGCCGCAGGATGGCTTCAGGCCCTAATCTGGTTCCGGCATGGCACGCTGAGCCTTTGGTTAATTCCTCTTCCTGGTGGGAAATGAGAGTTAAATTTGCCCGTCCAGACACCTCCAGCTAGTCTCTCATTGGTTCTCGCTATTCCTGTTCATCTTCCGCAGAAATTGCAAACTGGGCCAAACAGGAGGTTAAAGGGACTGACTCTCCAAGTCGGGAGGGGGTTAGTAAAGCATCTGGAATGTTGCACCCGAGTACCAGGGTACGAAAACTGAGACATATTTGAACACGTCTCCCGATCACATGGTTGATCATACTCTAGGTTCCACATGCATGTTTTAGCTGAAGGAAGAATACCTTAAACCTGGGTAGTGGAAACCCGTGGAATGGGTACCATGCAATATGACTTCAAAGGGTCTTCATTTGCTCACCGAACCTCTCCAATCCTATCACTGCTGTGTTTATGCCCCTGTACACATGCTTGATTCTCTTTCGGAGACATAGCAATCCATAGGTTTTAAGATACTTACTAGTCAGGTACATTCTTAGGCATTTAATATGCGGTGTTGAGTCCATTTCGTTGAGCAAGGAGTAGCTCTTGTCTATTCCATATTTGGCTTAAGGAACTTTATCTGTGTTCATTTCAATCTCTGGTTTTATGCAGCACCCCAACTCACCTTTCCCCTTAAGCAAGCATAAGTTGGTTTTCTAAATTTGAGACCCTGTTCTGTTCTGTAATTCAGTTCCTGTGTAGCCAAGTTTACATTCCGTGTATTACTGATATCTTATGATGTTTCTTTTTCTGTGTGACTTATTTCAGTTAGAATCATCATACCTGAATCCACTCATTGTGCTGCTAAGGGCCTGATGACATAGATTTCATTGCTGAGTGATATTGCTTTGTAAGTAAATACCACAACTTCTTTATCCATTTTTCACTTTCTGCGATGTTGAACTTGTACTGTAAACGAGGTTCTTGTAAACAGAGGCGTCCCAAACTTTGGGGTGGCTGTGTCTTTTTGATTTTAATTTCCCTAAGCTATAGGACCATAAGTGGAAGTGCCCTAGGCTCTGTTGCTTTGTTTTTTAGATGTTTCAGGAAACACCATACACTTCTCCCGAGTGTCTGTTGGCAATTTACATCCCGCCCATCAGCATAACAAGGCTCCCAGTTCTCCATGGCCTGTCCTGCCTTTCTGGATTTTACACTTTTTTCAGATGGCCCTTTTGACCGGGGGGAAGTGAGACTTCATTGTAGTGCAGATTTCCTTTGCAAGCTTGCTTGGTTGGCCAAAAAGGGCGTATGCGTTTTTTCCTGAATATATTCAGGAAAAAACGCATACGCCCTTTTTGGCCAAGTGCATCATTGTGGACGTTCTGCCTCTTTTCCTATGCTTTCAATGCAATTCCAGTCTGCCTCCTGAAATCGGTTTCCTGCAATTCTGCCCTGCTTTCAAGTCCTCTTGGCAGCCTTACTTCAGTATATTTTTGGACGATAGCTGTCATTTATATCTATGCAGGTTTGTGAATTACAGTGCCCCTGAGCTCCTTTCTTCAACTCGCTTTCTTTTGAGCTGGCAGCAACACCGCAGGATGGCTTCAGGCCCTAATCTGGTTCCGGCACGGCACGCTGAGCCTTTGGTTAATTCCTCTTCCTGGTGGGAAATGAGAGTTAAATTTGCCCGTCCAGACACCTCCAGCTAGTCTCTCATTGGTTCTCGCTATTCCTGTTCATCTTCCGCAGAAATTGCAAACTGGGCCAAACAGGAGGTTAAAGGGACTGACTCTCCAACTCGGGAGGATGTTAGTAAAGCGTCTGGAATGTTGCACCCGAGTACCAGGGTACGAAAACTGAGACATATTTGAACACGTCTCCCGATCACATGGTTGATCATACTCTAGGTTCCACATGCATGTTTTAGCTGAAGGAAGAATACCTTAAACCTGGGTAGTTGAAACCCGTGGAATGGGTACCATGCAATATGACTTCAAAGGGTCTTCATTTGCTCACCGAACCTCTCCAATCCTATCACTGCTGCGTTTATGCCCCTGTACACATGCTTGATTCTCCTTCGGAGACATAGCAATCCATAGGTTTTAAGATACTTACTAGTCAGGTACATTCTTAGGCGTTTAATATGCGGTGTTGAGTCCATTTCGTTGAGCAAGGAGTAGCTCTTGTCTATTCCATATTTGGCTTAAGGAACTTTATCTGTGCTCATTTCAATCTCTGGTTTTATGCAGCACCCCAACTCACCTTTACCCTTAAGCAAGCATAAGTTGGTTTTCTAAATTTGAGACCCTGTTCTGTTCTGTAATTCAGTTCCTGTGTAGCCAAGTTTACATTCCGTGTATTACTGATATCTTATGATGTTTCTTTTTCTGTGTGACTTATTTCAGTTAGAATCATCATACCTGAATCCACTCATTGTGCTGCTAAGGGCCTGATGACATAGATTTCATTGCTGAGTGATATTGCTTTGTAAGTAAATACCACAACTTCTTTATCCATTTTTCACTTTCTGCGATGTTGAACTTGTACTGTAAACGAGGTTCTTGTAAACAGAGGCGTCCCAAACTTTGGGGTGGCTGTGTCTTTTTGATTTTAATTTCCCTAAGCTATAGGACCATAAGTGGAAGTGCCCTAGGCTCTGTTGCTTTGTTTTTTAGATGTTTCAGGAAACACCATACACTTCTCCCGAGTGTCTGTTGGCAATTTACATCCCGCCCATCAGCATAACAAGGCTCCCAGTTCTCCATGGCCTGTCCTGCCTTTCTGGATTTTACACTTTTTTCAGATGGCCCTTTTGACCGGGGGGAAGTGAGACTTCATTGTAGTGCAGATTTCCTTTGCAAGCTTGCTTGGTTGGCCAAAAAGGGCGTATGCGTTTTTTCCTGAATATATTCAGGAAAAAACGCATACGCCCTTTTTGGCCAAGTGCATCATTGTGGACGTTCTGCCTCTTTTCCTATGCTTTCAATGCAATTCCAGTCTACCTCCTGAAATCGGTTTCCTGCAATTCTGCCCCGCTTTCAAGTCCTCTTGGCAGCCTTACTTCAGTATATTTTTGGACGATAGCTGTCATTTATAACTCTGCAGGTTTGTGAATTACAGTGCCCCTGAGCTCCTTTCTTCAACTCGCTTTCTTTTGAGCTGGCCGCAACGCCGCAAGATGGCTTCAGGCCCTAATCTGGTTCCGGCACGGCACGCTGAGCCTTTGGTTAATTCCTCTTCCTGGTGGGAAATGAGAGTTAAATTTGCCCGTCCAGACACCTCCAGCTAGTCTCTCATTGGTTCTCGCTATTCCTGTTCATCTTCCGCAGAAATTGCAAACTGGGCCAAACAGGAGGTTAAAGGGACTGACTCTCCAAGTCGGGAGGATGTTAGTAAAGCGTCTGGAATGTTGCACCCGAGTACCAGGGTACGAAAACTGAGACATATTTGAACACGTCTCCCGATCACATGGTTGATCATACTCTAGGTTCCACATGCATGTTTTAGCTGAAGGAAGAATACCTTAAACCTGGGTAGTTGAAACCCGTGGAATGGGTACCATGCAATATGACTTCAAAGGGTCTTCATTTGCTCACCGAACCTCTCCAATCCTATCACTGCTGCGTTTATGCCCCTGTACACATGCTTGATTCTCCTTCGGAGACATAGCAATCCATAGGTTTTAAGATACTTACTAGTCAGGTACATTCTTAGGCGTTTAATATGCGGTGTTAAGTCCATTTCGTTGAGCAAGGAGTAGCTCTTGTCTATTCCATATTTGGCTTAAGGAACTTTATCTGTGCTCATTTCAATCTCTGGTTTTATGCAGCACCCCAACTCACCTTTACCCTTAAGCAAGCATAAGTTGGTTTTCTAAATTTGAGACCCTGTTCTGTTCTGTAATTCAGTTCCTGTGTAGCCAAGTTTACATTCCGTGTATTACTGATATCTTATGATGTTTCTTTTTCTGTGTGACTTATTTCAGTTAGAATCATCATACCTGAATCCACTCATTGTGCTGCTAAGGGCCTGATGACATAGATTTCATTGCTGAGTGATATTGCTTTGTAAGTAAATACCACAACTTCTTTATCCATTTTTCACTTTCTGCGATGTTGAACTTGTACTGTAAACGAGGTTCTTGTAAACAGAGGCGTCCCAAACTTTGGGGTGGCTGTGTCTTTTTGATTTTAATTTCCCTAAGCTATAGGACCATAAGTGGAAGTGCCCTAGGCTCTGTTGCTTTGTTTTTTAGATGTTTCAGGAAACACCATACACTTCTCCCGAGTGTCTGTTGGCAATTTACATCCCGCCCATCAGCATAACAAGGCTCCCAGTTCTCCATGGCCTGTCCTGCCTTTCTGGATTTTACACTTTTTTCAGATGGCCCTTTTGACCGGGGGGAAGTGAGACTTCATTGTAGTGCAGATTTCCTTTGCAAGCTTGCTTGGTTGGCCAAAAAGGGCGTATGCGTTTTTTCCTGAATATATTCAGGAAAAAACGCATACGCCCTTTTTGGCCAAGTGCATCATTGTGGACGTTCTGCCTCTTTTCCTATGCTTTCAATGCAATTCCAGTCTACCTCCTGAAATCGGTTTCCTGCAATTCTGCCCCGCTTTCAAGTCCTCTTGGCAGCCTTACTTCAGTATATTTTTGGACGATAGCTGTCATTTATAACTCTGCAGGTTTGTGAATTACAGTGCCCCTGAGCTCCTTTCTTCAACTCGCTTTCTTTTGAGCTGGCCGCAACGCCGCAAGATGGCTTCAGGCCCTAATCTGGTTCCGGCACGGCACGCTGAGCCTTTGGTTAATTCCTCTTCCTGGTGGGAAATGAGAGTTAAATTTGCCCGTCCAGACACCTCCAGCTAGTCTCTCATTGGTTCTCGCTATTCCTGTTCATCTTCCGCAGAAATTGCAAACTGGGCCAAACAGGAGGTTAAAGGGACTGACTCTCCAAGTCGGGAGGATGTTAGTAAAGCGTCTGGAATGTTGCACCCGAGTACCAGGGTACGAAAACTGAGACATATTTGAACACGTCTCCCGATCACATGGTTGATCATACTCTAGGTTCCACATGCATGTTTTAGCTGAAGGAAGAATACCTTAAACCTGGGTAGTTGAAACCCGTGGAATGGGTACCATGCAATATGACTTCAAAGGGTCTTCATTTGCTCACCGAACCTCTCCAATCCTATCACTGCTGCGTTTATGCCCCTGTACACATGCTTGATTCTCCTTCGGAGACATAGCAATCCATAGGTTTTAAGATACTTACTAGTCAGGTACATTCTTAGGCGTTTAATATGCGGTGTTAAGTCCATTTCGTTGAGCAAGGAGTAGCTCTTGTCTATTCCATATTTGGCTTAAGGAACTTTATCTGTGCTCATTTCAATCTCTGGTTTTATGCAGCACCCCAACTCACCTTTACCCTTAAGCAAGCATAAGTTGGTTTTCTAAATTTGAGACCCTGTTCTGTTCTGTAATTCAGTTCCTGTGTAGCCAAGTTTACATTCTGTGTATTACTGATATCTTATGATGTTTCTTTTTCTGTGTGACTTATTTCAGTTAGAATCATCATACCTGAATCCACTCATTGTGCTGCTAAGGGCCTGATGACATAGATTTCATTGCTGAGTGATATTGCTTTGTAAGTAAATACCACAACTTCTTTATCCATTTTTCACTTTCTGCGATGTTGAACTTGTACTGTAAACGAGGTTCTTGTAAACAGAGGCGTCCCAAACTTTGGGGTGGCTGTGTCTTTTTGATTTTAATTTCCCTAAGCTATAGGACCATAAGTGGAAGTGCCCTAGGCTCTGTTGCTTTGTTTTTTAGATGTTTCAGGAAACACCATACACTTCTCCCGAGTGTCTGTTGGCAATTTACATCCCGCCCATCAGCATAACAAGGCTCCCAGTTCTCCATGGCCTGTCCTGCCTTTCTGGATTTTACACTTTTTTCAGATGGCCCTTTTGACCGGGGGCAAGTGAGACTTCATTGTAGTGCAGATTTCCTTTGCAAGCTTGCTTGGTTGGCCAAAAAGGGCGTATGCGTTTTTTCCTGAATATATTCAGGAAAAAACGCATACGCCCTTTTTGGCCAAGTGCATCATTGTGGACGTTCTGCCTCTTTTCCTATGCTTTCAATGCAATTCCAGTCTACCTCCTGAAATCGGTTTCCTGCAATTCTGCCCCGCTTTCAAGTCCTCTTGGCAGCCTTACTTCAGTATATTTTTGGACGATAGCTGTCATTTATAACTCTGCAGGTTTGTGAATTACAGTGCCCCTGAGCTCCTTTCTTCAACTCGCTTTCTTTTGAGCTGGCAGCAACGCCGCAGGATGGCTTCAGGCCCTAATCTGGTTCCGGCACGGCACGCTGAGCCTTTGGTTAATTCCTCTTCCTGGTGGGAAATGAGAGTTAAATTTGCCCGTCCAGACACCTCCAGCTAGTCTCTCATTGGTTCTCGCTATTCCTGTTCATCTTCCGCAGAAATTGCAAACTGGGCCAAACAGGAGGTTAAAGGGACTGACTCTCCAAGTCGGGAGGATGTTAGTAAAGCGTCTGGAATGTTGCACCCGAGTACCAGGGTACGAAAACTGAGACATATTTGAACACGTCTCCCGATCACATGGTTGATCATACTCTAGGTTCCACATGCATGTTTTAGCTGAAGGAAGAATACCTTAAACCTGGGTAGTTGAAACCCGTGGAATGGGTACCATGCAATATGACTTCAAAGGGTCTTCATTTGCTCACCGAACCTCTCCAATCCTATCACTGCTGCGTTTATGCCCCTGTACACATGCTTGATTCTCCTTCGGAGACATAGCAATCCATAGGTTTTAAGATACTTACTAGTCAGGTACATTCTTAGGCGTTTAATATGCGGTGTTGAGTCCATTTCGTTGAGCAAGGAGTAGCTCTTGTCTATTCCATATTTGGCTTAAGGAACTTTATCTGTGCTCATTTCAATCTCTGGTTTTATGCAGCACCCCAACTCACCTTTACCCTTAAGCAAGCATAAGTTGGTTTTCTAAATTTGAGACCCTGTTCTGTTCTGTAATTCAGTTCCTGTGTAGCCAAGTTTACATTCTGTGTATTACTGATATCTTATGATGTTTCTTTTTCTGTGTGACTTATTTCAGTTAGAATCATCATACCTGAATCCACTCATTGTGCTGCTAAGGGCCTGATGACATAGATTTCATTGCTGAGTGATATTGCTTTGTAAGTAAATACCACAACTTCTTTATCCATTTTTCACTTTCTGCGATGTTGAACTTGTACTGTAAACGAGGTTCTTGTAAACAGAGGCGTCCCAAACTTTGGGGTGGCTGTGTCTTTTTGATTTTAATTTCCCTAAGCTATAGGACCATAAGTGGAAGTGCCCTAGGCTCTGTTGCTTTGTTTTTTAGATGTTTCAGGAAACACCATACACTTCTCCCGAGTGTCTGTTGGCAATTTACATCCCGCCCATCAGCATAACAAGGCTCCCAGTTCTCCATGGCCTGTCCTGCCTTTCTGGATTTTACACTTT
The DNA here is from genome assembly GCF_039906515.1 of Pseudorca crassidens. Classification (NCBI taxonomy): domain Eukaryota; kingdom Metazoa; phylum Chordata; class Mammalia; order Artiodactyla; family Delphinidae; genus Pseudorca; species Pseudorca crassidens. The sequence continues at coordinate 1,121,083 of NW_027136311.1, forward strand.
TTTCAGATGGCCCTTTTGACCGGGGGGAAGTGAGACTTCATTGTAGTGCAGATTTCCTTTGCAAGCTTGCTTGGTTGGCCAAAAAGGGCGTATGCGTTTTTTCCTGAATATATTCAGGAAAAAACGCATACGCCCTTTTTGGCCAAGTGCATCATTGTGGACGTTCTGCCTCTTTTCCTATGCTTTCAATGCAATTCCAGTCTACCTCCTGAAATCGGTTTCCTGCAATTCTGCCCCGCTTTCAAGTCCTCTTGGCAGCCTTACTTCAGTATATTTTTGGACGATAGCTGTCATTTATAACTCTGCAGGTTTGTGAATTACAGTGCCCCTGAGCTCCTTTCTTCAACTCGCTTTCTTTTGAGCTGGCCGCAACGCCGCAGGATGGCTTCAGGCCCTAATCTGGTTCCGGCATGGCACGCTGAGCCTTTGGTTAATTCCTCTTCCTGGTGGGAAATGAGAGTTAAATTTGCCCGTCCAGACACCTCCAGCTAGTCTCTCATTGGTTCTCGCTATTCCTGTTCATCTTCCGCAGAAATTGCAAACTGGGCCAAACAGGAGGTTAAAGGGACTGACTCTCCAAGTCGGGAGGGGGTTAGTAAAGCATCTGGAATGTTGCACCCGAGTACCAGGGTACGAAAACTGAGACATATTTGAACACGTCTCCCGATCACATGGTTGATCATACTCTAGGTTCCACATGCATGTTTTAGCTGAAGGAAGAATACCTTAAACCTGGGTAGTTGAAACCCGTGGAATGGGTACCATGCAATATGACTTCAAAGGGTCTTCATTTGCTCACCGAACCTCTCCAATCCTATCACTGCTGTGTTTATGCCCCTGTACACATGCTTGATTCTCTTTCGGAGACATAGCAATCCATAGGTTTTAAGATACTTACTAGTCAGGTACATTCTTAGGCATTTAATATGCGGTGTTGAGTCCATTTCGTTGAGCAAGGAGTAGCTCTTGTCTATTCCATATTTGGCTTAAGGAACTTTATCTGTGTTCATTTCAATCTCTGGTTTTATGCAGCACCCCAACTCACCTTTCCCCTTAAGCAAGCATAAGTTGGTTTTCTAAATTTGAGACCCTGTTCTGTTCTGTAATTCAGTTCCTGTGTAGCCAAGTTTACATTCCGTGTATTACTGATATCTTATGATGTTTCTTTTTCTGTGTGACTTATTTCAGTTAGAATCATCATACCTGAATCCACTCATTGTGCTGCTAAGGGCCTGATGACATAGATTTCATTGCTGAGTGATATTGCTTTGTAAGTAAATACCACAACTTCTTTATCCATTTTTCACTTTCTGCGATGTTGAACTTGTACTGTAAACGAGGTTCTTGTAAACAGAGGCGTCCCAAACTTTGGGGTGGCTGTGTCTTTTTGATTTTAATTTCCCTAAGCTATAGGACCATAAGTGGAAGTGCCCTAGGCTCTGTTGCTTTGTTTTTTAGATGTTTCAGGAAACACCATACACTTCTCCCGAGTGTCTGTTGGCAATTTACATCCCGCCCATCAGCATAACAAGGCTCCCAGTTCTCCATGGCCTGTCCTGCCTTTCTGGATTTTACACTTTTTTCAGATGGCCCTTTTGACCGGGGGGAAGTGAGACTTCATTGTAGTGCAGATTTCCTTTGCAAGCTTGCTTGGTTGGCCAAAAAGGGCGTATGCGTTTTTTCCTGAATATATTCAGGAAAAAACGCATACGCCCTTTTTGGCCAAGTGCATCATTGTGGACGTTCTGCCTCTTTTCCTATGCTTTCAATGCAATTCCAGTCTACCTCCTGAAATCGGTTTCCTGCAATTCTGCCCCGCTTTCAAGTCCTCTTGGCAGCCTTACTTCAGTATATTTTTGGACGATAGCTGTCATTTATAACTCTGCAGGTTTGTGAATTACAGTGCCCCTGAGCTCCTTTCTTCAACTCGCTTTCTTTTGAGCTGGCCGCAACGCCGCAGGATGGCTTCAGGCCCTAATCTGGTTCCGGCATGGCACGCTGAGCCTTTGGTTAATTCCTCTTCCTGGTGGGAAATGAGAGTTAAATTTGCCCGTCCAGACACCTCCAGCTAGTCTCTCATTGGTTCTCGCTATTCCTGTTCATCTTCCGCAGAAATTGCAAACTGGGCCAAACAGGAGGTTAAAGGGACTGACTCTCCAAGTCGGGAGGGGGTTAGTAAAGCATCTGGAATGTTGCACCCGAGTACCAGGGTACGAAAACTGAGACATATTTGAACACGTCTCCCGATCACATGGTTGATCATACTCTAGGTTCCACATGCATGTTTTAGCTGAAGGAAGAATACCTTAAACCTGGGTAGTGGAAACCCATGGAATGGGTACCATGCAATATGACTTCAAAGGGTCTTCATTTGCTCACCGAACCTCTCCAATCCTATCACTGCTGTGTTTATGCCCCTGTACACATGCTTGATTCTCTTTCGGAGACATAGCAATCCATAGGTTTTAAGATACTTACTAGTCAGGTACATTCTTAGGCATTTAATATGCGGTGTTGAGTCCATTTCGTTGAGCAAGGAGTAGCTCTTGTCTATTCCATATTTGGCTTAAGGAACTTTATCTGTGTTCATTTCAATCTCTGGTTTTATGCAGCACCCCAACTCACCTTTCCCCTTAAGCAAGCATAAGTTGGTTTTCTAAATTTGAGACCCTGTTCTGTTCTGTAATTCAGTTCCTGTGTAGCCAAGTTTACATTCCGTGTATTACTGATATCTTATGATGTTTCTTTTTCTGTGTGACTTATTTCAGTTAGAATCATCATACCTGAATCCACTCATTGTGCTGCTAAGGGCCTGATGACATAGATTTCATTGCTGAGTGATATTGCTTTGTAAGTAAATACCACAACTTCTTTATCCATTTTTCACTTTCTGCGATGTTGAACTTGTACTGTAAACGAGGTTCTTGTAAACAGAGGCGTCCCAAACTTTGGGGTGGCTGTGTCTTTTTGATTTTAATTTCCCTAAGCTATAGGACCATAAGTGGAAGTGCCCTAGGCTCTGTTGCTTTGTTTTTTAGATGTTTCAGGAAACACCATACACTTCTCCCGAGTGTCTGTTGGCAATTTACATCCCGCCCATCAGCATAACAAGGCTCCCAGTTCTCCATGGCCTGTCCTGCCTTTCTGGATTTTACACTTTTTTCAGATGGCCCTTTTGACCGGGGGGAAGTGAGACTTCATTGTAGTGCAGATTTCCTTTGCAAGCTTGCTTGGTTGGCCAAAAAGGGCGTATGCGTTTTTTCCTGAATATATTCAGGAAAAAACGCATACGCCCTTTTTGGCCAAGTGCATCATTGTGGACGTTCTGCCTCTTTTCCTATGCTTTCAATGCAATTCCAGTCTGCCTCCTGAAATCGGTTTCCTGCAATTCTGCCCTGCTTTCAAGTCCTCTTGGCAGCCTTACTTCAGTATATTTTTGGACGATAGCTGTCATTTATATCTATGCAGGTTTGTGAATTACAGTGCCCCTGAGCTCCTTTCTTCAACTCGCTTTCTTTTGAGCTGGCAGCAACACCGCAGGATGGCTTCAGGCCCTAATCTGGTTCCGGCACGGCACGCTGAGCCTTTGGTTAATTCCTCTTCCTGGTGGGAAATGAGAGTTAAATTTGCCCGTCCAGACACCTCCAGCTAGTCTCTCATTGGTTCTCGCTATTCCTGTTCATCTTCCGCAGAAATTGCAAACTGGGCCAAACAGGAGGTTAAAGGGACTGACTCTCCAACTCGGGAGGATGTTAGTAAAGCGTCTGGAATGTTGCACCCGAGTACCAGGGTACGAAAACTGAGACATATTTGAACACGTCTCCCGATCACATGGTTGATCATACTCTAGGTTCCACATGCATGTTTTAGCTGAAGGAAGAATACCTTAAACCTGGGTAGTTGAAACCCGTGGAATGGGTACCATGCAATATGACTTCAAAGGGTCTTCATTTGCTCACCGAACCTCTCCAATCCTATCACTGCTGCGTTTATGCCCCTGTACACATGCTTGATTCTCCTTCGGAGACATAGCAATCCATAGGTTTTAAGATACTTACTAGTCAGGTACATTCTTAGGCGTTTAATATGCGGTGTTGAGTCCATTTCGTTGAGCAAGGAGTAGCTCTTGTCTATTCCATATTTGGCTTAAGGAACTTTATCTGTGCTCATTTCAATCTCTGGTTTTATGCAGCACCCCAACTCACCTTTACCCTTAAGCAAGCATAAGTTGGTTTTCTAAATTTGAGACCCTGTTCTGTTCTGTAATTCAGTTCCTGTGTAGCCAAGTTTACATTCCGTGTATTACTGATATCTTATGATGTTTCTTTTTCTGTGTGACTTATTTCAGTTAGAATCATCATACCTGAATCCACTCATTGTGCTGCTAAGGGCCTGATGACATAGATTTCATTGCTGAGTGATATTGCTTTGTAAGTAAATACCACAACTTCTTTATCCATTTTTCACTTTCTGCGATGTTGAACTTGTACTGTAAACGAGGTTCTTGTAAACAGAGGCGTCCCAAACTTTGGGGTGGCTGTGTCTTTTTGATTTTAATTTCCCTAAGCTATAGGACCATAAGTGGAAGTGCCCTAGGCTCTGTTGCTTTGTTTTTTAGATGTTTCAGGAAACACCATACACTTCTCCCGAGTGTCTGTTGGCAATTTACATCCCGCCCATCAGCATAACAAGGCTCCCAGTTCTCCATGGCCTGTCCTGCCTTTCTGGATTTTACACTTTTTTCAGATGGCCCTTTTGACCGGGGGGAAGTGAGACTTCATTGTAGTGCAGATTTCCTTTGCAAGCTTGCTTGGTTGGCCAAAAAGGGCGTATGCGTTTTTTCCTGAATATATTCAGGAAAAAACGCATACGCCCTTTTTGGCCAAGTGCATCATTGTGGACGTTCTGCCTCTTTTCCTATGCTTTCAATGCAATTCCAGTCTACCTCCTGAAATCGGTTTCCTGCAATTCTGCCCCGCTTTCAAGTCCTCTTGGCAGCCTTACTTCAGTATATTTTTGGACGATAGCTGTCATTTATAACTCTGCAGGTTTGTGAATTACAGTGCCCCTGAGCTCCTTTCTTCAACTCGCTTTCTTTTGAGCTGGCCGCAACGCCGCAAGATGGCTTCAGGCCCTAATCTGGTTCCGGCACGGCACGCTGAGCCTTTGGTTAATTCCTCTTCCTGGTGGGAAATGAGAGTTAAATTTGCCCGTCCAGACACCTCCAGCTAGTCTCTCATTGGTTCTCGCTATTCCTGTTCATCTTCCGCAGAAATTGCAAACTGGGCCAAACAGGAGGTTAAAGGGACTGACTCTCCAAGTCGGGAGGATGTTAGTAAAGCGTCTGGAATGTTGCACCCGAGTACCAGGGTACGAAAACTGAGACATATTTGAACACGTCTCCCGATCACATGGTTGATCATACTCTAGGTTCCACATGCATGTTTTAGCTGAAGGAAGAATACCTTAAACCTGGGTAGTTGAAACCCGTGGAATGGGTACCATGCAATATGACTTCAAAGGGTCTTCATTTGCTCACCGAACCTCTCCAATCCTATCACTGCTGCGTTTATGCCCCTGTACACATGCTTGATTCTCCTTCGGAGACATAGCAATCCATAGGTTTTAAGATACTTACTAGTCAGGTACATTCTTAGGCGTTTAATATGCGGTGTTAAGTCCATTTCGTTGAGCAAGGAGTAGCTCTTGTCTATTCCATATTTGGCTTAAGGAACTTTATCTGTGCTCATTTCAATCTCTGGTTTTATGCAGCACCCCAACTCACCTTTACCCTTAAGCAAGCATAAGTTGGTTTTCTAAATTTGAGACCCTGTTCTGTTCTGTAATTCAGTTCCTGTGTAGCCAAGTTTACATTCCGTGTATTACTGATATCTTATGATGTTTCTTTTTCTGTGTGACTTATTTCAGTTAGAATCATCATACCTGAATCCACTCATTGTGCTGCTAAGGGCCTGATGACATAGATTTCATTGCTGAGTGATATTGCTTTGTAAGTAAATACCACAACTTCTTTATCCATTTTTCACTTTCTGCGATGTTGAACTTGTACTGTAAACGAGGTTCTTGTAAACAGAGGCGTCCCAAACTTTGGGGTGGCTGTGTCTTTTTGATTTTAATTTCCCTAAGCTATAGGACCATAAGTGGAAGTGCCCTAGGCTCTGTTGCTTTGTTTTTTAGATGTTTCAGGAAACACCATACACTTCTCCCGAGTGTCTGTTGGCAATTTACATCCCGCCCATCAGCATAACAAGGCTCCCAGTTCTCCATGGCCTGTCCTGCCTTTCTGGATTTTACACTTTTTTCAGATGGCCCTTTTGACCGGGGGGAAGTGAGACTTCATTGTAGTGCAGATTTCCTTTGCAAGCTTGCTTGGTTGGCCAAAAAGGGCGTATGCGTTTTTTCCTGAATATATTCAGGAAAAAACGCATACGCCCTTTTTGGCCAAGTGCATCATTGTGGACGTTCTGCCTCTTTTCCTATGCTTTCAATGCAATTCCAGTCTACCTCCTGAAATCGGTTTCCTGCAATTCTGCCCCGCTTTCAAGTCCTCTTGGCAGCCTTACTTCAGTATATTTTTGGACGATAGCTGTCATTTATAACTCTGCAGGTTTGTGAATTACAGTGCCCCTGAGCTCCTTTCTTCAACTCGCTTTCTTTTGAGCTGGCCGCAACGCCGCAAGATGGCTTCAGGCCCTAATCTGGTTCCGGCACGGCACGCTGAGCCTTTGGTTAATTCCTCTTCCTGGTGGGAAATGAGAGTTAAATTTGCCCGTCCAGACACCTCCAGCTAGTCTCTCATTGGTTCTCGCTATTCCTGTTCATCTTCCGCAGAAATTGCAAACTGGGCCAAACAGGAGGTTAAAGGGACTGACTCTCCAAGTCGGGAGGATGTTAGTAAAGCGTCTGGAATGTTGCACCCGAGTACCAGGGTACGAAAACTGAGACATATTTGAACACGTCTCCCGATCACATGGTTGATCATACTCTAGGTTCCACATGCATGTTTTAGCTGAAGGAAGAATACCTTAAACCTGGGTAGTTGAAACCCGTGGAATGGGTACCATGCAATATGACTTCAAAGGGTCTTCATTTGCTCACCGAACCTCTCCAATCCTATCACTGCTGCGTTTATGCCCCTGTACACATGCTTGATTCTCCTTCGGAGACATAGCAATCCATAGGTTTTAAGATACTTACTAGTCAGGTACATTCTTAGGCGTTTAATATGCGGTGTTAAGTCCATTTCGTTGAGCAAGGAGTAGCTCTTGTCTATTCCATATTTGGCTTAAGGAACTTTATCTGTGCTCATTTCAATCTCTGGTTTTATGCAGCACCCCAACTCACCTTTACCCTTAAGCAAGCATAAGTTGGTTTTCTAAATTTGAGACCCTGTTCTGTTCTGTAATTCAGTTCCTGTGTAGCCAAGTTTACATTCTGTGTATTACTGATATCTTATGATGTTTCTTTTTCTGTGTGACTTATTTCAGTTAGAATCATCATACCTGAATCCACTCATTGTGCTGCTAAGGGCCTGATGACATAGATTTCATTGCTGAGTGATATTGCTTTGTAAGTAAATACCACAACTTCTTTATCCATTTTTCACTTTCTGCGATGTTGAACTTGTACTGTAAACGAGGTTCTTGTAAACAGAGGCGTCCCAAACTTTGGGGTGGCTGTGTCTTTTTGATTTTAATTTCCCTAAGCTATAGGACCATAAGTGGAAGTGCCCTAGGCTCTGTTGCTTTGTTTTTTAGATGTTTCAGGAAACACCATACACTTCTCCCGAGTGTCTGTTGGCAATTTACATCCCGCCCATCAGCATAACAAGGCTCCCAGTTCTCCATGGCCTGTCCTGCCTTTCTGGATTTTACACTTTTTTCAGATGGCCCTTTTGACCGGGGGGAAGTGAGACTTCATTGTAGTGCAGATTTCCTTTGCAAGCTTGCTTGGTTGGCCAAAAAGGGCGTATGCGTTTTTTCCTGAATATATTCAGGAAAAAACGCATACGCCCTTTTTGGCCAAGTGCATCATTGTGGACGTTCTGCCTCTTTTCCTATGCTTTCAATGCAATTCCAGTCTACCTCCTGAAATCGGTTTCCTGCAATTCTGCCCCGCTTTCAAGTCCTCTTGGCAGCCTTACTTCAGTATATTTTTGGACGATAGCTGTCATTTATAACTCTGCAGGTTTGTGAATTACAGTGCCCCTGAGCTCCTTTCTTCAACTCGCTTTCTTTTGAGCTGGCCGCAACGCCGCAAGATGGCTTCAGGCCCTAATCTGGTTCCGGCACGGCACGCTGAGCCTTTGGTTAATTCCTCTTCCTGGTGGGAAATGAGAGTTAAATTTGCCCGTCCAGACACCTCCAGCTAGTCTCTCATTGGTTCTCGCTATTCCTGTTCATCTTCCGCAGAAATTGCAAACTGGGCCAAACAGGAGGTTAAAGGGACTGACTCTCCAAGTCGGGAGGATGTTAGTAAAGCGTCTGGAATGTTGCACCCGAGTACCAGGGTACGAAAACTGAGACATATTTGAACACGTCTCCCGATCACATGGTTGATCATACTCTAGGTTCCACATGCATGTTTTAGCTGAAGGAAGAATACCTTAAACCTGGGTAGTTGAAACCCGTGGAATGGGTACCATGCAATATGACTTCAAAGGGTCTTCATTTGCTCACCGAACCTCTCCAATCCTATCACTGCTGCGTTTATGCCCCTGTACACATGCTTGATTCTCCTTCGGAGACATAGCAATCCATAGGTTTTAAGATACTTACTAGTCAGGTACATTCTTAGGCGTTTAATATGCGGTGTTAAGTCCATTTCGTTGAGCAAGGAGTAGCTCTTGTCTATTCCATATTTGGCTTAAGGAACTTTATCTGTGCTCATTTCAATCTCTGGTTTTATGCAGCACCCCAACTCACCTTTACCCTTAAGCAAGCATAAGTTGGTTTTCTAAATTTGAGACCCTGTTCTGTTCTGTAATTCAGTTCCTGTGTAGCCAAGTTTACATTCCGTGTATTACTGATATCTTATGATGTTTCTTTTTCTGTGTGACTTATTTCAGTTAGAATCATCATACCTGAATCCACTCATTGTGCTGCTAAGGGCCTGATGACATAGATTTCATTGCTGAGTGATATTGCTTTGTAAGTAAATACCACAACTTCTTTATCCATTTTTCACTTTCTGCGATGTTGAACTTGTACTGTAAACGAGGTTCTTGTAAACAGAGGCGTCCCAAACTTTGGGGTGGCTGTGTCTTTTTGATTTTAATTTCCCTAAGCTATAGGACCATAAGTGGAAGTGCCCTAGGCTCTGTTGCTTTGTTTTTTAGATGTTTCAGGAAACACCATACACTTCTCCCGAGTGTCTGTTGGCAATTTACATCCCGCCCATCAGCATAACAAGGCTCCCAGTTCTCCATGGCCTGTCCTGCCTTTCTGGATTTTACACTTTTTTCAGATGGCCCTTTTGACCGGGGGGAAGTGAGACTTCATTGTAGTGCAGATTTCCTTTGCAAGCTTGCTTGGTTGGCCAAAAAGGGCGTATGCGTTTTTTCCTGAATATATTCAGGAAAAAACGCATACGCCCTTTTTGGCCAAGTGCATCATTGTGGACGTTCTGCCTCTTTTCCTATGCTTAAAATGCAATTCCAGTCTACCTCCTGAAATCGGTTTCCTGCAATTCTGCCCCGCTTTCAAGTCCTCTTGGCAGCCTTACTTCAGTATATTTTTGGACGATAGCTGTCATTTATAACTCTGCAGGTTTGTGAATTACAGTGCCCCTGAGCTCCTTTCTTCAACTCGCTTTCTTTTGAGCTGGCCGCAACGCCGCAGGATGGCTTCAGGCCCTAATCTGGTTCCGGCACGGCACGCTGAGCCTTTGGTTAATTCCTCTTCCTGGTGGGAAATGAGAGTTAAATTTGCCCGTCCAGACACCTCCAGCTAGTCTCTCATTGGTTCTCGCTATTCCTGTTCATCTTCCACAGAAATTGCAAACTGGGCCAAACAGGAGGTTAAAGGGACTGACTCTCCAAGTCGGGAGGATGTTAGTAAAGCGTCTGGAATGTTGCACCCGAGTACCAGGGTACGAAAACTGAGACATATTTGAACACGTCTCCCGATCACATGGTTGATCATACTCTAGGTTCCACATGCATGTTTTAGCTGAAGGAAGAATACCTTAAACCTGGGTAGTTGAAACCCGTGGAATGGGTACCATGCAATATGACTTCAAAGGGTCTTCATTTGCTCACCGAACCTCTCCAATCCTATCACTGCTGCGTTTATGCCCCTGTACACATGCTTGATTCTCCTTCGGAGACATAGCAATCCATAGGTTTTAAGATACTTACTAGTCAGGTACATTCTTAGGCGTTTAATATGCGGTGTTGAGTCCATTTCGTTGAGCAAGGAGTAGCTCTTGTCTATTCCATATTTGGCTTAAGGAACTTTATCTGTGCTCATTTCAATCTCTGGTTTTATGCAGCACCCCAACTCACCTTTACCCTTAAGCAAGCATAAGTTGGTTTTCTAAATTTGAGACCCTGTTCTGTTCTGTAATTCAGTTCCTGTGTAGCCAAGTTTACATTCTGTGTATTACTGATATCTTATGATGTTTCTTTTTCTGTGTGACTTATTTCAGTTAGAATCATCATACCTGAATCCACTCATTGTGCTGCTAAGGGCCTGATGACATAGATTTCATTGCTGAGTGATATTGCTTTGTAAGTAAATACCACAACTTCTTTATCCATTTTTCACTTTCTGCGATGTTGAACTTGTACTGTAAACGAGGTTCTTGTAAACAGAGGCGTCCCAAACTTTGGGGTGGCTGTGTCTTTTTGATTTTAATTTCCCTAAGCTATAGGACCATAAGTGGAAGTGCCCTAGGCTCTGTTGCTTTGTTTTTTAGATGTTTCAGGAAACACCATACACTTCTCCCGAGTGTCTGTTGGCAATTTACATCCCGCCCATCAGCATAACAAGGCTCCCAGTTCTCCATGGCCTGTCCTGCCTTTCTGGATTTTACACTTTTTTCAGATGGCCCTTTTGACCGGGGGGAAGTGAGACTTCATTGTAGTGCAGATTTCCTTTGCAAGCTTGCTTGGTTGGCCAAAAAGGGCGTATGCGTTTTTTCCTGAATATATTCAGGAAAAAACGCATACGCCCTTTTTGGCCAAGTGCATCATTGTGGACGTTCTGCCTCTTTTCCTATGCTTTCAATGCAATTCCAGTCTACCTCCTGAAATCGGTTTCCTGCAATTCTGCCCCGCTTTCAAGTCCTCTTGGCAGCCTTACTTCAGTATATTTTTGGACGATAGCTGTCATTTATAACTCTGCAGGTTTGTGAATTACAGTGCCCCTGAGCTCCTTTCTTCAACTCGCTTTCTTTTGAGCTGGCCGCAACACCGCAGGATGGCTTCAGGCCCTAATCTGGTTCCGGCACGGCACGCTGAGCCTTTGGTTAATTCCTCTTCCTGGTGGGAAATGAGAGTTAAATTTGCCCGTCCAGACACCTCCAGCTAGTCTCTCATTGGTTCTCGCTATTCCTGTTCATCTTCCGCAGAAATTGCAAACTGGGCCAAACAGGAGGTTAAAGGGACTGACTCTCCAAGTCGGGAGGGTGTTAGTAAAGCGTCTGGAATGTTGCACCCGAGTACCAGGGTACGAAAACTGAGACATATTTGAACACGTCTCCCGATCACATGGTTGATCATACTCTAGGTTCCACATGCATGTTTTAGCTGAAGGAAGAATACCTTAAACCTGGGTAGTTGAAACCCGTGGAATGGGTACCATGCAATATGACTTCAAAGGGTCTTCATTTGCTCACCGAACCTCTCCAATCCTATCACTGCTGCGTTTATGCCCCTGTACACATGCTTGATTCTCTTTCGGAGACATAGCAATCCATAGGTTTTAAGATACTTACTAGTCAGGTACATTCTTAGGCGTTTAATATGCGGTGTTGAGTCCATTTCGTTGAGCAAGGAGTAGCTCTTGTCTATTCCATATTTGGCTTAAGGAACTTTATCTGTGCTCATTTCAATCTCTGGTTTTATGCAGCACCCCAACTCACCTTTACCCTTAAGCAAGCATAAGTTGGTTTTCTAAATTTGAGACCCTGTTCTGTTCTGTAATTCAGTTCCTGTGTAGCCAAGTTTACATTCTGTGTATTACTGATATCTTATGATGTTTCTTTTTCTGTGTGACTTATTTCAGTTAGAATCATCATACCTGAATCCACTCATTGTGCTGCTAAGGGCCTGATGACATAGATTTCATTGCTGAGTGATATTGCTTTGTAAGTAAATACCACAACTTCTTTATCCATTTTTCACTTTCTGCGATGTTGAACTTGTACTGTAAACGAGGTTCTTGTAAACAGAGGCGTCCCAAACTTTGGGGTGGCTGTGTCTTTTTGATTTTAATTTCCCTAAGCTATAGGACCATAAGTGGAAGTGCCCTAGGCTCTGTTGCTTTGTTTTTTAGATGTTTCAGGAAACACCATACACTTCCCCCGAGTGTCTGTTGGAAATTTACATCCCGCCCATCAGCATAACAAGGCTCCCAGTTCTCCATGGCCTGTCCTGCCTTTCTGGGTTTTACACTTTTTTCAGATGGCCCTTTTGACCGGGGGGAAGTGAGACTTCATTGTAGTGCAGATTTCCTTTGCAAGCTTGCTTGGTTGGCCAAAAAGGGCGTATGCGTTTTTTCCTGAATATATTCAGGAAAAAACGCATACGCCCTTTTTGGCCAAGTGCATCATTGTGGACGTTCTGCCTCTTTTCCTATGCTTTCAATGCAATTCCAGTCTGCCTCCTGAAATCGGTTTCCTGCAATTCTGCCCTGCTTTCAAGTCCTCTTGGCAGCCTTACTTCAGTATATTTTTGGACGATAGCTGTCATTTATAAGTCTGCAGGTTTGTGAATTACAGTGCCCCTGAGCTCCTTTCTTCAACTCACTTTCTTTTGAGCTGGCCGCAACGCCGCAAGATGGCTTCAGGCCCTAATCTGGTTCCGGCACGGCACGCTGAGCCTTTGGTTAATTCCTCTTCCTGGTGGGAAATGAGAGTTAAATTTGCCAGTCCAGACACCTCCAGCTAGTCTCTCATTGGTTCTCGCTATTCCTGTTCATCTTCCACAGAAATTGCAAACTGGGCCAAACAGGAGGTTAAAGGGACTGACTCTCCAAGTCGGGAGGATGTTAGTAAAACGTCTGGAATGTTGCACCCGAGTACCAGGGTACGAAAACTGAGACATATTTGAACATGTCTCCCAATCACATGGTTGATCATACTCTAGGTTCCACATGCATGTTTTAGCTGAAGGAAGAATACCTTAAACCTGGGTAGTTGAAACCCGTGGAATGGGTACCATGCAATATGACTTCAAAGGGTCTTCATTTGCTCACCGAACCTCTCCAATCCTATCACTGCTGCGTTTATGCCCCTGTACACATGCTTGATTCTCCTTCGGAGACATAGCAATCCATAGGTTTTAAGATACTTACTAGTCAGGTACATTCTTAGGCGTTTAATATGCGGTGTTGAGTCCATTTCGTTGAGCAAGGAGTAGCTCTTGTCTATTCCATATTTGGCTTAAGGAACTTTATCTGTGCTCATTTCAATCTCTGGTTTTATGCAGCACCCCAACTCACCTTTACCCTTAAGCAAGCATAAGTTGGTTTTCTAAATTTGAGACCCTGTTCTGTTCTGTAATTCAGTTCCTGTGTAGCCAAGTTTACATTCCGTGTATTACTGATATCTTATGATGTTTCTTTTTCTGTGTGACTTATTTCAGTTAGAATCATCATACCTGAATCCACTCATTGTGCTGCTAAGGGCCTGATGACATAGATTTCATTGCTGAGTGATATTGCTTTGTAAGTAAATACCACAACTTCTTTATCCATTTTTCACTTTCTGCGATGTTGAACTTGTACTGTAAACGAGGTTCTTGTAAACAGAGGCGTCCCAAACTTTGGGGTGGCTGTGTCTTTTTGATTTTAATTTCCCTAAGCTATAGGACCATAAGTGGAAGTGCCCTAGGCTCTGTTGCTTTGTTTTTTAGATGTTTCAGGAAACACCATACACTTCTCCCGAGTGTCTGTTGGCAATTTACATCCCGCCCATCAGCATAACAAGGCTCCCAGTTCTCCATGGCCTGTCCTGCCTTTCTGGATTTTACACTTTTTTCAGATGGCCCTTTTGACCGGGGGGAAGTGAGACTTCATTGTAGTGCAGATTTCCTTTGCAAGCTTGCTTGGTTGGCCAAAAAGGGCGTATGCGTTTTTTCCTGAATATATTCAGGAAAAAACGCATACGCCCTTTTTGGCCAAGTGCATCATTGTGGACGTTCTGCCTCTTTTCCTATGCTTTCAATGCAATTCCAGTCTACCTCCTGAAATCGGTTTCCTGCAATTCTGCCCCGCTTTCAAGTCCTCTTGGCAGCCTTACTTCAGTATATTTTTGGACGATAGCTGTCATTTATAACTCTGCAGGTTTGTGAATTACAGTGCCCCTGAGCTCCTTTCTTCAACTCGCTTTCTTTTGAGCTGGCCGCAACACCGCAGGATGGCTTCAGGCCCTAATCTGGTTCCGGCACGGCACGCTGAGCCTTTGGTTAATTCCTCTTCCTGGTGGGAAATGAGAGTTAAATTTGCCCGTCCAGACACCTCCAGCTAGTCTCTCATTGGTTCTCGCTATTCCTGTTCATCTTCCGCAGAAATTGCAAACTGGGCCAAACAGGAGGTTAAAGGGACTGACTCTCCAAGTCGGGAGGGTGTTAGTAAAGCGTCTGGAATGTTGCACCCGAGTACCAGGGTACGAAAACTGAGACATATTTGAACACGTCTCCCGATCACATGGTTGATCATACTCTAGGTTCCACATGCATGTTTTAGCTGAAGGAAGAATACCTTAAACCTGGGTAGTTGAAACCCGTGGAATGGGTACCATGCAATATGACTTCAAAGGGTCTTCATTTGCTCACCGAACCTCTCCAATCCTATCACTGCTGCGTTTATGCCCCTGTACACATGCTTGATTCTCTTTCGGAGACATAGCAATCCATAGGTTTTAAGATACTTACTAGTCAGGTACATTCTTAGGCGTTTAATATGCGGTGTTGAGTCCATTTCGTTGAGCAAGGAGTAGCTCTTGTCTATTCCATATTTGGCTTAAGGAACTTTATCTGTGCTCATTTCAATCTCTGGTTTTATGCAGCACCCCAACTCACCTTTACCCTTAAGCAAGCATAAGTTGGTTTTCTAAATTTGAGACCCTGTTCTGTTCTGTAATTCAGTTCCTGTGTAGCCAAGTTTACATTCTGTGTATTACTGATATCTTATGATGTTTCTTTTTCTGTGTGACTTATTTCAGTTAGAATCATCATACCTGAATCCACTCATTGTGCTGCTAAGGGCCTGATGACATAGATTTCATTGCTGAGTGATATTGCTTTGTAAGTAAATACCACAACTTCTTTATCCATTTTTCACTTTCTGCGATGTTGAACTTGTACTGTAAACGAGGTTCTTGTAAACAGAGGCGTCCCAAACTTTGGGGTGGCTGTGTCTTTTTGATTTTAATTTCCCTAAGCTATAGGACCATAAGTGGAAGTGCCCTAGGCTCTGTTGCTTTGTTTTTTAGATGTTTCAGGAAACACCATACACTTCCCCCGAGTGTCTGTTGGAAATTTACATCCCGCCCATCAGCATAACAAGGCTCCCAGTTCTCCATGGCCTGTCCTGCCTTTCTGGGTTTTACACTTTTTTCAGATGGCCCTTTTGACCGGGGGGAAGTGAGACTTCATTGTAGTGCAGATTTCCTTTGCAAGCTTGCTTGGTTGGCCAAAAAGGGCGTATGCGTTTTTTCCTGAATATATTCAGGAAAAAACGCATACGCCCTTTTTGGCCAAGTGCATCATTGTGGACGTTCTGCCTCTTTTCCTATGCTTTCAATGCAATTCCAGTCTGCCTCCTGAAATCGGTTTCCTGCAATTCTGCCCTGCTTTCAAGTCCTCTTGGCAGCCTTACTTCAGTATATTTTTGGACGATAGCTGTCATTTATAAGTCTGCAGGTTTGTGAATTACAGTGCCCCTGAGCTCCTTTCTTCAACTCACTTTCTTTTGAGCTGGCCGCAACGCCGCAAGATGGCTTCAGGCCCTAATCTGGTTCCGGCACGGCACGCTGAGCCTTTGGTTAATTCCTCTTCCTGGTGGGAAATGAGAGTTAAATTTGCCAGTCCAGACACCTCCAGCTAGTCTCTCATTGGTTCTCGCTATTCCTGTTCATCTTCCACAGAAATTGCAAACTGGGCCAAACAGGAGGTTAAAGGGACTGACTCTCCAAGTCGGGAGGATGTTAGTAAAACGTCTGGAATGTTGCACCCGAGTACCAGGGTACGAAAACTGAGACATATTTGAACATGTCTCCCAATCACATGGTTGATCATACTCTAGGTTCCACATGCATGTTTTAGCTGAAGGAAGAATACCTTAAACCTGGGTAGTTGAAACCCGTGGAATGGGTACCATGCAATATGACTTCAAAGGGTCTTCATTTGCTCACCGAACCTCTCCAATCCTATCACTGCTGCGTTTATGCCCCTGTACACATGCTTGATTCTCCTTCGGAGACATAGCAATCCATAGGTTTTAAGATACTTACTAGTCAGGTACATTCTTAGGCGTTTAATATGCGGTGTTGAGTCCATTTCGTTGAGCAAGGAGTAGCTCTTGTCTATTCCATATTTGGCTTAAGGAACTTTATCTGTGCTCATTTCAATCTCTGGTTTTATGCAGCACCCCAACTCACCTTTACCCTTAAGCAAGCATAAGTTGGTTTTCTAAATTTGAGACCCTGTTCTGTTCTGTAATTCAGTTCCTGTGTAGCCAAGTTTACATTCCGTGTATTACTGATATCTTATGATGTTTCTTTTTCTGTGTGACTTATTTCAGTTAGAATCATCATACCTGAATCCACTCATTGTGCTGCTAAGGGCCTGATGACATAGATTTCATTGCTGAGTGATATTGCTTTGTAAGTAAATACCACAACTTCTTTATCCATTTTTCACTTTCTGCGATGTTGAACTTGTACTGTAAACGAGGTTCTTGTAAACAGAGGCGTCCCAAACTTTGGGGTGGCTGTGTCTTTTTGATTTTAATTTCCCTAAGCTATAGGACCATAAGTGGAAGTGCCCTAGGCTCTGTTGCTTTGTTTTTTAGATGTTTCAGGAAACACCATACACTTCTCCCGAGTGTCTGTTGGCAATTTACATCCCGCCCATCAGCATAACAAGGCTCCCAGTTCTCCATGGCCTGTCCTGCCTTTCTGGATTTTACACTTTTTTCAGATGGCCCTTTTGACCGGGGGGAAGTGAGACTTCATTGTAGTGCAGATTTCCTTTGCAAGCTTGCTTGGTTGGCCAAAAAGGGCGTATGCGTTTTTTCCTGAATATATTCAGGAAAAAACGCATACGCCCTTTTTGGCCAAGTGCATCATTGTGGACGTTCTGCCTCTTTTCCTATGCTTTCAATGCAATTCCAGTCTACCTCCTGAAATCGGTTTCCTGCAATTCTGCCCCGCTTTCAAGTCCTCTTGGCAGCCTTACTTCAGTATATTTTTGGACGATAGCTGTCATTTATAACTCTGCAGGTTTGTGAATTACAGTGCCCCTGAGCTCCTTTCTTCAACTCGCTTTCTTTTGAGCTGGCCGCAACACCGCAGGATGGCTTCAGGCCCTAATCTGGTTCCGGCACGGCACGCTGAGCCTTTGGTTAATTCCTCTTCCTGGTGGGAAATGAGAGTTAAATTTGCCCGTCCAGACACCTCCAGCTAGTCTCTCATTGGTTCTCGCTATTCCTGTTCATCTTCCGCAGAAATTGCAAACTGGGCCAAACAGGAGGTTAAAGGGACTGACTCTCCAAGTCGGGAGGGTGTTAGTAAAGCGTCTGGAATGTTGCACCCGAGTACCAGGGTACGAAAACTGAGACATATTTGAACACGTCTCCCGATCACATGGTTGATCATACTCTAGGTTCCACATGCATGTTTTAGCTGAAGGAAGAATACCTTAAACCTGGGTAGTTGAAACCCGTGGAATGGGTACCATGCAATATGACTTCAAAGGGTCTTCATTTGCTCACCGAACCTCTCCAATCCTATCACTGCTGCGTTTATGCCCCTGTACACATGCTTGATTCTCTTTCGGAGACATAGCAATCCATAGGTTTTAAGATACTTACTAGTCAGGTACATTCTTAGGCGTTTAATATGCGGTGTTGAGTCCATTTCGTTGAGCAAGGAGTAGCTCTTGTCTATTCCATATTTGGCTTAAGGAACTTTATCTGTGCTCATTTCAATCTCTGGTTTTATGCAGCACCCCAACTCACCTTTACCCTTAAGCAAGCATAAGTTGGTTTTCTAAATTTGAGACCCTGTTCTGTTCTGTAATTCAGTTCCTGTGTAGCCAAGTTTACATTCTGTGTATTACTGATATCTTATGATGTTTCTTTTTCTGTGTGACTTATTTCAGTTAGAATCATCATACCTGAATCCACTCATTGTGCTGCTAAGGGCCTGATGACATAGATTTCATTGCTGAGTGATATTGCTTTGTAAGTAAATACCACAACTTCTTTATCCATTTTTCACTTTCTGCGATGTTGAACTTGTACTGTAAACGAGGTTCTTGTAAACAGAGGCGTCCCAAACTTTGGGGTGGCTGTGTCTTTTTGATTTTAATTTCCCTAAGCTATAGGACCATAAGTGGAAGTGCCCTAGGCTCTGTTGCTTTGTTTTTTAGATGTTTCAGGAAACACCATACACTTCCCCCGAGTGTCTGTTGGAAATTTACATCCCGCCCATCAGCATAACAAGGCTCCCAGTTCTCCATGGCCTGTCCTGCCTTTCTGGGTTTTACACTTTTTTCAGATGGCCCTTTTGACCGGGGGGAAGTGAGACTTCATTGTAGTGCAGATTTCCTTTGCAAGCTTGCTTGGTTGGCCAAAAAGGGCGTATGCGTTTTTTCCTGAATATATTCAGGAAAAAACGCATACGCCCTTTTTGGCCAAGTGCATCATTGTGGACGTTCTGCCTCTTTTCCTATGCTTTCAATGCAATTCCAGTCTGCCTCCTGAAATCGGTTTCCTGCAATTCTGCCCTGCTTTCAAGTCCTCTTGGCAGCCTTACTTCAGTATATTTTTGGACGATAGCTGTCATTTATAAGTCTGCAGGTTTGTGAATTACAGTGCCCCTGAGCTCCTTTCTTCAACTCACTTTCTTTTGAGCTGGCCGCAACGCCGCAAGATGGCTTCAGGCCCTAATCTGGTTCCGGCACGGCACGCTGAGCCTTTGGTTAATTCCTCTTCCTGGTGGGAAATGAGAGTTAAATTTGCCAGTCCAGACACCTCCAGCTAGTCTCTCATTGGTTCTCGCTATTCCTGTTCATCTTCCGCAGAAATTGCAAACTGGGCCAAACAGGAGGTTAAAGGGACTGACTCTCCAAGTCGGGAGGATGTTAGTAAAACGTCTGGAATGTTGCACCCGAGTACCAGGGTACGAAAACTGAGACATATTTGAACACGTCTCCCGATCACATGGTTGATCATACTCTAGGTTCCACATGCATGTTTTAGCTGAAGGAAGAATACCTTAAACCTGGGTAGTTGAAACCCGTGGAATGGGTACCATGCAATATGACTTCAAAGGGTCTTCATTTGCTCACCGAACCTCTCCAATCCTATCACTGCTGCGTTTATGCCCCTGTACACATGCTTGATTCTCCTTCGGAGACATAGCAATCCATAGGTTTTAAGATACTTACTAGTCAGGTACATTCTTAGGCGTTTAATATGCGGTGTTGAGTCCATTTCGTTGAGCAAGGAGTAGCTCTTGTCTATTCCATATTTGGCTTAAGGAACTTTATCTGTGCTCATTTCAATCTCTGGTTTTATGCAGCACCCCAACTCACCTTTACCCTTAAGCAAGCATAAGTTGGTTTTCTAAATTTGAGACCCTGTTCTGTTCTGTAATTCAGTTCCTGTGTAGCCAAGTTTACATTCTGTGTATTACTGATATCTTATGATGTTTCTTTTTCTGTGTGACTTATTTCAGTTAGAATCATCATACCTGAATCCACTCATTGTGCTGCTAAGGGCCTGATGACATAGATTTCATTGCTGAGTGATATTGCTTTGTAAGTAAATACCACAACTTCTTTATCCATTTTTCACTTTCTGCGATGTTGAACTTGTACTGTAAACGAGGTTCTTGTAAACAGAGGCGTCCCAAACTTTGGGGTGGCTGTGTCTTTTTGATTTTAATTTCCCTAAGCTATAGGACCATAAGTGGAAGTGCCCTAGGCTCTGTTGCTTTGTTTTTTAGATGTTTCAGGAAACACCATACACTTCTCCCGAGTGTCTGTTGGCAATTTACATCCCGCCCATCAGCATAACAAGGCTCCCAGTTCTCCATGGCCTGTCCTGCCTTTCTGGATTTTACACTTTTTTCAGATGGCCCTTTTGACCGGGGGGAAGTGAGACTTCATTGTAGTGCAGATTTCCTTTGCAAGCTTGCTTGGTTGGCCAAAAAGGGCGTATGCGTTTTTTCCTGAATATATTCAGGAAAAAACGCATACGCCCTTTTTGGCCAAGTGCATCATTGTGGACGTTCTGCCTCTTTTCCTATGCTTTCAATGCAATTCCAGTCTACCTCCTGAAATCGGTTTCCTGCAATTCTGCCCCGCTTTCAAGTCCTCTTGGCAGCCTTACTTCAGTATATTTTTGGACGATAGCTGTCATTTATAACTCTGCAGGTTTGTGAATTACAGTGCCCCTGAGCTCCTTTCTTCAACTCGCTTTCTTTTGAGCTGGCCGCAACACCGCAGGATGGCTTCAGGCCCTAATCTGGTTCCGGCACGGCACGCTGAGCCTTTGGTTAATTCCTCTTCCTGGTGGGAAATGAGAGTTAAATTTGCCCGTCCAGACACCTCCAGCTAGTCTCTCATTGGTTCTCGCTATTCCTGTTCATCTTCCGCAGAAATTGCAAACTGGGCCAAACAGGAGGTTAAAGGGACTGACTCTCCAAGTCGGGAGGGTGTTAGTAAAGCGTCTGGAATGTTGCACCCGAGTACCAGGGTACGAAAACTGAGACATATTTGAACACGTCTCCCGATCACATGGTTGATCATACTCTAGGTTCCACATGCATGTTTTAGCTGAAGGAAGAATACCTTAAACCTGGGTAGTTGAAACCCGTGGAATGGGTACCATGCAATATGACTTCAAAGGGTCTTCATTTGCTCACCGAACCTCTCCAATCCTATCACTGCTGTGTTTATGCCCCTGTACACATGCTTGATTCTCTTTCGGAGACATAGCAATCCATAGGTTTTAAGATACTTACTAGTCAGGTACATTCTTAGGCGTTTAATATGCGGTGTTGAGTCCATTTCGTTGAGCAAGGAGTAGCTCTTGTCTATTCCATATTTGGCTTAAGGAACTTTATCTGTGCTCATTTCAATCTCTGGTTTTATGCAGCACCCCAACTCACCTTTCCCCTTAAGCAAGCATAAGTTGGTTTTCTAAATTTGAGACCCTGTTCTGTTCTGTAATTCAGTTCCTGTGTAGCCAAGTTTACATTCTGTGTATTACTGATATCTTATGATGTTTCTTTTTCTGTGTGACTTATTTCAGTTAGAATCATCATACCTGAATCCACTCATTGTGCTGCTAAGGGCCTGATGACATAGATTTCATTGCTGAGTGATATTGCTTTGTAAGTAAATACCACAACTTCTTTATCCATTTTTCACTTTCTGCGATGTTGAACTTGTACTGTAAACGAGGTTCTTGTAAACAGAGGCGTCCCAAACTTTGGGGTGGCTGTGTCTTTTTGATTTTAATTTCCCTAAGCTATAGGACCATAAGTGGAAGTGCCCTAGGCTCTGTTGCTTTGTTTTTTAGATGTTTCAGGAAACACCATACACTTCCCCCGAGTGTCTGTTGGAAATTTACATCCCGCCCATCAGCATAACAAGGCTCCCAGTTCTCCATGGCCTGTCCTGCCTTTCTGGGTTTTACACTTTTTTCAGATGGCCCTTTTGACCGGGGGGAAGTGAGACTTCATTGTAGTGCAGATTTCCTTTGCAAGCTTGCTTGGTTGGCCAAAAAGGGCGTATGCGTTTTTTCCTGAATATATTCAGGAAAAAACGCATACGCCCTTTTTGGCCAAGTGCATCATTGTGGACGTTCTGCCTCTTTTCCTATGCTTTCAATGCAATTCCAGTCTGCCTCCTGAAATCGGTTTCCTGCAATTCTGCCCTGCTTTCAAGTCCTCTTGGCAGCCTTACTTCAGTATATTTTTGGACGATAGCTGTCATTTATAAGTCTGCAGGTTTGTGAATTACAGTGCCCCTGAGCTCCTTTCTTCAACTCACTTTCTTTTGAGCTGGCCGCAACGCCGCAAGATGGCTTCAGGCCCTAATCTGGTTCCGGCACGGCACGCTGAGCCTTTGGTTAATTCCTCTTCCTGGTGGGAAATGAGAGTTAAATTTGCCAGTCCAGACACCTCCAGCTAGTCTCTCATTGGTTCTCGCTATTCCTGTTCATCTTCCGCAGAAATTGCAAACTGGGCCAAACAGGAGGTTAAAGGGACTGACTCTCCAAGTCTGGAGGGTGTTAGTAAAGCGTCTGGAATGTTGCACCCGAGTACCAGGGTACGAAAACTGAGACATATTTGAACACGTCTCCCGATCACATGGTTGATCATACTCTAGGTTCCACATGCATGTTTTAGCTGAAGGAAGAATACCTTAAACCTGGGTAGTTGAAACCCGTGGAATGGGTATCATGCAATATGACTTCAAAGGGTCTTCATTTGCTCACCGAACCTCTCCAATCCTATCACTGCTGCGTTTATGCCCCTGTACACATGCTTGATTCTCCTTCGGAGACATAGCAATCCATAGGTTTTAAGATACTGACTAGTCAGGTACATTCTTAGGTGTTTAATATGCGGTGTTGAGTCCATTTCGTTGAGCAAGGAGTAGCTCTTGTCTATTCCATATTTGGCTTAAGGAACTTTATCTGTGCTCATTTCAATCTCTGGTTTTATGCAGCACCCCAACTCACCTTTACCCTTAAGCAAGCATAAGTTGGTTTTCTAAATTTGAGACCCTGTTCTGTTCTGTAATTCAGTTCCTGTGTAGCCAAGTTTACATTCTGTGTATTACTGATATCTTATGATGTTTCTTTTTCTGTGTGACTTATTTCAGTTAGAATCATCATACCTGAATCCACTCATTGTGCTGCTAAGGGCCTGATGACATAGATTTCATTGCTGAGTGATATTGCTTTGTAAGTAAATACCACAACTTCTTTATCCATTTTTCACTTTCTGCGATGTTGAACTTGTACTGTAAACGAGGTTCTTGTAAACAGAGGCGTCCCAAACTTTGGGGTGGCTGTGTCTTTTTGATTTTAATTTCCCTAAGCTATAGGACCATAAGTGGAAGTGCCCTAGGCTCTGTTGCTTTGTTTTTTAGATGTTTCAGGAAACACCATACACTTCTCCCGAGTGTCTGTTGGCAATTTACATCCCGCCCATCAGCATAACAAGGCTCCCAGTTCTCCATGGCCTGTCCTGCCTTTCTGGATTTTACACTTTTTTCAGATGGCCCTTTTGACCGGGGGGAAGTGAGACTTCATTGTAGTGCAGATTTCCTTTGCAAGCTTGCTTGGTTGGCCAAAAAGGGCGTATGCGTTTTTTCCTGAATATATTCAGGAAAAAACGCATACGCCCTTTTTGGCCAAGTGCATCATTGTGGACGTTCTGCCTCTTTTCCTATGCTTTCAATGCAATTCCAGTCTACCTCCTGAAATCGGTTTCCTGCAATTCTGCCCCGCTTTCAAGTCCTCTTGGCAGCCTTACTTCAGTATATTTTTGGACGATAGCTGTCATTTATAACTCTGCAGGTTTGTGAATTACAGTGCCCCTGAGCTCCTTTCTTCAACTCGCTTTCTTTTGAGCTGGCCGCAACACCGCAGGATGGCTTCAGGCCCTAATCTGGTTCCGGCACGGCACGCTGAGCCTTTGGTTAATTCCTCTTCCTGGTGGGAAATGAGAGTTAAATTTGCCCGTCCAGACACCTCCAGCTAGTCTCTCATTGGTTCTCGCTATTCCTGTTCATCTTCCACAGAAATTGCAAACTGGGCCAAACAGGAGTTTAAAGGGACTGACTCTCCAAGTCGGGAGGGTGTTAGTAAAGCGTCTGGAATATTGCACCCGAGTACCAGGGTACGAAAACTGAGACATATTTGAACACGTCTCCCGATCACATGGTTGATCATACTCTAGGTTCCACATGCATGTTTTAGCTGAAGGAAGAATACCTTAAACCTGGGTAGTTGAAACCCGTGGAATGGGTACCATGCAATATGACTTCAAAGGGTCTTCATTTGCTCACCGAACCTCTCCAATCCTATCACTGCTGTGTTTATGCCCCTGTACACATGCTTGATTCTCTTTCGGAGACATAGCAATCCATAGGTTTTAAGATACTTACTAGTCAGGTACATTCTTAGGCATTTAATATGCGGTGTTGAGTCCATTTCGTTGAGCAAGGAGTAGCTCTTGTCTATTCCATATTTGGCTTAAGGAACTTTATCTGTGTTCATTTCAATCTCTGGTTTTATGCAGCACCCCAACTCACCTTTCCCCTTAAGCAAGCATAAGTTGGTTTTCTAAATTTGAGACCCTGTTCTGTTCTGTAATTCAGTTCCTGTGTAGCCAAGTTTACATTCCGTGTATTACTGATATCTTATGATGTTTCTTTTTCTGTGTGACTTATTTCAGTTAGAATCATCATACCTGAATCCACTCATTGTGCTGCTAAGGGCCTGATGACATAGATTTCATTGCTGAGTGATATTGCTTTGTAAGTAAATACCACAACTTCTTTATCCATTTTTCACTTTCTGCGATGTTGAACTTGTACTGTAAACGAGGTTCTTGTAAACAGAGGCGTCCCAAACTTTGGGGTGGCTGTGTCTTTTTGATTTTAATTTCCCTAAGCTATAGGACCATAAGTGGAAGTGCCCTAGGCTCTGTTGCTTTGTTTTTTAGATGTTTCAGGAAACACCATACACTTCCCCCGAGTGTCTGTTGGAAATTTACATCCCGCCCATCAGCATAACAAGGCTCCCAGTTCTCCATGGCCTGTCCTGCCTTTCTGGGTTTTACACTTTTTTCAGATGGCCCTTTTGACCGGGGGGAAGTGAGACTTCATTGTAGTGCAGATTTCCTTTGCAAGCTTGCTTGGTTGGCCAAAAAGGGCGTATGCGTTTTTTCCTGAATATATTCAGGAAAAAACGCATACGCCCTTTTTGGCCAAGTGCATCATTGTGGACGTTCTGCCTCTTTTCCTATGCTTTCAATGCAATTCCAGTCTGCCTCCTGAAATCGGTTTCCTGCAATTCTGCCCTGCTTTCAAGTCCTCTTGGCAGCCTTACTTCAGTATATTTTTGGACGATAGCTGTCATTTATAAGTCTGCAGGTTTGTGAATTACAGTGCCCCTGAGCTCCTTTCTTCAACTCACTTTCTTTTGAGCTGGCCGCAACGCCGCAAGATGGCTTCAGGCCCTAATCTGGTTCCGGCACGGCACGCTGAGCCTTTGGTTAATTCCTCTTCCTGGTGGGAAATGAGAGTTAAATTTGCCAGTCCAGACACCTCCAGCTAGTCTCTCATTGGTTCTCGCTATTCCTGTTCATCTTCCGCAGAAATTGCAAACTGGGCCAAACAGGAGGTTAAAGGGACTGACTCTCCAAGTCTGGAGGGTGTTAGTAAAGCGTCTGGAATGTTGCACCCGAGTACCAGGGTACGAAAACTGAGACATATTTGAACACGTCTCCCGATCACATGGTTGATCATACTCTAGGTTCCACATGCATGTTTTAGCTGAAGGAAGAATACCTTAAACCTGGGTAGTTGAAACCCGTGGAATGGGTATCATGCAATATGACTTCAAAGGGTCTTCATTTGCTCACCGAACCTCTCCAATCCTATCACTGCTGCGTTTATGCCCCTGTACACATGCTTGATTCTCCTTCGGAGACATAGCAATCCATAGGTTTTAAGATACTGACTAGTCAGGTACATTCTTAGGTGTTTAATATGCGGTGTTGAGTCCATTTCGTTGAGCAAGGAGTAGCTCTTGTCTATTCCATATTTGGCTTAAGGAACTTTATCTGTGCTCATTTCAATCTCTGGTTTTATGCAGCACCCCAACTCACCTTTACCCTTAAGCAAGCATAAGTTGGTTTTCTAAATTTGAGACCCTGTTCTGTTCTGTAATTCAGTTCCTGTGTAGCCAAGTTTACATTCTGTGTATTACTGATATCTTATGATGTTTCATTTTCTGTGTGACTTATTTCAGTTAGAATCATCATACCTGAATCCACTCATTGTGCTGCTAAGGGCCTGATGACATAGATTTCATTGCTGAGTGATATTGCTTTGTAAGTAAATACCACAACTTCTTTATCCATTTTTCACTTTCTGCGATGTTGAACTTGTACTGTAAACGAGGTTCTTGTAAACAGAGGCGTCCCAAACTTTGGGGTGGCTGTGTCTTTTTGATTTTAATTTCCCTAAGCTATAGGACCATAAGTGGAAGTGCCCTAGGCTCTGTTGCTTTGTTTTTTAGATGTTTCAGGAAACACCATACACTTCTCCCGAGTGTCTGTTGGCAATTTACATCCCGCCCATCAGCATAACAAGGCTCCCAGTTCTCCATGGCCTGTCCTGCCTTTCTGGATTTTACACTTTTTTCAGATGGCCCTTTTGACCGGGGGGAAGTGAGACTTCATTGTAGTGCAGATTTCCTTTGCAAGCTTGCTTGGTTGGCCAAAAAGGGCGTATGCGTTTTTTCCTGAATATATTCAGGAAAAAACGCATACGCCCTTTTTGGCCAAGTGCATCATTGTGGACGTTCTGCCTCTTTTCCTATGCTTTCAATGCAATTCCAGTCTACCTCCTGAAATCGGTTTCCTGCAATTCTGCCCCGCTTTCAAGTCCTCTTGGCAGCCTTACTTCAGTATATTTTTGGACGATAGCTGTCATTTATAACTCTGCAGGTTTGTGAATTACAGTGCCCCTGAGCTCCTTTCTTCAACTCGCTTTCTTTTGAGCTGGCCGCAACACCGCAGGATGGCTTCAGGCCCTAATCTGGTTCCGGCACGGCACGCTGAGCCTTTGGTTAATTCCTCTTCCTGGTGGGAAATGAGAGTTAAATTTGCCCGTCCAGACACCTCCAGCTAGTCTCTCATTGGTTCTCGCTATTCCTGTTCATCTTCCACAGAAATTGCAAACTGGGCCAAACAGGAGTTTAAAGGGACTGACTCTCCAAGTCGTGAGGGTGTTAGTAAAGCGTCTGGAATATTGCACCCGAGTACCAGGGTACGAAAACTGAGACATATTTGAACACGTCTCCCGATCACATGGTTGATCATACTCTAGGTTCCACATGCATGTTTTAGCTGAAGGAAGAATACCTTAAACCTGGGTAGTTGAAACCCGTGGAATGGGTACCATGCAATATGACTTCAAAGGGTCTTCATTTGCTCACCGAACCTCTCCAATCCTATCACTGCTGTGTTTATGCCCCTGTACACATGCTTGATTCTCTTTCGGAGACATAGCAATCCATAGGTTTTAAGATACTTACTAGTCAGGTACATTCTTAGGCATTTAATATGCGGTGTTGAGTCCATTTCGTTGAGCAAGGAGTAGCTCTTGTCTATTCCATATTTGGCTTAAGGAACTTTATCTGTGTTCATTTCAATCTCTGGTTTTATGCAGCACCCCAACTCACCTTTCCCCTTAAGCAAGCATAAGTTGGTTTTCTAAATTTGAGACCCTGTTCTGTTCTGTAATTCAGTTCCTGTGTAGCCAAGTTTACATTCCGTGTATTACTGATATCTTATGATGTTTCTTTTTCTGTGTGACTTATTTCAGTTAGAATCATCATACCTGAATCCACTCATTGTGCTGCTAAGGGCCTGATGACATAGATTTCATTGCTGAGTGATATTGCTTTGTAAGTAAATACCACAACTTCTTTATCCATTTTTCACTTTCTGCGATGTTGAACTTGTACTGTAAACGAGGTTCTTGTAAACAGAGGCGTCCCAAACTTTGGGGTGGCTGTGTCTTTTTGATTTTAATTTCCCTAAGCTATAGGACCATAAGTGGAAGTGCCCTAGGCTCTGTTGCTTTGTTTTTTAGATGTTTCAGGAAACACCATACACTTCTCCCGAGTGTCTGTTGGCAATTTACATCCCGCCCATCAGCATAACAAGGCTCCCAGTTCTCCATGGCCTGTCCTGCCTTTCTGGATTTTACACTTTTTTCAGATGGCCCTTTTGACCGGGGGGAAGTGAGACTTCATTGTAGTGCAGATTTCCTTTGCAAGCTTGCTTGGTTGGCCAAAAAGGGCGTATGCGTTTTTTCCTGAATATATTCAGGAAAAAACGCATACGCCCTTTTTGGCCAAGTGCATCATTGTGGACGTTCTGCCTCTTTTCCTATGCTTTCAATGCAATTCCAGTCTGCCTCCTGAAATCGGTTTCCTGCAATTCTGCCCCGCTTTCAAGTCCTCTTGGCAGCCTTACTTCAGTATATTTTTGGACGATAGCTGTCATTTATAACTCTGCAGGTTTGTGAATTACAGTGCCCCTGAGCTCCTTTCTTCAACTCGCTTTCTTTTGAGCAGGCCGCAACGCCGCAGGATGGCTTCAGGCCCTAATCTGGTTCCGGCACGGCACGCTGAGCCTTTGGTTAATTCCTCTTCCTGGTGGGAAATGAGAGTTAAATTTGCCCGTCCAGACACCTCCAGCTAGTCTCTCATTGGTTCTCGCTATTCCTGTTCATCTTCCGCAGAAATTGCAAACTGGGCCAAACAGGAGGTTAAAGGGACTGACTCTCCAAGTCGGGAGGGTGTTAGTAAAGCGTCTGGAATGTTGCACCCGAGTACCAGGGTACGAAAACTGAGACATATTTGAACACGTCTCCCGATCACATGGTTGATCATACTCTAGGTTCCACATGCATGTTTTAGCTGAAGGAAGAATACCTTAAACCTGGGTAGTTGAAACCCGTGGAATGGGTACCATGCAATATGACTTCAAAGGGTCTTCATTTGCTCACCGAACCTCTCCAATCCTATCACTGCTGTGTTTATGCCCCTGTACACATGCTTGATTCTCTTTCGGAGACATAGCAATCCATAGGTTTTAAGATACTTACTAGTCAGGTACATTCTTAGGCGTTTAATATGCGGTGTTGAGTCCATTTCGTTGAGCAAGGAGTAGCTCTTGTCTATTCCATATTTGGCTTAAGGAACTTTATCTGTGCTCATTTCAATCTCTGGTTTTATGCAGCACCCCAACTCACCTTTCCCCTTAAGCAAGCATAAGTTGGTTTTCTAAATTTGAGACCCTGTTCTGTTCTGTAATTCAGTTCCTGTGTAGCCAAGTTTACATTCTGTGTATTACTGATATCTTATGATGTTTCTTTTTCTGTGTGACTTATTTCAGTTAGAATCATCATACCTGAATCCACTCATTGTGCTGCTAAGGGCCTGATGACATAGATTTCATTGCTGAGTGATATTGCTTTGTAAGTAAATACCACAACTTCTTTATCCATTTTTCACTTTCTGCGATGTTGAACTTGTACTGTAAACGAGGTTCTTGTAAACAGAGGCGTCCCAAACTTTGGGGTGGCTGTGTCTTTTTGATTTTAATTTCCCTAAGCTATAGGACCATAAGTGGAAGTGCCCTAGGCTCTGTTGCTTTGTTTTTTAGATGTTTCAGGAAACACCATACACTTCTCCCGAGTGTCTGTTGGCAATTTACATCCCGCCCATCAGCATAACAAGGCTCCCAGTTCTCCATGGCCTGTCCTGCCTTTCTGGATTTTACACTTTTTTCAGATGGCCCTTTTGACCGGGGGGAAGTGAGACTTCATTGTAGTGCAGATTTCCTTTGCAAGCTTGCTTGGTTGGCCAAAAAGGGCGTATGCGTTTTTTCCTGAATATATTCAGGAAAAAACGCATACGCCCTTTTTGGCCAAGTGCATCATTGTGGACGTTCTGCCTCTTTTCCTATGCTTTCAATGCAATTCCAGTCTACCTCCTGAAATCGGTTTCCTGCAATTCTGCCCCGCTTTCAAGTCCTCTTGGCAGCCTTACTTCAGTATATTTTTGGACGATAGCTGTCATTTATAACTCTGCAGGTTTGTGAATTACAGTGCCCCTGAGCTCCTTTCTTCAACTCGCTTTCTTTTGAGCTGGCCGCAACACCGCAGGATGGCTTCAGGCCCTAATCTGGTTCCGGCACGGCACGCTGAGCCTTTGGTTAATTCCTCTTCCTGGTGGGAAA
The DNA here is from genome assembly GCF_039906515.1 of Pseudorca crassidens. Lineage (NCBI taxonomy): Eukaryota > Metazoa > Chordata > Mammalia > Artiodactyla > Delphinidae > Pseudorca > Pseudorca crassidens. The sequence continues at coordinate 1,151,557 of NW_027136311.1, forward strand.
TGAGAGTTAAATTTGCCCGTCCAGACACCTCCAGCTAGTCTCTCATTGGTTCTCGCTATTCCTGTTCATCTTCCGCAGAAATTGCAAACTGGGCCAAACAGGAGGTTAAAGGGACTGACTCTCCAAGTCGGGAGGGTGTTAGTAAAGCGTCTGGAATGTTGCACCCGAGTACCAGGGTACGAAAACTGAGACATATTTGAACACGTCTCCCGATCACATGGTTGATCATACTCTAGGTTCCACATGCATGTTTTAGCTGAAGGAAGAATACCTTAAACCTGGGTAGTTGAAACCCGTGGAATGGGTACCATGCAATATGACTTCAAAGGGTCTTCATTTGCTCACCGAACCTCTCCAATCCTATCACTGCTGTGTTTATGCCCCTGTACACATGCTTGATTCTCTTTCGGAGACATAGCAATCCATAGGTTTTAAGATACTTACTAGTCAGGTACATTCTTAGGCGTTTAATATGCGGTGTTGAGTCCATTTCGTTGAGCAAGGAGTAGCTCTTGTCTATTCCATATTTGGCTTAAGGAACTTTATCTGTGCTCATTTCAATCTCTGGTTTTATGCAGCACCCCAACTCACCTTTCCCCTTAAGCAAGCATAAGTTGGTTTTCTAAATTTGAGACCCTGTTCTGTTCTGTAATTCAGTTCCTGTGTAGCCAAGTTTACATTCTGTGTATTACTGATATCTTATGATGTTTCTTTTTCTGTGTGACTTATTTCAGTTAGAATCATCATACCTGAATCCACTCATTGTGCTGCTAAGGGCCTGATGACATAGATTTCATTGCTGAGTGATATTGCTTTGTAAGTAAATACCACAACTTCTTTATCCATTTTTCACTTTCTGCGATGTTGAACTTGTACTGTAAACGAGGTTCTTGTAAACAGAGGCGTCCCAAACTTTGGGGTGGCTGTGTCTTTTTGATTTTAATTTCCCTAAGCTATAGGACCATAAGTGGAAGTGCCCTAGGCTCTGTTGCTTTGTTTTTTAGATGTTTCAGGAAACACCATACACTTCCCCCGAGTGTCTGTTGGAAATTTACATCCCGCCCATCAGCATAACAAGGCTCCCAGTTCTCCATGGCCTGTCCTGCCTTTCTGGATTTTACACTTTTTTCAGATGGCCCTTTTGACCGGGGGGAAGTGAGACTTCATTGTAGTGCAGATTTCCTTTGCAAGCTTGCTTGGTTGGCCAAAAAGGGCGTATGCGTTTTTTCCTGAATATATTCAGGAAAAAACGCATACGCCCTTTTTGGCCAAGTGCATCATTGTGGACGTTCTGCCTCTTTTCCTATGCTTTCAATGCAATTCCAGTCTGCCTCCTGAAATCGGTTTCCTGCAATTCTGCCCTGCTTTCAAGTCCTCTTGGCAGCCTTACTTCAGTATATTTTTGGACGATAGCTGTCATTTATAACTCTGCAGGTTTGTGAATTACAGTGCCCCTGAGCTCCTTTCTTCAACTCACTTTCTTTTGAGCTGGCCGCAACGCCGCAAGATGGCTTCAGGCCCTAATCTGGTTCCGGCACGGCACGCTGAGCCTTTGGTTAATTCCTCTTCCTGGTGGGAAATGAGAGTTAAATTTGCCCGTCCAGACACCTCCAGCTAGTCTCTCATTGGTTCTCGCTATTCCTGTTCATCTTCCGCAGAAATTGCAAACTGGGCCAAACAGGAGGTTAAAGGGACTGACTCTCCAAGTCTGGAGGGTGTTAGTAAAGCGTCTGGAATGTTGCACCCGAGTACCAGGGTACGAAAACTGAGACATATTTGAACACGTCTCCCGATCACATGGTTGATCATACTCTAGGTTCCACATGCATGTTTTAGCTGAAGGAAGAATACCTTAAACCTGGGTAGTTGAAACCCGTGGAATGGGTATCATGCAATATGACTTCAAAGGGTCTTCATTTGCTCACCGAACCTCTCCAATCCTATCACTGCTGCGTTTATGCCCCTGTACACATGCTTGATTCTCCTTCGGAGACATAGCAATCCATAGGTTTTAAGATACTGACTAGTCAGGTACATTCTTAGGTGTTTAATATGCGGTGTTGAGTCCATTTCGTTGAGCAAGGAGTAGCTCTTGTCTATTCCATATTTGGCTTAAGGAACTTTATCTGTGCTCATTTCAATCTCTGGTTTTATGCAGCACCCCAACTCACCTTTACCCTTAAGCAAGCATAAGTTGGTTTTCTAAATTTGAGAACCTGTTCTGTTCTGTAATTCAGTTCCTGTGTAGCCAAGTTTACATTCTGTGTATTACTGATATCTTATGATGTTTCTTTTTCTGTGTGACTTATTTCAGTTAGAATCATCATACCTGAATCCACTCATTGTGCTGCTAAGGGCCTGATGACATAGATTTCATTGCTGAGTGATATTGCTTTGTAAGTAAATACCACAACTTCTTTATCCATTTTTCACTTTCTGCGATGTTGAACTTGTACTGTAAACGAGGTTCTTGTAAACAGAGGCGTCCCAAACTTTGGGGTGGCTGTGTCTTTTTGATTTTAATTTCCCTAAGCTATAGGACCATAAGTGGAAGTGCCCTAGGCTCTGTTGCTTTGTTTTTTAGATGTTTCAGGAAACACCATACACTTCTCCCGAGTGTCTGTTGGCAATTTACATCCCGCCCATCAGCATAACAAGGCTCCCAGTTCTCCATGGCCTGTCCTGCCTTTCTGGATTTTACACTTTTTTCAGATGGCCCTTTTGACCGGGGGGAAGTGAGACTTCATTGTAGTGCAGATTTCCTTTGCAAGCTTGCTTGGTTGGCCAAAAAGGGCGTATGCGTTTTTTCCTGAATATATTCAGGAAAAAACGCATACGCCCTTTTTGGCCAAGTGCATCATTGTGGACGTTCTGCCTCTTTTCCTATGCTTTCAATGCAATTCCAGTCTACCTCCTGAAATCGGTTTCCTGCAATTCTGCCCCGCTTTCAAGTCCTCTTGGCAGCCTTACTTCAGTATATTTTTGGACGATAGCTGTCATTTATAACTCTGCAGGTTTGTGAATTACAGTGCCCCTGAGCTCCTTTCTTCAACTCGCTTTCTTTTGAGCTGGCCGCAACACCGCAGGATGGCTTCAGGCCCTAATCTGGTTCCGGCACGGCACGCTGAGCCTTTGGTTAATTCCTCTTCCTGGTGGGAAATGAGAGTTAAATTTGCCCGTCCAGACACCTCCAGCTAGTCTCTCATTGGTTCTCGCTATTCCTGTTCATCTTCCACAGAAATTGCAAACTGGGCCAAACAGGAGTTTAAAGGGACTGACTCTCCAAGTCGGGAGGGTGTTAGTAAAGCGTGTGGAATATTGCACCCGAGTACCAGGGTACGAAAACTGAGACATATTTGAACACGTCTCCCGATCACATGGTTGATCATACTCTAGGTTCCACATGCATGTTTTAGCTGAAGGAAGAATACCTTAAACCTGGGTAGTTGAAACCCGTGGAATGGGTACCATGCAATATGACTTCAAAGGGTCTTCATTTGCTCACCGAACCTCTCCAATCCTATCACTGCTGTGTTTATGCCCCTGTACACATGCTTGATTCTCTTTCGGAGACATAGCAATCCATAGGTTTTAAGATACTTACTAGTCAGGTACATTCTTAGGCATTTAATATGCGGTGTTGAGTCCATTTCGTTGAGCAAGGAGTAGCTCTTGTCTATTCCATATTTGGCTTAAGGAACTTTATCTGTGCTCATTTCAATCTCTGGTTTTATGCAGCACCCCAACTCACCTTTCCCCTTAAGCAAGCATAAGTTGGTTTTCTAAATTTGAGACCCTGTTCTGTTCTGTAATTCAGTTCCTGTGTAGCCAAGTTTACATTCCGTGTATTACTGATATCTTATGATGTTTCTTTTTCTGTGTGACTTATTTCAGTTAGAATCATCATACCTGAATCCACTCATTGTGCTGCTAAGGGCCTGATGACATAGATTTCATTGCTGAGTGATATTGCTTTGTAAGTAAATACCACAACTTCTTTATCCATTTTTCACTTTCTGCGATGTTGAACTTGTACTGTAAACGAGGTTCTTGTAAACAGAGGCGTCCCAAACTTTGGGGTGGCTGTGTCTTTTTGATTTTAATTTCCCTAAGCTATAGGACCATAAGTGGAAGTGCCCTAGGCTCTGTTGCTTTGTTTTTTAGATGTTTCAGGAAACACCATACACTTCTCCCGAGTGTCTGTTGGCAATTTACATCCCGCCCATCAGCATAACAAGGCTCCCAGTTCTCCATGGCCTGTCCTGCCTTTCTGGATTTTACACTTTTTTCAGATGGCCCTTTTGACCGGGGGGAAGTGAGACTTCATTGTAGTGCAGATTTCCTTTGCAAGCTTGCTTGGTTGGCCAAAAAGGGCGTATGCGTTTTTTCCTGAATATATTCAGGAAAAAACACATACGCCCTTTTTGGCCAAGTGCATCATTGTGGACGTTCTGCCTCTTTTCCTATGCTTTCAATGCAATTCCAGTCTGCCTCCTGAAATCGGTTTCCTGCAATTCTGCCCTGCTTTCAAGTCCTCTTGGCAGCCTTACTTCAGTATATTTTTGGACGATAGCTGTCATTTATAACTCTGCAGGTTTGTGAATTACAGTGCCCCTGAGCTCCTTTCTTCAACTCGCTTTCTTTTGAGCAGGCCGCAACGCCGCAGGATGGCTTCAGGCCCTAATCTGGTTCCGGCACGGCACGCTGAGCCTTTGGTTAATTCCTCTTCCTGGTGGGAAATGAGAGTTAAATTTGCCCGTCCAGACACCTCCAGCTAGTCTCTCATTGGTTCTCGCTATTCCTGTTCATCTTCCGCAGAAATTGCAAACTGGGCCAAACAGGAGGTTAAAGGGACTGACTCTCCAAGTCGGGAGGGTGTTAGTAAACCGTCTGGAATGTTGCACCCGAGTACCAGGGTACGGAAACTGAGACATATTTGAACACGTCTCCCGATCACATGGTTGATCATACTCTAGGTTCCACATGCATGTTTTAGCTGAAGGAAGAATACCTTAAACCTGGGTAGTTGAAACCCGTGGAATGGGTACCATGCAATATGACTTCAAAGGGTCTTCATTTGCTCACCGAACCTCTCCAATCTTATCACTGCTGCGTTTATGCCCCTGTACACATGCTTGATTCTCCTTCGGAGACATAGCAATCCATAGGTTTTAAGATACTTACTAGTCAGGTACATTCTTAGGCGTTTAATATGCGGTGTTGAGTCCATTTCGTTGAGCAAGGAGTAGCTCTTGTCTATTCCATATTTGGCTTAAGGAACTTTATCTGTGCTCATTTCAATCTCTGGTTTTATGCAGCACCCCAACTCACCTTTCCCCTTAAGCAAGCATAAGTTGGTTTTCTAAATTTGAGACCCTGTTCTGTTCTGTAATTCAGTTCCTGTGTAGCCAAGTTTACATTCTGTGTATTACTGATATCTTATGATGTTTCTTTTTCTGTGTGACTTATTTCAGTTAGAATCATCATACCTGAATCCACTCATTGTGCTTCTAAGGGCCTGATGACATAGATTTCATTGCTGAGTGATATTGCTTTGTAAGTAAATACCACAACTTCTTTATCCATTTTTCACTTTCTGCGATGTTGAACTTGTACTGTAAACGAGGTTCTTGTAAACAGAGGCGTCCCAAACTTTGGGGTGGCTGTGTCTTTTTGATTTTAATTTCCCTAAGCTATAGGACCATAAGTGGAAGTGCCCTAGGCTCTGTTGCTTTGTTTTTTAGATGTTTCAGGAAACACCATACACTTCTCCCGAGTGTCTGTTGGCAATTTACATCCCGCCCATCAGCATAACAAGGCTCCCAGTTCTCCATGGCCTGTCCTGCCTTTCTGGATTTTACACTTTTTTCAGATGGCCCTTTTGACCGGGGGGAAGTGAGACTTCATTGTAGTGCAGATTTCCTTTGCAAGCTTGCTTGGTTGGCCAAAAAGGGCGTATGCGTTTTTTCCTGAATATATTCAGGAAAAAACGCATACGCCCTTTTTGGCCAAGTGCATCATTGTGGACGTTCTGCCTCTTTTCCTATGCTTTCAATGCAATTCCAGTCTGCCTCCTGAAATCGGTTTCCTGCAATTCTGCCCTGCTTTCAAGTCCTCTTGGCAGCCTTACTTCAGTATATTTTTGGACGATAGCTGTCATTTATAACTCTGCAGGTTTGTGAATTACAGTGCCCCTGAGCTCCTTTCTTCAACTCGCTTTCTTTTGAGCTGGCCGCAATGCCGCAGGATGGCTTCAGGCCCTAATCTGGTTCCGGCACGGCACGCTGAGCCTTTGGTTAATTCCTCTTCCTGGTGGGAAATGAGAGTTAAATTTGCCCGTCCAGACACCTCCAGCTAGTCTCTCATTGGTTCTCGCTATTCCTGTTCATCTTCCGCAGAAATTGCAAACTGGGCCAAACAGGAGGTTAAAGGGACTGACTCTCCAAGTCGGGAGGGTGTTAGTAAAGCGTCTGGAATGTTGCACCCGAGTACCAGGGTACGAAAACTGAGACATATTTGAACACGTCTCCCGATCACATGGTTGATCATACTCTAGGTTCCACATGCATGTTTTAGCTGAAGGAAGAATACCTTAAACCTGGGTAGTTGAAACCCGTGGAATGGGTACCATGCAATATGACTTCAAAGGGTCTTCATTTGCTCACCGAACCTCTCCAATCCTATCACTGCTGCGTTTATGCCCCTGTACACATGCTTGATTCTCCTTCGGAGACATAGCAATCCATAGGTTTTAAGATACTTACTAGTCAGGTACATTCTTAGGCGTTTAATATGCGGTGTTGAGTCCATTTCGTTGAGCAAGGAGTAGCTCTTGTCTATTCCATATTTGGCTTAAGGAACTTTATCTGTGCTCATTTCAATCTCTGGTTTTATGCAGCACCCCAACTCACCTTTACCCTTAAGCAAGCATAAGTTGGTTTTCTAAATTTGAGACCCTGTTCTGTTCTGTAATTCAGTTCCTGTGTAGCCAAGTTTACATTCTGTGTATTACTGATATCTTATGATGTTTCTTTTTCTGTGTGACTTATTTCAGTTAGAATCATCATACCTGAATCCACTCATTGTGCTGCTAAGGGCCTGATGACATAGATTTCATTGCTGAGTGATATTGCTTTGTAAGTAAATACCACAACTTCTTTATCCATTTTTCACTTTCTGCGATGTTGAACTTGTACTGTAAACGAGGTTCTTGTAAACAGAGGCGTCCCAAACTTTGGGGTGGCTGTGTCTTTTTGATTTTAATTTCCCTAAGCTATAGGACCATAAGTGGAAGTGCCCTAGGCTCTGTTGCTTTGTTTTTTAGATGTTTCAGGAAACACCATACACTTCTCCCGAGTGTCTGTTGGCAATTTACATCCCGCCCATCAGCATAACAAGGCTCCCAGTTCTCCATGGCCTGTCCTGCCTTTCTGGATTTTACACTTTTTTCAGATGGCCCTTTTGACCGGGGGGAAGTGAGACTTCATTGTAGTGCAGATTTCCTTTGCAAGCTTGCTTGGTTGGCCAAAAAGGGCGTATGCGTTTTTTCCTGAATATATTCAGGAAAAAACGCATACGCCCTTTTTGGCCAAGTGCATCATTGTGGACGTTCTGCCTCTTTTCCTATGCTTTCAATGCAATTCCAGTCTACCTCCTGAAATCGGTTTCCTGCAATTCTGCCCCGCTTTCAAGTCCTCTTGGCAGCCTTACTTCAGTATATTTTTGGACGATAGCTGTCATTTATAACTCTGCAGGTTTGTGAATTACAGTGCCCCTGAGCTCCTTTCTTCAACTCGCTTTCTTTTGAGCTGGCCGCAACACCGCAAGATGGCTTCAGGCCCTAATCTGGTTCCGGCACGGCACGCTGAGCCTTTGGTTAATTCCTCTTCCTGGTGGGAAATGAGAGTTAAATTTGCCCGTCCAGACACCTCCAGCTAGTCTCTCATTGGTTCTCGCTATTCCTGTTCATCTTCCGCAGAAATTGCAAACTGGGCCAAACAGGAGGTTAAAGGGACTGACTCTCCAAGTCAGGAGGGTGTTAGTAAAGCGTCTGGAATATTGCACCCGAGTACCAGGGTACGAAAACTGAGACATATTTGAACACGTCTCCCGATCACATGGTTGATCATACTCTAGGTTCCACATGCATGTTTTACCTGTAGGAAGAATACCTTAAAACTGGGTAGTTGAAACCCGTGGAATGGGTACCATGCAATATGACTTCAAAGGGTCTTCATTTGCTCACCGAACCTCTCCAATCCTATCACTGCTGCGTTTATGCCCCTGTACACATGCTTGATTCTCTTTCGGAGACATAGCAATCCATAGGTTTTAAGATACTTACTAGTCAGGTACATTCTTAGGCATTTAATATGCGGTGTTGAGTCCATTTCGTTGAGCAAGGAGTAGCTCTTGTCTATTCCATATTTGGCTTAAGGAACTTTATCTGTGCTCATTTCAATCTCTGGTTTTATGCAGCACCCCAACTCACCTTTACCCTTAAGAAAGCATAAGTTGGTTTTCTAAATTTGAGACCCTGTTCTGTTCTGTAATTCAGTTCCTGTGTAGCCAAGTTTACATTCCGTGTATTACTGATATCTTATGATGTTTCTTTTTCTGTGTGACTTATTTCAGTTAGAATCATCATACCTGAATCCACTCATTGTGCTGCTAAGGGCCTGATGACATAGATTTCATTGCTGAGTGATATTGCTTTGTAAGTAAATACCACAACTTCTTTATCCATTTTTCACTTTCTGCGATGTTGAACTTGTACTGTAAACGAGGTTCTTGTAAACAGAGGCGTCCCAAACTTTGGGGTGGCTGTGTCTTTTTGATTTTAATTTCCCTAAGCTATAGGACCATAAGTGGAAGTGCCCTAGGCTCTGTTGCTTTGTTTTTTAGATGTTTCAGGAAACACCATACACTTCTCCCGAGTGTCTGTTGGCAATTTACATCCCGCCCATCAGCATAACAAGGCTCCCAGTTCTCCATGGCCTGTCCTGCCTTTCTGGATTTTACACTTTTTTCAGATGGCCCTTTTGACCGGGGGGAAGTGAGACTTCATTGTAGTGCAGATTTCCTTTGCAAGCTTGCTTGGTTGGCCAAAAAGGGCGTATGCGTTTTTTCCTGAATATATTCAGGAAAAAACGCATACGCGCTTTTTGGCCAAGTGCATCATTGTGGACGTTCTGCCTCTTTTCCTATGCTTTCAATGCAATTCCAGTCTACCTCCTGAAATCGGTTTCCTGCAATTCTGCCCCGCTTTCAAGTCCTCTTGGCAGCCTTACTTCAGTATATTTTTGGACGATAGCTGTCATTTATAACTCTGCAGGTTTGTGAATTACAGTGCCCCTGAGCTCCTTTCTTCAACTCGCTTTCTTTTGAGCTGGCCGCAACGCCGCAGGATGGCTTCAGGCCCTAATCTGGTTCCGGCACGGCACGCTGAGCCTTTGGTTAATTCCTCTTCCTGGTGGGAAATGAGAGTTAAATTTGCCCGTCCAGACACCTCCAGCTAGTCTCTCATTGGTTCTCGCTATTCCTGTTCATCTTCCGCAGAAATTGCAAACTGGGCCAAACAGGAGGTTAAAGGGACTGACTCTCCAAGTCGGGAGGGTGTTAGTAAAGCGTCTGGAATATTGCACCCGAGTACCAGGGTACGAAAACTGAGACATATTTGAACACGTCTCCCGATCACATGGTTGATCATACTCTAGGTTCCACATGCATGTTTTACCTGTAGGAAGAATACCTTAAAACTGGGTAGTTGAAACCCGTGGAATGGGTACCATGCAATATGACTTCAAAGGGTCTTCATTTGCTCACCGAACCTCTCCAATCCTATCACTGCTGCGTTTATGCCCCTGTACACATGCTTGATTCTCTTTCGGAGACATAGCAATCCATAGGTTTTAAGATACTTACTAGTCAGGTACATTCTTAGGCATTTAATATGCGGTGTTGAGTCCATTTCGTTGAGCAAGGAGTAGCTCTTGTCTATTCCATATTTGGCTTAAGGAACTTTATCTGTGCTCATTTCAATCTCTGGTTTTATGCAGCACCCCAACTCACCTTTACCCTTAAGAAAGCATAAGTTGGTTTTCTAAATTTGAGACCCTGTTCTGTTCTGTAATTCAGTTCCTGTGTAGCCAAGTTTACATTCCGTGTATTACTGATATCTTATGATGTTTCTTTTTCTGTGTGACTTATTTCAGTTAGAATCATCATACCTGAATCCACTCATTGTGCTGCTAAGGGCCTGATGACATAGATTTCATTGCTGAGTGATATTGCTTTGTAAGTAAATACCACAACTTCTTTATCCATTTTTCACTTTCTGCGATGTTGAACTTGTACTGTAAACGAGGTTCTTGTAAACAGAGGCGTCCCAAACTTTGGGGTGGCTGTGTCTTTTTGATTTTAATTTCCCTAAGCTATAGGACCATAAGTGGAAGTGCCCTAGGCTCTGTTGCTTTGTTTTTTAGATGTTTCAGGAAACACCATACACTTCTCCCGAGTGTCTGTTGGCAATTTACATCCCGCCCATCAGCATAACAAGGCTCCCAGTTCTCCATGGCCTGTCCTGCCTTTCTGGATTTTACACTTTTTTCAGATGGCCCTTTTGACCGGGGGCAAGTGAGACTTCATTGTAGTGCAGATTTCCTTTGCAAGCTTGCTTGGTTGGCCAAAAAGGGTGTATGCGTTTTTTCCTGAATATATTCAGGAAAAAACGCATACGCCCTTTTTGGCCAAGTGCATCATTGTGGACGTTCTGCCTCTTTTCCTATGCTTTCAATGCAATTCCAGTCTACCTCCTGAAATCGGTTTCCTGCAATTCTGCCCCGCTTTCAAGTCCTCTTGGCAGCCTTACTTCAGTATATTTTTGGACGATAGCTGTCATTTATAACTCTGCAGGTTTGTGAATTACAGTGCCCCTGAGCTCCTTTCTTCAACTCGCTTTCTTTTGAGCTGGCCGCAACACCGCAGGATGGCTTCAGGCCCTAATCTGGTTCCGGCACGGCACGCTGAGCCTTTGGTTAATTCCTCTTCCTGGTGGGAAATGAGAGTTAAATTTGCCCGTCCAGACACCTCCAGCTAGTCTCTCATTGGTTCTCGCTATTCCTGTTCATCTTCCGCAGAAATTGCAAACTGGGCCAAACAGGAGGTTAAAGGGACTGACTCTCCAAGTCGGGAGGGTGTTAGTAAAGCGTCTGGAATATTGCACCCGAGTACCAGGGTACGAAAACTGAGACATATTTGAACACGTCTCCCGATCACATGGTTGATCATACTCTAGGTTCCACATGCATGTTTTACCTGTAGGAAGAATACCTTAAAACTGGGTAGTTGAAACCCGTGGAATGGGTACCATGCAATATGACTTCAAAGGGTCTTCATTTGCTCACCGAACCTCTCCAATCCTATCACTGCTGCGTTTATGCCCCTGTACACATGCTTGATTCTCTTTCGGAGACATAGCAATCCATAGGTTTTAAGATACTTACTAGTCAGGTACATTCTTAGGCATTTAATATGCGGTGTTGAGTCCATTTCGTTGAGCAAGGAGTAGCTCTTGTCTATTCCATATTTGGCTTAAGGAACTTTATCTGTGCTCATTTCAATCTCTGGTTTTATGCAGCACCCCAACTCACCTTTACCCTTAAGCAAGCATAAGTTGGTTTTCTAAATTTGAGACCCTGTTCTGTTCTGTAATTCAGTTCCTGTGTAGCCAAGTTTACATTCCGTGTATTACTGATATCTTATGATGTTTCTTTTTCTGTGTGACTTATTTCAGTTAGAATCATCATACCTGAATCCACTCATTGTGCTGCTAAGGGCCTGATGACATAGATTTCATTGCTGAGTGATATTGCTTTGTAAGTAAATACCACAACTTCTTTATCCATTTTTCACTTTCTGCGATGTTGAACTTGTACTGTAAACGAGGTTCTTGTAAACAGAGGCGTCCCAAACTTTGGGGTGGCTGTGTCTTTTTGATTTTAATTTCCCTAAGCTATAGGACCATAAGTGGAAGTGCCCTAGGCTCTGTTGCTTTGTTTTTTAGATGTTTCAGGAAACACCATACACTTCTCCCGAGTGTCTGTTGGCAATTTACATCCCGCCCATCAGCATAACAAGGCTCCCAGTTCTCCATGGCCTGTCCTGCCTTTCTGGATTTTACACTTTTTTCAGATGGCCCTTTTGACCGGGGGGAAGTGAGACTTCATTGTAGTGCAGATTTCCTTTGCAAGCTTGCTTGGTTGGCCAAAAAGGGCGTATGCGTTTTTTCCTGAATATATTCAGGAAAAAACGCATACGCCCTTTTTGGCCAAGTGCATCATTGTGGACGTTCTGCCTCTTTTCCTATGCTTTCAATGCAATTCCAGTCTACCTCCTGAAATCGGTTTCCTGCAATTCTGCCCCGCTTTCAAGTCCTCTTGGCAGCCTTGCTTCAGTATATTTTTGGACGATAGCTGTCATTTATAACTCTGCAGGTTTGTGAATTACAGTGCCCCTGAGCTCCTTTCTTCAACTCGCTTTCTTTTGAGCTGGCCGCAACGCCGCAGGATGGCTTCAGGCCCTAATCTGGTTCCGGCACGGCACGCTGAGCCTTTGGTTAATTCCTCTTCCTGGTGGGAAATGAGAGTTAAATTTGCCTGTCCAGACACCTCCAGCTAGTCTCTCATTGGTTCTCGCTATTCCTGTTCATCTTCCGCAGAAATTGCAAACTGGGCCAAACAGGAGGTTAAAGGGACTGACTCTCCAAGTCGGGAGGGTGTTAGTAAAGCGTCTGGAATATTGCACCCGAGTACCAGGGTACGAAAACTGAGACATATTTGAACACGTCTCCCGATCACATGGTTGATCATACTCTAGGTTCCACATGCATGTTTTACCTGTAGGAAGAATACCTTAAAACTGGGTAGTTGAAACCCGTGGAATGGGTACCATGCAATATGACTTCAAAGGGTCTTCATTTGCTCACCGAACCTCTCCAATCCTATCACTGCTGCGTTTATGCCCCTGTACACATGCTTGATTCTCTTTCGGAGACATAGCAATCCATAGGTTTTAAGATACTTACTAGTCAGGTACATTCTTAGGCATTTAATATGCGGTGTTGAGTCCATTTCGTTGAGCAAGGAGTAGCTCTTGTCTATTCCATATTTGGCTTAAGGAACTTTATCTGTGCTCATTTCAATCTCTGGTTTTATGCAGCACCCCAACTCACCTTTACCCTTAAGAAAGCATAAGTTGGTTTTCTAAATTTGAGACCCTGTTCTGTTCTGTAATTCAGTTCCTGTGTAGCCAAGTTTACATTCCGTGTATTACTGATATCTTATGATGTTTCTTTTTCTGTGTGACTTATTTCAGTTAGAGTCATCATACCTGAATCCACTCATTGTGCTGCTAAGGGCCTGATGACATAGATTTCATTGCTGAGTGATATTGCTTTGTAAGTAAATACCACAACTTCTTTATCCATTTTTCACTTTCTGCGATGTTGAACTTGTACTGTAAACGAGGTTCTTGTAAACAGAGGCGTCCCAAACTTTGGGGTGGCTGTGTCTTTTTGATTTTAATTTCCCTAAGCTATAGGACCATAAGTGGAAGTGCCCTAGGCTCTGTTGCTTTGTTTTTTAGATGTTTCAGGAAACACCATACACTTCTCCCGAGTGTCTGTTGGCAATTTACATCCCGTCCATCAGCATAACAAGGCTCCCAGTTCTCCATGGCCTGTCCTGCCTTTCTGGATTTTACACTGTTTTCAGATGGCCCTTTTGACCGCGGGGAAGTGAGACTTCATTGTAGTGCATATTTCCTTTGCAAGCTTGCTTGGTTGGCCAAAAAGGGCGTATGCGTTTTTTCCTGAATATATTCAGGACAAAACGCATACGCCCTTTTTGGCCAAGTGCATCATTGTGGACGTTCTGCCTCTTTTCCTATGCTTTCAATGCAATTCCAGTCTACCTCCTGAAATCGGTTTCCTGCAATTCTGCCCCGCTTTCAAGTCCTCTTGGCAGCCTTACTTCAGTATATTTTTGGACGATAGCTGTCATTTATAACTCTGCAGGTTTGTGAATTACAGTGCCCCTGAGCTCCTTTCTTCAACTCGCTTTCTTTTGAGCTGGACTCAACACCGCATGATGGCTTCAGGCCCTAATCTGGTTCCGGCACGGCACGCTGAGCCTTTGGTTAATTCCTCTTCCTGGTGGGAAATGAGAGTTAAATTTGCCCGTCCAGACACCTCCAGCTAGTCTCTCATTGGTTCTCGCTATTCCTGTTCATCTTCCGCAGAATTTGCAAACTGGGCCAAACAGGAGGTTAAAGGGACTGACTCTCCAAGTCGGGAGGGTGTTAGTAAAGCGTCTGGAATGTTGCACCCGAGTTCCAGGGTACGAAAACTGAGACATATTTGAACACATTTCCCGATCACATGGTTGATCATACTCTAGGTTCCACATGCATGTTTTAGCTGAAGGAAGAATACCTTAAACCTGGGTAGTTGAAACCCGTGGAATGGGTACCATGCAATATGACTTCAAAGGGTCTTCATTTGCTCACCGAACCTCTCCAATCCTATCACTGCTGCGTTTATGCCCCTGTACACATGCTTGATTCTCCTTCGGAGACATAGCAATCCATAGGTTTTAAGATACTTACTAGTCAGGTACATTCTTAGGCGTTTAATATGCGGTGTTGAGTCCATTTCGTTGAGCAAGGAGTAGCTCTTGTCTATTCCATATTTGGCTTAAGGAACTTTATCTGTGCTCATTTCAATCTCTGGTTTTATGCAGCACCCCAACTCACCTTTACCCTTAAGCAAGCATAAGTTGGTTTTCTAAATTTGAGACCCTGTTCTGTTCTGTAATTCAGTTCCTGTGTAGCCAAGTTTACATTCTGTGTATTACTGATATCTTATGATGTTTCTTTTTCTGTGTGACTTATTTCAGTTAGAATCATCATACCTGAATCCACTCATTGTGCTGCTAAGGGCCTGATGACATAGATTTCATTGCTGAGTGATATTGCTTTGTAAGTAAATACCACAACTTCTTTATCCATTTTTCACTTTCTGCGATGTTGAACTTGTACTGTAAACGAGGTTCTTGTAAACAGAGGCGTCCCAAACTTTGGGGTGGCTGTGTCTTTTTGATTTTAATTTCCCTAAGCTATAGGACCATAAGTGGAAGTGCCCTAGGCTCTGTTGCTTTGTTTTTTAGATGTTTCAGGAAACACCATACACTTCTCCCGAGTGTCTGTTGGCAATTTACATCCCGCCCATCAGCATAACAAGGCTCCCAGTTCTCCATGGCCTGTCCTGCCTTTCTGGATTTTACACTTTTTTCAGATGGCCCTTTTGACCGGGGGGAAGTGAGACTTCATTGTAGTGCAGATTTCCTTTGCAAGCTTGCTTGGTTGGCCAAAAAGGGCGTATGCGTTTTTTCCTGAATATATTCAGGAAAAAACGCATACGCCCTTTTTGGCCAAGTGCATCATTGTGGACGTTCTGCCTCTTTTCCTATGCTTTCAATGCAATTCCAGTCTACCTCCTGAAATCGGTTTCCTGCAATTCTGCCCCGCTTTCAAGTCCTCTTGGCAGCCTTACTTCAGTATATTTTTGGACGATAGCTGTCATTTATAACTCTGCAGGTTTGTGAATTACAGTGCCCCTGAGCTCCTTTCTTCAACTCGCTTTCTTTTGAGCTGGCCGCAACACCGCAGGATGGCTTCAGGCCCTAATCTGGTTCCGGCACGGCACGCTGAGCCTTTGGTTAATTCCTCTTCCTGGTGGGAAATGAGAGTTAAATTTGCCCGTCCAGACACCTCCAGCTAGTCTCTCATTGGTTCTCGCTATTCCTGTTCATCTTCCGCAGAAATTGCAAACTGGGCCAAACAGGAGGTTAAAGGGACTGACTCTCCAAGTCAGGAGGGTGTTAGTAAAGCGTCTGGAATATTGCACCCGAGTACCAGGGTACGAAAACTGAGACATATTTGAACACGTCTCCCGATCACATGGTTGATCATACTCTAGGTTCCACATGCATGTTTTACCTGTAGGAAGAATACCTTAAAACTGGGTAGTTGAAACCCGTGGAATGGGTACCATGCAATATGACTTCAAAGGGTCTTCATTTGCTCACCGAACCTCTCCAATCCTATCACTGCTGCGTTTATGCCCCTGTACACATGCTTGATTCTCTTTCGGAGACATAGCAATCCATAGGTTTTAAGATACTTACTAGTCAGGTACATTCTTAGGCATTTAATATGCGGTGTTGAGTCCATTTCGTTGAGCAAGGAGTAGCTCTTGTCTATTCCATATTTGGCTTAAGGAACTTTATCTGTGCTCATTTCAATCTCTGGTTTTATGCAGCACCCCAACTCACCTTTACCCTTAAGAAAGCATAAGTTGGTTTTCTAAATTTGAGACCCTGTTCTGTTCTGTAATTCAGTTCCTGTGTAGCCAAGTTTACATTCCGTGTATTACTGATATCTTATGATGTTTCTTTTTCTGTGTGACTTATTTCAGTTAGAATCATCATACCTGAATCCACTCATTGTGCTGCTAAGGGCCTGATGACATAGATTTCATTGCTGAGTGATATTGCTTTGTAAGTAAATACCACAACTTCTTTATCCATTTTTCACTTTCTGCGATGTTGAACTTGTACTGTAAACGAGGTTCTTGTAAACAGAGGCGTCCCAAACTTTGGGGTGGCTGTGTCTTTTTGATTTTAATTTCCCTAAGCTATAGGACCATAAGTGGAAGTGCCCTAGGCTCTGTTGCTTTGTTTTTTAGATGTTTCAGGAAACACCATACACTTCTCCCGAGTGTCTGTTGGCAATTTACATCCCGCCCATCAGCATAACAAGGCTCCCAGTTCTCCATGGCCTGTCCTGCCTTTCTGGATTTTACACTTTTTTCAGATGGCCCTTTTGACCGGGGGGAAGTGAGACTTCATTGTAGTGCAGATTTCCTTTGCAAGCTTGCTTGGTTGGCCAAAAAGGGCGTATGCGTTTTTTCCTGAATATATTCAGGAAAAAACGCATACGCGCTTTTTGGCCAAGTGCATCATTGTGGACGTTCTGCCTCTTTTCCTATGCTTTCAATGCAATTCCAGTCTACCTCCTGAAATCGGTTTCCTGCAATTCTGCCCCGCTTTCAAGTCCTCTTGGCAGCCTTACTTCAGTATATTTTTGGACGATAGCTGTCATTTATAACTCTGCAGGTTTGTGAATTACAGTGCCCCTGAGCTCCTTTCTTCAACTCGCTTTCTTTTGAGCTGGCCGCAACGCCGCAGGATGGCTTCAGGCCCTAATCTGGTTCCGGCACGGCACGCTGAGCCTTTGGTTAATTCCTCTTCCTGGTGGGAAATGAGAGTTAAATTTGCCCGTCCAGACACCTCCAGCTAGTCTCTCATTGGTTCTCGCTATTCCTGTTCATCTTCCGCAGAAATTGCAAACTGGGCCAAACAGGAGGTTAAAGGGACTGACTCTCCAAGTCGGGAGGGTGTTAGTAAAGCGTCTGGAATATTGCACCCGAGTACCAGGGTACGAAAACTGAGACATATTTGAACACGTCTCCCGATCACATGGTTGATCATACTCTAGGTTCCACATGCATGTTTTACCTGTAGGAAGAATACCTTAAAACTGGGTAGTTGAAACCCGTGGAATGGGTACCATGCAATATGACTTCAAAGGGTCTTCATTTGCTCACCGAACCTCTCCAATCCTATCACTGCTGCGTTTATGCCCCTGTACACATGCTTGATTCTCTTTCGGAGACATAGCAATCCATAGGTTTTAAGATACTTACTAGTCAGGTACATTCTTAGGCATTTAATATGCGGTGTTGAGTCCATTTCGTTGAGCAAGGAGTAGCTCTTGTCTATTCCATATTTGGCTTAAGGAACTTTATCTGTGCTCATTTCAATCTCTGGTTTTATGCAGCACCCCAACTCACCTTTACCCTTAAGAAAGCATAAGTTGGTTTTCTAAATTTGAGACCCTGTTCTGTTCTGTAATTCAGTTCCTGTGTAGCCAAGTTTACATTCCGTGTATTACTGATATCTTATGATGTTTCTTTTTCTGTGTGACTTATTTCAGTTAGAATCATCATACCTGAATCCACTCATTGTGCTGCTAAGGGCCTGATGACATAGATTTCATTGCTGAGTGATATTGCTTTGTAAGTAAATACCACAACTTCTTTATCCATTTTTCACTTTCTGCGATGTTGAACTTGTACTGTAAACGAGGTTCTTGTAAACAGAGGCGTCCCAAACTTTGGGGTGGCTGTGTCTTTTTGATTTTAATTTCCCTAAGCTATAGGACCATAAGTGGAAGTGCCCTAGGCTCTGTTGCTTTGTTTTTTAGATGTTTCAGGAAACACCATACACTTCTCCCGAGTGTCTGTTGGCAATTTACATCCCGCCCATCAGCATAACAAGGCTCCCAGTTCTCCATGGCCTGTCCTGCCTTTCTGGATTTTACACTTTTTTCAGATGGCCCTTTTGACCGGGGGCAAGTGAGACTTCATTGTAGTGCAGATTTCCTTTGCAAGCTTGCTTGGTTGGCCAAAAAGGGCGTATGCGTTTTTTCCTGAATATATTCAGGAAAAAACGCATACGCCCTTTTTGGCCAAGTGCATCATTGTGGACGTTCTGCCTCTTTTCCTATGCTTTCAATGCAATTCCAGTCTACCTCCTGAAATCGGTTTCCTGCAATTCTGCCCCGCTTTCAAGTCCTCTTGGCAGCCTTACTTCAGTATATTTTTGGACGATAGCTGTCATTTATAACTCTGCAGGTTTGTGAATTACAGTGCCCCTGAGCTCCTTTCTTCAACTCGCTTTCTTTTGAGCTGGCCGCAACACCGCAGGATGGCTTCAGGCCCTAATCTGGTTCCGGCACGGCACGCTGAGCCTTTGGTTAATTCCTCTTCCTGGTGGGAAATGAGAGTTAAATTTGCCCGTCCAGACACCTCCAGCTAGTCTCTCATTGGTTCTCGCTATTCCTGTTCATCTTCCGCAGAAATTGCAAACTGGGCCAAACAGGAGGTTAAAGGGACTGACTCTCCAAGTCGGGAGGGTGTTAGTAAAGCGTCTGGAATATTGCACCCGAGTACCAGGGTACGAAAACTGAGACATATTTGAACACGTCTCCCGATCACATGGTTGATCATACTCTAGGTTCCACATGCATGTTTTACCTGTAGGAAGAATACCTTAAAACTGGGTAGTTGAAACCCGTGGAATGGGTACCATGCAATATGACTTCAAAGGGTCTTCATTTGCTCACCGAACCTCTCCAATCCTATCACTGCTGCGTTTATGCCCCTGTACACATGCTTGATTCTCTTTCGGAGACATAGCAATCCATAGGTTTTAAGATACTTACTAGTCAGGTACATTCTTAGGCATTTAATATGCGGTGTTGAGTCCATTTCGTTGAGCAAGGAGTAGCTCTTGTCTATTCCATATTTGGCTTAAGGAACTTTATCTGTGCTCATTTCAATCTCTGGTTTTATGCAGCACCCCAACTCACCTTTACCCTTAAGCAAGCATAAGTTGGTTTTCTAAATTTGAGACCCTGTTCTGTTCTGTAATTCAGTTCCTGTGTAGCCAAGTTTACATTCCGTGTATTACTGATATCTTATGATGTTTCTTTTTCTGTGTGACTTATTTCAGTTAGAATCATCATACCTGAATCCACTCATTGTGCTGCTAAGGGCCTGATGACATAGATTTCATTGCTGAGTGATATTGCTTTGTAAGTAAATACCACAACTTCTTTATCCATTTTTCACTTTCTGCGATGTTGAACTTGTACTGTAAACGAGGTTCTTGTAAACAGAGGCGTCCCAAACTTTGGGGTGGCTGTGTCTTTTTGATTTTAATTTCCCTAAGCTATAGGACCATAAGTGGAAGTGCCCTAGGCTCTGTTGCTTTGTTTTTTAGATGTTTCAGGAAACACCATACACTTCTCCCGAGTGTCTGTTGGCAATTTACATCCCGCCCATCAGCATAACAAGGCTCCCAGTTCTCCATGGCCTGTCCTGCCTTTCTGGATTTTACACTTTTTTCAGATGGCCCTTTTGACCGGGGGGAAGTGAGACTTCATTGTAGTGCAGATTTCCTTTGCAAGCTTGCTTGGTTGGCCAAAAAGGGCGTATGCGTTTTTTCCTGAATATATTCAGGAAAAAACGCATACGCCCTTTTTGGCCAAGTGCATCATTGTGGACGTTCTGCCTCTTTTCCTATGCTTTCAATGCAATTCCAGTCTACCTCCTGAAATCGGTTTCCTGCAATTCTGCCCCGCTTTCAAGTCCTCTTGGCAGCCTTACTTCAGTATATTTTTGGACGATAGCTGTCATTTATAACTCTGCAGGTTTGTGAATTACAGTGCCCCTGAGCTCCTTTCTTCAACTCGCTTTCTTTTGAGCTGGCCGCAACGCCGCAGGATGGCTTCAGGCCCTAATCTGGTTCCGGCACGGCACGCTGAGCCTTTGGTTAATTCCTCTTCCTGGTGGGAAATGAGAGTTAAATTTGCCCGTCCAGACACCTCCAGCTAGTCTCTCATTGGTTCTCGCTATTCCTGTTCATCTTCCGCAGAAATTGCAAACTGGGCCAAACAGGAGGTTAAAGGGACTGACTCTCCAAGTCGGGAGGGTGTTAGTAAAGCGTCTGGAATATTGCACCCGAGTACCAGGGTACGAAAACTGAGACATATTTGAACACGTCTCCCGATCACATGGTTGATCATACTCTAGGTTCCACATGCATGTTTTACCTGTAGGAAGAATACCTTAAAACTGGGTAGTTGAAACCCGTGGAATGGGTACCATGCAATATGACTTCAAAGGGTCTTCATTTGCTCACCGAACCTCTCCAATCCTATCACTGCTGCGTTTATGCCCCTGTACACATGCTTGATTCTCTTTCGGAGACATAGCAATCCATAGGTTTTAAGATACTTACTAGTCAGGTACATTCTTAGGCATTTAATATGCGGTGTTGAGTCCATTTCGTTGAGCAAGGAGTAGCTCTTGTCTATTCCATATTTGGCTTAAGGAACTTTATCTGTGCTCATTTCAATCTCTGGTTTTATGCAGCACCCCAACTCACCTTTACCCTTAAGAAAGCATAAGTTGGTTTTCTAAATTTGAGACCCTGTTCTGTTCTGTAATTCAGTTCCTGTGTAGCCAAGTTTACATTCCGTGTATTACTGATATCTTATGATGTTTCTTTTTCTGTGTGACTTATTTCAGTTAGAGTCATCATACCTGAATCCACTCATTGTGCTGCTAAGGGCCTGATGACATAGATTTCATTGCTGAGTGATATTGCTTTGTAAGTAAATACCACAACTTCTTTATCCATTTTTCACTTTCTGCGATGTTGAACTTGTACTGTAAACGAGGTTCTTGTAAACAGAGGCGTCCCAAACTTTGGGGTGGCTGTGTCTTTTTGATTTTAATTTCCCTAAGCTATAGGACCATAAGTGGAAGTGCCCTAGGCTCTGTTGCTTTGTTTTTTAGATGTTTCAGGAAACACCATACACTTCTCCCGAGTGTCTGTTGGCAATTTACATCCCGTCCATCAGCATAACAAGGCTCCCAGTTCTCCATGGCCTGTCCTGCCTTTCTGGATTTTACACTGTTTTCAGATGGCCCTTTTGACCGCGGGGAAGTGAGACTTCATTGTAGTGCATATTTCCTTTGCAAGCTTGCTTGGTTGGCCAAAAAGGGCGTATGCGTTTTTTCCTGAATATATTCAGGACAAAACGCATACGCCCTTTTTGGCCAAGTGCATCATTGTGGACGTTCTGCCTCTTTTCCTATGCTTTCAATGCAATTCCAGTCTACCTCCTGAAATCGGTTTCCTGCAATTCTGCCCCGCTTTCAAGTCCTCTTGGCAGCCTTACTTCAGTATATTTTTGGACGATAGCTGTCATTTATAACTCTGCAGGTTTGTGAATTACAGTGCCCCTGAGCTCCTTTCTTCAACTCGCTTTCTTTTGAGCTGGACGCAACACCGCATGATGGCTTCAGGCCCTAATCTGGTTCCGGCACGGCACGCTGAGCCTTTGGTTAATTCCTCTTCCTGGTGGGAAATGAGAGTTAAATTTGCCCGTCCAGACACCTCCAGCTAGTCTCTCATTGGTTCTCGCTATTCCTGTTCATCTTCCGCAGAATTTGCAAACTGGGCCAAACAGGAGGTTAAAGGGACTGACTCTCCAAGTCGGGAGGGTGTTAGTAAAGCGTCTGGAATGTTGCACCCGAGTTCCAGGGTACGAAAACTGAGACATATTTGAACACATTTCCCGATCACATGGTTGATCATACTCTAGGTTCCACATGCATGTTTTAGCTGAAGGAAGAATACCTTAAACCTGGGTAGTTGAAACCCGTGGAATGGGTACCATGCAATATGACTTCAAAGGGTCTTCATTTGCTCACCGAACCTCTCCAATCCTATCACTGCTGCGTTTATGCCCCTGTACACATGCTTGATTCTCCTTCGGAGACATAGCAATCCATAGGTTTTAAGATACTTACTAGTCAGGTACATTCTTAGGCGTTTAATATGCGGTGTTGAGTCCATTTCGTTGAGCAAGGAGTAGCTCTTGTCTATTCCATATTTGGCTTAAGGAACTTTATCTGTGCTCATTTCAATCTCTGGTTTTATGCAGCACTCCAACTCACCTTTACCCTTAAGCAAGCATAAGTTGGTTTTCTAAATTTGAGACCCTGTTCTGTTCTGTAATTCAGTTCCTGTGTAGCCAAGTTTACATTCTGTGTATTACTGATATCTTATGATGTTTCTTTTTCTGTGTGACTTATTTCAGTTAGAATCATCATACCTGAATCCACTCATTGTGCTGCTAAGGGCCTGATGACATAGATTTCATTGCTGAGTGATATTGCTTTGTAAGTAAATACCACAACTTCTTTATCCATTTTTCACTTTCTGCGATGTTGAACTTGTACTGTAAACGAGGTTCTTGTAAACAGAGGCGTCCCAAACTTTGGGGTGGCTGTGTCTTTTTGATTTTAATTTCCCTAAGCTATAGGACCATAAGTGGAAGTGCCCTAGGCTCTGTTGCTTTGTTTTTTAGATGTTTCAGGAAACACCATACACTTCTCCCGAGTGTCTGTTGGCAATTTACATCCCGCCCATCAGCATAACAAGGCTCCCAGTTCTCCATGGCCTGTCCTGCCTTTCTGGATTTTACACTTTTTTCAGATGGCCCTTTTGACCGGGGGGAAGTGAGACTTCATTGTAGTGCAGATTTCCTTTGCAAGCTTGCTTGGTTGGCCAAAAAGGGCGTATGCGTTTTTTCCTGAATATATTCAGGAAAAAACGCATACGCCCTTTTTGGCCAAGTGCATCATTGTGGACGTTCTGCCTCTTTTCCTATGCTTTCAATGCAATTCCAGTCTGCCTCCTGAAATCGGTTTCCTGCAATTCTGCCCCGCTTTCAAGTCCTCTTGGCAGCCTTACTTCAGTATATTTTTGGACGATAGCTGTCATTTATAACTCTGCAGGTTTGTGAATTACAGTGCCCCTGAGCTCCTTTCTTCAACTCGCTTTCTTTTGAGCTGGCCGCAACACCGCAGGATGGCTTCAGGCCCTAATCTGGTTCCGGCACGGCACGCTGAGCCTTTGGTTAATTCCTCTTCCTGGTGGGAAATGAGAGTTAAATTTGCCCGTCCAGACACCTCCAGCTAGTCTCTCATTGGTTCTCGCTATTCCTGTTCATCTTCCGCAGAATTTGCAAACTGGGCCAAACAGGAGGTTAAAGGGACTGACTCTCCAAGTCAGGAGGGTGTTAGTAAAGCGTCTGGAATGTTGCACCCGAGTTCCAGGGTACGAAAACTGAGACATATTTGAACACATTTCCCGATCACATGGTTGATCATACTCTAGGTTCCACATGCATGTTTTAGCTGAAGGAAGAATACCTTAAACCTGGGTAGTTGAAACCCGTGGAATGGGTACCATGCAATATGACTTCAAAGGGTCTTCATTTGCTCACCGAACCTCTCCAATCCTATCACTGCTGCGTTTATGCCCCTGTACGCATGCTTGATTCTCTTTCAGAGACATAGCAATCCATAGGTTTTAAGATACTTACTAGTCAGGTACATTCTTAGGCATTTAATATGCGGTGTTGAGTCCATTTCGTTGAGCAAGGAGTAGCTCTTGTCTATTCCATATTTGGCTTAAGGAACTTTATCTGTGCTCATTTCAATCTCTGGTTTTATGCAGCACCCCAACTCACCTTTACCCTTAAGAAAGCATAAGTTGGTTTTCTAAATTTGAGACCCTGTTCTGTTCTGTAATTCAGTTCCTGTGTAGCCAAGTTTACATTCCGTGTATTACTGATATCTTATGATGTTTCTTTTTCTGTGTGACTTATTTCAGTTAGAATCATCATACCTGAATCCACTCATTGTGCTGCTAAGGGCCTGATGACATAGATTTCATTGCTGAGTGATATTGCTTTGTAAGTAAATACCACAACTTCTTTATCCATTTTTCACTTTCTGCGATGTTGAACTTGTACTGTAAACGAGGTTCTTGTAAACAGAGGCATCCCAAACTTTGGGGTGGCTGTGTCTTTTTGATTTTAATTTCCCTAAGCTATAGGACCATAAGTGGAAGTGCCCTAGGCTCTGTTGCTTTGTTTTTTAGATGTTTCAGGAAACACCATACACTTCTCCCGAGTGTCTGTTGGCAATTTACATCCCGTCCATCAGCATAACAAGGCTCCCAGTTCTCCATGGCCTGTCCTGCCTTTCTGGATTTTACACTGTTTTCAGATGGCCCTTTTGACCGCGGGGAAGTGAGACTTCATTGTAGTGCATATTTCCTTTGCAAGCTTGCTTGGTTGGCCAAAAAGGGCGTATGCGTTTTTTCCTGAATATATTCAGGACAAAACGCATACGCCCTTTTTGGCCAAGTGCATCATTGTGGACGTTCTGCCTCTTTTCCTATGCTTTCAATGCAATTCCAGTCTACCTCCTGAAATCGGTTTCCTGCAATTCTGCCCCGCTTTCAAGTCCTCTTGGCAGCCTTACTTCAGTATATTTTTGGACGATAGCTGTCATTTATAACTCTGCAGGTTTGTGAATTACAGTGCCCCTGAGCTCCTTTCTTCAACTCGCTTTCTTTTGAGCTGGCCGCAACACCGCATGATGGCTTCAGGCCCTAATCTGGTTCCGGCACGGCACGCTGAGCCTTTGGTTAATTCCTCTTCCTGGTGGGAAATGAGAGTTAAATTTGCCCGTCCAGACACCTCCAGCTAGTCTCTCATTGGTTCTCGCTATTCCTGTTCATCTTCCGCAGAATTTGCAAACTGGGCCAAACAGGAGGTTAAAGGGACTGACTCTCCAAGTCGGGAGGGTGTTAGTAAAGCGTCTGGAATGTTGCACCCGAGTTCCAGGGTACGAAAACTGAGACATATTTGAACACATTTCCCGATCACATGGTTGATCATACTCTAGGTTCCACATGCATGTTTTAGCTGAAGGAAGAATACCTTAAACCTGGGTAGTTGAAACCCGTGGAATGGGTACCATGCAATATGACTTCAAAGGGTCTTCATTTGCTCACCGAACCTCTCCAATCCTATCACTGCTGCGTTTATGCCCCTGTACACATGCTTGATTCTCCTTCGGAGACATAGCAATCCATAGGTTTTAAGATACTTACTAGTCAGGTACATTCTTAGGCGTTTAATATGCGGTGTTGAGTCCATTTCGTTGAGCAAGGAGTAGCTCTTGTCTATTCCATATTTGGCTTAAGGAACTTTATCTGTGCTCATTTCAATCTCTGGTTTTATGCAGCACCCCAACTCACCTTTACCCTTAAGCAAGCATAAGTTGGTTTTCTAAATTTGAGACCCTGTTCTGTTCTGTAATTCAGTTCCTGTGTAGCCAAGTTTACATTCTGTGTATTACTGATATCTTATGATGTTTCTTTTTCTGTGTGACTTATTTCAGTTAGAATCATCATACCTGAATCCACTCATTGTGCTGCTAAGGGCCTGATGACATAGATTTCATTGCTGAGTGATATTGCTTTGTAAGTAAATACCACAACTTCTTTATCCATTTTTCACTTTCTGCGATGTTGAACTTGTACTGTAAACGAGGTTCTTGTAAACAGAGGCGTCCCAAACTTTGGGGTGGCTGTGTCTTTTTGATTTTAATTTCCCTAAGCTATAGGACCATAAGTGGAAGTGCCCTAGGCTCTGTTGCTTTGTTTTTTAGATGTTTCAGGAAACACCATACACTTCTCCCGAGTGTCTGTTGGCAATTTACATCCCGCCCATCAGCATAACAAGGCTCCCAGTTCTCCATGGCCTGTCCTGCCTTTCTGGATTTTACACTTTTTTCAGATGGCCCTTTTGACCGGGGGGAAGTGAGACTTCATTGTAGTGCAGATTTCCTTTGCAAGCTTGCTTGGTTGGCCAAAAAGGGCGTATGCGTTTTTTCCTGAATATATTCAGGAAAAAACGCATACGCCCTTTTTGGCCAAGTGCATCATTGTGGACGTTCTGCCTCTTTTCCTATGCTTTCAATGCAATTCCAGTCTACCTCCTGAAATCGGTTTCCTGCAATTCTGCCCCGCTTTCAAGTCCTCTTGGCAGCCTTACTTCAGTATATTTTTGGACGATAGCTGTCATTTATAACTCTGCAGGTTTGTGAATTACAGTGCCCCTGAGCTCCTTTCTTCAACTCGCTTTCTTTTGAGCTGGCCGCAACGCCGCAGGATGGCTTCAGGCCCTAATCTGGTTCCGGCACGGCACGCTGAGCCTTTGGTTAATTCCTCTTCCTGGTGGGAAATGAGAGTTAAATTTGCCCGTCCAGACACCTCCAGCTAGTCTCTCATTGGTTCTCGCTATTCCTGTTCATCTTCCGCAGAAATTGCAAACTGGGCCAAACAGGAGGTTAAAGGGACTGACTCTCCAAGTCGGGAGGGTGTTAGTAAAGCGTCTGGAATGTTGCACCCGAGTACCAGGGTACGAAAACTGAGACATATTTGAACACGTCTCCCGATCACATGGTTGATCATACTCTAGGTTCCACATGCATGTTTTAGCTGAAGGAAGAATACCTTAAACCTGGGTAGTTGAAACCCGTGGAATGGGTACCATGCAATATGACTTCAAAGGGTCTTCATTTGCTCACCGAACCTCTCCAATCCTATCACTGCTGCGTTTATGCCCCTGTACACATGCTTGATTCTCCTTCGGAGACATAGCAATCCATAGGTTTTAAGATACTTACTAGTCAGGTACATTCTTAGGCGTTTAATATGCGGTGTTGAGTCCATTTCGTTGAGCAAGGAGTAGCTCTTGTCTATTCCATATTTGGCTTAAGGAACTTTATCTGTGCTCATTTCAATCTCTGGTTTTATGCAGCACCCCAACTCACCTTTACCCTTAAGCAAGCATAAGTTGGTTTTCTAAATTTGAGACCCTGTTCTGTTCTGTAATTCAGTTCCTGTGTAGCCAAGTTTACATTCTGTGTATTACTGATATCTTATGATGTTTCTTTTTCTGTGTGACTTATTTCAGTTAGAATCATCATACCTGAATCCACTCATTGTGCTGCTAAGGGCCTGATGACATAGATTTCATTGCTGAGTGATATTGCTTTGTAAGTAAATACCACAACTTCTTTATCCATTTTTCACTTTCTGCAATGTTGAACTTGTACTGTAAACGAGGTTCTTGTAAACAGAGGCGTCCCAAACTTTGGGGTGGCTGTGTCTTTTTGATTTTAATTTCCCTAAGCTATAGGACCATAAGTGGAAGTGCCCTAGGCTCTGTTGCTTTGTTTTTTAGATGTTTCAGGAAACACCATACACTTCTCCGGAGTGTCTGTTGGCAATTTACATCCCGCCCATCAGCATAACAAGGCTCCCAGTTCTCCATGGCCTGTCCTGCCTTTCTGGATTTTACACTTTTTTCAGATGGCCCTTTTGACCGGGGGGAAGTGAGACTTCATTGTAGTGCAGATTTCCTTTGCAAGCTTGCTTGGTTGGCCAAAAAGGGCGTATGCGTTTTTTCCTGAATATATTCAGGAAAAAACGCATACGCCCTTTTTGGCCAAGTGCATCATTGTGGACGTTCTGCCTCTTTTCCTATGCTTTCAATGCAATTCCAGTCTACCTCCTGAAATCGGTTTCCTTCAATTCTGCCCCGCTTTCAAGTCCTCTTGGCAGCCTTACTTCAGTATATTTTTGGACGATAGCTGTCATTTATAACTCTGCAGGTTTGTGAATTACAGTGCCCCTGAGCTCCTTTCTTCAACTCGCTTTCTTTTGAGCTGGCCGCAACACCGCAGGATGGCTTCAGGCCCTAATCTGGTTCCGGCACGGCACGCTGAGCCTTTGGTTAATTCCTCTTCCTGGTGGGAAATGAGAGTTAAATTTGCCCGTCCAGACACCTCCAGCTAGTCTCTCATTGGTTCTCGCTATTCCTGTTCATCTTCCGCAGAAATTGCAAACTGGGCCAAACAGGAGGTTAAAGGGACTGACTCTCCAAGTCGGGAGGGTGTTAGTAAAGCGTCTGGAATGTTGCACCCGAGTACCAGGGTACGAAAACTGAGACATATTTGAACACGTCTCCCGATCACATGGTTGATCATACTCTAGGTTCCACATGCATGTTTTAGCTGAAGGAAGAATACCTTAAACCTGGGTAGTTGAAACCCGTGGAATGGGTACCATGCAATATGACTTCAAAGGGTCTTCATTTGCTCACCAAACCTCTCCAATCCTATCACTGCTGCGTTTATGCCCCTGTACACATGCTTGATTCTCTTTCGGAGACATAGCAATCCATAGGTTTTAAGATACTTACTAGTCAGGTACATTCTTAGGCATTTAATATGCGGTGTTGAGTCCATTTCGTTGAGCAAGGAGTAGCTCTTGTCTATTCCATATTTGGCTTAAGGAACTTTATCTGTGCTCATTTCAATCTCTGGTTTTATGCAGCACCCCAACTCACCTTTACCCTTAAGCAAGCATAAGTTGGTTTTCTAAATTTGAGACCCTGTTCTGTTCTGTAATTCAGTTCCTGTGTAGCCAAGTTTACATTCTGTGTATTACTGATATCTTATGATGTTTCTTTTTCTGTGTGACTTATTTCAGTTAGAATCATCATACCTGAATCCACTCATTGTGCTGCTAAGGGCCTGATGACATAGATTTCATTGCTGAGTGATATTGCTTTGTAAGTAAATACCACAACTTCTTTATCCATTTTTCACTTTCTGCAATGTTGAACTTGTACTGTAAACGAGGTTCTTGTAAACAGAGGCGTCCCAAACTTTGGGGTGGCTGTGTCTTTTTGATTTTAATTTCCCTAAGCTATAGGACCATAAGTGGAAGTGCCCTAGGCTCTGTTGCTTTGTTTTTTAGATGTTTCAGGAAACACCATACACTTCTCCCGAGTGTCTGTTGGCAATTTACATCCCGCCCATCAGCATAACAAGGCTCCCAGTTCTCCATGGCCTGTCCTGCCTTTCTGGATTTTACACTTTTTTCAGATGGCCCTTTTGACCGGGGGGAAGTGAGACTTCATTGTAGTGCAGATTTCCTTTGCAAGCTTGCTTGGTTGGCCAAAAAGGGCGTATGCGTTTTTTCCTGAATATATTCAGGAAAAAACGCATACGCCCTTTTTGGCCAAGTGCATCATTGTGGACGTTCTGCCTCTTTTCCTATGCTTTCAATGCAATTCCAGTCTACCTCCTGAAATCGGTTTCCTTCAATTCTGCCCCGCTTTCAAGTCCTCTTGGCAGCCTTACTTCAGTATATTTTTGGACGATAGCTGTCATTTATAACTCTGCAGGTTTGTGAATTACAGTGCCCCTGAGCTCCTTTCTTCAACTCGCTTTCTTTTGAGCTGGCCGCAACACCGCAGGATGGCTTCAGGCCCTAATCTGGTTCCGGCACGGCACGCTGAGCCTTTGGTTAATTCCTCTTCCTGGTGGGAAATGAGAGTTAAATTTGCCCGTCCAGACACCTCCAGCTAGTCTCTCATTGGTTCTCGCTATTCCTGTTCATCTTCCGCAGAAATTGCAAACTGGGCCAAACAGGAGGTTAAAGGGACTGACTCTCCAAGTCGGGAGGGTGTTAGTAAAGCGTCTGGAATGTTGCACCCGAGTACCAGGGTACGAAAACTGAGACATATTTGAACACGTCTCCCGATCACATGGTTGATCATACTCTAGGTTCCACATGCATGTTTTAGCTGAAGGAAGAATACCTTAAACCTGGGTAGTTGAAACCCGTGGAATGGGTACCATGCAATATGACTTCAAAGGGTCTTCATTTGCTCACCGAACCTCTCCAATCCTATCACTGCTGTGTTTATGCCCCTGTACACATGCTTGATTCTCTTTCGGAGACATAGCAATCCATAGGTTTTAAGATACTTACTAGTCAGGTACATTCTTAGGCGTTTAATATGCGGTGTTGAGTCCATTTCGTTGAGCAAGGAGTAGCTCTTGTCTATTCCATATTTGGCTTAAGGAACTTTATCTGTGCTCATTTCAATCTCTGGTTTTATGCAGCACCCCAACTCACCTTTACCCTTAAGCAAGCATAAGTTGGTTTTCTAAATTTGAGACCCTGTTCTGTTCTGTAATTCAGTTCCTGTGTAGCCAAGTTTACATTCCGTGTATTACTGATATCTTATGATGTTTCTTTTTCTGTGTGACTTATTTCAGTTAGAATCATCATACCTGAATCCACTCATTGTGCTGCTAAGGGCCTGATGACATAGATTTCATTGCTGAGTGATATTGCTTTGTAAGTAAATACCACAACTTCTTTATCCATTTTTCACTTTCTGCGATGTTGAACTTGTACTGTAAACGAGGTTCTTGTAAACAGAGGCATCCCAAACTTTGGGGTGGCTGTGTCTTTTTGATTTTAATTTCCCTAAGCTATAGGACCATAAGTGGAAGTGCCCTAGGCTCTGTTGCTTTGTTTTTTAGATGTTTCAGGAAACACCATACACTTCTCCCGAGTGTCTGTTGGCAATTTACATCCCGCCCATCAGCATAACAAGGCTCCCAGTTCTCCATGGCCTGTCCTGCCTTTCTGGATTTTACACTTTTTTCAGATGGCCCTTTTGACCGGGGAGAGGTGAGACTTCATTGTAGTGCAGATTTCCTTTGCAAGCTTGCTTGGTTGGCCAAAAAGGGCGTATGCGTTTTTTCCTGAATATATTCAGGAAAAAACGCATACGCCCTTTTTGGCCAAGTGCATCATTGTGGACGTTCTGCCTCTTTTCCTATGCTTTCAATGCAATTCCAGTCTACCTCCTGAAATCGGTTTCCTTCAATTCTGCCCCGCTTTCAAGTCCTCTTGGCAGCCTTACTTCAGTATATTTTTGGACGATAGCTGTCATTTATAACTCTGCAGGTTTGTGAATTACAGTGCCCCTGAGCTCCTTTCTTCAACTCGCTTTCTTTTGAGCTGGCCGCAACACCGCAGGATGGCTTCAGGCCCTAATCTGGTTCCGGCACGGCACGCTGAGCCTTTGGTTAATTCCTCTTCCTGGTGGGAAATGAGAGTTAAATTTGCCCGTCCAGACACCTCCAGCTAGTCTCTCATTGGTTCTCGCTATTCCTGTTCATCTTCCGCAGAAATTGCAAACTGGGCCAAACAGGAGGTTAAAGGGACTGACTCTCCAAGTCGGGAGGGTGTTAGTAAAGCGTCTGGAATGTTGCACCCGAGTACCAGGGTACGAAAACTGAGACATATTTGAACACGTCTCCCGATCACATGGTTGATCATACTCTAGGTTCCACATGCATGTTTTAGCTGAAGGAAGAATACCTTAAACCTGGGTAGTTGAAACCCGTGGAATGGGTACCATGCAATATGACTTCAAAGGGTCTTCATTTGCTCACCGAACCTCTCCAATCCTATCACTGCTGTGTTTATGCCCCTGTACACATG
The DNA here is from genome assembly GCF_039906515.1 of Pseudorca crassidens. Lineage (NCBI taxonomy): Eukaryota > Metazoa > Chordata > Mammalia > Artiodactyla > Delphinidae > Pseudorca > Pseudorca crassidens. The sequence continues at coordinate 1,183,551 of NW_027136311.1, forward strand.
CTTGATTCTCTTTCGGAGACATAGCAATCCATAGGTTTTAAGATACTTACTAGTCAGGTACATTCTTAGGCATTTAATATGCGGTGTTGAGTCCATTTCGTTGAGCAAGGAGTAGCTCTTGTCTATTCCATATTTGGCTTAAGGAACTTTATCTGTGTTCATTTCAATCTCTGGTTTTATGCAGCACCCCAACTCACCTTTACCCTTAAGCAAGCATAAGTTGGTTTTCTAAATTTGAGACCCTGTTCTGTTCTGTAATTCAGTTCCTGTGTAGCCAAGTTTACATTCCGTGTATTACTGATATCTTATGATGTTTCTTTTTCTGTGTGACTTATTTCAGTTAGAATCATCATACCTGAATCCACTCATTGTGCTGCTAAGGGCCTGATGACATAGATTTCATTGCTGAGTGATATTGCTTTGTAAGTAAATACCACAACTTCTTTATCCATTTTTCACTTTCTGCGATGTTGAACTTGTACTGTAAACGAGGTTCTTGTAAACAGAGGCGTCCCAAACTTTGGGGTGGCTGTGTCTTTTTGATTTTAATTTCCCTAAGCTATAGGACCATAAGTGGAAGTGCCCTAGGCTCTGTTGCTTTGTTTTTTAGATGTTTCAGGAAACACCATACACTTCTCCCGAGTGTCTGTTGGCAATTTACATCCCGCCCATCAGCATAACAAGGCTCCCAGTTCTCCATGGCCTGTCCTGCCTTTCTGGATTTTACACTTTTTTCAGATGGCCCTTTTGACCGGGGGGAAGTGAGACTTCATTGTAGTGCAGATTTCCTTTGCAAGCTTGCTTGGTTGGCCAAAAAGGGCGTATGCGTTTTTTCCTGAATATATTCAGGAAAAAACGCATACGCCCTTTTTGGCCAAGTGCATCATTGTGGACGTTCTGCCTCTTTACCTATGCTTTTAATGCAATTCCAGTCTGCCTCCTGAAATCGGTTTCCTGCAATTCTGCCCTGCTTTCAAGTCCTCTTGGCAGCCTTACTTCAGTATATTTTTGGACGATAGCTGTCATTTATAACTCTGCAGGTTTGTGAATTACAGTGCCCCTGAGCTCCTTTCTTCAACTCACTTTCTTTTGAGCTGGCCGCAACGCCGCAGGATGGCTTCAGGCCCTAATCTGGTTCCGGCACGGCACGCTGAGCCTTTGGTTAATTCCTCTTCCTGGTGGGAAATGAGAGTTAAATTTGCCCGTCCAGACACCTCCAGCTAGTCTCTCATTGGTTCTCGCTATTCCTGTTCATCTTCCGCAGAAATTGCAAACTGGGCCAAACAGGAGGTTAAAGGGACTGACTCTCCAAGTCGGGAGGGTGTTAGTAAAGCGTCTGGAATGTTGCACCCGAGTACCAGGGTACGAAAACTGAGACATATTTGAACACGTCTCCCGATCACATGGTTGATCATACTCTAGGTTCCACATGCATGTTTTAGCTGAAGGAAGAATACCTTAAACCTGGGTAGTTGAAACCCGTGGAATGGGTACCATGCAATATGACTTCAAAGGGTCTTCATTTGCTCACCGAACCTCTCCAATCCTATCACTGCTGCGTTTATGCCCCTGTACACATGCTTGATTCTCCTTCGGAGACATAGCAATCCATAGGTTTTAAGATACTGACTAGTCAGGTACATTCTTAGGTGTTTAATATGCGGTGTTGAGTCCATTTCGTTGAGCAAGGAGTAGCTCTTGTCTATTCCATATTTGGCTTAAGGAACTTTATCTGTGCTCATTTCAATCTCTGGTTTTATGCAGCACCCCAACTCACCTTTCCCCTTAAGCAAGCATAAGTTGGTTTTCTAAATTTGAGACCCTGTTCTGTTCTGTAATTCAGTTCCTGTGTAGCCAAGTTTACATTCCGTGTATTACTGATATCTTATGATGTTTCTTTTTCTGTGTGACTTATTTCAGTTAGAATCATCATACCTGAATCCACTCATTGTGCTGCTAAGGGCCTGATGACATAGATTTCATTGCTGAGTGATATTGCTTTGTAAGTAAATACCACAACTTCTTTATCCATTTTTCACTTTCTGCGATGTTGAACTTGTACTGTAAACGAGGTTCTTGTAAACAGAGGCGTCCCAAACTTTGGGGTGGCTGTGTCTTTTTGATTTTAATTTCCCTAAGCTATAGGACCATAAGTGGAAGTGCCCTAGGCTCTGTTGCTTTGTTTTTTAGATGTTTCAGGAAACACCATACACTTCTCCCGAGTGTCTGTTGGCAATTTACATCCCGCCCATCAGCATAACAAGGCTCCCAGTTCTCCATGGCCTGTCCTGCCTTTCTGGATTTTACACTTTTTTCAGATGGCCCTTTTGACCGGGGGGAAGTGAGACTTCATTGTAGTGCAGATTTCCTTTGCAAGCTTGCTTGGTTGGCCAAAAAGGGCGTATGCGTTTTTTCCTGAATATATTCAGGAAAAAACGCATACGCCCTTTTTGGCCAAGTGCATCATTGTGGACGTTCTGCCTCTTTTCCTATGCTTTCAATGCAATTCCAGTCTACCTCCTGAAATCGGTTTCCTGCAATTCTGCCCCGCTTTCAAGTCCTCTTGGCAGCCTTACTTCAGTATATTTTTGGACGATAGCTGTCATTTATAACTCTGCAGGTTTGTGAATTACAGTGCCCCTGAGCTCCTTTCTTCAACTCGCTTTCTTTTGAGCTGGCCGCAACACCGCAGGATGGCTTCAGGCCCTAATCTGGTTCCGGCACGGCACGCTGAGCCTTTGGTTAATTCCTCTTCCTGGTGGGAAATGAGAGTTAAATTTGCCCGTCCAGACACCTCCAGCTAGTCTCTCATTGGTTCTCGCTATTCCTGTTCATCTTCCGCAGAAATTGCAAACTGGGCCAAACAGGAGGTTAAAGGGACTGACTCTCCAAGTCGGGAGGGTGTTAGTAAAGCGTCTGGAATATTGCACCCGAGTACCAGGGTACGAAAACTGAGACATATTTGAACACGTCTCCCGATCACATGGTTGATCATACTCTAGGTTCCACATGCATGTTTTACCTGTAGGAAGAATACCTTAAAACTGGGTAGTTGAAACCCGTGGAATGGGTACCATGCAATATGACTTCAAAGGGTCTTCATTTGCTCACCGAACCTCTCCAATCCTATCACTGCTGCGTTTATGCCCCTGTACACATGCTTGATTCTCTTTCGGAGACATAGCAATCCATAGGTTTTAAGATACTTACTAGTCAGGTACATTCTTAGGCATTTAATATGCGGTGTTGAGTCCATTTCGTTGAGCAAGGAGTAGCTCTTGTCTATTCCATATTTGGCTTAAGGAACTTTATCTGTGCTCATTTCAATCTCTGGTTTTATGCAGCACCCCAACTCACCTTTACCCTTAAGAAAGCATAAGTTGGTTTTCTAAATTTGAGACCCTGTTCTGTTCTGTAATTCAGTTCCTGTGTAGCCAAGTTTACATTCCGTGTATTACTGATATCTTATGATGTTTCTTTTTCTGTGTGACTTATTTCAGTTAGAATCATCATACCTGAATCCACTCATTGTGCTGCTAAGGGCCTGATGACATAGATTTCATTGCTGAGTGATATTGCTTTGTAAGTAAATACCACAACTTCTTTATCCATTTTTCACTTTCTGCGATGTTGAACTTGTACTGTAAACGAGGTTCTTGTAAACAGAGGCGTCCCAAACTTTGGGGTGGCTGTGTCTTTTTGATTTTAATTTCCCTAAGCTATAGGACCATAAGTGGAAGTGCCCTAGGCTCTGTTGCTTTGTTTTTTAGATGTTTCAGGAAACACCATACACTTCTCCGGAGTGTCTGTTGGCAATTTACATCCCGCCCATCAGCATAACAAGGCTCCCAGTTCTCCATGGCCTGTCCTGCCTTTCTGGATTTTACACTTTTTTCAGATGGCCCTTTTGACCGGGGGGAAGTGAGACTTCATTGTAGTGCAGATTTCCTTTGCAAGCTTGCTTGGTTGGCCAAAAAGGGCGTATGCGTTTTTTCCTGAATATATTCAGGAAAAAACGCATACGCCCTTTTTGGCCAAGTGCATCATTGTGGACGTTCTGCCTCTTTTCCTATGCTTTCAATGCAATTCCAGTCTACCTCCTGAAATCGGTTTCCTGCAATTCTGCCCCGCTTTCAAGTCCTCTTGGCAGCCTTACTTCAGTATATTTTTGGACGATAGCTGTCATTTATAACTCTGCAGGTTTGTGAATTACAGTGCCCCTGAGCTCCTTTCTTCAACTCGCTTTCTTTTGAGCTGGCCGCAACGCCGCAGGATGGCTTCAGGCCCTAATCTGGTTCCGGCACGGCACGCTGAGCCTTTGGTTAATTCCTCTTCCTGGTGGGAAATGAGAGTTAAATTTGCCCGTCCAGACACCTCCAGCTAGTCTCTCATTGGTTCTCGCTATTCCTGTTCATCTTCCGCAGAAATTGCAAACTGGGCCAAACAGGAGGTTAAAGGGACTGACTCTCCAAGTCGGGAGGGTGTTAGTAAAGCGTCTGGAATATTGCACCCGAGTACCAGGGTACGAAAACTGAGACATATTTGAACACGTCTCCCGATCACATGGTTGATCATACTCTAGGTTCCACATGCATGTTTTACCTGTAGGAAGAATACCTTAAAACTGGGTAGTTGAAACCCGTGGAATGGGTACCATGCAATATGACTTCAAAGGGTCTTCATTTGCTCACCGAACCTCTCCAATCCTATCACTGCTGCGTTTATGCCCCTGTACACATGCTTGATTCTCTTTCGGAGACATAGCAATCCATAGGTTTTAAGATACTTACTAGTCAGGTACATTCTTAGGCATTTAATATGCGGTGTTGAGTCCATTTCGTTGAGCAAGGAGTAGCTCTTGTCTATTCCATATTTGGCTTAAGGAACTTTATCTGTGCTCATTTCAATCTCTGGTTTTATGCAGCACCCCAACTCACCTTTACCCTTAAGAAAGCATAAGTTGGTTTTCTAAATTTGAGACCCTGTTCTGTTCTGTAATTCAGTTCCTGTGTAGCCAAGTTTACATTCCGTGTATTACTGATATCTTATGATGTTTCTTTTTCTGTGTGACTTATTTCAGTTAGAGTCATCATACCTGAATCCACTCATTGTGCTGCTAAGGGCCTGATGACATAGATTTCATTGCTGAGTGATATTGCTTTGTAAGTAAATACCACAACTTCTTTATCCATTTTTCACTTTCTGCGATGTTGAACTTGTACTGTAAACGAGGTTCTTGTAAACAGAGGCGTCCCAAACTTTGGGGTGGCTGTGTCTTTTTGATTTTAATTTCCCTAAGCTATAGGACCATAAGTGGAAGTGCCCTAGGCTCTGTTGCTTTGTTTTTTAGATGTTTCAGGAAACACCATACACTTCTCCCGAGTGTCTGTTGGCAATTTACATCCCGCCCATCAGCATAACAAGGCTCCCAGTTCTCCATGGCCTGTCCTGCCTTTCTGGATTTTACACTTTTTTCAGATGGCCCTTTTGACCGGGGGCAAGTGAGACTTCATTGTAGTGCATATTTCCTTTGCAAGCTTGCTTGGTTGGCCAAAAAGGGCGTATGCGTTTTTTCCTGAATATATTCAGGACAAAACGCATACGCCCTTTTTGGCCAAGTGCATCATTGTGGACGTTCTGCCTCTTTTCCTATGCTTTCAATGCAATTCCAGTCTACCTCCTGAAATCGGTTTCCTGCAATTCTGCCCCGCTTTCAAGTCCTCTTGGCAGCCTTACTTCAGTATATTTTTGGACGATAGCTGTCATTTATAACTCTGCAGGTTTGTGAATTACAGTGCCCCTGAGCTCCTTTCTTCAACTCGCTTTCTTTTGAGCTGGCCGCAACACCGCATGATGGCTTCAGGCCCTAATCTGGTTCCGGCACGGCACGCTGAGCCTTTGGTTAATTCCTCTTCCTGGTGGGAAATGAGAGTTAAATTTGCCCGTCCAGACACCTCCAGCTAGTCTCTCATTGGTTCTCGCTATTCCTGTTCATCTTCCGCAGAATTTGCAAACTGGGCCAAACAGGAGGTTAAAGGGACTGACTCTCCAAGTCGGGAGGGTGTTAGTAAAGCGTCTGGAATGTTGCACCCGAGTTCCAGGGTACGAAAACTGAGACATATTTGAACACATGTCCCGATCACATGGTTGATCATACTCTAGGTTCCACATGCATGTTTTAGCTGAAGGAAGAATACCTTAAACCTGGGTAGTTGAAACCCGTGGAATGGGTACCATGCAATATGACTTCAAAGGGTCTTCATTTGCTCACCGAACCTCTCCAATCCTATCACTGCTGCGTTTATGCCCCTGTACTCACACTTGATTCTCTTTTGGAGACATAGCAATCCATAGGTTTTAAGATACTTACTAGTCAGGTACATTCTTAGGCGTTTAATATGCGGTGTTGAGTCCATTTCGTTGAGCAAGGAGTAGCTCTTGTCTATTCCATATTTGGCTTAAGGAACTTTATCTGTGCTCATTTCAATCTCTGGTTTTATGCAGCACCCCAACTCACCTTTCCCCTTAAGCAAGCATAAGTTGGTTTTCTAAATTTGAGACCCTGTTCTGTTCTGTAATTCAGTTCCTGTGTAGCCAAGTTTACATTCCGTGTATTACTGATATCTTATGATGTTTCTTTTTCTGTGTGACTTATTTCAGTTAGAATCATCATACCTGAATCCACTCATTGTGCTGCTAAGGGCCTGATGACATAGATTTCATTGCTGAGTGATATTGCTTTGTAAGTAAATACCACAACTTCTTTATCCATTTTTCACTTTCTGCGATGTTGAACTTGTACTGTAAACGAGGTTCTTGTAAACAGAGGCGTCCCAAACTTTGGGGTGGCTGTGTCTTTTTGATTTTAATTTCCCTAAGCTATAGGACCATAAGTGGAAGTGCCCTAGGCTCTGTTGCTTTGTTTTTTAGATGTTTCAGGAAACACCATACACTTCTCCCGAGTGTCTGTTGGCAATTTACATCCCGCCCATCAGCATAACAAGGCTCCCAGTTCTCCATGGCCTGTCCTGCCTTTCTGGATTTTACACTTTTTTCAGATGGCCCTTTTGACCGGGGGGAAGTGAGACTTCATTGTAGTGCAGATTTCCTTTGCAAGCTTGCTTGGTTGGCCAAAACGGGCGTATGCGTTTCTTCCTGAATATATTCAGGAAAAAACACATACGCACTTTATGGCCAAGTGCATCATTGTGGACGTTCTGCCTCTTTTCCTATGTTTTCAATGCAATTCCAGTCTACCTCCTGAAATCGGTTTCCTGCAATTCTGCCCCGCTTTCAAGTCCTCTTGGCAGCCTTACTTCAGTATATTTTTGGACGATAGCTGTCATTTATAACTCTGCAGGTTTGTGAATTACAGTGCCCCTGAGCTCCTTTCTTCAACTCGCTTTCTTTTGAGCTGGCCGCAACACCGCAGGATGGCTTCAGGCCCTAATCTGGTTCTGGCACGGCACGCTGAGCCTTTGGTTAATTCCTCTTCCTGGTGGGAAATGAGAGTTAAATTTGCCCCTCCAGACACCTCCAGCTAGTCTCTCATTGGTTCTCGCTATTCCTGTTCATCTTCCGCAGAAATTGCAAACTGGGCCAAACAGGAGGTTAAAGGGACTGACTCTCCAAGTCGGGAGGGTGTTAGTAAAGCGTCTGGAATGTTGCACCCGAGTACCAGGGTATGAAAACTGAGACATATTTGAACATGTCTCCCGATCACATGGTTGATCATACTCTAGGTTCCACATGCATGTTTTACCTGAAGGAAGAATACCTTAAACCTGGGTAGTTGAAACCCGTGGAATGGGTACCATGCAATATGACTTCAAAGGGTCTTCATTTGCTCACCGAACCTCTCCAATCCTATCACTGCTGCATTTATGCCCCTGTACACATGCTTGATTCTCTTTCGGAGACATAGCAATCCATAGGTTTTAAGATACTTACTAGTCAGGTACATTCTTAGGCATTTAATATGCGGTGTTGAGTCCATTTCGTTGAGCAAGGAGTAGCTCTTGTCTATTCCATATTTGGCTTAAGGAACTTTATCTGTGCTCATTTCAATCTCTGGTTTTATGCAGCACCCCAACTCACCTTTACCCTTAAGAAAGCATAAGTTGGTTTTCTAAATTTGAGACCCTGTTCTGTTCTGTAATTCAGTTCCTGTGTAGCCAAGTTTACATTCCGTGTATTACTGATATCTTATGATGTTTCTTTTTCTGTGTGACTTATTTCAGTTAGAATCATCATACCTGAATCCACTCATTGTGCTGCTAAGGGCCTGATGACATAGATTTCATTGCTGAGTGATATTGCTTTGTAAGTAAATACCACAACTTCTTTATCCATTTTTCACTTTCTGCAATGTTGAACTTGTACTGTAAACGAGGTTCTTGTAAACAGAGGCGTCCCAAACTTTGGGGTGGCTGTGTCTTTTTGATTTTAATTTCCCTAAGCTATAGGACCATAAGTGGAAGTGCCCTAGGCTCTGTTGCTTTGTTTTTTAGATGTTTCAGCAAACACCATACACTTCTCCCGAGTGTCTGTTGGCAATTTACATCCCGCCCATCAGCATAACAAGGCTCCCAGTTCTCCATGGCCTGTCCTGCCTTTCTGGATTTTACACTTTTTTCAGATGGCCCTTTTGACCGGGGGCAAGTGAGACTTCATTGTAGTGCATATTTCCTTTGCAAGCTTGCTTGCTTGGCCAAAAAGGGCGTATGCGTTTTTTCCTGAATATATTCAGGACAAAACGCATACGCCCTTTTTGGCCAAGTGCATCATTGTGGACGTTCTGCCTCTTTTCCTATGCTTTCAATGCAATTCCAGTCTACCTCCTGAAATCGGTTTCCTGCAATTCTGCCCCGCTTTCAAGTCCTCTTGGCAGCCTTACTTCAGTATATTTTTGGACGATAGCTGTCATTTATAACTCTGCAGGTTTGTGAATTACAGTGCCCCTGAGCTCCTTTCTTCAACTCGCTTTCTTTTGAGCTGGCCGCAACACCGCATGATGGCTTCAGGCCCTAATCTGGTTCCGGCACGGCACGCTGAGCCTTTGGTTAATTCCTCTTCCTGGTGGGAAATGAGAGTTAAATTTGCCCGTCCAGACACCTCCAGCTAGTCTCTCATTGGTTCTCGCTATTCCTGTTCATCTTCCGCAGAATTTGCAAACTGGGCCAAACAGGAGGTTAAAGGGACTGACTCTCCAAGTCGGGAGGGTGTTAGTAAAGCGTCTGGAATGTTGCACCCGAGTTCCAGGGTACGAAAACTGAGACATATTTGAACACATTTCCCGATCACATGGTTGATCATACTCTAGGTTCCACATGCATGTTTTAGCTGAAGGAAGAATACCTTAAACCTGGGTAGTTGAAACCCGTGGAATGGGTACCATGCAATATGACTTCAAAGGGTCTTCATTTGCTCACCGAACCTCTCCAATCCTATCACTGCTGCGTTTATGCCCCTGTACTCACACTTGATTCTCTTTTGGAGACATAGCAATCCATAGGTTTTAAGATACTTACTAGTCAGGTACATTCTTAGGCGTTTAATATGCGGTGTTGAGTCCATTTCGTTGAGCAAGGAGTAGCTCTTGTCTATTCCATATTTGGCTTAAGGAACTTTATCTGTGCTCATTTCAATCTCTGGTTTTATGCAGCACCCCAACTCACCTTTCCCCTTAAGCAAGCATAAGTTGGTTTTCTAAATTTGAGACCCTGTTCTGTTCTGTAATTCAGTTCCTGTGTAGCCAAGTTTACATTCCGTGTATTACTGATATCTTATGATGTTTCTTTTTCTGTGTGACTTATTTCAGTTAGAATCATCATACCTGAATCCACTCTTTGTGCTGCTAAGGGCCTGATGACATAGATTTCATTGCTGAGTGATATTGCTTTGTAAGTAAATACCACAACTTCTTTATCCATTTTTCACTTTCTGCGATGTTGAACTTGTACTGTAAACGAGGTTCTTGTAAACAGAGGCGTCCCAAACTTTGGGGTGGCTGTGTCTTTTTGATTTTAATTTCCCTAAGCTATAGGACCATAAGTGGAAGTGCCCTAGGCTCTGTTGCTTTGTTTTTTAGATGTTTCAGGAAACACCATACACTTCTCCCGAGTGTCTGTTGGCAATTTACATCCCGCCCATCAGCATAACAAGGCTCCCAGTTCTCCATGGCCTGTCCTGCCTTTCTGGATTTTACACTTTTTTCAGATGGCCCTTTTGACCGGGGGGAAGTGAGACTTCATTGTAGTGCAGATTTCCTTTGCAAGCTTGCTTGGTTGGCCAAAACGGGCGTATGCGTTTCTTCCTGAATATATTCAGGAAAAAACACATACGCACTTTATGGCCAAGTGCATCATTGTGGACGTTCTGCCTCTTTTCCTATGTTTTCAATGCAATTCCAGTCTACCTCCTGAAATCGGTTTCCTGCAATTCTGCCCCGCTTTCAAGTCCTCTTGGCAGCCTTACTTCAGTATATTTTTGGACGATAGCTGTCATTTATAACTCTGCAGGTTTGTGAATTACAGTGCCCCTGAGCTCCTTTCTTCAACTCGCTTTCTTTTGAGCTGGCCGCAACACCGCAGGATGGCTTCAGGCCCTAATCTGGTTCTGGCACGGCACGCTGAGCCTTTGGTTAATTCCTCTTCCTGGTGGGAAATGAGAGTTAAATTTGCCCCTCCAGACACCTCCAGCTAGTCTCTCATTGGTTCTCGCTATTCCTGTTCATCTTCCGCAGAAATTGCAAACTGGGCCAAACAGGAGGTTAAAGGGACTGACTCTCCAAGTCGGGAGGGTGTTAGTAAAGCGTCTGGAATGTTGCACCCGAGTACCAGGGTATGAAAACTGAGACATATTTGAACATGTCTCCCGATCACATGGTTGATCATACTCTAGGTTCCACATGCATGTTTTACCTGAAGGAAGAATACCTTAAACCTGGGTAGTTGAAACCCGTGGAATGGGTACCATGCAATATGACTTCAAAGGGTCTTCATTTGCTCACCGAACCTCTCCAATCCTATCACTGCTGCATTTATGCCCCTGTACACATGCTTGATTCTCTTTCGGAGACATAGCAATCCATAGGTTTTAAGATACTTACTAGTCAGGTACATTCTTAGGCATTTAATATGCGGTGTTGAGTCCATTTCGTTGAGCAAGGAGTAGCTCTTGTCTATTCCATATTTGGCTTAAGGAACTTTATCTGTGCTCATTTCAATCTCTGGTTTTATGCAGCACCCCAACTCACCTTTACCCTTAAGAAAGCATAAGTTGGTTTTCTAAATTTGAGACCCTGTTCTGTTCTGTAATTCAGTTCCTGTGTAGCCAAGTTTACATTCCGTGTATTACTGATATCTTATGATGTTTCTTTTTCTGTGTGACTTATTTCAGTTAGAATCATCATACCTGAATCCACTCATTGTGCTGCTAAGGGCCTGATGACATAGATTTCATTGCTGAGTGATATTGCTTTGTAAGTAAATACCACAACTTCTTTATCCATTTTTCACTTTCTGCAATGTTGAACTTGTACTGTAAACGAGGTTCTTGTAAACAGAGGCGTCCCAAACTTTGGGGTGGCTGTGTCTTTTTGATTTTAATTTCCCTAAGCTATAGGACCATAAGTGGAAGTGCCCTAGGCTCTGTTGCTTTGTTTTTTAGATGTTTCAGCAAACACCATACACTTCTCCCGAGTGTCTGTTGGCAATTTACATCCCGCCCATCAGCATAACAAGGCTCCCAGTTCTCCATGGCCTGTCCTGCCTTTCTGGATTTTACACTTTTTTCAGATGGCCCTTTTGACCGGGGAGAAGTGAGACTTCATTGTAGTGCAGATTTCCCTTGCAAGCTTGCTTGGTTGGCCAAAACGGGTGTATGCGTTTCTTCCTGAATATATTCAGGAAAAAACGCATACGCCCTTTATGGCCAAGTGCATCATTGTGGACGTTCTGCCTCTTTTCCTATGCTTTCAATGCAATTCCAGTCTACCTCCTGAAATCGGTTTCCTGCAATTCTGCCCCGCTTTCAAGTCCTCTTGGCAGCCTTACTTCAGTATATTTTTGGACGATAGCTGTCATTTATAAGTCTGCAGGTTTGTGAATTACAGTGCCCCTGAGCTCCTTTCTTCAACTCGCTTTCTTTTGAGCTGGCCGCAACACCGCAGGATGGCTTCAGGCCCTAATCTGGTTCCGGCACGGCACGCTGAGCCTTTGGTTAATTCCTCTTCCTGGTGGGAAATGAGAGTTAAATTTGCCCGTCCAGACACCTCCAGCTAGTCTCTCATTGGTTCTCGCTATTCCTGTTCATCTTCTGCAGAATTTGCAAACTGGGCCAAACAGGAGGTTAAAGGGACTGACTCTCCAAGTCGGGAGGGTGTTAGTAAAGCGTCTGGAATGTTGCACCCGAGTTCCAGGGTACGAAAACTGAGACATATTTGAACAGATTTCCCGATCACATGGTTGATCATACTCTAGGTTCCACATGCATGTTTTAGCTGAAGGAAGAATACCTTAAACCTGGGTAGTTGAAACCCGTGGAATGGGTACCATGCAATATGACTTCAAAGGGTCTTCATTTGCTCACCGAACCTCTCCAATCCTATCACTGCTGCGTTTATGCCCCTGTACACATGCTTGATTCTCTTTCGGAGACATAGCAATCCATAGGTTTTAAGATACTTACTAGTCAGGTGCATTCTTAGGCATTTAATATGCGGTGTTGAGTCCATTTCGTTGAGCAAGGAGTAGCTCTTGTCTATTCCATATTTGGCTTAAGGAACTTTATCTGTGTTCATTTCAATCTCTGGTTTTATGCAGCACCCCAACTCACCTTTACCCTTAAGCAAGCATAAGTTGGTTTTCTAAATTTGAGACCCTGTTCTGTTCTGTAATTCAGTTCCTGTGTAGCCAAGTTTACATTCCGTATATTAGTGATATCTTATGATGTTTCTTTTTCTGTGTGACTTATTTCAGTTAGAATCATCATACCTGAATCCACTCATTGTGCTGCTAAGGGCCTGATGACATAGATTTCATTGCTGAGTGATATTGCTTTGTAAGTAAATACCACAACTTCTTTATCCATTTTTCACTTTCTGCGATGTTGAACTTGTACTGTAAACGAGGTTCTTGTAAACAGAGGCGTCCCAAACTTTGGGGTGGCTGTGTCTTTTTGATTTTAATTTCCCTAAGCTATAGGACCATAAGTGGAAGTGCCCTAGGCTCTGTTGCTTAGTTTTTTAGTTGTTTCAGGAAACACCATACACTTCTCCCGAGTGGCTGTTGGCAATTTACATCCCGCCCATCAGCATAACAAGGCTCCCAGTTCTCCATGGCCTGTCCTGCCTTTCTGGATTTTACACTTTTTTCAGATGGCCCTTTTGACCGGGGGCAAGTGAGACTTCATTGTAGTGCAGATTTCCTTTGCAAGCTTGCTTGGTTGGCCAAAAAGGGCGTATGCGTTTTTTCCTGAATATATTCAGGAAAAAACGCATACGCCCTTTTTGGCCAAGTGCATCATTGTGGACGTTCTGCCTCTTTTCCTATGCTTTCAATGCAATTCCAGTCTACCTCCTGAAATCGGTTTCCTGCAATTCTGCCCCGCTTTCAAGTCCTCTTGGCAGCCTTACTTCAGTATATTTTTGGACGATAGCTGTCATTTATAACTCTGCAGGTTTGTGAATTACAGTGCCCCTGAGCTCCTTTCTTCAACTCGCTTTCTTTTGAGCTGGCCGCAACACCGCAGGATGGCTTCAGGCCCTAATCTGGTTCCGGCACGGCACGCTGAGCCTTTGGTTAATTCCTCTTCCTGGTGGGAAATGAGAGTTAAATTTGCCCGTCCAGACACCTCCAGCTAGTCTCTCATTGGTTCTCGCTATTCCTGTTCATCTTCCGCAGAAATTGCAAACTGGGCCAAACAGGAGGTTAAAGGGACTGACTCTCCAAGTCGGGAGGGTGTTAGTAAAGCGTCTGGAATGTTGCACCCGAGTACCAGGGTACGAAAACTGAGACATATTTGAACACGTCTCCCGATCACATGGTTGATCATACTCTAGGTTCCACATGCATGTTTTAGCTGAAGGAAGAATACCTTAAACCTGGGTAGTTGAAACCCATGGAATGGGTACCATGCAATATGACTTCAAAGGGTCTTCATTTGCTCACCGAACCTCTCCAATCCTATCACTGCTGCGTTTATGCCCCTGTACACATGCTTGATTCTCTTTCGGAGACATAGCAATCCATAGGTTTTAAGATACTTACTAGTCAGGTACATTCTTAGGCGTTTAATATGGGGTGTTGAGTCCATTTCGTTGAGCAAGGAGTAGCTCTTGTCTATTCCATATTTGGCTTAAGGAACTTTATCTGTGCTCATTTCAATCTCTGGTTTTATGCAGCACCCCAACTCACCTTTACCCTTAAGCAAGCATAAGTTGGTTTTCTAAATTTGAGACACTGTTCTGTTCTGTAATACAGTTCCTGTGTAGCCAAGTTTACATTCCGTGTATTACTGATATCTTATGATGTTTCTTTTTCTGTGTGACTTATTTCAGTTAGAATCATCATACCTGAATCCACTCATTGTGCTGCTAAGGGCCTGATGACATAGATTTCATTGCTGAGTGATATTGCTTTGTAAGTAAATACCACAACTTCTTTATCCATTTTTCACTTTCTGCGATGTTGAACTTGTACTGTAAACGAGGTTCTTGTAAACAGAGGCGTCCCAAACTTTGGGGTGGCTGTGTCTTTTTGATTTTAATTTCCCTAAGCTATAGGACCATAAGTGGAAGTGCCCTAGGCTCTGTTGCTTTGTTTTTTAGATGTTTCAGGAAACACCATACACTTCTCCCGAGTGTCTGTTGGCAATTTACATCCCGCCCATCAGCATAACAAGGCTCCCAGTTCTCCATGGCCTGTCCTGCCTTTCTGGATTTTACACTTTTTTCAGATGGCCCTTTTGACCGGGGGGAAGTGAGACTTCATTGTAGTGCAGATTTCCTTTGCAAGCTTGCTTGGTTGGCCAAAAAGGGCGTATGCCTTTTTTCCTGAATATATTCAGGAAAAAACGCATACGCCCTTTTTGGCCAAGTGCATCATTGTGGACGTTCTGCCTCTTTTCCTATGCTTTCAATGCAATTCCAGTCTACCTCCTGAAATCGGTTTCCTGCAATTCTGCCCCGCTTTCAAGTCCTCTTGGCAGCCTTACTTCAGTATATTTTTGGACGATAGCTGTCATTTATAACTCTGCAGGTTTGTGAATTACAGTGCCCCTGAGCTCCTTTCTTCAACTCGCTTTCTTTTGAGCTGGCCGCAACACCGCAGGATGGCTTCAGGCCCTAATCTGGTTCCGGCATGGCACGCTGAGCCTTTGGTTAATTCCTCTTCCTGGTGGGAAATGAGAGTTAAATTTGCCCGTCCAGACACCTCCAGCTAGTCTCTCATTGGTTCTCGCTATTCCTGTTCATCTTCCGCAGAAATTGCAAACTGGGCCAAACAGGAGGTTAAAGGGACTGACTCTCCAAGTCGGGAGGGTGTTAGTAAAGCGTCTGGAATGTTGCACCCGAGTACCAGGGTACGAAAACTGAGACATATTTGAACACGTCTCCCGATCACATGGTTGATCATACTCTAGGTTCCACATGCATGTTTTAGCTGAAGGAAGAATACCTTAAACCTGGGTAGTTGAAACCCGTGGAATGGGTACCATGCAATATGACTTCAAAGGGTCTTCATTTGCTCACCGAACCTCTCCAATCCTATCACTGCTGCGTTTATGCCCCTGTACACATGCTTGATTCTCTTTCGGAGACATAGCAATCCATAGGTTTTAAGATACTTACTAGTCAGGTACATTCTTAGGCATTTAATATGCGGTGTTGAGTCCATTTCGTTGAGCAAGGAGTAGCTCTTGTCTATTCCATATTTGGCTTAAGGAACTTTATCTGTGTTCATTTCAATCTCTGGTTTTATGCAGCACCCCAACTCACCTTTACCCTTAAGCAAGCATAAGTTGGTTTTCTAAATTTGAGACCCTGTTCTGTTCTGTAATTCAGTTCCTGTGTAGCCAAGTTTACATTCCGTGTATTACTGATATCTTATGATGTTTCTTTTTCTGTGTGACTTATTTCAGTTAGAATCATCATACCTGAATCCACTCATTGTGCTGCTAAGGGCCTGATGACATAGATTTCATTGCTGAGTGATATTGCTTTGTAAGTAAATACCACAACTTCTTTATCCATTTTTCACTTTCTGCGATGTTGAACTTGTACTGTAAACGAGGTTCTTGTAAACAGAGGCGTCCCAAATTTTGGGGTGGCTGTGTCTTTTTGATTTTAATTTCCCTAAGCTATAGGACCATAAGTGGAAGTGCCCTAGGCTCTGTTGCTTTGTTTTTTAGATGTTTCAGGAAACACCATACACTTCTCCCGAGTGTCTGT